>NW_027205826.1:11460000-12102500 GCF_024711535.1 Dipodomys merriami | reverse complement strand
AAGAATGTCAAGTTATTTGGGGAACAATAATGATGTAGACAAGACAGATGGCTTGAACTGGGGCATTAATGCTAAAGGAAAAAGCTACAGACAGAAGGCAGAAAGAAAGAGGTTAAGGCAATACCCATGTGAACCAGCTTGCATATGAATCTGGAAAAGAAATGTATTAAGAGAAAATCCTGTAGCTGCTCCTGAATCAAAGGTAAAAAAAAAATCATAGATGGAAGGAAAAAGATAACAAATTGCCTATTCTTTCAATTGTTTTTCTTTTATGAAAATTAAACGATTACCGAAACAATCATGAAAACACACCCAGACATTCACGCCTGGCACAGGCAATGCCTCCCAGCATCCTTCCAATCATAAACACATCCACTTAGCAAAGACTGGACAGGACCAGAATGGCAAGACTAAGACTGGTTAGGTCTGACTACCTAAAAAGCAACAAGGAAGTATTTTATTTTTACAGGAGTTGCACGTAAAACTCAAAACATGCCTCACAACATTTAGCAAAGTAATGAAGAAGGATCTCCATTTGTTGAAGTGAAAGCAAATCAAGGCCTGTGTGGCATGGAATCCACTTACGACACATTACAAAGCAATGAACTTTTCAGGTATACAACAGCTGTATTCAAAGTAACAGACTCTCATATGTACATTCATTGACTACTATTAGTCTTCTTACAGTTTAGACAGCATGAATCATTGTATCAAATTTTCACAACAATATTTAGATACCATTATTATCCCAACTTTATAAAGAACAAAAGTGAGACAGGTTAAATAACTTTCCGAAGATACACAATCAGTAAGTGAAAAAGTAGGAATGTGTATCCAATTTCTTTGCCCTTTATTCTGTTTCTTTATCCTATTTCTTTTACCTTGAGGCAGACAGATTTTAGGCACTAGGGATATAAACAGATTTGAAAGCCTTTGCTCTGGACAAGAATATAGAATAGTTAAATGAAA
The DNA here is from genome assembly GCF_024711535.1 of Dipodomys merriami. Classification (NCBI taxonomy): domain Eukaryota; kingdom Metazoa; phylum Chordata; class Mammalia; order Rodentia; family Heteromyidae; genus Dipodomys; species Dipodomys merriami. The sequence continues at coordinate 12,101,531 of NW_027205826.1, read as the reverse complement.
GTCAAACAACCATAATACAAAAAGGTATTTGTTACAAAGGCATATGCTTTGTGAAAAACTAAAGAAATACATAAATTTGCCCAAGGACATCAGAAACCCCTTAAGTATTGACTTTAAGGATCAATAATCATTCCTAAGGTAATGGAACCAGATATGGAATTTTAGCACATACAGGGTAAAACATGCAAAAGAAGAAAACCTTTGAACTATTTAGTAAAAACTGAAATGAGGAAGGGTGAAACCCACATGCAGAAGCCCAGAAAAAGATGAGATAAGTACTTATAGATGAGGCTAAAGAATTTAGATTTTACCTTATAGGAATGAGAGTCGCTGAAACTCATTCAGTGAAGCGTTTAACCAATAAAAGAGGTTCTACATCATTTTATTTCATAGAGTCTGTAAGGTTGCCAAAACCCAAGAATTAGAGATGACCTAAAGGTCACAGCTAAATAGTAACAGCAGCATCACAAGCGGAAAACTACTTCACTCCATAAAAAGTATGATGATGGTAGGAAAGCAGCAGTATGTTCCAAATACTCTAGGCCCAGTGCAGAGATGAATGTTCCTTGTACACAAGTGCCTAAAGCAAGTTATTCCATACATGTATTTGTTCATCTAACATACATACACATGCCATGCAGTCACAGTTCTAGTAGCATACATATTTCAATAGCAATACATAAAGTATGGTGAATGGCTTTTGAAATGACACTGCTGAACTCCTAACTTCAACTGTGACATGGATACCGGTTAGATTCTAGAAACAGCAGTCAAGTTCTAGTTGAATGCCAATCATGAGTGCCCAGAAACCCCTATCCAGGATAATATTCTATGAGCAAAGATCATTCTATTGACACAAATCCTCCAATATGTGCATGCTTGAATAGTTAGTCAAATGAACACAATTAACTTCACAATTTGACAGTTACCAAAGAAAAGTTAAGAGGGGAGGAGTGCGGGGAGAAGCCATACTTTCTTATCCACCCAGTAGAGGGCAGCACTAGGAGGAAGTAAGTAGGAAAGTCCGAATTAAGTACACTTAAGAGTAAATGAACACATCCATTAGGCTGTAGAACTAAGCCACTTCCATAACAAGATAACAGGCCAAAGGCTTTGATTGAAGGTTAATAGTGTGTGTGTGTGTGTGTGTGTGTGTGTGTGTGTGTGTGTGTGTGTGTGTGTGTGTGTGTGTGTGTGTGTGTGTGTGTGTGTGTGTGTGTGTGTGTGTGTGTGTGTGTGTGATATGAATGTGCCTTAATGGAAATGGAAGCTGTCATTTCATTTCTGCTACCATGCATCCATAAATAAGCTGCTTCTTCTCCCTGGATTTCTGCATTCCCACCTACAACATGGCAAAGCTGGGACTGATGATCTCAGAGGCCACTTTCAGTGTGAATATCATATAAGATTTCTTGATGGACACGATGGAATTCTTCGTCAACATATAATTCTGCTATGTAAACTGTATATCCAATTTTCTTCTCTTTAGGAACTATTGTGTGAAAATGACACAACAAATGCAGAATTTGCATCTTTCTCAGTCAAAAAAACACAATGCCCCATCATCTCCCAATGCTGCAAAACGGCTGTACAGGAATCTATCAGAGAAGCTGAAAGGAAGCCACTCTTCGTTTGATGAGGCCTATTTCAGAACCAGATCTGACCGGCTGAGTCTCAGAAAAACCTCCGTGGTAACACAACATTTTCTATGTCCATTCAGTTTGTGCAGTTATGCTTAGGTTTAAGGAAAGTCTAAGACGATCCATATTAATTCTCAAAGCTAATGTTTTTAGAGTTCTATAGATGTTTCATATTTCTATAAATAAATTCTAGCAAGGAAGAAACTGTATGTATCTATGATATTAGACAATACTTGAGTAGTTGCAAGACTTGTACCTTTCTTTTTCTTAATTTCTTTTGTTTTAACATTTCTTTCTCTTCTAGACCAAAGAAATCAATCAAGTATAGCAGATTGGAAAAACTTTAGAGTTCAGATTAAGTAGGCTCTCTGAGAGCTTCGATAATTATTTGTTTCATTCCAATGATATTACTATTATTTACTTATTTATAGTGTGTAGTCCACATGTTTTTCAAAGGCATTCACATTAGAATCTAAGAGAAGACTGTATATTTATTATATAATGGCTTTGGAAAAAAAGTAAGGAAAGGAAAAATACTTCAAAAATTAAAATACAGTGAGAATGCAAAGATAAATATATACAACATCTTAGACAAATAATACCTAAAACTTATGTCTGAGTTCATTTAAATTTCTAGGCAGTCAAAATAGAAAAAGAAATATAATTGGTTATGACATTCCATTAGGTGTTAACTGAAAGTGTATCAATCTATCAGGAGATGGACTATTGCTAAGTATAGCTGCCATAGTAAACTAGGCAATAGGAAATAGCCTGAGAAGTATATTACAGATGCTCTGTGGTTATCTATACTGGCCCTTCATAAAAGCTGAGAGCATAATGTTCACATGCTCAGTAAGGGTATTTTTGCAAGATGTAATAGGTATATTTTTTTTCCAGCTTAAAACAGAAGTGAGTTGTGCCCTTTCTAAGATAGAAGCAAGGTAAGGTTTGCCAAAAGAAACAGTGAAGAGAAAATGTCTTAAGAGAGTGAGTAAATACAGCACACAGGAAATTAGAAATATCAAGAATCAAAAACAAATATACACGTGAACAGGGCAGCATTTTAACTCTGAATTCATTTGTTTTGTCATTCAAATTTATCTTCTGGGAGGGCTTGACTGTGTTTAAATTGTGGCCTAAGCATCAGAGGCCCTTTAGTTTAGTAGACTGAGACAAAACACTTTTCCAGTCAGCAGACTTGCAGCAAAGAGAACTGTATACCCAAATAACTCTATCTCCTAGGTCCCTGTTGTCAAAACAACCATTTGCATAATCATTTCATATTTTCTTCAGATTCCCACTTTGTGTTATGTACTTGGCTAAATCTAACCAGTAGCCTTGGACTGGGAAAATCAATTTAGATGAGATTAAAAATAATACCAGTAAGGCTGGCACTGGTAGCTCATACCTCTAATCTTAGCTACTCAGGAGGCTGAGATCTGAGGACCATGGTTCAGAGCCAGGCCCGGCAGAAAAGTCTGTGAGACTCTTATTTCCAGTTAACCACTAGAAAACCAGAAGTGGTACTATGGCTCAAAGTAGTAGAGCAGTAGTTTTGAGCAGAAGAGCTCAGGGACAGCACCCAGGCCTTGAGTGCAAATCCCATGACAGACAAAAATAAAAGAAACCTGCCTGCTTAAACATTTGATCACTAAAGATCTTCCACATGCTAATAAGATGACCCCAATTCTAGGTCAAAGATAATGAAATTTCAATACTGTTTAAGGCTATGTGACTCTCAGAGAAAATAACAGAGTATGCCAGTAATATATGTGTTTGTCTTTTTCCATGAGCTACAGAAATATGTTTGTGAGGATTTCAGAGCTCTTTTTGTTGTTGCTGTTGTTTACTACTGCCCTTTTGACAGAATGTTTCTAAAGAATCATATTGGCCATAACTATCTTTTTTTCTATAGGTGACGTTTTACTTAATAAGTATTTAACTTCTAGATCTTTTGGTCTAAAAGTAATTAGCTACTCAGCTACTGAAATCCTCAGAACACTGCCACTTATGCCCTTCCCCTCAGGACTCAGAAATGTCAGATGTCCAACGGTTAAGGCTCTGGGCTTAGAAAGAATAGGATAGCATACCAAAGGGTGTAGGAATGTAGGCATAAATTCATAGGTAGAGTGGAAATATCAGAGATACATGAATAGGGAAATGGCATGTAACATATATTTTTAGGAAGATTACTCTTATAACATCTGAAGTCTGGGCTGGAGGAGACCAAGCTAGCAACTGGCAAATGACCAAGATCCTGAAAAGGGATTAAAACATGTGAGCATATGAGGGGAAATATTGAGAGAAAGAGAGAAAGTGTACTCTTAATACAAAGCTAGTCATAATCAAAACTACCTACACTAGCATTGTCTATGTCAGCATTTCCCAAACTGTTCTATAGAACACTATGCTAGGAGTAAAATGAAAAAACAACGTAACATACACTAGCATGATTAAAAGCCCTGAGAGACCCCATAGTAAATAATGGAATAACTTAGTTTAATCCAATGTTTACAGTAGTTATTTGATTTCTTGCTGCTTTCTACATGCAGCATTTTCAATGGCCTATCAAAACAGTACACCTTCCTTGGAGGATGGGTTTGAGATTTGTGTGTATGTGTTACTCATAAACTTGGCCACGCTACACAGAACTGCATTATCTCAGTTCACATAAAGCTACCAATGGCCATTAGAAAGAATGGAGAAAAGGGCCAATACAGTCTTTCTATTGGAAGCCTGGGGAGAAACTGGAGTTATACAATTATCCCCTTAGAAGTATCTAAAGCAATCTCTACAAAATAGCTGTGCATTTAGAGATGATGACATATAACATTGAGCTAACCTGCTCTCACTTTTCTCCTCCAGAATTTCCAGGGTAATGAAGCCATGTTTGAGGCTGTTGAACAACAGGACATGGATGCTGTACAGCTCCTCCTTTATCAGTACACACCAGAAGAATTAGACCTTAACACACCCAACAGCGAGGGGCTAACACCTCTGGATATTGCCATCATGACCAACAATGTCCCAATTGCTAAGATTCTTCTGAAGACAGGGGCCCGAGAAAGTCCACACTGTAAGTAAAACTGAGCATAAAAGCACACGGTATTAAAGCTAGATCTCTTCTTTATGTCCCTGGAATATCTCTGGCTGACCTTCAAAGCAGGAATTATTGACTAAGGCAGACTCTGAAATCCTTTATGTTTTCATGGACTTTCATAAAAAGAGTCAAAGCATTTACTTGTCAATGGTAATATGCCAAATTAGAAAACTTCGTCTTAAGAATTTTAGCCCAAGTTTTTAAATATATGAGGTACTCCAAATAGTGACGTTAAAATAGAAAGTATACATAAAGAATGAGTACCTACGTGGTTGTATCTTTGTGTCTTCAGTCTAACTGGTGGCTTCACTTATTCATTCAACAAACACTGAATGCAGAGCATTGCTCTAGGCCTGAGCAATATGGTGGTGAACAAAACAAACTCCCTGTTCTTATAGAACTTGAATTCTTATAGAGGAACCTTCTGGTAGGCAAGGGAATAAATAAATTAAAATGTAAACTCAAATAGTAATAAATACTATGAAGAAAATAAATTATTGATAAGAGATTAATGGGGGAGGAACTATTTTCAATATAATGATACAAAGGAATGAGCTATAAGAAGATGTGGGGGTTAAATTCTGTGTACCATGAAGGACAAGTAGAAAACTGCTGAGGCAGCCAGGAACAATACCTCATAGCATGTGGAAGAACAAGAAGGTCACGGTGGTTGAAAGTAGCAAGTAAATAGGACAGCATTGAAGATTGAAGTGTGAAGATGATTCTGGGATCAGATTGTATAGGACCATGACATCATACTAAGATTGTTTCCTTTCCTGACTGAACACAGTGGGATGGTGGTAGAACAGACTAGGCAGATGCATGCCATAGTTTGCTCTACAATACAGGATTGCTATGATGTTCTGTGAAGAATGAAAAGCAGAGGCAGGTGTGAAATCAGGAAGGCCAGTCAGGATTCTGAAATGAATGGTCCAGGAAATAAGTGCCAATTGCATGATGTTTGGTCACTAGATTCTGAATATATATTTTATTTTTAACAGAATTATTAAGGGACAATCCACACACTATATAATCCACCCATTTAAGGTACATAATTTGGTGGGTTTTACTGTATACACAGAATTTTTCAGGCAATACCACAGTCAATTTTAAACCTTCATCATCATCCCAAAAAGAAACCCTATACCCTGGACCTCTCACTCCCAACCTCCCCACTAGTTCCGGGCAATCACTAACCAGTTGCTTTTTTTTTTTTTTTTTTTGGTCAGTCCTGGGGCCTGAACTCTGGGCCTGGGCACTCTCCCTCAGCTCTTCAGCTCAAGGCTAGTGCTCTACTGCTTTGAGCCACAGCACCACTTCTGGCTTTTTTCTTTTTGTTTATGTGGTGCTAAGGAATCAAACCCAGAGCCTCATGCATGCAAGACAAGCACTCTACCACTGAGCCACCTTCCCAGGTCACTAACCAGTTTCTTGTTTCTAAAATATTGCCTATTCTATACATTTCATATAATGGAATCAAATAATATGTAGTCTTCTAAGAGTGACTTCTTCCTGAATTGATGCAGGTACTTGTAAAGGGTTGCTTCTTAGGGCCACTAGGAGACACTACCCAAGAGCAGATGGGATTATATCCTATAACATTCAGTGAGTGCCAAGCGTTATTCTGAGTACTTTACATATACTGACTCCATTAATCCTCTCCCAACATCAGGAGGTAGGTGCTCACATTCCCTTTGGTGCAAACCCTCTGAACCAATGACCACATGGCTCTGTGCCACAGTTTTACTATTTCCTAAAAGAAAAAAGTAAGCTCATCCAACTGTTAGTTTCACTAATACTGATTTACTTATTTTCGAGTGGTAAGACCCAGAAGGCTGAAGAGAAGTATGCAAATATGTAATTAGAGGTTACTTTTCAGCTCCTACATTTTATAAATGACTACCACCCAAAGACTAGGTACAGAAGCAAATCCTTGTAACACAAAACTCTATTTAAAAATGCTAAGCTTACCACATCCCTGTCAAAGAGAGTAAGGAGCTGGGTTCCGTAGGATTTAGGCTCTTCAAAAGAAATGCACAAAGTGCTGCTCCTTTTGGGTAAAATTGGAAGGATAGGCAAAAAAATAGAATAAATTGAAAGGTATCTTTGGTGCCTTCTGATTCATACTATAATAATGTCTGTCCCAGAGATTCAGTGAGAAAGAGAGAAATGGAGAGAATGAGAGGGTCTGAACATGGAGAACACAGACTAAGCCCCATTCTCCAGAAACAAGGAGGCCATTCATCCAGATGTTGCCACAGCCATCCTGCACAGGGCTGCATGAAACATTACTCTTCCTTACCTGAGAGGCTACAAAGAATTCTGCATTTTTCCTGAAAACAGTAAGACTCCCACCCTCCCAAAGGCCCATTGAACATAATTAAAACTCCTTAGAACTCAAGTACTATCTAGTTAAACCAAAAGGAAATTTGTTCAAGAAAGCTCTGGTTTTCCTTATTCCCTTTGGGATGTTAACCACTTTACAATCACAAAGTTGCACAGGACAATGGGGAAGATAAGCCCAGGTTTCAACCTCCATAAAACAAATCATCTAAGTCAATTTGGCCACCCAAAAAGAGATGGTACCGCCTAAATACTCACACATGTAAAATGGCAAAGCACACAGGCTGAGAGCGTATGAGGTTGCTACACACATTATCCTTGGTCTTCAGTATGATATTTTTAAGTCAAGTTTTGAAGATGAGGAAAGTGACTGGCCACAGGTCACTTAAATAATAAGTAAGGCTGTCAAAAACTGAAGCCCAAAGCTGTGAAATGCCAATACCTGGGATCCTGCCACAAAAGTTGCCTTTACAAATAACAAATATGGAGTGCCGTGGCCACAGGGCTCCTGGCTCTTTCCCTTTCTTCTGTTTTCTGAAATCCTGCTCTGTGCCATTTGTGTTGAAGAGAGGTAAGAGAAAACACAAGGTTTTCAGGAATAAATCAAATACTAAAGAAATAGCATCACTACTGTTTCTGAGTATAAGCCTGTCCATGAGAAGAATCACAGTGACAGCCAGTAGGCTGTAGCCCAAAACAGAGAAGCAAATACCTGCTACAAACTATTCCCAGGAAGCAGAAGAAGCATGAAATAAAAGAAGAAAAACAATGGTTTGGTTTTAAGCTCTTGGAGCGTTTTACACATACAAAAATGTTTTGTGTATACCATCTCACTTGATCCTCCCAACTGACTCACAAAATAAAAATTATGTTCTCCTTTTACCAGTGAAGAAATAAGAAAAAAAAGGTCAAATCATTCAGCCAACACTATGAAGCTAACAGATAAGGGAACCAAGATTTGAACCCAGATCTTTTCTATTGAGTGCTTTGGTATTTGTAGGAAAGCTTTAGCAAACCCAAAGGTGCTCAATTCTTTCATTTCTTGGCTCTCTGCTTCTCTTCTAATGACTGTTATGTATTCCAAAGGAGACACAGAACTCACTCCTATAACTTAACGAGAATTACAGTGGTACAGTTGTGTTCATTATTTACCTCCAAAGCCATGGGTCAGAACTGCTTTACATGTTTTAGCCTCGAGAGGGAAGAGCTTGATGTAGGTATTCTTTATAAACATGGTGGACAGTCAACAAGGTGCATCTTGTTGACTATCACTTGTTGTCCTATTCATAGGACAAGTACCAGAAGCTGCCAACCAAACCTTCAGACTCCCAACCTAATTAGTAGCTATTCTTTTCTGTTCTTCATACCTTGAAGCAAGTGGTATGAAGTATTGCCAGCCCCTTCTTAGTAACAGGAGATACATTCAAAGAACTCAGTGGTTGCTTGAAATCATAAGTAGTATAAACTTTTATGCTGTTTTTTCCTACATGTACATACTTATGACAAATTATAGAGATTAAGGTCAATAATTACTAATATCATAGAACAATTATAACTATCAAGCATAACTAGTCTTGTATTTTGAAAATAGGAATTACCTGGCCATAAGCATTGTGATCTCTTAATCTGATTACTGAGATATTTACTAAGTGAATAACATGTGTACAGTGTATACAGTATGGATATAATAAATAAAGGTGTGGGAAGAGCCCATGACAATGTACAATTTTTTCACATTACCAGACCAGCATGATATTTGAAATTTATCAATCACTTACTTCTGAGATTTTTCATTTAACTGTTTTGGACAACAGATGCAAGGTACTGAACTCATGGAAAGTAAAATGGAAGATAAGGAGAGATTACTGTAATACTAATTCAGCCATTATTGAAGGAGAACTGTCAAGTACTTCCCTCAAACTGGAGTGTTGAGCCTAGGAAAACATGCCAAATCTGAAAGGACTGCTACTGGGGAAGCCCTGAGCCAAGGGATCATAGCACTGATGGTTTCCTGGGTGCTAGGCCCATGCTCAGTTGAATGCTGACATCTGAGAAAACCTTATTATCCCAATGCATAAAAGCCCTTAATCTGCACCTCTTCCTTTTCCTGACCAGTCATATCCTGCCCTTCCCTTCAATCACAATTCAACAGTCTCAGAGATGATTTGCTATATCATCTGGGGAGGAGGGGGTGTCTTGCCTTTTAAGCAGGTGCCATTAATTTGGCATCCTGAAGGCCTTGTAACACCAACCCTAAAGACAAGAGCATTTTGGGGTGCCTACCAAGTGCAGAAATATGGCCACTCATATGGATTTGGCCTTATCCTCTGACCCAAGTACTGAGGACATAGTAGATACTCAGAAAATTTCATTGGAAACTTTTGTTACAATCCATCTTATTCCCAGCTTACTCCTGGGAATGACAGATACCACATTTCAGTGCATGCAGAGACTTATGTTAAAGGAGTAGTAGACATAGATGCGCGTGCATGCGTGCGCGCGCACACGCACGCACGCACGCACACACACACACACGCACGCACGCACGCACGCACGCACGCACGCACGCACGCACACACACACACACACACACACACACACACACACACACTGTATAGAGAAAAGCCTTTAACTCTCCCAGGAACTTACTTACACTTTAGTTTCTGCTGCTACTTAATTTCTAGGTGCCCTTGCTCAGTTTGGTTGTCAGTATAGCTGGCTTGTTTTTGGCTTTCCTATTATTACCATGGGCCAGTAAGACTTGCAGAATTCTTTTGACTTTGAGTCTTTCTGTTCCTTTCTGTTGAGGTAGACTGTATCTCTAGACCACCTGCCCTCCTGCTGCACATGTCCATGAGCTCTTTTCTCTCACTTTCTTTCTACTCCTGCCTTAGGTGCAAGGACTTCATACAGCATTAATACAGTGCTTCTGTTATTCAAGAAAGGAAGGAAGGAAATGCATAACATAGGCTAAAAGTTAAAATTCTGGATTTGGGAAGTTCCCACTTCAGATCCCATGTCTGACACTTCATAGCTATGAGAAAATTTCTTAAGTTTTCTGTGTGTCGATTTCTTCAATGGAAAATAGATACTATAGTTAGATCTACTTATATTAGCTATATATTGCTATGTAATGAATTACTTCAGTTGATTCAGTGGATCAGGAATCCTGAAATAGATTTAGCTGGGTAGTCTGGATCAGGGTGTCCCATGAAATGGCTGTCATCTTATGGCTTGTTGAGCAGAGGATCTGCTTCATAGTTGTTTGAAGCACCAGTTGGCAAAAGCCCTACATTCCTGGCTACTAGCCTCTCCATATGGCTGTTCTGTGACATGGAGATTGGCTTTCCTGAGATAAAAAGATAAGAGGGGGGAAAGGAGGGAAAGCACTAATCTTTTATAACCTTATTTCAGACGTGACATGCAACATTTCTGCATTTTGATCACATAGATCAATATTGGTATAGTATGTTTATATACAAGGTATAAACAGCAACAGGCAGAAGTCACTGATGACCATCTAGGAGGCTGGCTGCCACTGCCGATCTAAGAACCAAATGGAAGGATGTATTTTAAATATTTAAGTAGAACATTGTAAATGCTAAATAACATGGTAACTAATATGTTCCTAAAAACAAAATAAAATAAGCCTTTTTTTGAAAAGAACTTAAATGTTTTATACATCTGCTATATAGTTATTGTGGCAAAATTCCCAGTACCAGTATGCTGTCTTGTACACACTGGTATCCCAATACCAGCAATTTTAATTGTACAATTTTGTTCCAGAACTATGCTGTCCAATATAAGACATGCTAGCTACATGTAACTAACAAACATCTGAAATGTGTCTATGTGCAGACAACGGATTTTTAATAAAAACTGTCAAATTATACATACATCATGAGGGAAAAGGTAGTCTCTTCAACAAACAGTATCAAGAAAACTGGATATCCTTAGCAAAGAAATGAAGTTGGACAATAATCACACACTATATATAACATCAACTCAATTAAAGACTTAAATGTAAGACACTAAATGTATACTAGCAGAAGAAAACAAAGAGAGAATTCTATGACATTGATCTGAACAAATTTTTATTTTTAATTCAAGAGCACAGGGAACAAAAGAAAAATACACAAATGGTATTCATTAAACTAAAAATCTTCTGTGCAACAAAAGAAACAGCAGTGGGGAGAGACAACCAACAAAATATATTATGGTATTTACAAGATACATTTGATATATCCAAAATATATAAGGAACTCAAACAACAAAAAAAAACCCCACAGAATTCAATTAAGGAGTAAGCAAAATATATGTGACATTTCCCAAAAGAAGATGTACAATAACCAATAACCAAGTATATATGAAAATGATGTAATTTAAAAACACAATGAGATATCATTCCACACCTGTCAAAGGCAATTTTTTTGTCCAATTTCGGGCTTGATTCAGAGCCTGGGTGCTGTCCCTGACTTCTTTTGCTCAAGATGAGTGCTTTACCGCTTTGAAACACAGATCCACTTCCAGTTTTCTGGTGGCTAATTGGAGCTAAGAGTGTCACAGACTTTCCTGCCCTGGCTGACTATACACCATGATCCTCAATCTCAGCCTGAGTAGCTAGGATTACAGCCACCAATGCCTGGTGACAATTTTCTTTATTTTCTTCCTTTCTTTCTTTTTTGCCATTCATTTTCTTTTAAATTTTTATTGTAAAGGTGATGCATAGAGGGAGTTACAGTTGCGTAAGTCAGGTAATGAGTATGTATCTTTTTGAACAGTGTCACTTCTGCCCTCATTTTCTCCCAGTTTTTTTTTCCTTCCAGACCCCCTCCCCGACAAGTTGTATAGCTGATTTCAACATAGTGTCTAGTGAGTATCACTGTTGAATCTGTCCCACCATATTTTCCTAAAGCCAAAATGTTGGTGAGAATGCACAGAGAAGGGAACTCTTATAATCTGTCAGTGAATGTGTAAAATGGTACAAACATGGAAAACGTATGCATAAAGGTTCTTTCAAATAATTAAAAATAAATCTAGGGATGTAGTGCAGTGGTACTTAGCATGTATGTGCTTAGCACGTATGATACCCTGTGTTTGATCAGCACTCCCAAAACAGCAAAAACAAAAACTTTTAAAAATAAAATTACCATATGATTCCACAATCCCACTTCCAACTATTTACTCAAAATATCTGGAGTGTCTATCAAAGAGTTATCCAAACTCCCATGTTTACTGAAACACTATTCACAATAGCCAAGTTACAGAACCAACCAACTTTAAAGCCTATTAACAAAACAGATGAAGGAAATGTGGTATATCCACAAAATGGAATACTACTCAACCTACCACAAACCAGCTTTAAGAGACATTCCTCTTAGTGAAGTAAACCAAAGAATTTTACACCAAAACCTGAGTCAAGTGTAAGCACGTTGAAACCATGCTTTTGTGTACATATTTTGGAATATTTTGGTCATGATTCTATTAACTGTCTTAGTTATACCTCATTTTGAAATGAAAATTGATCTCATATTAAGTTCAATTATTATAATAATGGAAATGTTTTAAATATGAGTTATTAATGGACAGAATAAAATGCATTACTGCATTACTCTAAAAAAACCTGTCATTTGGGACAATATGAAGAAATTAGTCTATTACAAATTGAAATATGTCTAAATATGAAATTATATTGAATTTTAAAGGCTTAGAATAAAAAATTATAAAATATCTAAACTGGTAGGGGAGAATGATGGAATGAGTAACACAGACCAAGATATCTTGTACTCATGAACTGACATTTTGAACTGAAACCCCTTAATACAATCACTGAAAGATAATGTTGAAAGTGATAACATTGATCAAGATAGATCTGTATCTTGCTTTGTAAAATATTCTGCTCTGTAAAGTGGCAATTCACGTGTACAACTAAAGATAATTTTAAAAATATTAAAAGACAATTTTAAACTTAAATTAAAAAGCCAGGTGCCGGTGGTTCATACCTGTAATCCTAGCTACTCAGGAGGCTGAGATCTGAGGATCATGGTTCAAAGCCAGCCCAAGCAAGTAAGGCTGTGAGGCTCTTATCGCCAGTTAACCACCAGAAAACCAGAAGTGGTGCTGAAGCAAAAAAAAAAAAAAAAAACTCAAGGACAACGCCTAGGCCCTGAGATTAAGCCTCACAACTGATCCCAACCAAAAAAATATTAAAAAGCAAAAATAAATCTCTAAATATGTTTACATTGATTACCTGTTGAAGAAATATTTTGGATATATAACTAAGATATATGAATAAATAATAAATGAATAAAATAAATAAATAAATATTTCATCTCTTTTCCTAGTGTTACACTAGGAAATTTAAAATGATGTTTCTCACCCAATGTCTATGGAAAGTGCACACAATATTGGCAGAAGACATAGCTGTCTCATTTTGATACTGAGTAACCTGCTTTGGATATCCTGAATAATTCACTCAAGTGTTTTGCATATTTGTTTTTGATAATTTGTACATTTTTCCCTTTCAAGTTGGTAAGACCTAAAAGCAGGTCACTAATGCTGGCTTCTTAACATGTAAAAGGGACTTTGTGAGTCCATGTTCTGCTGGAAAGTGGCAGAGGAGAACACTCTACAGCCCATACCTGCATGTAACAAGTTCTAAGGGACAAGAAAGTTCTATATCAATTAGAATGAACCACTTCATCTCCATATTTTAAAATCTTTCCAGAATCCCATTCTCAGATTCTTGGGAAAACCTTTTTTAAAAGACCACAGGTTGAGAACCAAGAGTAACCAAAGTTTTGAGTTCTGAACCTTAACAAGTAAGCTTTTGTGATGTAAGGGTTTTTAATTTAACTCATTCAATTGTTAGAATGATTTAACACTACTTTTTTGATATTTCTACCTTAAAACCAGTCAATGGTTAGAGAAGCTTTTAATTTGTGATTAGCATAAATTCATTAATTACCCTTCTTAGCTAATTTAGAGGATATTGGCTTACAGTGAAGATTTATACTTAAATGACCTTGTTTTGTCCTTGAAATAATAAACAGGATTGAAATTGACACCACTTATAAGCATATTTTATATTTCTAAATAAGAGCTGCAATTATAAAACTTACTGAGGCAAGAATTTTTTCATAGAAGAACATCCATTTATTTAATAAGAAACAAGTATTGGAATCTATTTTCAAAAATATGAAATTAATGAATGTAATAATAATTATAATAATACTAACCTCTAGTAACTGAGCACTTCCTATGTAAAGATGATCATAAATTTATTTCAGCTTGTAGGATGGGTGCTATACATATGTATGCCAACCATACATCTGTTAGGCTGGCACATGATCAATAGACAATTATGAATTATCTCCACTTTAGGAAATAATTGAAAAGCATATTTAAGCTCAACAAAGGAAACTATTTCAAATTGAGAGCAGTATGAGGATGATTGAGGCTCTCTAAGTAAGCATTGAGTTTCCCTCTTGAAGACCAAACACACCCATCTAGTACTGGTTGTAAGGATCCTTGTATCACTAAGTTTAAATGATTGACAGGCTTTGGACATTGCTATCGTGGCAAACTGTCTACCTTGCAAGAACAAGGCCCTGAATTCAAAACCCAGTACTTGAAAAAAAGTGACTCCTACTGCCTTATTTTTATTAATAAAAAAATAGAAAATGTAAAGAAGGATAGTCAACAGACACACGAAGAAATGCCAACCTCTATAGCCATAAAAGAAATGCAAATCAAAACAACATTGAGATACCACCTCACCCCGGTTAGAATGGCTATAATCAAGAACTCTAATAACAACAGATGCTGGAGGGGATGTGGACAGAAGGGAACCTTACTGCATTGTTGGTGGGAGTGTAAACTTGTTCAACCACTTTAGAAAGTAGAGCTCCCCTATGACCCAGCAATCCCACTTTTGGGCATTTACCCAAATGATCACAAACAAGACCATACTAAAGCTACCATCACAACTATGTTTATTGCAGCATTATCTACCATAGCGAAGATATGGAACCAACCCAGATGTCCCTCAGTAGATGAGTGGATCAAGAAAATGTGGTATATATACCAATGGAATTCTATGCCTCCATCAGAAAGAATGGCATTGCCCCATTTGTTAGGAAATGGAAAGACTTGGAGAAAATTGTATTAAGTGAAGTAAGCCAGGCCCAAAGAAACATAGGTCCCATGGTTTCCCTTATTTGTAATAACTAGTATATGTCTGAGACAAGCAGAAACGGTCATATAAATTGATGTTAGGTGAAATGAACCCCAGGATAAGTATTCAAATGTTTTTTTCTTTCATGCGATTGTTTCTAACATATTTATAAGATGATTTCTTTGTTGCTTTGTATGTCCCTCCCCCACAGTATAACTCCTGCTCTCACTGTATTTGATGTTGGTATAATTAGTGGAGGGGAAGGGCAAAAACAAATTGTTTAAATAGGGATACAGGTGGACCCATTGCAACAATGAGATATACAAGACTTTATGTCGAAAAACAAACTTTACAACTTTGGCTGGGGGGAGGAGGGGGGGAAGTGGGTGGAAGATGGGAAAGGATGGGAAGGGTAAACAAAGGAGGAGGCAACAATGCTTGATAAGAAATGTACTCATTATCTTGCCCATGTAATTGTAAAATAAATAAATATATATATAAGAAAAAAAGAAAAAAGAAAATGTTAATAATAAAAATAAAAATTTGTTGCTAACTTACAGAATGGCTTATCATTAACAATTTGCTAAAGTATCCAGTTTTCCAAGAAAGCCAAATAAATTGTACCCTAAAATATTCTATTTAAATTCGTTTAGACTCTATCCTCATTGGTATTTCAAGCTTTAAACAATTAGCAACCACATTCAAATACATCTACTTCAGGGCAAGGGTAAGACTAAAAAATACTAAGTAGTTGGCAATCTGTAGGTTAGATTCTGATGCTAGAAGAAATTTATTTAGTTTTGGATCATTATTTATCTCAAGATTTAAACAGTAACTGTAATTGTATTCTTTGAACACCAAGTTCTTGCCTCACCTCCCACCTCCATCCCATAGTTAATTAGCTGGGCAAGTCTTATAACAAATACCCACTCAGAAGCACTGGGTGGTAGAAACACTGTTGATAATTAAACACCACAATAGCAGGGAGCCTGTTTCAGGAGATGTAGAGTGGTCTTGCCCCAGCTGGATGCCCTGCCACACACCCACAGACCCTCTATTGTACTAGCTGTGGCTGCTCAGAGGGACAGTTGCTTGGCTGGAGAAGGGACTGACTGCATTGAAAGAAAAAGCTAAACTTAAACCTTGCAAAATATCTTGAGTACTGGACACAGAAGGGATTATCCAGTAGGTAGAAGTAAAAGAGAAGTGGATAGACCCAAGGGAAAAAGAAGTAGATGGGCAGGAAGATCAATCATAAAATAGACATAGCCTTTCTATTTTCTAAGTCCAAACAGCCTGCCAAAATGAGTTCAGATAGTGATTTGAAAATTGCAATACATACATAATAGCTTGATTCTTATTCCATTTGCTCTGGAGTAAGCTCACTGAGTTTTTTTTTAAGGATTTTAAAGAAAATTGTAGATAAATCATTCCATTTATTTGGGTCTTAGTTACCTCATCTTTAAAATAATGAGACTGAAAAAAATCCCACTCTGGACTCAGATGACTAGGAATGGGGTTCACAGAACAATTTCTAAAGTGTCATAAAGCCTACTCTATAACACTTTTACTCAAGATAAAATTACCAAGTCTAATATAATTATCACGTTCACTTGCTTCTGCTTAAAATAAATTAGCTGAATTAGCTTGATATATCATCTGAACAGATGCTTCTATTTGCAACTAAATAAGTTATTAATTATAGAAACATTATTATTTTATAAATCAGCTAGTTGGTTAGCAAAATAATCTTTCAAAGGAGAGTGTTTTGTTAAGCTACTAAAAATCCATAGGAAAAAAGTAAAAATTTCTTGGTAAAATGGTTGAAAACCACAAGCTCCAGTGCTTCTTGACTTGTCCACACAATTACCATTAACAACAGATCCCAAGTGAATGCAGTCCCAGGGATACTTGGCTACTAAATCTTAAAAAGGCAGAGATTTACATACAACTTTTTATTTTAAATTTTTTAGAAAGTTTTACATTCTCTTCCATAATAAATATGCTTGTCTCAAATTTCCAACTAATATAATTTCAAAATCTGTGTAGTAATTTGATACTCCAGAAAAACATGAGCACTCATGTTGTGGTTTCAGAGACTGTCCACTATATCTATCCCCAGCCTAGCCACTACCAGTACCTCATCACACTGGAGCTGAAGTACCCCAGTCTGAGGGGCACAGAGACAGAAATAATCTAGGAATGCTCACCTGGTTGTAAAAGTCTATAGAGCTCCTTTGTTTAATCTCTGAAGGAGCAAATGCTTTATGGTAGAGACACAGAATCCCTTTACCACAATAACTGGAATTACACATTTAAAGCCTCAGAGGAAAGGAAAGGTACAGAAACAAAATGAGTTATACTAGAGAGAGTAGGAAAAATGTCAGGGGTAGTCCAGAATAATTCCAGAAAAGCTGCCCATCTGAAATGCCACCTGGAATTCACACTAGTAATAAACTGTTGTGGATATAAAAATTAATAGGAGGGATTTCATAGTATTAGAAAAATTTATTTTTATAAATCACGTGTCTATCACCCAAGTGTTGACGCATGCATGCAATTCAAACATCAGACTTACAATAAAAGGCTTACTGAATAACTTAACAAGGACAATTCCCCCATTTTCTCTATAATTTGGAGTGGAAGGAGGGGGGCCGCGGGTAGAGGGTGCAGTTACTGGGTCAATTAATCAACCTGAAAACTGTGACACAAACTCTGACGCCTAACCTATGTCTAAAAATACACAAATATATACGAATTTGTTTTAAACTGTCAATGCCTATATTTAGGACCTTCCCAGCAAGGCTATAATGAGACTGTGTTTGAGGGTTTCAGTCATAGCAGACTCTACCATTAATCTGAAGTTAGTTAAATTAACAGCATTTAGTACTGACTTGTCAATCTCACTACTCCAGGAAATTGCACCTTGAGGCTACTAATATTGCCAATTTTTCCACTGGAGTGTGCACCGTGTGTGTGTGTGTGTGTGTGTGTGTGTGTGTGTGTGTGTGTGTATTTTGCACCGTGTGTGTGTGTGTGTGTGTGTGTGTGTGTGTGTACTTTTTTCCCAAAACCTCCATGTACATACACCATCATTGCTTCCCTACATCCACGGCACTTATATTATCATTTATTCTGGCCTCCTTTAGCCTTCCCAGGGGATTTTGCATAGTTGTAGCTGCTCAGTGAAAGAGTTTTTTAGCTTTATATTTATTTGTTTATTTTTCTGTCATGGCTCATGACTGAGGCTTTTAAAAAAAAAGTGTGACAGTATTTAGAGTACATGATTGACTGCTACAACAACATTCATTAACCATGACAAATCTGTAGCAAAACACAGTTCTGAGTGTTCTAAACAGCAACTTGACGAAGAAAGAAGAAAGAAAAAGAAAGAGAAAAAAAGACTCAACTAATTTTTCATTCACTTCATCTGTAAATAAATTTAGACTGATGGTGTTCAGGGGCAATAATGAATTAGTATTCATTTCCTGTAATTAATGCAAACACATCTATGAACAGAAAATATGAAAATATAACCACCTAATTTCCATTTCAAAATATGCCTAACAAATTTTCACTTGAGGTATCTTCATAATATTTTCCCATTTGATTAGAAGGCTGAAATGGATGGATTTCTTTCCTACCTGTATTTCTTTCCCCTATATTTCCCAGGCGAAAATACTGTTTTGGTCGCAGGTATGTCAAACACATTTCAGCTGTAGACCTTGACTCAGATTTATTTTGTTATTTGTATGATTTATCACATTCCCATAATATGGCTGTCTCCTACCTTACCATTATGCTGGAGGGGTACCTCTCAACTGACCAAGTAACCACCTACACAGACCCTATATGCACAGTAATCACAAACAGACACCAAAGTGGCCTCAAAGCCTAACACAAGACTGGACAACTTCTACCATTCACAAACATTCAATAAGACAAGGGTAAACTGGGTAACCAATATGATATAAATCAAATGAAGAATATTAAGCATCCAGTAAAACACAAATGTAAATCCACATAGCCTCTCTTGGCAAGAGGTGATACTATATAATGCCCCCTTGAATACAGGCATGTCTGGAGAAGATCCATTCCTATAGTTAGACCGTAATCAAAGATCAAATTGCTCAGAGACCAATATATGATCACAGCCAAGTAATCTAGCCACTGAAACTCACTAGCTTAACTGTGGCATCAGTAAAGAGACACTGTGTTAGCAATAAATATATTTATGAATAACAAACTTATTATCTCTAAGATACGTGTGCAAAAAAATCTATATGCTAAAATGGATGTAATAAAGCAGAAGTTGTAAACCACTTTGGTGGAATGTAATTTGCCTGATGAATATTTCTTTTCTTTTCTTTTTTTTTTTTTTTGTCAGTCTTGGAGCCTGAACTCTGGGCCTGGGCGCTGTCCCTCAGCTCTTCCACTCAAGGCTAGCGCTCTACCACTTGATCCACAGCACCATTTCTGGCTTTTTCTGCTTATGTGGTGCTGAGGAATCGAACCCAGGGCCTCATTCATGCTAGGCAAGCACTCTACCACTGAGCCACCTTCCCAGCCCCGTGACTAATTTTTCCTAGGGCCTTTCTGGCCCTACAGAACATTGGCCCCTAAGTGTTTGCCTTTCTAAACAAATCTGTGCAATTATAATTATTTGTGCCAAGCAGCTGGTTGGGATGCATGTGACAGAGGGCCTGAAACTAATGGAAATATCTTATTTGATTAATTTAGCACTAACTCCGGTTGTAAATGTTACTAATTATATCTTATGGAAATAAGACAGTTGCTACTCACCACAGGTCCTACTTTCTCTAGGATTTTTAAACCTATAGTGGACTCTCAGATCTAGCCCGCCCATGCATTAGCATATCTCCAGAAAGGAGTTACATTATTTCTTTCCCCTTAGTTGTCAGCCTGGAAAGCCGAGCAATGCACCTCAACACACTAGTTCAGGAGGCCCAAGACAGAGTGAGTGAACTGTCTGCCCAAGTGGAAAATGAAGGATTCACTCTGGACAATACAGAGAAAGAGAAACAGCTAAAAGCTTGGGAGTGGAGGTACCGGCTCTACAGACGCATGAAAACAGGCTTTGAACATGCCAGTAAGTATATGCAGAGGGAGTCTACATTCAACTAGGCTAAGCTTTGGTTTGGGACAGTCGGGCCTTCTTTCACTCATCATGGATGGCTGTTGTTAATCTATTTGGAGTAAAGGTTCTGGGACGCTGTAAAAGGGTATTTTGTCTTGCTTGATTTCCTGGCTCCTGATAGGTTCTCTAACCACAGCCATGAATGTTGGTGCTTCTGGCCTCTTCCCGTGCATGCTGTACTCACCAAGCCCTTCCCACCCGATACGCCCTAATGTCTAATGACTTGGATGGTCCAATGTCCTAAATGCTCTATTTTGGGATGTGGAGATAAAAAAGTATTTTTTGTTTATTTGTCCAGTTTCTGCTTCAAGTTTAAGGTGTTTTCAACTCCCTATTGCATTTTTTTTTAAACAGAGGGCTATAGACAACTTCAATTTATACAAGCAGAGGACAGTCTGTAAGTCTATGGGTTGTGTTTTTTTTTCTGAATTTTTATTCCCTTTAGCAATTCTTTGTTAGTTTAAGAAAAGCCTTTCTACATAGTATTCATAAGCTAGAAATATTACTGAATGCAGCTCCTAATATTAAAACTAAATACACAACTCTAATACTTATAAAATATTAAACTCTTATTCTAGAAGATTTCATCTTGCTCTAGAAAGAGATTTACTAAAAATCAAATATACAATTCAAACATTTCATTCTAGAAGGAGATTTTATTTAGAGAACTAAAAGTTACTACTTGAAAACTAAGGAGTTAATGAATCATTTGAAAATTCTCTGTACTGACTGTGTGACAGAGACAAAGACTAAAGATGGTGAAAACATAGCTTTCTTACGTAGTACGATACACACCAAACCTAGACCTGGCCCTTTTCCTAAAGCAAAAGACTTCAGCCATATTGATGAAAAGATGCTTCCTTTATTAATGTTCTTCTCAGCAATGCTGATATGGGATTTTGACCACTGAGCAATCGCTAGTAGAAAGGCATTAGCAATTGTGCCTTATTTAGACAAGAGTCTTACTTGAATCAGGCATATTTTTGGACACAATACCATTTTTTCTAAGTTTCTCAGGTGTAAAACACTGGTGAATATGAAGGAATGCCTAAAACCATCACCCATACTGTTAGGACATTCCTCTGTATGCTTTGTTTTGTTTGTTTGTTTGTTTTGTCAGTCATGAGACTTGAAGTGTGGGCTTGGAGCTGTACCTCAGCTCTTCAGCTCAAGGGCAGCGTGCTCTATCACAGTGGTAGTTACAGTTTTCTGGTGTTTTATTGGAGATAAGAGTCTCACGGACTTTCCTGCCTGGACTGGCTTTGAACCGTGATCCTCAGATCTCAGCCTCCTGAGTATCTAGGATTATAGGCATGAGCCACGGGCACCTGGCCCTGTATGTTTTTTTAGTTACATAATACTACCCGGCATAAGAGGAGGCAGTCTAAAAGCAAAGGGAGTAAGAATTTGAATTTTGGGAGAGGCCCAACATTAGGCATTGGAAACTCTGGGCTTTCATCTGGCTGTGATGTCTTCATCATGTTCATGAACAACCAGTTTGACCATTTGAGGCCACAATTTCGTCTTTCTCTTCTGGCAGGATGGCCAATAGGCTCAATGAAATGATTTACATGAAAGTACCTTCTGAACCATTAAAAGTCTCCATGTGAATAGGAATCTGTTATTTCTTTTTGCTCTTTATTTGCTAGCACAGCCCAACACCCATTATGTTCTCAGGACACTTGAGGAAGGCTTCCTTTAACCCTTCAGAAAATGTCCTAATGCTCCAAGAAGACCATGATCGCAGCAAATAAACATCATTGAGCCTTTTAATGAGAACATTCAAAAGCAAAAGCTACCAGGCCGTGCAAATATTCCTATAGTGTGTTTTTTATGGTATCCATTAAAAAGGTAGGAACATTTTTTGAAAACTATTTGCAAGGCTCAGATCCTTGTGTTTTGCCTTCTGTCCCAGGAGTCCCTGAGGTGCCAACCAATGCATGCCTCATGGTAACCAGCAGCACATCACTCACTGTCAGCTTCCAGGAGCCTCTCAGCGTCAATGCAGCTGTAGTAACCAGGTATAAAGGTACTGAACTCCACATCTTTCCTCCTTGTTCCTTCCTAGAAAGGAAGCTGTGGTTTGGGGATTGTGCACTTTTTATGTTTTTAGTTCTTCTGCTGAAATGTTTTACCCCAACTGCTTTTGGAGTTGGAATATATATCCATGTACACTGATGTTAAGAAACAATAAGGGATGGGCTGGGAAGTTGGCTCAGTGGTAGAGTGCCTGCCTTGCATGCATGAGGCCCTAGGTTCAATTCCTCTGCACCACATAACCAGAAAAAACCCAGAAGTGGCTCTATAGCTCAAGTGGTAGGGCACTAGCTTTGAGCTGAAGAGCTCAGGGACAGTGCCCAGGCCCAGAGTTCAGGCCCCACGACCGACAAAAAGAAAGAAAGAAAGAAAGAAAGAAAGAAAGAAAGAAAGAAAGAAAGAAAGGAAGGAAGGAAGGAAGGAAGGAAGGAAGGAAGGAAGGAAGGAAGGAAGGAAGGAAGGAAGGAAGGAAGGAAGGAAGGAAGGAAGGAAGGAAGGAAGGAAGGAAGGAAGGAAGGAAGGAAGGAAGGAAGGAAGGATAAGGTGACTGAGAATAAGTCACAAGAAGAATGAACCATGAGACCAGGCTGATATCACAAGCACTTCAATATGCCACACATGTTTTCAGAGGACCTACTCTGTACAGACCATAGGCTTGTGATATGGAACATACTGAAAATCAGAAGCCAAGAGGCTAAAATATGGAATATAAAAATGAGGGGGGGTGAGATTGTAAAACAAAAAATAAAACCAGGTGAAGTGAACTGGGCTCAGAAAAGAACAAGGAGTGATGAGTAAAGGCTGCAGGGTAGACGTGTCATGGACAGAAGTTAGTGGACCTGGTAAACGGATAAGAGCTGGCTGGAAGATGAAAAGAATCATGAGTACAGATATAAAACTAAGACAATACCAGGACAAGTAGAGACTAAGTGATCATGTAGATCATATAGAATGGACAGGAAATATAGCATGGCTTCTCTTGAGTATGGGTCATAAGATGGAGCAGTGAATATAAACCTAAAAGTAAAATTAAGACCAGTAGTCAGATAGAAGAAGGTTTGAAATCAAGGTCAGAGTTAAAATTTTATGTCATAGAATTCTACAGTTACTGAATCAGATAGGAACAAGACCTCAGGTAGACTTTTGAAAGTTTGAAGTGTTAGTATTGAGTATGAAGTATTAGAAGAGATAGGGCTTAAAATAAGAAAACAGATCAGGAAGGTATTCAAGAGAGAGACTGTGACAGCCTGAGTTGGCTACTGTGAAAGCACTGGGAAAGGAGAGGAGCCAGAGGAGGAAGCCACGGTGAGCCATAACAATGATGATAGTCCATGTTTGCAATGTGCCTGTTTTGCACCAGGCACTGCTTACATGTGAATTTATTAACTCTGTCCTTGCCTCAGCTGCCTTATAAAACACACTTTGGATTCCCAATGTACAGATAAATAAAAAGGAGGGAAAAAAATTAAAGAATGTAACTACTCAAAATAGCGTCCAAGTCATCACATTATGTTGATTCCTGAATGTGAGAAATGAGAAGGAAAGAAAGATATTTTCCTGATTCCCAAGAGGATATGGAAATGTTCGACAAAGCTCTCCATACCTCATGCCAAACTTCAAGCACCCAATGATTTCAGGCCACTACTGCAAAAAATGCCCACATAGGACATTTGCCTTCCTTTCTCTTCCCCAGGGTCCCATCTCAGGATATGTTATATATCTCTACAGACATTATTCTTCCTGATCCCTATAGCTTTCTGGGTATTTAGAATTCTCCACATAACTTTCTGACTGTACCTACATAGGTTAATTTAGGTTGACCTGATTATCACTGAATTTTCTGTATCAAAGAGAAGACAGCATTAGAGTATTAACAATAAATAGTATATAGACAAAGCTACCAAGGATAGCTTCCTGTAGCCATCCTCTTGGTTGTCTCATTTGGAGCAAGTATCTTCAGGCAGTTACATGCAACATTTTCTGTTTTCTACCACTTTCTACCACAAAATTTGATAAAGGGGTTTCATCAAGGCTGCCCAACTTGACATTTCCTTCCTACATTTGATTAGTGAGCTATCAGAAGCTAATTTATCCAAATGATTAGTTATTAAATACTTGACCATAATTCCATTCAATTCAATCAGCATTCCCATATTAATAGTTCTCATCTCAGGAGACTTGACTTTAGGAAAGCTTGAAACAAAAGGTCACAAGTGGGTTCTGGTATGACAGGACAGGATTAATTAAGCATTATAAATAGAATTGCCTCTTCCATTATGGAGTAAGCCTCCTTGTATTGACTTCTAAGGACATAAATGAAGTCCTTAACCTGACTGTTCTCAAGGTCATTTAAAATAGTTGACAGGCTACAGTGCTCACAGAGACAGCGAGAGGGTTTTTATGTTAGGGGCTGAAATAATTATTCCATTGTGGAAATACTAGCAAAATTGGTTTGAGATGAGGATATTTTATTTGCTTTTATAAAAAAATGAAATCCACAGAATGAAATGGCAGTTATCTAACTGATTGTAGAGAAAGGTCAACCCTTAATATTTGACGTTTGGCAAAAAGTATCTCACCTGCTCTCAAGAATTTCTGAGTTTGGTAAAAGCCTCAACCCCCTTTAAACAACTGAGTGTTCCCCCTTCATGTTTAAACTAGTGTATACTTGAAAGAAAATTTGGATCCTTCTGTTTTTCCATTTCAACTCGCCAGCTTTCTTTTTAGGAGTTTGTTGATACACAGAAATCTCTAATAGCATCTTTTTACAAGCCTTCTTCTGACTCTTGGACCATGTACTAGGCTCACTGCCACCACAGCTTGGAGATTAAAGGTGTCAATTACAGCTTAAAGCAAGAAAATAGTTTTCAGTGAAACCCACTGGACTGTCTACATTTGCCCTAACTGCAATAAAACAGAGAAAGCCCTAGCTATGTCCTCATTGAATTCAAAGAGCTCTTGCACCTTTCAGTCTCATCACACCAATTCCCATGGCTTACAGAAAAGAAAAAAATACACTTATTTCAGATGCTTTGATGCTTTGGATCACTGCTAGAACTTTGTTCCTCTTTTTCTCCTCATGGCTGGGTAGTCTACGTGACTCTCATTTGCAGATTATGTTGTTTCTCTGAAGGCTCAAAGCAGAAAATATTTACAAATGAGATTTAGCTGCTCCTTGCAAGAGTGCAGGGGAGTGTGGATAGAAAGGCATCTTATAAAAGGCACAGTGGGGACTTTATCTTCAAGTAAGAGGTAAAATACTTTCTAGCTTTTTTGTTTAACTGGAGCTTGAAGGGGTCACAGCTTTGAAGTTTACTAATTGTAGCAGGTGCTGCACAAAGCCTAGGACTTTAAGGAGCATGGGTACACGTTGCTTAGTAATTTATATTATTTTACCCATCTTATTACATTTCCCTCTATAACTTACAGTTGGAAGGATATTTGTCTAGGAAGAAATAATTTCATTTCAATCTATAATTAGTTTCCATCTTAAGTAATTTAATAACTAATCTAATCTAACATTAAACTTAAAGTAGCTACTCCTGTTACTAGGATGGAGTGATACAATTTCTTGAAGAAAAAGATCTGTAGCTTTATTTAGCTCCTTTGGGTTCAGTAGGGGAGCAGAGATGAAACCAAAGATTTCCAGATGAGAGCAACAAATAAGGGCAGAAATGTTATCTCTTAAGGACCTAAAATCCAATGGATGAATGTTTTTTGCATGTGAATGTAAATTAGAAAGTGCACTAAGCAGCTAAATGACTGATGATGGAAATGTAGTAGGTCTAGAGAAAGTAGGACAGGAAAAGTGAAAAACCAGTCTATGCCAGAGGCATTTAGTGCTTAGTTGTCCTGTTTTCCCTCCATGAGTTGCTGAGTTGTCCAATTTATTCAGAAACAATCCAGCCAATTTATTCTGAAACAATCTCATGAACCTTTTTGCAATAAGCCATGTTATAAAGAATAGCACTGCATTTTTTGCATTTTCATTATTTAATATTTCATTATTTAGCCCTCAAACAATATATTACATAGTTATAAAACAGAAAAGATCATTCCTTCTCTATCCTTCCCACAACCTCACATCTTTATCACACAGCTCTTCTTTATAATTTTATAAATCCTTTATTGATGGGTTAAGCACAACAACTATGCAATCACATACCATGTAAGAAACTATATTTCAGTGGACAACAGACCACATATACCCTAGTAGTATATTGTGTTACCTACTGGGATAGCAATCTTAGTTCGTGTAAGGACCCTCTTTGATGTCCACAAAACGATTAATTTGCCTAACAACACATTGTTCAACAAGGGTTCCCATAGTGAACTGAACTATAACTGTAAAGACAAAAATGTATAGCTTTGTGTGATCTAATATAAATATTATCACACTATTAGTCAGTTTTTCATTATTATAATGATACCCAAGAGAATCAACTTTAAAGGAAGATTTATTCAGCTCTCAGTTCCATAGTTTAACTTATTTGGGGGCCTGTGGTGAGGCAGACTATGATGGGGGGAAGCAGATGACAACACAGAGCTGCTCAGCTCACGGTGACCAAGGAACAAGAGAAAAAAGGGGGAGAAAATAGGTTGCAACATCCCACTAAATTGCTCACTGGCCTCACTTCCTTCCACTAACCCCCTCCTCATACAGGTTCCACCACCCCTTCCTAGTGCCACAAAGTAATGCCCAAACCTATACAGCATGAGCTTTGTGCAGGCATTTATGATCCAAATCATTACACACATACTATTTGCCTAATCCTCCAGTTGGATATTTTCAATTCAGTGATATTTTTGCAGTGCATTACAGGTCATATGCCTCTTTTTATGTCAGTATATTTGGATCATATTCTTCATTCTGTTTAATAGCTATACAGTATTACTCATCCTTAGAGTGCAATTCTTCTACTGTCAACATAAGTTGTCTTTATTTTTTCTACTGTATAACAATATAATTCTTAGATTCATATATATATATATATATATACACATACATGGATAAATATTATGTATATATATTATCTGTAAGAATCTTTTTCTCCTAGATTAGCTGAAGTACAAAGGTCTATGCCTGCACACACTGCATAATTCATCTGACTACTGCTCTGATACCAGGCAGTAACTTTATAACATATTTGAATGTCTGGTAGGACAAGTTCTTGCCCATTGTAATCTTTTTCAAAATGTCTTTGATATTCACATACATTTTTCTCTGCCAAATGAATCTTCGAATTGGCTTGTCAGGTTCAATTTTTAAAATCTTATTGGGCTTGCATTACCTTTTTAAATGAACTTGGATATTTCTCATCAATGAGTATGCTTTCCTTATCAAGTTGAATCAGTTTAACAAATCTTTATATGGGTTTCCTATAACTTCATGGAGTTTTGGGCCCAATATACTGTACAACTTTTGTGGTTGTCATTTCTCTAGTTAATTATTGTAGGTCAGCAGAAGGATATTGCTAATTCAAAAATTAATAATTGAATTCTTTCCTAAAAGTTCAAGTACTTTTTTCAGTAGATTGATTTGCATCTCAGCCTTTTGCATATCATCGTCAAGAATGATGCTTCGTCTTTTTCTTTCTATCATTTTCCTTCCTTTTCTTGATCTCGTCTCACTGACACAAATCAATGTAAATTCTACTTCTCACTATATGCTGACTAGTGGCCAAAAAAGCTGTCGTCTCTGCTTTTGTCAAAGCCACCTAATACTTTGCCATTAAGTATGCTGCCTAGTAGGGATCTCTGGTACATAGCATTTACCAGATTAAGAAAGTTATTTTTTTCTAGATTACTAAGAGTTTTTGTTTTATTCTATTTTATATAAAAATGTTAAATTATGACTTTTTCTATATCTTCTAGGAAATCATGTCTTATCACCAGTATATGACTACTGACAGTGAAAATAGCATACATAATTTTAAAATCTCTGAAATTATCACCCCTTTACTAATTGAAAAGTTGGGTGTGGCTATTTTCTGAGAATTATTGGACATACGGTTATTTTAATGGGTTTTTGAAGAAATAACTTTTTGATTCATAGAGCCAGTTTATTTGCTTCTTTTCCATTTTATTACTTTTTTGGCTCAGGACTTGTTTTGTAATTATGAGTTTTATTGTAGATGGTCAGAGATTCAAAACATGATGGTATTAATTTTCTTGCTTAAAACTAAGAGTGCATCCCCTAGTAGAAAGTTTGTCATGTGTATCTTTCCAATCAGTTGCTAATCAGTCACTATGTTTTAAGTTTCATTTCCTTTCTGTGGAAGGGGAGAGTAGGCAAAATGCAAAGTGTTAGAATCTCTGGACTCCACAATCAAGTGCAGTTGATTTTGAAATCCCATCTTATTGCTTCCTAGTTTATCTTTGGCATGTTACTTAAAAACCTGTTTTCTCATTTCATAGAGAGAAAAATGGTGGTAAACATTTTAATTTCTCTCTTATGTTTCTAATCCCTTCTACTTTCTATAGGCTTTTTTTTCTTTGCGAGATTTTTCCACTCATTTGAAACCTACCTTACTTGTTCCTTTATCATTTTTTCTAATTCATAGGTTTCAAACTGTAAGATTTTCTCAAGTATTATTTTGTATTCTCCTTATCAAGTATTATCCTTATCTAGAAGTTATTTCAAAAAACATGGTTCTGAAATGATCACCGATTTAAATTTGCAATTTGTTTCATTTCTAATTTAATCCAAGAGGTTTTTTTATATAATTTATTTTAAACTTTCAAATGGCTAGATTTCATTTAGTATTTTGTTATTATTTTCTAACTTCATTATATTGCACTAAGAAAATAGGGACTGCCTCCTTTGGGGATGTTTAAATTCTTGCTTGTGACTACAGGTTGTATATGTGCCATGTGTGATATTTAAAGAGAAGGTGTAACCACCATTGAGTACAGGGTGTGAGGTGGTGTGTGTTCTTGAAGGACTTGCCTTTTTTCTTTTCTAAAACTTTTTGTCCCTTTGATCCTTGATCTCTGAGTGAAGCTGCTTTGTTTGTCTTGCTTTGAGCTGTTTGCCTCCATTTCTATTTTATTAGTAACCAACATTGCTTTCTGGACTTCCATTTGCTGTCTCTTTGTTCCCATCATTTGTGACATATACTTCCCATTTGACATATATTTCTCTTTTACTAGAGCTACCAAACATATATTTATTTTTCTTCTATATTTTTATGTTTATATTTATTTCTTTTTAAATAGAATGTATTAGCATCTTTCAATCTAATATGCCTTTTTTTTTGTTGTGAGACGGTTTTGCTGTGTAACTCACTGGCCTTGAATTAATAATCTTCCTGCCTTAGCTTCCCAGATGTTGAGGTTTAAACTGGAGTGTGGTTCAAGTGGCATAGATCAAGCTGACCAAACGCTGAGATTATAGGTATGCACCATCACTCCTAGTTCTTGTCTAATGTATCTAATCAAACATTGCACAATACAGTATTCCCAATGTTTCAAGGAACATTGAGAGTATTTAGATTAGATTCTACAACTATCACAGGTAATTCATATATCCTGAGTCTTCAGGATGGGGATTCAGACAAAATATCTTTTCAGGAGCCATTAGGTGAGTCTAACACACAGCAAGGCTGGGAACAGGTGGTCATGTTTTAGTATCTGTCCCTACCACCAGACTGTAAGCCCTGTGTAAGTAGGCCCTTTGATCATTTCTATACCACTAGCACTTGTCATAGGGTCCAAAATACAAAAAAAGGTATTTATGTATTCATTAAAAATTGAATAACACCTACTACAATGAAGGCTATACTCTAGCAGAGAAGATATAACCATAAACAGACTAAAATCTCTTGTTTTAGTGAAGCTTATAGTTCATGGAGAAATAATAAAACATATCAAAAACTAAGACCTAGTGCATCATATCCTAATGACTATGTATTAATCCATTTCATTCTCATTACAGATTCTTAAGCACTATTACCACCTATCAATTATGATTAAGAAAACTGAAGTACAGGAACATTAAGAAATTTGCCTATGGTCACACAAGTAAATAGTTGACAGAACAGGGAACCATACCCAGGCAACAATGCTCTCAGGTCTGTGCTCTAATCACTACACAGTCCTGGGTTATACACATATCTCTGAATGGATCTGTCTCTGAATCTACCAAATCCAAGAGGCATCTACTATCGAAAGGGCAGCCATCAGCTATGCAAACTCTCATCTTCTGCCCTGCCTCCACATGTCCCCTAGGAGTTTACCTCTCTGCACACTAAGAATGTGCCCTTGTAGGACAGGCTTCCCAGTGCAGAATAGTTCAAACTCTTAAAGCCTGTGTGCTTCAATTTAAAATCATATTGACTAAGTCAAGGATAAAATAAATACATTGTAGACACAGCCAACATAAGATTGCTACTCTTCCCTAAGCATTTAATACAGTGGGTAAATATTTAATAGCAAACCAAATAAAATAAGCAACTGTTAAGATGATTTGGTCTGCTCCCAAAGCAGACTTAGGGACTATCCAGCTTTCCAATCTCAGGAGATGCTCTCCCAATTCTTTTACTTCAGAACATCAATCTAGGCTTAATGCCAAAGATTGGAGGAAGCATACAAATCTTCAGATTACAAATACGGCACTATTGCTCAGTGTCTACTTTATGCCCAGCCCTTTTCTGGTTCCTTCCCTATTCTAAAATTTTACTATAACTTTTCATATTCTGGATCTGATCTTTGAGCAAGGACACAGAAAAAGTCTCCTAAATGGCATATCTTCAAATGTAATCATTTCACTTCCAAACCTTCCATAGATCATTTTGCAACATCCCTTGTTCATTTCATGACTAGAGCTTCTCTCCCCACCATAGGCTTTCTTTATGTGGCACCTTTCTAGAGTAGCACTCTTCCTCCTACTTGTGGACTCATGGGAGAGCAAAATCTTCAACCCACGGCTTGAGATGCTGTGAGAGCGAAAAGACCAAGTCTTTGGACATTTGGACACAATAGCCCTTTAAGGAACCTACCTACAATTCTCCCTTCCATGTCATTACTGTAAGAAAAGGACCAGAAAAAGCTCAGGATTAATCCAATTTTCACACCTGCTTGTCCAAGCTTCCAAGCCTCTTCCACTATCAAGCAGATCCCCAGTCATCCTTCAAAACTGCATAGCACCATCTCCTCATAAAACTTTTCACTTTGTTTCGTTACTTTATGTCTGTTTTCATTGGCCACATTAGATAATATCACTGTTGTCTGTATGACTGAGCCCATAGACAACTTGCAAGTAAAAAGAAATTGGGATTTTTGTTGTTTGAGGATTTATCTTGTTTTGTTTGTCATACTGATCTCTGAGTGAAGCTTGTTTGCTTAACCTGAACTCTACCACTTAAGCCACACCTCCAGCCCAACTTTTTGCTGACTAATTGGAGAGGGAGATGCAGACTTTTCTGATCAGGCTGACTTCAATACTTGATCTGCCAGATCTCCCTGAGTAGCTAGAATCAAAGGCATGACCCAAAAGTACTTGACTATGTCTTACAATCATCCATATCTTCAATTCTCAGAGCCTGGTTAATTGTTAAACCAAAATAAACCATAGAAGAGAAAGGACTATGAAAGCAAGAACTCTGTAGAGACAAGAGGAAAATATAAAAATGAGTATCATTTATTATTCTTCAACACATCTGTGAATAACCTTCAGTGAAGTATTGGTACAATGAAGAACCATGATACTGATATCTGCCATCAGGGAGTCTATAGCCAAGTAGTCATTACTCATTTATTCACTCATCCACCAATTATTCAATAAACACTCCTGAAGTAGACACTATATAAAAGGCACTTTTCGGAGCAAAAACAGCTCAGTTCCTGTCCCACTATTTCTGGTTGAGCAGCATAGGGATTTACAATATTTAGGCATCTGTTCTTTCATCAGTCAACAACTAAGTGCTTGTTCATCTAGGTGCTGTGCAAGGCACAGAATGTGCAATAATAACCCCAATAAATACTCTTGTTGAAGGTTAGTGGAGAAATAAAGCACAGCAACCCAGGAATTCATTTTTGCAATATAAAGAAGATGAAACCTATAATTGACCCAAATGTTGAAGCTGAAGTTTCTATGTGGCTTTAGCCAATGCTGTCTTTGACTGAGCTTCTACTCACATCCCTTTCCTTCACAAGTGATCTCCAGTCCACTTCTCAGATCCCTGGCCCTCCTGTTTAGCTTCATCCTCCTGCACTCTGCTCCTTCAAGCTCTGTCTTCAATACATTGCCATTGCAAAGGCTCTGCAAAGGTGAGTTCACCACAAGCTGGACAAAACAGCTTATTTTTCCTCCTCACCATCCCCCTCCCCACATCCCTCTAGAACTTTGTGGAGCCATGAAGCCTCTTGGCTCTAACAGATAGTCCTTTATTGCCATACGATGGTGAGTCTCCTTCCCATGCATCCTTCTACGGAAAAGAACACCTGCCAATGAAGATTTAACAGTGGAGTGTTGAATAGGGATGTGCCAAGCCTCCTCACACCCCACCAGCCCATCACCAAACCTAGATGCCTCAGAAGCTGATGAGTTTCCACTGTACACTATAGCAGGTCTCCATGTAAGACAGACACCAACTGAAGCCAGGCTCTGGTCACAACTGTCCAGCTAAACACACAGCTGGCACTACCAACAACAAAGCACTTTTGAGGCCACGTTCTCCACAGAGGTTTTTCTCTTGAATCCATTCTGGCTAGATCCCTGTACAATATTATAGTTTGTCAATAGCCCGCGACAGCTTTCTAGAATTTCTTTCCAGGAGAAAGTGTGTTTTTCTAAGAAATGGGTGTTCTATCTAGCCTGAAGCCTAATTTCATTTGAGGGCTCAAAATGAAATAAAAAATAATCGCCATCAAGTCTAGGAGCTGAGAGGCCTCTCTACTCCCTGAGGACTGCTTCCTTTGGGGAAGTAAGGGAGGGGTGGGCCTTTGGACTGTTTCAGTCCATTTTTTTCCAATTATAAATATAAGATAAACCAGAGTCCCAGCAGGAAACTGAGCTTGAATCTTTAAGAAATTTTAAGGAAGGGAGGATTTACACAGAGGTAAGCAACATTCATGAATGGCCAAGAAACACTGCAGCACACAGAAGGGGCTACAACAGGAAGCTGTTGTCACCTCTACACTTGAAGAAGAAGGGGTGAAAGCCAGAGTCAGGGAACACTGGTCAGGAGCTCCCTGTGTGTGAAAAACACAGCCAGCGGGGCTTGGTAATACAGATTTATTATCTCAGTGGAGGTAGGAGGGTCAGAGCCTGAGGCTGGCCACTGGACAAAGTTGGTAGGAGACTCTATTTGAAGACTACAAACAAAAGAATTATGGGCCGGGTGCCGGTGGCTCACGCCTGTAATCCTAGCTACTAAGCAGGCTGAGATCTGAGGATCACAGTTCAAAGCCAGCCCAGGCAGGAAAGTCTGTGAGACTCTTATCTCCAATAAACCACTAGAAAACCGGAAGTGGCACTGTGGCTCAAGCGGTAGAGCACTCCTCTTGAGCTGAAGAGCTGAGGGACAGTACCTAGGCCCAGAGTTCAACCTTCGCAACCAACCGGAAAAAAAAAAAAAAAAAAAAAAAAAAAGAATTATGGGTCACACCCAAGTAGTAGTAATACTTGCCCTGAGTTCAA
Organism: Dipodomys merriami; assembly: GCF_024711535.1. Taxonomy (NCBI): domain Eukaryota; kingdom Metazoa; phylum Chordata; class Mammalia; order Rodentia; family Heteromyidae; genus Dipodomys; species Dipodomys merriami. The sequence goes on along the minus strand of NW_027205826.1, from coordinate 12,067,436 downwards.
TCTTTAGAACAAGGAAGGAAGGAAGAATGACAGAAAGGAAAATGGAAAGAGAGAGGGATTAAAGGAAATAAGAGGAAGGGGAGTGAGGGGAAGAGGAAGAGAGGGAGGCCCATGATCAGAATTCGATTGAAGCATAGCTATACCAACTGCATGTCTGAAGGCAGAGGCCTAGAAGATGCAGTCTACAAGGGGAAACTGCTGGGAGGCAGAAATTGTTCTTTAAAAAAGGAAAAAAAGGGAATTCTGGGGTAAAAAGAAAAATATTTCTGGAAAGCAGATGGTAAAAACAATATACTACTTATAAATAATGCAAAGAAATAAGTAAAGGAAGAAGAAAGAAATAATTTTAGTCATATATACCAAAGAAATCTACTGCTTTAAGGAACTTCTGGTACTTTTTGATGTGTTTCTACAAAGGTGAGAGCATATATGTAATACTAGAGGACTTTTGTGGGACCATGACATGTATCAGGTCAGGACTTTATATACATTTCTTCTAAACCTCCTTCATGGCTCCATGAAGTAGATACTGTTATTACCTTCTCCTTATGGATGAAGTGTCAAGGTAGAGAGGAAGTAGCTGAAATTCTTTTGGAGTCAAATTTAACCAATGTGATTGACCGCCACCCGCCCCCAAGCCTCTACTGAACAATTACATGATCCCACTAGATTTCCCACTGACCATTACCCTTACAGGAGTTGTAGTATGAAGCACTTCTTAAATCTATATGTAATGTTATATGAAATGTATTTTACTCATTGTCTCTTGTTGGATTTTCAGATTGCTTTTTCACTACTACAAATTCTACTCCCATGAACATCACTATGTTTACAGCTTTTCCTATATTTTAGAAAATTTCTTTCAAGGAGAGTGCTAATAGCTTTTTCCCTTCTTGGTTTTCTAGTATTTAGTCATAGTTTCAGATTGCTAAATGACTATAGGGGAAATAATGTGAAAGTCTCTTATTTTACCATCTGACTCTCAAAAAATTACAATTAAGAAAATTCCATCTTATATAATCATTAGATATAGAATAATAAAGGAGGTTAGGGTTTCCTTCTTCTTCCTCTTCCTCCTTCTTCCTTCCTTCTCCTTCTCCTTCTCCTTCTTCTTCTTCTGCCAGTCATGAAGCCTGAAGTCCGGACTGGGCGCTGTCCCTCAGCTCTTCAGCTCAAGGCTAGCACTCTAACACTTGAGCCACAGTGCCACTTCCAGCTTTTTCTGTTTATGTGGGGCTGAGAAATAGAATCCAGTGTCTCATGCATGCAAGGCAAGCACTCTACCACTGAGCCACCTTCCCAGCCCCTCAGGGTTTAATTTTTTAAAAATAACAACCAAGCAGGTAAAGGGACAGGGTTCCTATCTCATCCGAACTTCTCCATGTTAAATAGACACATAATCATGAACACTGAGTTTAGAGTGTACAAGAAGTGCTACCTTCATCTAAGTCTATCTAAATAAATAGGCTTATGTCTCTTCTATTCCAGTCAATCCATTTCTACTTCGGATGAACTATGTGTTGATGACTATATAGACGGCATGAGCAATTCATCAACTTGACAAAGGAAGGATTAAGTTGGGCTCCAGAGTTCTTTAAAATCTAAAAACGTGCTCTTGATTTACAAAAGATAATCTCATTCTTCAATAAAATATTGAAACTGAAGGAAAATGAGATACATTGTTTTCCTTTAAATCCCTAGTACCACTGGCAAGTATTTGCCAGTCTGTTGTATACAATGACAGCACTGCTAGAGACTAAGTCAAACTGATACAATCCCCAAGGCACATGAAGGCTGGTGCCATTGCCAACTCTGGTAATGGAGATCAGCTGCAACAGTGTTTTTGTGCTAGCTCTATGCTCTAGTCAGCTAGATGATTTGTGTCTCCTCTTGAAGTCTCAGTTACCTCTTCTGAAGAAACATGGAAACAAAACTGCATCAGATTTATAGGAACTTAAGTCTTCACAGAGCTGTTTCAGGTACAATATAGGGTACTCAAGGATGAGATTATAGAGGATACTCCAGACTCCATATTTGTTTTTTACATTTATTTTTCTTGTTACATTCCTTGAGGTACCATTTGTTTCTCTACTAGTCTTCATCACTTTGTAATTTCATCTTTATCCATATATTATTTAATTTTTTCTCTCTAGATTGCATTACCTCTGAAGTTAGAAACTGTGCCTATGTAGTTCATCATTATAAACCCAACAAATAGAATAGTTCATGGCACATGCTATATAATCATTTGTTGAATTCATGGATTTATGCCATTTTTCTGGTCCAGAAGATACTTGTAAACATGGACACAAATGGTTGCAGCAAAGTATACCCAACATTCTCTTCCTTTTCTTAATTTTTTGAATATTTTTATTATCTTTAAGTAGTTACACAAAGGAGTTGCCATTCACTGAAGCACTTTATGAATACAGTGTGTCTTGATCAATGTCACCCCTTTCAATGTTCTCATCCACCCCTCCCAACCCACTCCCTTCCCTTACTTATCTTAATTTTAGACTATGTATGAATTTTTTGCTTTAATAAAGCAGCTTATGTGTACAATTCATCTTGATCTGTCACTAAAACGTTTTCACTCTACTTCAACCCACCTCTTCCCTTATATTTCTCAATTCTGCAGTATGTAAGATGAATTCTTTTTGTCAATTTTTGTTATTATAAAGGTTAAAGTGGTTAAAGTTACATAAGTCAGGTAAAGAGTACATTTCTTCCCAGGTCCTGGTGGCTCATGCCTGTAACACTAGATACTCAGGAAGTTGAGATTTGAGATTGTGGTTTGAAGTTAGCCCAAGCGAAACTTGGTGAGACTCTTATCTCCAATAAACTACTCAAAAAAAAAAAAAAAAGCCAGTAGTGTTGTGGCACAAGTGGAAGAGTGATCACCTTGAGGAAAAGAAGCTCATGGACAGCATCCAGGGTTAGAGTTCAAGCTCCACAAACAGCAGGAGGAAAAAAGTTTACTTTTCTTTCACACAGTGTCACCCTTTCCCTTGCTCTCTTCCAGTTTATACATAAATTTTTGCGTGCATTCTCCTCCATCCCCCCACTTCATTCTTCTATCCTTCTCTCCTTGGCCCTACCCTCCCTTCTTGCAAGTACCAATTTCCTGGTAATTATTTTGTTGGAATTTGATTTAGACTTTTTAAAGAATTATACTATTTGTGCTCTCCATAGAGTCTATTACAATTCAGTTAATTTATAACCTCTTGGTTACCAATCAGTATGTTTACTTGTAAATTTATAGGCACATTCTAGCTACCACAAATGAGAGAAACCGTGCAACCTAGGTTTCTCCAGGTCTAGCTTACTTCACGTTATATATTTTTTCCAAGTCTTGCCACATCTTTATGAGTGGTACAATATTATTCTTTCAGATGGCTGAGTAGAATTCTATTATACACACACATACATACACAAACACCACATTTTCTTGATTCATTCATCCATTGGGGCATCTGGGCTAATTCCGTATTTTAGATATGGTAAATAATGCTGCAGTGAACATGGTTGTGCTGGTAGCTTTATTTTGGTCTTGTCTATGGTCTAATGGATAAATGCCCAGGAGTGGAATTGTTAATATTTGATAAGGGCAGTTAAATCATAGGTTGGAAAAAAAGACATCCTCTTCAATAAACGGCGTTAGCAAAATTGGCTATCACATGCAGAAAATGGAAACTAAATCCTTATATATTACCTTGTGCCAGAATCAATTCAAAATGGATCAAAGACCTCAATGTTAAACCAGAAACCATGAAAATGTTACAAGAATGGAAAGAAGAAACACTAGAGCTCCTAGGCACAGGTCAAAGCTTTCCAAGATCCACAATCACAACAAATCAAAAAAAGACTGGAGCCGGGCGCTGGTGGCTCACGCCTGTAATCCTAGCTACTCAGGAGGCTGAGATCTGAGGATCGCGGTTCAAAGCCAGCCCGGGCAGGAGAGACCGTGAGACTCCTATCTCCAATAAACCACCAGAAAACCGGAAGTGGCACTGTAGCTCAAGTGGTAGAGCGCTTGCCTTGAGCTGAAGAGCTGAGGGACAGCGCCCAGGTCCAGAGTTCAAGCCCCATGACCGACAAAAAAAAAAAAAAAAAAGACTGGATAAATTGGATGGCATCAAACTTAAATTTTTCTGCATGGCAAAGGACACAGCTAACAATTTAAATAGAAAATCCATGGAATAGGAGAAGATTTTCACCAGCTATATATTGGACAAGGGTCTAATATCCAAAATATACTTAGAGCTCACAACATTAAACCTTCAAAAAATAAACCCTCGCCGGGCGCTGGTGGCTCACGCCTGTAATCCTAGCTACTCAGGAGGCTGAGATCTGAGGATCGCGGTTCAAAGCCAGCCCGGGCAAGAGAGACTGTGAGACTCCTATCTCCAATAAACCACCAGAAAACCGGAAGTGGTGCTGTAGCTCAAGTGGTAGAGCGCTTGCCTTGAGCTGAAGAGCTGAGGGACAGCGCCCAGGCCCAGAGTTCAAAGCCCCACGACCGACAAAAAAAAAAATAAATAAACCCTCAAAGAAACAACAACAACTCAATAAGTGGGCTAATGACTTAAAAAAAGACTTCTCAAAAACAGTAAAAATGGCCAATAGACACATGACAAAAGACAATAGACATATCTCTGACCATAAAGAAAGGGCAGGGGGCTGGGAAGGTGGCTCAGTGGTAGAGCGCTTGCCTTGCATGCCTGAGGCCCTGGGTTCGATTCCTCAGCACCACATAAGCAAAAAGAAAAAAGCCAGAGGTGGCGCTGTGGCTCAAGTGGTAGAGTGTTAGCCTTGAGCTGAAGAGCTGAGGGACAGTGCCCAGGCCCAGAGTTCAGGCCCCACGACCGGACCCCCCCCCCCAAAAAAAAAAAGAAAAAGAAAGAAAGGGCAACTCAAAACAACACTGAGATTCCTCCTCACCCCAATCAAATGGCCGATATCATGGAAACAAACAATAAATGCTGGTGTGGATGTGGCAAAAAGGGAACTCTATTACACTGTTGGTGAGAATGTAAACTGGTTCAGCCACTCTCAATATAGAGGTTCCTCAAAAAACTTAACATAGAGCTATATACTTCTCTTCATTATTAAACCAAATGAAAGCACTGTCTCTGAGTTTAGACTTGGCCCTGAAATGTTAATAGGTTAAGTCTTTCGGTATGAAGATCACATCTTCCCTGAACTTTAAATTATATGCCTATTAAAAAATTAGATTAATCTACAATGTCTCAGATATCTGCTCTCTTGTATGATTTTGTGATTTACTCCCTTCCTTGATCCAAAGGTTAGCCAGAGCAGATGAGCCTGAACTGACGTATAACTCAAAAGAATATACAGTTGCTCCACACACTGTAGAACTGAGTAACTCCCTGAATCATCAGAGATATCTGAGATATTCTGAGAAGTGCAACCATAAACTGGCACAGACACAGAAGCAAAAGACAAGCCATCACATGGCATCTCTAGTTTTGTGATCTTGGTAATTATTTCATGCCCTATGACTTTCAATCTTTTCATGTATAAAATAAGGACATCAGGCTCTGTTTCAACTGCCCCAAAGTGGTGCTATGAAGACCAAGACAAATAAGATTATACATACCAAAATGCCTCATAAATTATGTTATACAACTTTAGGATGGTGCTATTATAGTACTAAATGAAAACAGAGATCATGATATTTATTAATACATTATAAAACCAAAAAAATTAAGCAATGGAGTATTAATAAATAACTAATGACTGAGAAAAAAGATTTTTGGATAAATGTTGTATCATGGCCAGGAGCTGGTACCTCATATCTGTAATGTTAGCTACATAGGATGCTGAGATTGGAGAATTGAAGTTTGAAGCAAGCTTAGGCAGGGAAGTTCATGAGACTCTTATCTCCAATTAACCATCAAAAATCCAGAAGTAAAGTTATGGCTTTACGTCTGTGGTAGAGTGATAGAGCACTGGCCTTGAGGGAAAAAAAACTCAAGGTAGCTTAGTAGTAGAGTGCTTGCCTCGCAGGCATGAAGCCCTGGGTTCAATTCCTCAGTACTATATAAACAGAAATAGCTGGAAGTGGTGCTTTGTGGCTCAAGTGGAAGAGTGCTAGCCTTGAGCAAAAGAAGCTCAGGGACAGTGCCCAGGCCCTAAGTTCAAGCCCCAAGACTGGAAAAAAAAAGCAAAAACAAAAACAAAAAAAGCTCAAGGATAGCATCTATGTCCTGAATTCAAGCCCCAAGACAGACACACTCACAAAAAGTGGGAGTATCATATATCATTATAGGAAAAATATACAATTCAATAAGAAGGCTACTGGCATGCCTCCTGAAAACTAAAACGAATTTAATATTGACAATATAGTCTGATAGGCCCAGCTACTCAGGACTCGTGGCAGGAGATTCTGTTAAACATAGGATTCTGTTAAACATAGGAAATTAGGGCCAGACTACACAAAACAGTAAACCCCACACACACACAAAAACAAGCTCTCTTATTCTAAAAGAAATGAAACTTAAGAGTAACCTGATATATCATTTCTACTATTCAGAATGTCAAAAAATCAAAAGTTTAATACATATTCTATCAGCTGGACTGTATAAAATGGTTGGTTTCAAGCAATATTGGTGAAAGTGCACATTTTTATGACCTTCATAGGAGAAGATTCGGAAATCTCTATAAAAATTACAAATTCAAATAATCTTTGATCCACTGATTCTAAATAGGGTATTTATCTTGTATCATGTAATGACATATATACAATAATTATGTTTAAGAATATAAAGGAGCAAATTACTTCACATGTAGTTTATATCAGTTAAATGCTGACCGCATTTCTCTTAACAAGTTAAATTAATTGGCACACAAACCCATACAAAGCAATTACAACTTTAAAAAAAATGTAAAATCATATTATGTATCAGTATAGTTACAGTTTGGATCTTAAATGTCTCACAGAAGTTCATGTATTGGCAATCTGGTCTCTGGACTGTGGGACTATGGGGACATGGTGGGATTATGAGGATATGGGGCCTAGTGGAAGGCATTTAGGTCACTGTGGGTGTGACTGAAAAGAATCTTTGGACTCCAGGCTCTAGTCTCTCTGTATTCCATTTCCTGATCATTATGAGGTGATCAGTTTCCTATGTTACATGCTCCCTATTATAATGTACTGTTCCACAACCACAGGCCCAAAACAACAAGTCCAAGCAACAATGAACTGGAAACTCTGGAACTAAAAGCCAAAATAAAGATTCTACCTCAGGTATTTTGTCACAATGCTAACTAAATACAAATTGCCAACATAAAACTTCTTTAAACTTTAGGATATTTATAATATGCTGTCTTTTAAGTAAGATGGGAAGATAGGAATTGCATTCCTATCTTTTGACAATGCTAGCCTGAAAAAATATAGTAGAAATTAAAAATAGTGAACATCTACTGCAATAGTGCCAATCTAGCAATTTGGAAGATGGTAGACAAGAAATTAAGAAGGAATATGTAACTACTTCATAACTTTTTTTGTTAAACCATGTGGAGTTATTCAAGACATTCAATTTGATAAGAAGATTCAAATAAACAGAAAGTTCACAGGATACAGAGGAAACAAAGTAAGGCTAGAGAAGAAAAGGCAATGGGACAGAAGACTGCCATAAAAGAATAGTATGTAAGGATCACTTGAGAGTAGTCTAAAAGGCAAGATGAATTGAAGAGATACTTTTAGTCTTATACTCAGAAATAACAAAGTTAAAGTGTACGCATGAAAAAAAGAGAACAAAATCTTCTGTAAGTTTTCAGTATTTTTCCCATTTTGATACACATGAGACAATATAGTAAGCCAAACTGGGCAAATTATTTCAAATCTTGCAGGGAAAAAGAAAGAAAATCTGTTGACATCATTCTGTGATCATAGGGGGTAGATTTCATGGTGCAGGCTCCCATACTAAATGAAATAATAAATTTCTCCAAAGGAGTCTTTTGTAGTGCTTATTTAAGCTATCAGGAAAGTGAAGAGTCTTAAATGACAAGAATGTTTACTCATTTAATTTTTGTGTAACATTAGAACCATAAAAGCTCCCTCTTTAAGATGGGGAATATATGACACATGCAGTTAATTTCCACATTAAATTATTGAATGAAAAATACACACATTATCCATTGCAACTCCAGGATTAGGTCAGGTCAAATTTTATTGCTTTTGGCCAAGGGCTTTTGTAAGACTTACAAGCCTGAGAGCAGGTACAGCGTGATCCTTGGTATAAGTTATAGAGTTAGAATGAGGTTCAGAGTGGTAAAAATACTTAGCATTTCAGAGGTAATTTTAGGAAAGTCATCATGAGACCAGCACACCACCATGTTGATTTAAACTGGAATTTTATAAGATCACTTTAGCTCTGGTTTCTAAAAGTGCCAGGGTTCATGTATCCACCTGACAATAAATAACCAACTTTTCTAGATTGATCTGTAATAGATGCTAATTTGAATTAGTCCCAAAAAGTTTCTGGCATGGGACCAGGTTAATATGGTAAAGAGAAAGGAAGGGAAAGAGAAAATGCGGATGATTCTCTAGCTCAGGAGTTGCAAAAATAAACATTTCATAGATTATAGCTGTCTAATAGTACCTGCCTTCAAATTCAGACAGAAGCATGACACCCAAAAAGGATTTGATTATTCTCTCAGAATAAACACAATTCATGTTTGATTTTTTAAAAAAAAGTCTACTAAATATGTATTTCGAACAAAGTACCACTGACTAGAATGGTTTATGAAAGAAATGCAGAAGTAATGGTAATTAATAATAATTAAGTCCTTACTGTGTGCCAAGGTAAATGTTTTATAGGCATTATCTTATTTAATCTTCTCAAGAAGCTTATGAAGGAGGATATAGTCATATCTTCCATTTTAGATAGGAAAACCGAAGTTAGTGGAATCAATAGGTTGCCCGAGTACAACATTTAGTACATGATGAAACCAAAGCATGCACTCATACCATATTAGACACATTCAGGTTTTTCCTGTTCTGTAGTGAGCCAGAGCGTAAGAATGATCAATAGATTTTTTGCTCTTGATTACGACTTCTTTACCTGGGCTTGAATTTAAAAGAATCTAATCACTGCCAGCTTAGAACTGCCAAAGTATGAGAAATAAAAATAAAATAGAAAATAGGTTGGGGTACTACTACCAAGACTTCCCAGTTATATTTAACTGCAGATTACTTCAGTGTCATACTAAAGTATATCAAAAATGTTAAGATTGGAATAGTCTTAGAACCAGGTTTCAACAAAATTTTTAGATATTTTCTTCACAAACTGAAATTATTGTGCATTGCACAATACAAATAGATCAATATTCATGCTCTTTACATTGGACAATCAGTTGGCCCACTGTAATATTCTGTCTCTGGAAATTTTTAAAGATGGTTATAGAAGCTTTATCTCCCTATATGTGTTTGTTAATCATATTAACTCTGTTTCCTTTCTTTGAGACACTCATTAAACTGAGTTACTGTTATGAATTAACAGAGGTATAAATTGCTGGTGATGGATTAAGATAATGATACTTGTGCAAATGAAAGCATCTTTTATGTAGGCGCACCAGGGATATTTTCAATATTATACTCGTGATGGAAGAAAGGAATACTCAATTCTTTATTATAAATTACATCCAAATGACAGATACAATGGGGAAAACATGAAGATATATGTGAGATACCAATTTCAGATTGCTGAATTATCAAAAGCTATTAACCTATTTCTTTTTTTTTTTTTTTTTTTTTTTGTCGGTCGTGGGGCTTGAACTCTGGGCCTGGGCACTGTCCCTCAGCTCTTCAGCTCAAGGCTAGTGCTCTGAGCCACAGAGCCACATCTGGTTTTTTTTTTCTGCTTATGTGGTGCTGAGGAATCCGAACCCAGGGCCTCATGCATGCAAACAAAGGCAGGCACTCTACCACTGAGCCACCTTCCCAGCCCTTAGTCTATTTCAAAATTAATGTTAGCAAGTACAAAACAGAGAAGCATGATGTGGTATAAAATGTTGGAATCCTTTCTGGTTGCAAGATAACCAGCTCCTGGAAGATCAACATAGCAGATTCTGTGAAGATAATGAAAATGACATAAAAACAAAAGCTTGTCCTGATTTTGACTACAGGCACTGAAAATGACTAATCACTAGGAGTTGGTAGGAAGTCATGAAATCATGTTACTTAGAACCCAAAATTGGTAAGTGCTGCTAAGATTCTTTTATGTCTGAATCCTATAATTTATTTCTCCATCCTATTATATTCCAATGAAGCAGCTGGATTGTAATAGTCTTAAAAATCTCATCCAAGGACAACATGCACTTACAGGAAGATAAAATAGATGTACTTTCCCATATTCCTTCTACTAAATACAACTAAAAGCATAGGGCACTATATAAAAAACAAGCATTAAAAGACCAAAGGGCGAAGAAAAGAAGACATAGTAGCTAGGAATTTCAGGTTCTAAGAACAAAACAGGGGTCACTTCCTAGGACTGGGGACAAAAAAAAGTTCTGAGTAGTCTCCTTTATTTATAAACTTGTTCATGGAGGGCTCTAAATAAATCCTGATCACTAACTGTTCCATGAAGCTAACTTACAGAAATCAACCAGCGTATCTTTTAAATAACATTCAAATAGTCCCCATGACACTTGCTCCCCAGTAAGACAAATTATTCTCAGATAGCTAAGTTTTTCTGTTAATAAGGAAAGGACAGGTTCTATTTTTTGTTAAAACAAGGAAATCACAATTAATTTCCTCATTTGTGAATTGGTTCCCAGTTCCTCTACTTAATAGCTATGTGACCTTGAGCAATTTACTTAATTCCTAGGGCCTCAGTTTCATTCTCGAATAGAAGGACAATGTTTCTTCCGTCAGAAAAATGGATCCACCATTATTTACATAATATAGTTGAAAAGGTAATTTTAGAATACAGTGGCAGGAAAAAGGCCAGGCAAATATTGACAGTTGAAATCCCAAATATAGGCTTCCCACTTTGTTTGCTCTGTGTTATAACTGACAGCCTACCAGAATTCTCTGATGCCCATGTTCATTTTGCTCTTTGGGGAATTGGGTCTTGAGATACTTTTCCATGCAAATAAGAGAATAAGCTCATCCTGGAGGTTTTTATCTTTCCTTCATGCTGATCAACTTGAATCAGAATATGCAGTCTACTGCACAGTCATAATCACCCAACAGAAATTTTCTGCCAGAATTTCCCCAAAACTTCTGAGGAATTTTTGTGATGATAATTATTATATGCTTTCTACAAGTATCCTTTAAGTGGCATGTTGTCCCTTTATTATCTAATCATTCTGTTCTTCCTAATTTAAACAGTTGGGTGTATTTGACACTGTGGTGGTAAATTCTTTGTTGTTTGATAAGGAATTAACACAGTTAAGGAATGTGATGTGTTTGTGATGGTTTGATGTTTGAGTTTAGAGAATAAAGATTTTGCCTGATGGATCTTTTGCTCAATTTGTTTGATCTAATTCTGTAAAAGCCAAACCCATTAAAAGTTAACAAATAATTGGACTTAACAAATTTCTTAGGCAATGACCTTCATTTTAAACCAGTAAGAACAGAATAGGTGTAAAATGGGATAAAATTTAAAGCAATTTTAGAAAATAATTTAAAATCTGATAAGATCTTCAAAAGCATAAAATTATAAAACACCAAGAGTCATAGAAAACATTAATGATGAATAATCAAAGTAAACTAAGGCTCCTGTAACTTAAAAGAGAAAAGCAGATATTATCTGGCCCAATCTATTCTTTTAAAACCAAAGAGCAATGAGTCTCAGAAAGGTGAAAAGATTTTCTCAAAGTCACATTATTTAGGCAGTTGCAATCACCCTAAAGAATTGACAAAAGCCTCAAGACTCCTAAGAATTCAATATTACTTCTCAAATAGCATACTCTAACTACTAAGTAATAATCAACAGAAACCATAGGGAAGCCTAAAGCCTATGCTAGGAAGTTTAGGAGTTAAAGTACCATGCCCATAATCTAAGCAATTTGTAGAACTGGAGTGAGATTTCTTGAGTTTGCAGAAGCTGAAAATTCTCAAGGAGAAGTCTGGCTCTACTCTAATCTCAGAGTAACACGCCAATGCTAAGGGCATCTTAAGCCCTTGCTACCTCTGCTGGCTTCAGAGGTTCACACCTCAGCGCTTAGATCCCAGTATTTTTAACTAGGTGGATACTGGGAACCAGCCGACCAGGTCATCTGGCCAACCCCCAATCAGTTGATGGGAGTACTGACCATCCATGATCTCCACAACCCTGCTCATAATGTTAAGTTATATAAATTTAAGAAGCAAAATTCTGCACTTTGTGTGGATAAAACTAGCCTTAAGTACAACTACCTTCACATGACTAGATAAGTCTATATTCCCCAGCATGCAGACCCTCTCTTAACAACTTATCCAACATAAGTTGGATTCTTCCAGCTTTATCTACCACTACTTGTTATCTGTATTCTGTGGCTAGTATTTGGAGCAGTTTCCCTTACCCTGGTGGCCTTATCATAGTTCAGGACCTAGTACTATGGCCTATGCTGGTTTCCTCTGTGTGGCATGTCTTTTCACCTCTCCTCCCATATTTAGATTGAATAAATAAATGACTGCATGGATGAATGGATGGATGAAAAATGAATGAGGCAATGAATAAATATAATTTGGGGAGCACTAGAAAACCTTGCTATCTTAAAGCAACTCCAGCTACCACTCAAAAAGATAAAATTAAACTTTACCTCTTTAAGGACTGATGCTTCCCCCATGCTTCACCAGTCTTGTGATTATCAGCTGGGAGGTATGCAGGCAAATTGCTTAAGTAATGACTTATTTTGAAGTTAGAGAGGTGGCAAAATATTGTTTTTAACCTTACAAGAAGTCAACATTATCCACATATTACTATCACCTACTTGGCATTCTGATATACTTTCTTGAGTACGTAGCAAAATATTCTTTGTTTTTAACATTACAAGAAGTCAACATTATCCACATATTACTATCACCTACTTGCATTTTGATATACTTTCTTGAGTACCAAGGAGGTAAAACCATACTTAGCATACAGGTTATTGGGCATAACCTTGCATGCATGAATGGGAGTTCAGTATATATAAGTTCAGTATACATAAGTGTGCAACAGAGAAAAGGCTTAGAAATTCTGTAGTTGACATTATTATGTGTTTTCTCTAACTCTTAACATGAAAATAATCCAGGGAAAATAATTAACTAAAATAGCATAAATGAGATGGGCCTAGTTGATTCCTGATTGTTATCTCAGTTATACAAGAGGCAGACATAGGAAAGGTTGCAATTCAGGGCTAGCCCAGGCAAAAAGTTAATCGACTCCCCATCTCAATCAATAAATCATACTGGTGGTATATGCATGTGATCCCAGTTCCTCAAGCAACCTTAGTTAGAAGGACCACAGTCTGAAGCCAATCTGTGGTAAAAGCATGAGATCCTTCCTGAAAATAACTAAAAGGCTCAAGTAATAGAGCACCTTCTTAGCAAGCACAAGGCTCAAGAGTTCAAACTCCAGTACTGCCAAAGTAAATAAATTAAATGTAATACATGCAGGTCATGTCATTATGATCCTACCATCATTCATATTTTCATGTAATTTGTCATTGTATGTGTCTTTAAGTAGTTTAACTTCCCTCTCTGACAGCTGGGCTCAAATTCTGACAAAAGAGAAAAACAGGAATGGACTTTTAAAAGCCTGCCACAATAGTGCAAGATTAGGCTTAGTTATTAGTTAAAATGAGATGCTCCAGTGAGGAAGGTATCATCATTGAGTGAAGTTCATGTGGATTTGAGGTTGGCTCTGGATAAAAGAATGAAAGAGACACAGAAGGAGTCTAACTGCTATTTCATAATCTCTGTCCTCTCATTAAAATATGACACTGACTCAATGAACAGAGGACAATGTGAAGAAAACAGCACATACTTTCTTGGTTGATTCTAAAGCACTTTAATATCATACTCCCTTTGAATTCAGGACTCCAATGGCTCACTCTGCTTGCTAAGGAATAACAAAACAAAACAAAACACAAAAAGCATTGATACATTGTGTTACAGACACAACAGTGTGGTTATAATTTCAGGTCTTCTACAGACCCTCTGATGTCAAGCTTTAGTGAAAGACCATTAACTCCAGGTTAAGGTTCCCTGTGTTCAGTTAACTTCCAAAATGTGTTAATGACTTTTCAATTATTTTGTCATTTCACATTCGATTAATCATATAGTATCTCATTTTACTTGTGAAGAAACATAACATCACCCTAGTTCATCAGAATATTCTTTTGATACAAGGAAAATAACAGGAAAAGGAGAGTCAAGAAGTAACAGTAGTTGCCTCAAGGATTCACACTAAGGGAGAGCATAAGCTTTTGTGACATTTGCATTTTTCCATATATGATATAATTTATCATCTGCTTCAAAGAAAGACATCAAATGCATTTTCAAATCTGTGCTGTTATGCCTCACAATGGATGGAGGAAATGCACAGAAAAATCAACTATTCCCAATGTCTTCTGAAAAATGAAACCTTTTGGTAAGAATTATTAGCTAATATACAATTTAAAACCATTTCTCTCCTAATCCAGGTGATTAAGGATAAATTATACATTTTAAAAGTAAATTAAATGTTCTGTTTGGCCTTACTTGCGATTTGGTTTTCAGTAGGCTTACTGGGCCATGCAGTTTTATGCTAGATTTTTGAATATAGTAAATATTAAAATAAATAAGCTTTAACGTCACTTTTCAGTCCCAGGCAACAGTCTGTCAAACTCCTCCCCTTAACTCACTCATATTTTCAACTTTCTTCTCTTTGTATACTACTAAAATTTTAGATAATTAAGTAATCATTATTTCAATGTTTGAAAATGCTTTTGAAGTGAACCTCTGAAGCTAGACATGTTTATTACTTTGTATAAAGCCCAAAAAATAAAATGGCAAAGGCATTTGTTAGCAGATGAAGATGATAAACATTTTTTAGGACAATCTCACTATGTTCCCCATGCTGATCTCATATTTGTAGTCCTCCTACCTCTCTCCTAAATACTAAGATTACAGGCATATGCACTTCCTTAGAGAAGAGCATCCCCATATGAAACATAATCATTCAAAATGATTTGAAACAAATTATTCGATGATGACCATTAAGATGCCCAAAATTCTCAATCTCAACCTTGACCTAACACCATCTTTTTCAAAGTCTACTTAAAAATGGAAGATATATATCCTAAAGTGGATGGAAAGAGCACTATAATCCCTTTGGCTGGTGAAGCCTGGGGACACACCTGTACCATACAGAAACACTGAGAGAAATACAATCAAAGAGTGAAATACAAAAGAAAGTATTACCAAAAAAAGATGTCAGACAACTATAAGGTATTACTCCCATAACGGGAGGTAGCCAATTGTCAGTCCTAGACTCTCATTTTTTCAGTTGCCCCTTTCCCATTTCTCTCTCAGACTCCTTGACAGGGAACCACAGTATGAATACACACCTGACTAGATTTGTATCTGCCTTTGCCTACTGGCATGTTTGCTCCAGTCCCTCATAAGGCTGACTTAATTTCTTCTCTGCAAGAAGAAAACTTTCGTAGGGGAAATAACAGTTTCATCAGCCCCCATGGTAGGAGAGCATTTGTTTGATCTCTTGCCACTATCTGAGTGTTGTTTTGAAAGTTATTTAAGGATAAAAACATCCCCCAAAAGACCTACTGTCAAAGGGGATTTCAGCTCACCGCAAATCCAACCAAACCTGAGGTTTTAAATGTGTAAAATTGACATGGCAAGGGCTACATAAATATTAAGTAAGCAATGAGATGTCAATGTTTTTATTAGTTTGCAACTGAACTTTGAGTAATGCTGAGACCAGTCACATACACCTGAAGAAAGATTATGATTTTTATATGGCCATGATAGATAATTTGGAAATTTTTAAGTATACAGAATTGCTAATAGCTCTTAGGTTTAAAAAAAGGTAGCTGAACTATATACTTTTCATGTCTATGAGAGCTTGTGACAACAAACATTTGGTTTTATATACTATTTTGACTCACGAATGCCTCAAAGAATAGCAAAAGTTGATATGAGGTATTAAGAGGAAATTGGAGCTGGGCACTAGTGGCTTACACCTGTAATCCTAGCTCCTCAAGAGGCTGAGAACTGAGGATTGTGTTTCTTTTTTTTAATGCTTTTTATTGTGAAAATACTGAGGGGTTACAGTTACATGAGCAAGGTAATGAGTACATTTCTATTGTATTTCAAAACCAGCCTGGGCAGGAAAGTCTGTGAGACTCCAATAAACTCTAAAAAAAAAATTACTGTCCAATAAACTTACTCAAAAAAAAAAGCCAGAAGCAGCACTGTGGCTCAAGGAGTAGAGTGCTAGCCTTGAACAAAAGCAGCTCAGGGACAGAACCCAGGCCCAGTAAAACAATTAAACTTAATTTAATTTTTTTAAAAAAAGGAAATCAGGCAGCTTCCTCCTTACAGAAGTAGAGACAGAACTGACCTGATCACTGTCCATGCCACAGCAATAATGTCTTTCTGATTGCGCTGACTGGACAATCTTGACTCTTTCTAATTTTTCTCCCACAAGTAATATAATTGGTCTTCCTAAGTGGAAAATGATTAATATTGTGGCCTTGTCTTTCACTTACTCTAAGATACTTTTATATGATGTTGAGTCAGCTTATCATGATACTGAGTACTTGTCCTATACCATCTCACCTCTAGTCATAGCCCTTCTCAACTCACCTTTCCTTCTATTCCCCATAACTGCGTTGCAATTTCTTGACTATTCCCAGGATTCTGTGCCTTTACATAGAGTTACCTCTACGTGGAACACATTCTATCAGCTTACCTTCACAACATTCAAGGCTGTGGCCAAGAGCCAGCCTATGCAGAAAGGATCCCTAACCATAATGACCTCATCCTGAGCCAGCCACTTTCACTGGACTCTACACTGTATTTTTCACCATATGTATATAAATCTTGCATTCCTTTGTCTCTCTCTCTCCTCCAATGGATGATAATTATCTTGAGGGTAAGAATCAGAATGCTCTTTCCAAAGTCTATGGATCCCTCGTAGGATGTCAGTTAATCTGATAAACCAATAGACCAATCAGCACTAGACTTAAAATTGAATTTGATCCCAAATGTGCAGCACTTTTCTTGGTGATGAACATTAAACAAATATATATTCAATACGTTTATTTTACTGATTTAGAACCTATTATTATGAGTATTTCCCTCTAAAAGTCCAAATCATTCTCTTTCCCATTATATATGTGTTAAGTATTTTACTCCTAAGATTTAATTATTGCAAGTGACATTATTATCCTACCTTGGTTATCTTAGATAACCAAGACAAATGAAAGACAAATGACTTTTCAAGATCTGAAGCATACCCTTCTTTCATCCTTCCTACTGTAGTGACCTCTTTCAAGTGTTTGCAAAACAGTAGTCTTATTCTTTTTCAGCTATGACTCAACATTATCAAAAAACTATTGCATTCATTCATTCATTATATCCTTATTGGGCAACTACTATATGCCAGTGATCAGATCTGATAAGTGAACAGATAAAAGTGCTGAAGATTACACATCTTAGGCCTAAGCCAGTTTTGTGAATGTTGAAGATTTAGTAACATAAAATATAAGCAGAAATGCAGAAAGCAAAGGCAAATACAACAGAAGTAACTTAAGTACTATCCCAAGAAAATAAGCCTTTGTAATAGCCCCTATTGGAGATACATTGGATATTGTGACATTTAACTTTCTAAAGAGATCTGAGAAAATATATACTTTTGTTGCTTTTTGACATGAAATTTTCTTTGATTCCTTAAAGTTTATTTGAGAACCTGCAAAAAGAACATGTGAACATATTGGGATTTGTACTTCAATGTCAGGCCTGATCTCCTGTACCCAAGCACAACCTCAAATTAGGGAGAAAAAAAGCTCTTTGTCTTTTTAAGAAGCTACGGAAGGCAGCTTGTTGCCTTGATGAGAAAAATCTGAAGAATGAACTTTCAGGATCAATAAAGCACCTTGTTGAGTAATTTACAGTAGAATGTGAAAACAAATATACGCACAAAGAGCCCCAAACACCACATAGCCCGTAGTGTGACACAAAGGAAAGAAGACAGTAGTTGGCTGCACCCAAGGTGGTCTGGCTCTTTCTTATTAATTTTTATACTAACTCAAGTACCTGTAGATCCTGGGCAACTACTCCTGATTTGGATAGTTTCTTCCCAGGTCTGTCACTCACCTAAGCCTATATGTCTCTAGCTAGAGGAGAAACAGATGGAAAAAAGACAGGAAGCTTTTCCAGAACTGGGAGTGCTTAGAGTAGGCTACTGGAAGGTGGTAGTGGAGGACTTGGCATAAGTAAGTTGCATAACATAAACCAGGTTCAAGTTATGAGCTAGCAATCTCCACACATCTTCTGTGACTGTTTCCACTGCTGTTTATTTTTTGAAAAAAAATCATGAGTTACCCTGACCACCATCACTGCTTGTAGTTGTCATGAAAATACAGGGCACCTTCATGAGACTCACATTCCCCTCACATAAGTGCAGTACTGTTATACATGGTGGTCATTTCCCCCAGCCCTCTCTCCCTTTTGAAACCATAACAAAGAAATCACAGTATTGGAAATGGCCCTGGCCCTTTGAAAAGGGGGCAGAGGCACCAGCCAAGAGCCCCCACCTCAGGTTCACAGAGCAGTCCAGCATTGACAAATGTGTCTTGTAGGTTGCTTATAGCTGGAGCTATCTCTACTCAAAAAAAAAAAAAAAAAAAAAAAAAAACCTCAGTTAGTAGTTCATTTATCACCTCCTCCCCATGTGAAATTGAGAAGATGGTGGAGAGGTATCTAAACCAGATTTTGCATTAATAAGCTTTATGGATTCAAGAAAGTTGCCTAAAAGTCTTGGGTCTCAGTTTACTCATCTATAAAATAAGTAAAATCTGACCTATCATGTAGGATTGCTGTTAGTATCAAGTGAAACATTTATAAGTAAAACATCAATAACTATCAATATCCTCCAAAGATCACTATTACCTTCTTATGAGTTTTAATTCATGATTTTCTTATTGTCTACAATTTAGCAACATCATTCACATTCTATATTTTAAAAGAAATCTTAGAAAAATTGCCAACCCATTCTTGCTTGTGGTTCATTCTCATGATCAGAAAACATGACCCAACTCTGCAGTCACTCACTGGGGCCTTCCTGTTCTCCAGGGATTACGACAGAATCAATAGCTTCTCCTTAAAATGTTCTCCAACAGCGAAGTGCAAATAAGGCAGAAAGGATGCTACACACATTTGGATTCTTAAAGTCTAGCTGGCAACAAGTTTGTTATTTTATTTTTCCCAAGAGCGAGAAGTGACTGGCATTTTATTTGTTCAACAGCTATTTTTGACATTTTTATTTTACACGAAACACTATACTGACCACTATCAATGTGGGGTGACAAAAGTGAGGCCGACGAGAATTTACAGAAAAGATAAAATAATTCATTTCACACAGTTTTCTTGAATGCCTACAATGTAAAGCTTCTTCTGGGTCCTGGAGACACTAATGGGTGGGGGAGAGACAAACCTAAGGAACATGTTTTCTTAGGTAGACAAGTAAAGAACAAAATAAATAAGACAACTGCAGGTAGAAAAAATGCAAATAAATAAATAAATAAACAAGATGATTAAAAAATAGCTTAGTACATGTGAGAAACAAAGTTCAGAGGGAAGAAAGTGGGTAGAATGGAAAGAAACCAGTTATGAAGAAAGAGGAGCCAGATCATCACTGCCTATATGCCCAGCACTAGTTAACTTTATCTATAAAGAGTTGGAAAATATTTTAGTGTTTGCATGTGTCTCTACTGCAGGTCTTCAATTCTGCCATTGAGATAACTGAATGAGGTTGTATTCTAATAAATGTTATTTATGAGCATTTAAATTAAAATATTACTTTCATACTTTATGAATTATTTTTACTTTGCTTTCAGCATAAAAATAATATCCTTAACTCACAGGTTCTACAAAAGTAGTGGTAGTAGTGGTAGTAGTAGTAGTAGTAACAGTAGTAGTGGATTTACTTGGAAGTTCAATTTGCCAGTCTTCCACTGCAGACTCTGTTAAGAAGTCTGAATTTTACTCCAAGTATGTCAGGGAATCATGTCAAGATTTCTATGTAGAAACATGTGGTGGTATGATTGATGCTTTAACAAGATCCTTCTAGCTTCAGTGAGTTGGTGGGGAATGAATAGAGGCAGACACCAGTTCTACTATAAAACTTCTGTTAGAATACAGAAGCAAAATGACAGTGTGGTGAGGTTGATGATAGTAATGGAGGTAAAGAAATTATGTAGAGACCCACCTGAAATAGACTATAAAGGTTATATTGACAAAATTATATATGCATCAATCACTATAGCATGTAATACAGAGAATTCATTAAGAAAGGAAGATGGCAACTATGGGGAAGGAGAGAGGATAAACTAAAGTTGAAGGAGACTAGGTCTTTCATTTGATTAGATTTCTGCCCAGAGTAGATGAAACCATTCACCATGTCATTTCTCTTTCCATAGCTCCATAATCTAGTTTAACACTGTTATTTGCAAAAACGTAGATGAACCTAGGAGATAGTATGCTAAATGAAATCAGATACTGAAGTAAAAATACTCTCTCATACATAAAGCCTAAAATGTAAGTTCACATAGGAAAATGGAATGAAGTGATTACAGAGATCACTGGAGCAGAGGTGGAAAAATGACAAGATGTAGGTCAAAGCTGCAGTTACTTAAGATGAATTACTCTAGAAGTAGAATGTTCAGCATTAAAACTATAATTAATAATACTGTACCATATACTGGAAATTTGCTGAGAGTAGATTTTTGTCACAAAAAAGTATAACTTTAAAAGATGAAGGTTATGTTAACTGACTTGACTGTAGTAATCATTTCATTATGTACACTTATTAAAGTTACTACACTGTATTCTTAAATGTATACAGCACAAATTTTAAATGAAGTTAATTTTAATGTCAACTGATAAAGTCAAATATCTATTAAATTAATATTTCTTAGCCTGCTATATGCTGTGATACATGCTAGCTGAGGGGGATAATGTGGTGGACATAGTCACTGGCCTCACAGAATTAAAGCTAACTGCACAAGAACATCTGTGCTACAAAAGGGACAGCATTTGACACTCTATGAGAGCAGAATCTTAAGAATTCTTTTGGGGCTCAGAGAAGATCTCTGTGCAAAAAAAAACCCAAAAAACAAAAACACCAATATTTATTGTTGAGGTAACCAGAAGAGAAAAAATAGTGAAATGAACATCAAAAGGAAGGAGAAGAAGCATTTCCAGCAAAATGAACAAGATGTATAAATTTCTTGACAGATGAAGGAGCCTGAAAAAGTTGGCAATCTAAAAACCAGAGAGAAAAAACAAGTAAGTAGCATGAAATTGAAGCTTGAGGATAGAGACGTCCTAGGTCTTCGGGGCTTTGCAGGAGGTTTGAGGTCATTATCCCAGACTCAGTAAGAAAAGATAGCCACTTTTGTTAAATAAGTAGTTAATGAATGACTTAGTATATCTTATAAAAAAATTATAAGAAAGAAGCTGAAATTCTTTATTGGGAGAAATTATGAAAATATCTCTAAAAGATACTGGTAGAGGTTCATGATGTTTTGTATTTTCTTCCCTGAACACATAGTAAAGGAAAGGAATTATATGAAATAAAGATCAGAAATGTCCAATGAAGTCTTATTTCTCAGCTTACAGGAGGAAATGAAACTAGGAAGATTGTCCTCTATCTACCAGTGTCCACAAATAAGTCAAATCCAGTCAACTGAGCCCATATTCCAAAATTCTACTAGAGGAAGTAGAGTGGATGTCTTATATAAAGCCTGTCCTCAGGGAGTTTAGTTTCTCAAAATTATAAATTGAATCTTTTAATTGGATATAGTAGTGAAACTAAATTTAATTTAGTGAAACTAAATCCAAATAGAATGCCTTTCTCTAAAGGCTCATCATCTGACAGCCAAGTTAGGATGTTTTTGCTTTGACCTTTGAAGCTGGTTATTTACTTTTACGAGGACCTCCAACAAGATTCAGAAAGCTATGAATTGCATATCTTGAAGCTTGTGTGTATAAATTAGATGACCAGTTCTGTGCTCACCTTGCTCCATACTCCTCAGAAATAAATATAGCTTGCCAGAGCACTCTCCTTTCAGACAGCAAAGGCTTCTCTCTGCTAAAAGAGCTGCTCCAGGAAAAGAGCTCTGACCTTAGGTGCAGCTTAGGACCTCTTCTCCCATCTAGGAGTGGAGCAGTAACACAGCCTGCAGATCTCTAATTAGCTCCTGCTATTATGCAATTACATCCATTACAGTCCTTAAAAAGCTGATACTCCTTAAATAACCAAAAATTACCCCATTTCTTTAAAAAAAAAAAAAAAAGCCTAAGCCAGGTGCCATGCCTACAATCTTAGCTACTCAGGAGTCTGAGATCTGACGAGTGTGGTTTAAAGCCAACCTGTGCAGGAAAGTCCCTGAGACTCTTATCCCCAATTAATCACCAAAAAGCTAGAAGTGGAACTGGGTCCCAAGTGGTAGAGTACCAATCTTGAACAAAAAAGCCCGGTACAGTGCCCAGGCCCAGAGTTAAAGCCCCAGGACCAGAGGAAAAAGAAGAAGAAAAGCTAAACATCTTACTGTACTTCTTACAACTCAAGGATATAGCAGCATGCCAAGAAAAAAGAAAAAGTAGAGGAGTCTATCTGGATTAGTGAACTGTGTGCCTGTATTCCATCTTCAGTATCTTCAAACATGAAGCCTTTTCATGAAGCCTACATGAATCATGATATAAAATAGAATAGCAGCATATAATAATAAATATTACTGTAAATAATAACAAAATAAAACAATAATAATGAAATCCAGACAGTTTGTTTCAGCATGAATGCCTTTCATACTATCAGGAACAGTGAACTAGTATATCCTACAATCAGCTTTTAGATTCATTTCTTAGCCACTGACTCTGCCACACTGCTCAGTCAAGCTCACAGATGCACCTCTTAAGGGCTATATCTGGAGCCAGTCTGCTGCTCAGACCTCTGTGAATTTCCCACTACATGACCTTTAATATTCTTTTTTTTGGCGGGGAGGGGGGGGTGTCTGGTTGTGGGGCCTGAACTCTGGGCCTGGGCTCTGTCCCTCAGCTCTTCAGCTCAAGGCTAGGGCTCTACCACTTGAACCACAGCGCCACTTCCGGCTTTTTTCTTTTTGCTAATGTGGTGCTGAGGAATCGAACCCAGGGCCTCAGGCATGCAAAGCAAGCACTCTACCACTGAGCCACCTTCCCAGCCCAACCTTTAATATTCTTTATTTTATCTTATAACCTATTTATTCTCCCAAAATGCTTATACTCATAATTAATGGACAGGTACAATTTCCATTTAAGTGTTGATTGATATTTCATTTACTTAAGGCAATTAAACAGCTTAAAATGAATCAATAAAGACATGCTGAAATTACACTTGCTCATCAATGATATCAGTAACTTCTCAATTTTTGGTGCAATTTACAATGCAACATCCACCCAAAATATTAACTATAATTTCATTATTATTACTTTCTCTATTAATTTCCTTTTTACTCTTAAACATGAAAATCTAAGATAAGGCTTTATGTTTGCTCTGAAACCTACATAAATAGGCAACTATGACCAAAGCCAAGGTGTATCTCCTGGGTTGAGCATTTCTAGTACTTTCCAAAGCTTGAAGGTAGTAGTCAGGAAATTTCTCTTATAAAGAGCCAAAAAGTAAACTACGTTTGGTGGATCACATATGGTGTCTGTCACATATACTTCTTGGAGATGAATGCATTTTGTTTGGCTTTGTTTTTACAATCTGTTTAAAAAGCAAAAACACAAAACTATCCTTAGCTCTTGAGACATACAGAACCAGGCTTAGGGGAGATTTGACTTATGAAATGGCAGTTTGCAAAAAAAAAGAAAAAAGAAAAAAGAAATGGCAGTTTGCTGATATTCAATCCAGACAATTCATAAAACAATAAATCAAGCTGTTATTTTATCCTCTGCTAATTTCTATGGTGTAAATATTCCCATCATAGCCAGTTTCAAAGTCCCAATATGATGTCACTAAGCAGAGACAGAACAGTACAGCTCTACATACTATTTCCATCATTTAAATAAAATAGATGTCTATAAGCTCATGCATAAATCATAGTAAGACACAGTAAAATAAAGAACAATTAATTTTGAGTATTTGCTGCTTTCATACAGGTCACTTAACTTCACACTTACACAACTTAATTTTTACTGATGGTCATGTTGACACAATTTCTGACATTTAGCAATTTACATGGGTCAACCATAGCACTTTACCTCACGTATCCCATCTGGGGGTTATCTACAGTTCTGCCTTCCTCAACCTCCCCGTCTGTGCTGCCTCTAAATGCCACACCATTATATTACCTGATCTTAGATGAGACATGATGAGTAGACTTTGTAATTAATACCTTGTGATTCACCTGAAATCTTCCTGACTCTTGGTTCAAACAAGAAACAAATATGCAAAGCAAAGATTTTTTTTTCAGTATCTTCCTAAGGTAAAAAAAAATGACTTCTCTTTGATCTGTGTTCCAGTACTTCCACGATTACAGAGTGTTCATATTTTCTCAAGAAACTAAGGAACCCCTAAGTTAAATGTTCAAAGAAGTACATGAGAGTTGAACTCTGTAAACCATCACAGACATTAAAGCTGGCAGCAACTAGGCCTCTAGAAGACAAGTATCCATTGAACAAATATTTCATGGTAGGCATGGAAAGAGAATGTGCCATAAAAAATAGTAAGAATAATAAAAATAATAACTTTCATTTAGAGATCTGAGGACATAAGAAAGAATAAATCCAGGAAAACGTCATATAATAAATAACAAAATAACTAAGAGGGAAATTAAGAAGCGAATGATTGGGATGGTAGAGTATACCTCTTTTATAGCTGCCTGCATGCTGATACTTTTCAAAAACTTGAACATTCAGACTTCTCTGCTTCCAAACTGTATTTGCTTATATGTCTATCATAAGGGGGGGGGGACTAAGAATGCATAATGTATGCAGATAGACTCAGACTATTTTGTGAATAGCAAAAAAAGACATATAATACAATAAATTAATACTGTTCTCCAATTCTAACTTTGCTTTTAACCGTTTAAAAGTAGGTAGGTACAAGAAAAATTTCCCTAGTGTCAAAAAAAGATCTTTTGCCCTTAATTTATATCATTGTTTTTCTAAGGAAATTTAATTTAGGGAAAAAATGTTTTTCTAATTAACTGGGTGGTTGTGTGCTATGCAAACAATAAAGATTCTTGTTTGGAAGTAATGCATGCCCCTGCTCCTACGACTACCAAGGGAATTTAAAATAAAAAATCCAAGGAGCTCCAACCTCTATCTTGCCAGAACTAAACAGAATTCCCAGCCCAAGAATTTTCATGTCAGTTCCCAATTTAAAAGCCACAAGTGTTGAGTGGGTTCATGCTGCAGGAAGAAACCTCTTCTCATCACTAGAAATGACTGCATTTGATCTGTCTGGGTCTCCTGGCCAGTGTATCCTTCCCTCCCTCTCTGTTCCTCTTGAGCTATGGTTGGCCTGGAAGGTTAGAAATGCACATTTAGATGGCTCAGAGGAAGATTTCATAATGCTCTGGTGCTGGGCTGGCCAGTCTAGCCAAATTCCATTCATTAGCTAAGGCGCCAGAGTGAATGTGACTAGTAAGAATGCTGTTTTGGTTCCATCAAAAGCTGATAGAAAATCGGAAATACATTTGTGTTTTTCTGGTTTCTAAAAGGCAATAGGAATGATGGAAGACTCCAGGGTTGTGTAATGTAGAAGACAAGGATTAATCACAATCTCAACCCCTAACTGAGCAGCACAAGCAAATTCCATTCTCTTTTTATACTGTTTTTTTTTTTCTATTCTGACATTGTTTTTAAACCTTCCACGTAACAGTATCAGACATCTGTCTGATTTAAACCTCAAGTATTCCAAAGTTAAGAATCTTGTATTCTGTGCATCCAGGTCTAAGGCTTTGGAAAATGGTATTAATCACACATGGTCCCTGCCCTTAAGGAGCTTTTAAACTAGAGAGACAGATCTTTTAAAAACAAAAATACAAAGAAGATAAGCACAATGTAGAAGATATATAAAAACTGCCAGGAGAAAACAGTCAAGCATGCTGCCCTTGGGTAGTTAGAGAAGATACAGTAAAGAGGGAACTTTTAGTTCAAAGTAGAAGCTCTGGGGAAAAGGAAGGCATAGAAACAGATCAAACAGCATAAGCAATGGGTCTGAGGTCAAGCCACAGATAAGGCTAAGGGTGTAGGTGAGACCTGAACAAGAAGAGAGAATGTAACATTTATAGTACACTCTTCTTATGGTTGTAAATGGGATCAAATAACTCTGGGCCAGGAGGCATTTGAGACTTTAAGAATAATCTGTACAAGCTGGGCGCTGGTGGTTCCCGCCTATAATCCTAGCTACTCAGGAGGCTGAGATCTGAGGATCACTGTTCAAAGCCAACTTGGCAGGAAAGTCCATGAGACTCTTATCTCTAATTAACCACTAAAAAACCGGAAGTGGTGCTGTAGCTCAAGTGGTAGAGTACTTGCCTTGAGCTGAAGAGCTGAGGGACGGTGCTCAGGCCCAGATTTCAAGCAACCACAACCAACAACAAAAATAATAATAATAATAATCTGTATAAATAGATGTGTTTGTTTATGAGATAATCAACTGAAGGGAATTTAACTCAATATTACTACTGTGTGTATGTGCATGCACACACAAGTGCTTGTACATACACACAAACACACTTACTTCTTCACACTATTCACCCCCCAAGAAGCTAGACTAAGACTTAGAGTTTGAGTACCTAAGTTGAGAGTATGCACACACAGGCTTCAAATTCACCTGAATTGGAAGTGGCGCTGTGGCTCAAGTGGTAAAGTAATAGCCTTGAGCAACAAAGAGATTCAAGGGCAGCACCCGGGCCCTGAGTTCAAACCCTGCAACCAACAACAAAAAAAAATTCACCTGAATTCTCTGATTGCACGCCAGAAAACCTCCAGCTATAATTTGTATATTCTTGTCACTGATGCTATAGTATTTCCCATCACATTATAGGCTTCAGGTAATCAAGCAAGAACATCAAGCACTCTTTTTCTGCTTATGTTTCCAGACTGTGCTTTATATAGCTGCCATCAAGTATTGGTGGTACAAAGCTAGAACTTTCCTGTCTGCCTCAATCCAGTTTCTGGAGCTATAACAAAATATCTCAGCCTGACACCAGTGGCTCATACCTGTAATCCTAACTAATCAGGAGGCTGAGATCTGAGGATGACAGTTCAAAGCCATCTCAGGCAGGAAAGTCCTTGAGACTCTTATTTCCAACAAACCACTCAGAAAACCAGAAGTGGCACTGTGGCTCAAGTGATAAAGCACACTAGCCTTGAGCTGAAGAGCTCAAGGACAGCACCCAGGGCCCAGACTTCAAGCCCCACGACCCACAAAAAAAAAAAAAAAAAAAAAAACTTCAGACTGGGAAAATTATAAAGGAAGGAGATTTGCCTTGGCCTGTGGTTCTGGGGCTAGGAAGCCCAAATGCATGATACAAGCAAGACCTCATGCTTCTTCAACAGGCATCAAGAAGGAGCAAGCATGGACGTACAGCAGAGACCAAACACAAGGGGCTGCCTTGTTTTATAACAATATACTCTTGTGGTGCCTAGTGCAGTCCCATGAGATTTAACCTATTGCTATAAGAAAGGCACTCACCCCTCTTAACAATCTCATTACCTATTAAGGGCCCCACCTCTAAACATTGTTTCCTTGGAGCCAACCTAAAGCATGAGTTTCAGAGGGCATTTACCATATCCAAACTACAGCTCTGCCCAAATGACTGTTTTTGTACCTTAGATAAAAATTAAGTATTTGCTAAAGTAACAAAGCCTCCTATTTAAAATATTCAGTTATTTGATATAGTGAATCACAGTTTGATCTATAACCAGATTCTAAAGAACACTGAGGTCATATATGTTACCTTTCTTACTAATTTTTAACAGCTAGAAACCACTGTATGACTAAACCCTGCTTCTACTTCCTAAATGTAAGTAAAAACAGTTTCTCTGATCTTCATCTTAAAATTAAAAGTCATATATAGTTTTAAAGTTCATATGTATAGTTCTTACCCTTCAGGGACTTGGATCAGCTCATAAGTGATTTTTTCAAGGTTTTACTATGAAGTCTTTAAACTACCTACATGCAACTTTCCAGAAACAGCATGCTAGAGTGCCTTGCTAAAATTCCCAGGTGCTCTCTCAAGTGACTCCAGCTCACTGTTCCATGCTTATCCTTTAAATGATCAGAGCATCTTTTGTCTCTGTGCAGCTTCCTGTCAAAAGAAGTCCTCCAACCCACAGAAGCACAAGGAAGAAAAGCACTATTAGTAGCCCTGAACAGATTGGCCATTCCAACAAGGAGAACATTTTCCCTCCCTTTCTCTAGCCCCTTCCTCTCTGAAATTCAGATGTTTTATAAGATCAGATTAGACTTAAAATTTGGAAGACTTACTCCCACAGTAGAACCACAGCTCCTTACAAACCCATTGCTATTTTTGTTCTGTTTTTCAAAAAGGCTCTGTTTTTCCACCTGAAGCATGCTTTGCAAAACATTTCAATAGAACAGTAATATTTTTTAGTAAAAAATAAATTGTGGGACTGGGAAGGTGGCTCAGTGGTAGAGCACTTGCCTTGCATACATGAGACCCTAGGTTTGATTCTTCAGCACCACATAAGCAAAAAGAAAAAAGCCAGGAGTGGCACTGTGGCTCAAGTGGTAGAGCACTAGCCTTGAGCTGAAGAGCTGAGGGACAGCGCCCAGGCCTAGAGTTCAGGCCCCATGACTGAACCCAAAAATAAATAAATAAATAAATAAATAAATAAATAAATAAATAAATAAATAAATAAATAAATAGTGTTTTCGCCTAAAATTCTGAACTCATTAATCACTTGCCAAATAATCTGGTATCATTCTCACTAATCTTCGCTCTGCTTTGGGAAGTCATCCTGAATTCTTAAACTCAAGTCACAAACTGTTGATTATAAAACTTCCACTTGGAATTCTTAAACTCAAGTCACAAACTGTTGATTATAAAACTTCCACTTGGGATTTCGCTACAACAACCAATCATGGCAATCATTGTCAATGGTAACCGAGGATTTTTTTGTCTTCTCAAGTGTTCTTGTATCTTTTGCTCTTTGTAAATGTCCTTGCACATTTACTATTTTGTTTTGTTTTGTTTTGTTTGTAATAACTCCTTCAGTCATTCTTTTTTCACCTTAGCTAGAATCAGGTTAAAATATTGTTCTCTGTTTAGAAATGCCCCCTAATTAGCCTTTAGAAACTATGAGTCTTTTTTTAAATATGTTTTTTATTGTGAAAATACTGTACAGAGGGGTTATAGTCACATGAGCAAGGTAATGAGTACATTTCTTATCCAGCATTGTTGCCTCCTCCTTTGTTTTCTCCCTACTATCCAGTCCCTCCTACCTCCTCAACTATACCCCTGACCACCTACCCCCCATCTCTCACCCCACCTAAGTTGTGAAGTTCATCTTTCGACATAGCGTCTTGTACATCTCCTTGTTGCAATGGGTCAATCTGTATCCCTATTTAAACATTTTGTTTTTTCCATTCTCCTCCCCAAATTATACCAACATCAAATACAGTGAAAATAGGGGTTATACCATGAGAGAGAGATAGCTCATAAAAAGCATAACCATTTTGAAAATTATACATGTATACACAGCTTACCTAAATACTACAGGAAGATAGAGATGTATGTTTTACTGAGGGCATGGTTCAAGTGGTGAAGTGCTTACCTAGCAAACATGAGAAACTGAGTTCAAATCCCAGTACTGCAAGAGGGAAAGGAACAGAGAGGGGGTGGGGGGGAAACAGAGAGGAACAGAGAGAAACAGAGAAAAAGAGAAGTTTTAGAATATGTACTCTAAGGAGATAAAGGAATGACTTGAGAGTTAACTCATAATCTTAATCATTTGACTCTAATTACATTTTGTAACATAACTAAGAGCTTCAAAAGCAGAAAGAGAAGATTCTCATGGAAGAAAAATAATCACCATGTTGGAGAAAGTACTACAATCCTTTTGGGATGTTTGTACACCACACACACACACACACACACACACACACACACACACACACACACACACACACACACACACACACACACACACACACACACACACACACACACACACACACACACACACACACACACACACACACAAAACATTACTGGAGAGAAAAAAGAATGACACTTCTATTAACAAATTTATCACAATCTAACAAGAGAAAAGCCAATGCCATAAAACATAATACAGTGTAATAAATCTTATTTTATATGAATAAAGGACTTATGAAGAACAAAAACAGGTGTATTTAGTCCTGAGAAAATTACAGTTGACTTTGCTAGATCTTATAGAATTTCACCAAGAAAATGTTTAAAGATAAGTAAAAGTCAAAGAGGAAGAAAATAATCAGGTAATGGGGACTTACAGCAAAAAGGCTTTTTTCTAACAAATCATTTTTTTCTCAGAGCAACTGGATACTGTGAAGAGATTTTAGGTGAAAGAATGAAATAATTAGATCTGCATTTTTAAACTATGATTCAAGCTAAAGTAAGAGGACTATATGGGAGGATGAAAGATAAGCTGAAAAATCAGTTAGGAAGGGATTGTGAGTTGATTTATACAAGCCTGATCTATGATTATTGCAGTGGGAAAAAGGAGGAAGTTACAAAAGGCACTTTAGAAGTATCAACTATTAGGTTTAATGATCAACTGATTATAACAAAGGGGAAAAGAAACAAGTATGCTCTGAGATTTTTGGCTGAGTGATTGGATATATGGAAGTACTATTAGCTAAAATTGAGAAAACGTTCTTTTGGCTAAAAGAAGTACTTAGAGCATCGAGTGGGAGTACTCAAGTGGAGATTTATAGGAAGAAATTAGAACTCAAGAGAAGCTACACCTAGACTCACAGGCTTTAAAGACTCATTATTGCTAGAGACATAAAAGCTAGGATCAACAACAGAAACAATGGAGTGGGGGAAAAAAGGCAAAAAAAAAAAAATCTCCCAAGGTACACCACAACTAAGGGAAAAGAAGGTCCTAAGGAACTAAGGGGAAGAAAACCTTAAAAAGAATCAACCAAAGGTCAGGAGAAGCAAAAATAAAAATAAAAAGGTATACAACTAAATTTGGAAGGAGCGTTGCAAAATCTAAGGGAGGCTAACAATGGCAAGATGTCCCAAAAAGGGACTGTTGCCTAAGAGGAAGGAAGGCAGGAAGGAAGAAAGGAAGGAAGGAAGGAAGGAAGGAAGGAAGGAAGGAAGGAAGGAAGGAAGGAAGGAAGGAAGGAAGGAAGGAAGGAAGGAAGGAAGGAAGGAAGGAAATCAAGTTGGATTCACAGGGGCATGAGGAGGAAAAGAGGGTGTAAGGTAGTAGATGACTCAAGAAAGCAGCAAGATCTGGAGATGATGTGACACAATTATGAAATATTGAAATGTCACAGAGAATTTACCTTAAAATTTTTGGCCTGTAGCTTGTGACCATACATTCAGAAACATAGTTGCCTGTTTATGGGACTTCGGCTCCTTAAACTCCTGCTTCACTGAAGCTTGCCTTAAAAACCCACCATGTGTAAACAGTTACTTAAGAAACATATTTCTCATGGTGCACAATTTACTTTTCCTGGCCATGGATTTTTGGGCCAATGGAAAAATGTTATGAAAAAACATGGTCTTACAGTAAAATTGGGTGTTCGAACTTGGATGATTTAAGTGGGAATGAATAACCATCTTGAGGTTCATGGCAGAGAAGAAATGTATTGCACAGGTCATCTACCAATTTCAAGATTCTGGGGCTGAAGAGAAGCCAATAACAAGCTTGCAAGAAGTTAGCATGGAGGGAAAAGAGAAAAGGAGAAGGGAACTGTATATGAAACACAGAAGGGTGTTTCCAAAAGGAAAAAGTGTCAATGATGGGGAGAAAACAAAGAATCTTCTTTATTTAGGATAGCTGGGACCTTAAAAGAACATTTTTAGTAGAATGATGAAACAGAACACAAATTTAGAAAGAAAAGAGAATGTAATCCCCTAATGTACCCTTCATTTCTCATATGCAATAAGTTATCTTCTATATATAATGAACCATTGTATATAATGTGGCTAAGTTATATGTGTATATACATGCACACACATAATGGTCTAATATACAAAGCTATATTGTCATGTACACCTTAAGAACATTCAATCAACAATGGACCAAATATATTTAACTTAGTGACATGATACCTGACTTAGTCTGTGTACGTACACTCTATCATGTCTGCACAAGAAAGACATTGGGGGGGGGGGGCTGGTCATGGGGCCTAAACTCTGTGCCTGGGCGCTGTCCCTCAGCTCTTCAGCTCAAGGCTAGCGCTCTACCACTTGAGCCACATCACCACTTCCAGCTTTTTTCTTTTTGCTTATGTGGTGCTGAGGAATCAAACCAAGGGCCTCATGCATGCAAGGCAAGTGCTCTACCACTGAGCCACCTTCCCAGCCCAAAGACAGACATTTTTGAATGATGCATTTCTTATCATTGTTATTAAGCAATGTATAGTTGTGTTGAACATATAATTTATCTCACATTAAGAACATCGTAGAAATAAGGCACAAGCCCCAAGTTCAAATCCCAACACTGTCAAAAAAGAACATCACAGCCGGGCGCTGGTGGCTCACGCCTGTAATCCTAGCTACTCAGGAGGCTGAGATCTGAGGATCGCGGTTCAAAGCCAGCCCGGGCAAGAAAGACCATGAGACTCCTATCTCCAATAAACCACCAGAAAACCGGAAGTGGTGCTGTAGCTCAAGTGGTAGAGCGCTCGCCTTGAGCTGAAGAGCTGAGGGACAGCGCCCAGGCCCAGAGTTCAAGCCCCACGACTGACAAAAAAAAAAAAAAAAAAAAAAGAACATCACAAAAATGAACATATACTGTAATATAAATTATATTTATCAAGGTTCAAAAAAGCTCATAATATACATTAATGACAACTGAATTATTACTTTTTTTGCTCCTCTTTTAAAAAATAAACTTCAACTTGGAAACTGACTTGAAATCCCAAGAAGGATTATGAGATGTGCTAGTGAAAGAAAAAGGAAATAAATAAACATTGTTTCTAAGAATTTCAAGCTAGTCTGCTGGGCACTCACGGCTCATACCTGGAATCCTAACTGCTCTCAAGAGACTGAGATCTAAGAACCATGGTTCCAAGGCAGACTAGGCAAGAAAGTCAATGAGATGCTTATCTCCAATTAACCACAAAATAATGCCAGAAGTGGAGCTATGGCTCAGGTAAGTAACAGAGTGCTAGCCTTGAGAGAAAAAGAAAAGAAAAGAAAAGAAAAAAAACCACCAGGGCTTAAAACAGAAAAAAAAAGAAAGAAAGAAAGAAAATGAAAGGAAGGTAGGAAGGGAAGGGAAGGGGAAGGGAGGGGAGGGGAGGAGAGACAAGGGGAGGGGAGGGGAGGGAGGCAGGTTGGGAATTACAAATTATAAGGAACCTTCTTGACATGACTGAATTTATTGTCTTTTTCTCCCCTACCCCTCCAGTGGGATGGAGCATGTCAAAAGACTTTTCTCCGTTGGCTGGAGAAATCATCATGGAGAATATGCAGACCCTGAGATGCACAATCACAGGACTTACTACGGTAAAAGTCCTACTGGCACACTTGCCATTCCCTGTCACTGATATCTGCACTGGGATGCTTGGTAGCAAAAGCCTACTCTGGAACCAACAGTCAACACCCAGCCCTGTGGCAACAACTGCCACTCATTAAACGTGATATGTCTGGTATCCATAATCTGAACTTCACAAAGGAGTAAGCAGACAGCATGAACCACTTTGTAAGCTGCCATGTTCTAAAGAGATCAGAAAAAGACTGGCCTCATGCAAGCCTTGAAAGCTGCTGCTTTCTGGATCACAGTCTAATCTGCAGGGGATCAAAGGCTCTGAGAGATCCAATTTTGACTCCCTGTCTGATGGTAAAAATAACAGCCTAATCGAGCCCTCACCCCCACAGTCTCAGCTGAGATCAGTCATCAATTGGAGTCACACAATTTCCTGAGAGATATCCTTTCCCCTTGATTAAAAAGAAAAAAATCTGTCTAAATCTGCTTCTACATAAAAAGAAATTATATATGGTGGAACTACATTTCTCAGTAACCTAAACCAATTTAAACTGTGAATGAAAAACTAGAACAAACCATATTTATTTGTTTAAGCAATCTAAACTCAAACACTATTTATGGAACTAGGAACCATATGAAGGTATGAAAAGCAAAAAATAAAAATACCTAATAAATCAGTTCAACCTGCAATGAATCCTATATTATCCTCAGTTATAATACAAAAGAAAAAAATTTTAATCAAAATCTTTTAAAAGTAAACTTGATTGTTTATCAAATTCAAATAATATCTTCAGATTTTCATATGGGAGAAGTAGACAGATAGTTCTGTTGTTGTTTTCTTAAAGTCTAGTCAATTAAAATAGTTATCTGTAATATATAATCCTGAAACCGCATTTAAAAGCTGCATTAGGCTCTATCTTTTCAAGTTTGAACCAGTGTATTCTAATAGAATTTCTTGGTGGCTGGGTCACCACCAAGCATCCTGACTTTTAGTTCTAATCACATGTCTACACCAGGGGCCAGAACTGTGGATTACCAGTGCAAACAAACCCCTGAGTGGGTGGCCCCCAGAGATTCTATCAGCAGAAGAGTGATTCCAACCCTCTGGCTCATGTGATGGAAGAAGGCCAGAAGGAACCTTAGGGAATTTCCATTTCTTAAAAGAAAAAGTGATATGTCAATAAAAATGGAAAATTCTCCATAGAGGATTTCTCTAATATCTGAACTAATTTTTATAGGGATTAACTTTTTCCACTTGGCCATCCAATGAGAATGATGCAGACATTATCCTAATCATAAAAGCCTAGAAGTAGATTTACACTTCTGCATAATCCCTATAACTTTGCAGTGCATAGAAACCCATTTTCAGTGTGAGAAAAAAATTGACTTCATAATATGGTAAGGCCAATATTATTAAATCTCTAGCAAAGCTTTTTTTTATACTTCAAATACCTTTTTAACCATCTTTGCAAGAAATGTTAGTTTCTCAAATGACCTTTTTGTTTCATTACAAAAAGAAAAGAAAAAAGAGAGAAACCTCAAAGCAAAACATAAACTACACAAAACATTTTAAAGGATTATTAGCAAAAGAAAGCAACTTTATGTATTTATTTATTTGTTTGTTTGTTTGTTTATTGGCCAATCATGGAGTGTGAACTATGAGGCTGGGTGCTGTCCCTAGGCTCCTTTTGCTCAAGGCTAACACTCTTCCACTGGAGCCACTGTGCCACTACCAGCTTTTTCTGTGCTTAATTGGTGATAAAAGTCTCACAGACTTTCCTGCCCAGCCTGGCTTTGAACCATGATCCTCAGATCTCAGCCTCCTGAGTAGCTAGGATTATAGGCATGAGCCACTGGCACCTGGCAACTTCTTAATTCCTAATGCCATAAAAATACATTAAGGACTATAAGCCATCATTTCACTAGTGTCTTTAAAATTGAAATCACACCAAAGAGTTCATCTTAACTTTAAATATTCAACAGCCAGGTAGAAGGTATTTAGTGCAGCATGATTTTTGTGGCACAAAATGGCAGCAATCCAAATGTCCATCAATGGAAAATGAGCTAAATAAATGATAGTATTTGGTCATAGTAAAGTACTATGTGACCACAAAAGAATGAGGCTAATCTTTAATGCACTAATTTGAAATATAATTATTCCTTGTTAACTTTCCAAAGTAATTGATCAACTAACGGAGGGGATGGCTGTTTCTCTGGGTAGGGGAAAATACCAATATACCAACTTTAGGTCACATATTTTCTTAAGTTTACCAAAACCAGATGTCACCCAACCACTTAAAAATTATGTGACCTAAAATTGGTATATAATTGGGAAGTGCACTGGGAAAAATATGATAGTCCAATTCTGAACAAGAAAACACATAGAAACTAATAGGATACTTCAAATATTTTCACAATAATATATAAGCACAATGGTTAAGAACATTAAGAAAAATATGAAAAGTACAGACAGTGGAATCTCAAAGGATGAGCAAGTTATTAACCAAAAACAAAAACCTGCTTCTATGGTAAAAGTGATTAACTGCAATGCCTGATGCATTATTCTATTTCAATTCTTTGCAGGGCCAACAATATTTTGTCCAAGTCTCAGCTTACAACATGAAAGGATGGGGACCTGCTCAGACCACAACCCCAGCATGTGCCTCTCCTTCTAGTAAGTGTTGGCTACTCTGCAACATGACCATAAGCTCCAACATTAACTCCATCCTCAGAGCACCACTGACAGACCTATTTCCTACAGCTTACAACCATGATGCTTCTCATGGAAGCATCCAAGCCACAGAAAAATAACTCTTCTGATAAAATTCTCCTGGAAAGGCTGCTTGGTAGAGTGAAAGGAGAAAAATCTGGAACTAGAAGACTGAGTTTAATCATCATTATACCTTTTATTAGTTGTAACCTTCAAACATAACTTGAGCTCTCAGATCCTCCACTGAACATCTGTAGAATGAGTTTCATCATACCCTTTTCCGAGGCTTTCTTGGGATGAGAAGACAATATGAGGGGATGGCTGGCCCAGAGTACAGGACAGGAGAATGGGTTTCATTTTCCTTCCCTAGTCCCCAGTGGACATGTCATATCAACTTCATGAGGGATAAAATCTAATACATTTTACTTACTGACATTTTTCCAGAAGAAACACTTTCTTAATAATAGAAACTCTGGACAAGGCAAAGCAATTAAACTTGAGGTTATAGTTGAACTCTTCACAGTTGTTTTTGTTATCAGGTTAATAATTTATAGACACATCAGCCTTTAGACAAACGAGGTGGAGGGCAAAACTGCCTCTTTTCCTTTCAGTGCATTCTATACTTCTAAGATCTCTTTTAAAAGGGTCATTTTGCTACCATTAACAATTTAAAATCCTAATTTAGAGCAATATTTCTTACCTTAATGAGCAATTATAAACACTCAGTTATTTAAGGCAACTTAATTTCTCTCTAAAATAAGTAAAAGTTGTTCCCGTATAACGATAGGTTATTTTGTTTTGTTAATGTAATAACAACAAAGAAACAAAAGAAGACAAAAATGTTTTGTTACTTTGGTACCTATTTTTAAAAAAATTTTAAATGAAAAAAAAAATCAGGGGTTGGGAAGGCAGCTCAGTGGTAGAGTGCTTGGCTTGCACTCATGAGGCCCTGGGTTAGATTCCTCAGCACCACATAAACAGAAAAAGCCAGAAGTGGTGCTGTGGCTCCAGTGGTAGAGTACTAACCTTGAGCTGAAGAGCTGAGGCCAGAGTTCAGGCCCACTACTGACAAAAAAAAAAAATCACCCTGCAATGACCACAATCTATAACATTTGTACTGGTGGCTGAGAAACCAGCAAAGACCTCTTTGAATTTTTTGAAGAGTAGTTATGTATCGCCTGGTATATTTGGCGATTATCTATTAACTAGAAATTTTAATTAACTAGAACAAACATCTGTAGTCAGACCATATGATATATTTTTCTCTGTAATGAGCCCAGTGCTCTAATCTGGTAGTTAAAAGTACTATTAAATGCTTCTTGAGAGAAAATCACTATATCTTTTATGGAACATAATTTACCTCATTATGCCAACTATCTTAATAAAATCCATTTCCAAAAAAAGAAAAAAGAAAATCCATTTCCTTTTGCTCCAAATAACTCATCTAGGAATTTAACCTAAGAAAACAGAAATGCAGATGAATAATATGTGAAAAGATGTACAAGTACAATATACGGACAATAGTAAAGTATCATGTTTGGTAGGGAAAACAACTATTCATTATTAAGTTAATGGTTAGGTAAGGTATAATATATTCATATTTATATCCAACAATAAAACCAAACATAACCACTAAAAATCATTTATTGTGTGGGAAAATGTTCTACAGTCTGTTTCATGTAAATTATAAGAATAATGATAGTACAAATTGTAGGGTTTTCCATATAACGTTTAACCATTTTTCTACCTATAATTAAGGTAAGTCTGTGTGTATTGGTATGAAAATTTAACAATGGGGTAGGGTGCTAGTGGTAGAATCCGAGTTATTCAGGAAGCTGAAATCTGAGGATTTCAGTTCTAAGGTTCAGGGCAGACAAATACATAAGACCTGTCTCCAACTGATCAGCAAAATGTTGAAAGTAAAAGTATATCTCCAATGCTATGGTAACTAGCATCCTAATCTCAGACAAGGAAAGTAAATACAAAGTAAACTAAGGGCTAGCAAACCATGTCTGACTACCACCTCTG
The DNA here is from genome assembly GCF_024711535.1 of Dipodomys merriami. NCBI lineage: Eukaryota > Metazoa > Chordata > Mammalia > Rodentia > Heteromyidae > Dipodomys > Dipodomys merriami. The sequence goes on along the minus strand of NW_027205826.1, from coordinate 12,028,806 downwards.
GCAGAATCAGATAGTCATGTTCAGTCACATAGGGCATTGTACCAACAATGCCAAAGGCTCACTCTGCATTTGATCATTCAATAATGTAAGCCTTATTCAGATGTTCATCAGAAGATTTATCAGAAACACAAACTGGTGAGATTAAGACACGAAGGGAACCAATCTCATTGGGGGAAGATGTTTTCTTGGAGATGGAAAGACAGGAAAAAAATTAATCTCAGGTGATCTAAAAACAGAGGGGAATCCATTCCAAATGCATACTCCATACAAATTATTAGCTGCATATGGATGCATTTATTTATAAGGTTCAGATATATATAGCTCCTATAAATTGTAAATTCTTCTCAGACACCCTCTCTTACTGTTCAGCTGAAGAGCCTCTTCAGAATAATAACAGTTTTCAGTACTTAGAGGAGTCATTTATTTATTGGCAATTAACATATTAAATAGCAATGCTTTCTAATTGGTATGTTTGATTAGCAAGGGTAACTGGCAAAGTACTAAAATCCTAACATATGGCTATAGTTGCTGCAGACATGCCATATCAGTTTGAAAGAACAATATAAAAACACTCCCATTCTATTTATAAACAGAGTATGACATTGTGATGTAACATATATCAGTATTCAGATATTTACTAGAGGACAATGTATTCTAACATGACAGAATAATTGGAAATTTAGTAATATGTTCCAGTAAGCTATAAAACTTTTTTATATTTTTACAAAAGGCCTTAATGTGTTTTTATAGACTTATGTTATATGGTATAGTACATAATAAGAGAAAAGCACCCAGACAGGCTTGTCTGAGTTACGATCAGGAAAACCTTGATATGGCCGGTGAATGTAAGCTTTGCATTGTGTTGCAACTGAAGTGTCTCATTACCAGAACAGTGAGCTGTATTATGTAGCACAATCTGCTCTTTGCCTACCATACGAAGTTTATTCTTGTCAGATTCCTGATTTCTTAATATATTTTCAATTTTCCCCCTCATCCCTAAAGTCTCCTATTTTATGTAGTCATCAGAACCTTCCAAACATCTATGAGAAAAACTCATTCTTTCCAAAAACCTTGGCATGATGTCCAGGGCTCACTTGGACTGCAATTTAGCATTAGCAATATTCTAATGCATCATAAAGTCACCAGATCAAGCTTGCTCCTGATGTAATAGGGCTCAGCTGAAGAAAACAAAAAAAAAGACCTATTTCATCTTCCCTTGTATCAACAGTAGCATTAACACTTATTAGTATGTATTAGCATGCTCAGGGCCACATAGTAATTCAGCCACCCAGGAGTCTTATGATTTTGCTCCTTATATCATTAACACTTCAGGAGCATGCACCCACCTAAAGGAAAATGGCCTTTGAGAAACCATGAGAACAATGTGTTTTCTCACTGTTTCTAGATGCATGTACTCTAAGGGCCACTGGAAGTTATTTGTTAAAACTCTTCCAAATTTCGCAGTAAAATCCCCTCTATATTCCCGTCTATCTGAACACCATCATCCTTCTATTTTTGATGCTTATCAACAACAAAATGTGTATTTCTATGTGCCCAGGAAGGTATTTTAGCTACATTATTTATTTTAAATGTCAAAAAGCTTAAAAGAAGAGAGATTTAAAACTCACATTATAGGGAAGAACAATGAAACTAAGAGAAATTAAGTCATATTACTTGCCCACAAGTAACAGCAACTACAGAAGGCATGTATGCCAATTTCCAGTCTCCAGAGCTGACCACAAACTCTAACCAAACTTCTGACCCTTCTTCCTAAAAGAAAAAAATGTCTACGGTGTAAGACATACCACTTCATGGAAGGACACTAGACTACATTACACTGTTCCTTGGGCCAGCAACAAACTGATTATGATAGGACTGGAATGGTGATGGTTGGGCCTTAGTTTTCCAAAAGTAAAACCGACAGCCACAACATAGGAGAGAATAAAAAGGAGGAAGGATAACAAAAATCTCTTAGAATCCATTTCTTCCTACATAGGTCATCGCTGACAGGGTGAAAATGCTACTTCCATAATAAAGTGCCTTTATCTTATTATTTACAGAATGCCTATCCTATAACAGAACATTGTGCCAGCTATCTACTATTTAATCTCATTTAATCCTTATTTAAAACTCACAAAACAAACACTATCCTCATTTTTTAAATTAAAAAATAGAGGTTCTATTGATTAAGTAACTTTCTGCAGACAATGAGGCAGGAATGGGAAGGGCAAGGATTCACACCTAGGTTTAGCTGGCTCTGGAACCTTTGCCCTTCCTCAGTGCTGTACTTATGGGCTTTGGAGACTTGTACTTAACTTTAACTAGTATGACATGATAGACTTCAGAATGAAGAATAAAAAGTATTTTTTAATTTGTTGGGGAAAGAATTTGACATTTAAGCCCAAGATACATTTATGAACTGACTTAACTGACTTTTCTGAAAAAAAAAAAAAGTGACTAGATTTTTTTAGAGCAAGCATTTCAACTAAAAAATGCCTTATTATTACAGTTGTTTTTGAAAATTTTCAGGGGAAAAGACAGGGCAAGGGGATATAGATGAGAAGAGATGAACAATGAAATGACTAACCTGCTGAAAATTATCTAGAGTTGGAGACAGCAGAATTACAATCTTGACATTAGTCCCATATGAGTTATTACTCTTGATATCATTATAGCCAAATGGAATGAAAATAGAAGGGGGAGAAAAATCTCAGTGGGGATTGCAATTTAAATTTGCCATGTAAGCTAATACTGTATATTTAGAGACTAAGCAGACAGGGTGGTTGGTGGCTCAGAGTATGTGCAGGGGTTGCTGTGCCAGCTAACCAAAGCAGACATTCATTAGAGCAAAATGTAGATTTCCATTTCTTGGCATCTGACATGGGCTCTTTCCTTGGAAAGAAATGTCAATTTGGCCAAAAGTGTGAAACCTACAATAAAAGCATTGGGACTGTGGATTTCATCTAGTCTGCACATTCCCACCCCACTGTTTCCTACTGTGGAAATCCAGTCGAGACTTGGGGGCTGACTAGAGAGGTGACAGAAGAACTGATTAGGGAATGATATGGTGAAAAGGGGAGGAGGACTAGGAGAGAGGAGATTGTTGCTTGTTTTCTTTTGGCTTTCAATTACCATTTTCTTTTGTCCTAAAACTGCCCCGCATAAGAAATCAACCACAATTACTGTTTTCCAGAGGACTCTGAACAATAGCAGTTTCCAAATACTTGGCATTGCCAGCTAGCTCTGCATGTGCTGAATGCTCATCCGAGGAGCCTGTGGGTAATATGTGCAAGCCCTAGCTCCTGTGGCAGCCCAGGGAAGTGGCCGCCTCGGCTTTAAAATTTCCCGTTTGTTTCTTTTGTTCAATAGACTGGAAAGACTATGACGACAGAGAGCCTAGACACAAGGGACAGAGTGAAGTTCTGGAGAGTCTGCTGCAACAGGTCCGAGCCCTTCATCAGCATTACAGCTGCCGGGGTAAGGATAAAATCTGTGTTGGGCCATCAACTGAGGTCTCGGTGGCGCCGGTAATTTTAGCAGTTTCCTAGCTGGGTCATACCTTCTCATTCATCAGGGAGCAAGAGATATTAATATTTGTACATCTGGAATCACTTTACAGCACTATCTTGCTTTAACCCTTCAGCAGAGACTACCCTCTCCTTCCCTCCCTTTCTTTTCTTTTTCTCTCACTCTCTCTCCACATGAATAGTTTGAAAACTAAGTAAAGGAAAAACAGCAATTACCAATAGTTAGTTCCCTTCTCTTTGAATTGTCCCTTCACAAGACTCCTTTGTGGTGCTGGATCTCTTGAGGATATTCAGCCTCAACATTTTCATCCTCAAGGAAAATTCTCCATACACCCCTGAGGGAGTTTAAACAATTATAATGACAATAATAATAAGCCTTCCAATCAATTAAAAACATATCTTACAATGCAACTTCACACCCACTAGCTTTTCTTCATTTTGACAATCACAACAAAATTAAATGACTTTCTCCAGGACTCAGCATCAGGAAAAGACAGAATCAGGACTCTATCATGGGTTTTCTGGATCCAAGTCCATCTTCCTGCCATGCCTTATTGTCTTCCAGCTTCCTCTGAGGACTGGGCATTGAATTTTAAGCTCCCCTGAACTTTCTTCCTCTGGAAGAAAGTAGAGCTTACTTACCTCCTCTAGCTAACTTACCTCCTTTAGCTAACTGCACCCAGAGAATCTCTGAGATGCTTTTAAAAGCCTCTCTGCTGCTGGGCTATACAAATGGGACAGGGTCAGGTTTCTGATCTGTGTAATGATTCGTAGAAGAGGCACTTAGTTTTATTTGGAGAATTAAAGCCTCCATAAAGTTTTCATTTTCCATGCTCCCATCAGATCTCCAACTACATTGTGCTCGCTAGATTCAGGGCACTGCTGGGCCAAATGGGCAAGAATTTCACAGTTGAAACTAAGGTGCTAGGCTAGCTGGATTGGGATTCGAAATTTCTTCCTAATTGCTGAATAGCTATTAAAATAGAAACTTTCAGAAATATTGGCTCCAGCTAGGTATGAGGACAGTATTTGAAAAACAAAATCCTTTTGAGTGGTTCATTAGGAACTGTAAATATGTATGTAAGCAACTTGTGATATAGCTGCCTCACTCAACTCCCAAGTAGAATTTTCATTCCTGGATATCTAGGAAGAATTTATCTGAAATAGAACCTTAACATTCCACACTGACCAAAATATATATTATCTGAGGATTCAATCGATTACTGTTAGTTTAATATCTAATAATCAGGAAAAGATTTCTATAATTTCTCTTCAACTTCTTCATGTACCACTTTTCTGAAACAGATATAAATGTACACACAATATTAGGAAAGATTTAATAAAGCGTGAGGTAGCATTTCCCCAAAGGAAGATTTTTTTATATTGAAATGCACTCCAAAAACTTTTATATGATACACAGTTATTTAAAAGTTTGTCTTGTTAGACAAGCTTGGGAACTATCACAATCGTCTTGCTTTTCTTGGATATATAAAATAAACATTAGAATATTAAATATTCTAATAAAGAGGCATGGTAAGTTTGGTTAAACAAGCATTTTCCAAATATCTTTAGTCATGTAAAACTTGCCTCATAGAATTAGTATTCTAAAGTAGAACTTTGGGAAAATCTGACCTACAATATGTCAAAACAAAACCAATTACCTCACACTCACAAGTAATGATTTTAAGATTATTTATCATAATTCTAGGTCTAAAAGATAAACAGAGAATTGTGTAAATATTGCTTATAGAGACTATAAAATTGTTATTTAAAATATTTAACTACACTGAGATACTTTTGGTTTATCAGGGACATAAACTGTTATAAAACTTTGCAATTAAACCTTTATAAACTTTACAGTGAGGAAAAATTATTTTTTGTTTAATTTACTAGCTGTGTGTCTTTAGAGAAAGAAATTAACCTCTCTAAGCCATAGCTTCCTTAGAAAACTCAGGATAAATCAATAGCAAGTCCACAGATTGGGAGAAGATCTTCACTAGCCATACAATGGACAAAGGTCTCATATCTAAAATATACTTGGAACTCAAAAAATTAAATCCCCCAACAACAAATCCTCAGCTGCCCAATAAATAAGTAAGCTAAAGACTTAAAGAGAAACTTCTCTGAAGAGGAAATAAGAATGGCCAATAAACACATGAAGAAATGCAAATCAAAACAACACTGAGATACCACCTCACCCCAGTTAGAATGGCTATAATCAAGAACACTAATAACAACAGATGCTGGAGGGGATGTGGACAGAAGGGAACCCTACTGAATTGTTGATGGGAGTGTAAACTTGTTTAACCACTACGGAAAGTAGCATGAAGGTTCCTCAAAAAACTCCACATAGAGCTCCTCTATGACTCAGCAATCCCACTTTTGGGCATTTACCAAAATGATCACAAACAAGACCATACTAAAGCTACCAGCACAACTATGTTTATTGCAGCATTATTTACCATAGCTAAGATATGGAACCAACCCAGATGCCCCTCAGTAGATGAATGGATCAAGAAAATGTGATATATATACACAATGGCATTCTATGCCTCCATCAGAAACAATGACATTGCCCCATTTGTTAGGAAATGGAAAGACTTGGACAAAATTATATTAAGTGAAGTAAGCCAGGCCCAAAGAAACATAGGTCCCATGGTTTCCCTTATTTGCAATAACTAGTATATGTCTGGGACAAGCAGGAAAGCTCAGATAAGATGATGATAAGCGAAATGAACCCCAAGATAGGGACACAAGTGGGTTTTTTTTTCTTCCTGGCTATTAGTTCTAACATATTTATAAGGTACCATGTGATTTTTTTTGTTGCTTTGTATGTCCTTCCCCCATGGTACAACCCCTGCTTTCACTGTATTTGATGTTGGTATAATTTGTGGAGGGGAAAGGAAAAAACAAAATGTTTAAACAGGGATACAGACTGACCCATTGCAACAATGAGATATACAAGATGCTACGTTGAAAAATGAACTTTACAATTTAGGCAGGGGTGGGGAGGGTGTAGTTGAAGAAGTGGGAGGGATGGGATGGTAGGGGAAAAACAAAGAAGGCAACAATGCTGGATAAGAAATGTGCTCATTACCTTGCTCATGTGATTGTAACCCCTCTGTACAGTATTTTCACAATAAAAACTTATTAAAAATTTAAAAAAGAAAAAGAAAACTCAGGATAATAGCAACTAACATGCCGGGCTGTCATGAGGATTAAATTGGATAATGGATTGACCTCATCCTGCAAGCAATAGCGTGGTTTTCTTCCATGTTGCTTCCATGTTCTTCTAGATGAATAGTGGAGCCACTCTCCCTGCTGAGTGCTTTGCTGGTACATTCTAGAATCAAAATATAATAAGTGGCTCCTCTGTAATGAACTGAGGTACTCACTGAATGCACAGTACATTCCAGAAACAGCAATAAAACATTTCTTTTTCTACCAAAATGCTACGTTAGCAATACTAAACCCCACATCCATTTCTGCATTTTGGTCAAAGAACTGCACACAGCTAATCTGCATACTCAAAATCAAAGAACTGCACACAACTAATCTGCATACTCAAAAATTCAAGGAAAATGTTAAAAGTGAACTTTATTGTGCACCCAGTTTATTTCCTTAAGATATACAAAAAAATTATACAGAGGGCAATTCTTTTCACCACAGTAGTATCCTATAGAAGTGAATTTCAATTACCATCCAGTTATTCACCTTGTAAAACAATATTAATTGAGACCCTGTCTACTGCATGTCAGGTGCAAGACACACTAGTATGACTAAAACAAACTCCTTCATACTTCAAGGGCTTATAAGCTACAGAACAACTGCCTTTACGGAACAGAAAACAAGTATGTGCTCTCTGAGCCAAGGAGAAAAATATAGTATAGATGGCATCATAAACATTTGGAAAAAGTGAAGTTAGGCTGTGGATCAATCAGAACGGGCTACATTATGCCGCAATAACCAAAGAATCGCCCAAATTTTCCTGGTGCTGTGTATCAACCCCATCCCACATTCTCCCACCTCCACATGCTGCAAGCATTCCCTCTGTGTTGTTACCACTTCTTGAACACTTGCCTCTAGAGAGCAAAATGAGCTCTTCAAGGTCTTACATGGGCAAAACTATGCATATCACCAAAGCTCCAAACTCATGGGCCAGAACTGGTCAAGTGGCTCCACACAGCCAATAGGCCCAGAAGTGCCCAAAATGGAAGAGCACTGGAATGTTTGATATTACATGGCCCACTTAGCCAACTGATAAAAGAATTTTTAAGTTTTAGTCTATTTTTAAGCTTTATTTTTAAGTAAGTTATATATGATTATAATGTGTCTCCCAAGTCCCACTACCTGGGTTAAAATCCAGGCTGGACTTTCGCTAGCAAGTCACACTGAACCAGGTTTCCAAACTTCTCTGCCTTACTTCCTTATCTGTAAAATGTAGACAACAATTATAAGCACCTCATTTATGGTTTGGATTATTTAGAACAGGTTCATTTTTATAAAAAGGAGAAAAATCAGCTTCTTCTAACCTCCATTTCTTGCTGCCCCAAAGTAACTTCTTAATTCCTTTAGCTAATTCTTTTAGTATTTTCTTAATAGCACTAAGTAGCATGTTATATTTGTTATATTTATTAATACTTCATTTTTATGTATTATCTCAAAAATGATTTAACTCATTTTCCCTCCACCTCCCCTTTATGCGCACACACAATTTCTATCTTCTCATTACCCTAATATATTTATATTGGATCTTAGTAAGATTAGTATTATATATAACTTATAATGTAAATTTTAAGACTATTTACCTGTCTTGAGTGGCTTTCTGTTTCCCTGTAGTTAATAATAATTGTTATTATGTTTGCTTCTTTGTTCTCTGTGGTAAGAATCCCCAAACCATTCTGCAATTGCATAGCAACAATAGTCAAATACATTAAGGTATTGTGTCAACTGTATCTTGTTGAATAATCTTCTCATGGAGCCTCTGTCCTACTCTCTTCTACACAGGTAACTGGTTGCTTCTATGCCCCCTGCACAGCTGTCACCCTGGGATTGCCTTTCACCACCATATTGAGGATTCTTATTATCACTCTTCAATATTGGATTTCTTCTTTTTGTATCTCATATCTTCTTTTTCCTTGGGTTAGTACATCATTTTGGTAGAGGCTTTCCTCTTGTAGCTTCTTGAGAGTGTGCTTGGGAGCTAATATTTTCAATACATTCCATGTCTGCAGAGGTGGTCATAAACATTTACTCAGGGTTTTAACAAGTATAAAATTCTCAGATGAAATACCTTTCCTTCAGATTTTGAAAGCATTACTTTATGTTTGAGTTTTCAGAGCTGAGATGTCTGATGCTATTCTGAAGGCAGAGGCTCTAGGTATTCTCATTCATATTCTTCTTCTTGCTGGAAGATTTTCAGTTTTCCTTTAAGTTTAAGGTTCTAAACTTTCTCTGGCATGCCTTACTATGATCTGCTGTCTGTTGTACTGGGCCCTCTTCAAGTCCTTTTAATATGGAAGTTTATACCCTTTACTTGTGAGATGTTTTGTTATTTAATTATTCCTTCTGATTATCTTTTTCCTTTCCTCCTATTAGAACTCTTGCCATTCATTCAACTTTTAGATCTCCTACTATTAGTCCTTTAATTTTCCTTTCTTCTAGTTTTCATGCTCTTGTCCTTTTACAACATTTTTTTCAGAAACTTCATCCTAAGCCTTCTATCAGATTTTTAAATTTTTGATAAAATACTTTTAATCTATATAGTTCTTTTAATAGGTCCCTTTCCTTTTAATGAGGATGGAATACATTATCTCTTAGAATATTAATAATAGGCTTTATTTCATTTTATAATTCTTTTCTCAGCATAGTCTTTCCTCTAAGTTGCTCTTTTGTTTATGTGGTTTTGCCACTTGTATTTCATGTCAGGTTTATTTCTCAGCTGCTGTCTGCTCATATTTAAGAGAAATCAATAGCTACTGGGGGAGTCTGAAAACATGGACATGGCACTTTGTTTATAAGCCTCACTGTGGGGTAAACTGGCACAACTTTTTCATTGGTGTGTGTGTGTGTGTGTGTGTGTGTGTGTGTGTGTGTGTGTGTGTGTGTGTGTGTGTGTGTGTGTGTGTGTGTGTGTGTGTGTGTGTGTGTGTGTGTGTGTGTGTGTGTGTGTGTGTGTGTGTGTGTGTGTGTGTGTAATTCTCTTGGGATGGTCAAATTCCAGAAAAGTTTATTGTAATGTCCTCCATGGAGGCTATGAGCTTGGGTGCCAGTGTTCTGAAAACCCACTGGGGAAATATTATAGATGGAATTTTCATTTTCTCCACCTATTCTTTAAAATGATACTACCACCACCACAGCCACCCTATATTCTACCAAACCTGATGTCCTCTAGCCTTTTTACTCTAGAGACCTGTTTGGGGGGCTACAAGTTTTTGTTTTGTACTTGCTTTGCTTTGTTTTCCAGGAAATAAGCCACAGCCTTCGTGTCATAAAGAAAAAGAAGTATTTGATTTGTTCAACTATCCAATAAGAAAGGATTTCTAGAAGTCAAATTGCCTTGTAAACAGATTTTTTAAATCCTTCTGATTTTAACTTTACACACATCCCCCACGTGCACAACCCATGGTGCCCATAGGGTGACTCAGGTTACTTCTCAGCTTTCTCCACTGGGGGCTTGGGCTTCATCTTTCTCAAGTCTGTTGAATCCATCTGTCCATCTGCTTTCCAGATACCAAAATTTACTTGCTTTTGTATTCTTTCCCTTCTACTTGCCTTTATAAATTAATGTTGTTTCCTTTTGATTTCTTTTCTTAATCTCTCCTCGGGTTTTAGTAAGGTTTAGGAGAGAGTAGTGTGTAATAAAATGGTTTGCTACACATAATTTCACAGGAAGTTTCAGAAGCCAAACTCGTGTTCAAGTCAGAAAATATTCTGTTTTGTTGAAGAATAACTTTACCAGCACAAGTTTGAAACTTATATGAATGCTTTTTTCAGTCAGATCTAACAGAGAGAGAGAGAGCAACACTGAGCTCAGAAGTCATATGGACTGACAGCAGTCATATGGCCCATATTCACATCCCTAGTGACATGTCAAAGCTTTGGCTTCTAAACTTCATAATCTCTTCATTGCATAGACTATAACAGTTGAAATCAGTGAGCACCCAGTCCAGCTCCATGGAACATGGTTTGCAAAAACTGTTACAGGAAATCTAATTCTTTAATAAGAGCTCTAAGTGGAAACACAGGAGCTGAGCAGAGCAATGGATTATAATCTCACCCTTGAAGCTAGAGAGGATCATACATATTTGCTTCCTCCAAAATATTTCTTTAATAAATGCATGAATGTCTTGGTTTAACCAGATGCTGATGCTGATTACTTGAGTAATCCATTTCACTTCATAGTCTCAGTTTCTTCGACTAAATAATAAGACAACAAACATACCTTTCCCTACAGCTATTTTTGTAAGCCAAATATACACACTAGGAAAAACTCCCAGAATGCTTGTAGCAGTTGTATATAAGGGGCAGGATAAATATTGGTAAGATTTTGTTCTTTTTCCCCTACCTTCCCTTCATACTTTCTATATGATTATATTAATTTTATAATGCAAAAATTAATGGAATATGTAAATTAAAACAGAACATTTTGGCCACATTGAAAAATGTATTAATTAATGCTAAAAGGAAACTAAAATGAATGGGGGAGGAATAAAAAAGTTAATTCCACTTCTTTTTATCCTACTTGATAAAAAAAATCACTTATTCAGAGGTTATCAATAAAACATCCAAGTGGTTTCCACTGGAGTTATAAATACTACTTATTGCCAACACTTATGAGTTGCTAATCATTAATCAACTACAGACATTGCAAGATATCATAGCTTCTTATAGGAACAAATCAGAAGGATCTTTATGTGAAACTGGTAAAAGACACTTAGGAGACAAAGGGTGGGAAGGCAGGGAGGTAGGAAGCAAGAATATAAATGTTCTATCAATCAAAATTCATACTACATTTGGCTTTTATGTTCCAGAAAGTTCAAAGTTACAAACTACAGGCCGCAAGCAGTCAGTATCCAGGAGCTTGAAACACCTATTTCATTCTTCAAACAAGTTTGTGAAGACTTTAAAACGGTGGGTCCTATATAGTTTTCCACAAAGTCTTAGGTACTCTAGAATGAGCTGATCTTAGTTCTGAGCAAAAATGTGGCTGAAACTTATTTTTTATTAAAGGAATACTTCTGAGAATTTGGAAAATATAGTTCCTTCTCTGAATTCCAGTAATCTTATAAATATGTTCTTATAAATATCTTAAAATCATATTTTATCATGTCCAAAAATATAGTTTTTTTGTAGGGGTCAAATCCCGTTAGGGAGATTGTTGAGAACAATTTTTTTTTCTTTTCAGGGGGCTGTACATAGCTGTTATATTTTATTATAAAGACAATATGTTAGTCACCAATGAAGATCAAATACCGATTGTTGAAATAGATGATTCTTACACCAGCTCCATTATGCAAGATTTTTTGTGGTTCACAAAGGTATTGTGAGTTCTGATTTCATTTTCCCCACTCTGCACCAGTGTTGCTGGACATAAATCTCTGAAACCTTAGTTGAGGAGTCGTTAGTGATCAAAGTTTGGGGATAGAAGTAATTTATCCCAAAGGTCCCCATTAGCCCTAGTATGCCCTATGCCATTAAAAAAAATGCCAAAGTAGTGTCTAAACTACATTTTCAAAGAAAAGAAGCTTGCATCCTATCAGATTGTGTCTTCACTATTCTGAATTATGGGATCATTTGGCAAAGACTAAAATGTGGATCTGACTATTTCATTAGCATTCAGATCTTTTTCCAACTGGACAGAGATCAAAAAGTTGTTTCACATGTATCTGAAAATGGACTGGAGAACAAACATCAGGGGTCAGGTTTCCTTCTCCCTGCTTCACTTTGATGCCACAACCTAAATCATACACTGGCTTGGACGATGATATGACCTTGTGACTTCTTTTGCAGCTGTCTTGTATGTGGGAAGACATAAGATGGCTGAGGCAGAGTGTGCCTATCTCCATGTCCTCATCCACAGTGCTTCAAACTCGACAGAAGATGCTTGCTGCAACAGCCCAGCTACAGGTGAGAGGCCAGGCTTCAACCCAGGCTCTCCAGGAAACGGCTTTTAAACTTGGGTAGTTCACCAATCCTAAATGCAAGGAAAAGGGTGGGCTCTTTCTTCCTTCAGATTCCTAAACATATGAAACTTCTTAAACACATTAGCAGCATATCTCCTCATACGAGGAACCTGTGCCTTTGGCATGAGCCTCTGAACAAGGAGTAAAGAGACTTGAGTTCTAGCTTTGACAATAAACAGCTGATTCAGTTCTCCTTCCAAGTCTTGGTTTCATCACTTGGAAAAAAAGGATTTTGACTAGATTACCTCTGACTGCATGTGCATATGAGTGTGTGGAGGGGAAGAGCAGTAGTTTTTTAGAAAAGTCTGTTGATATGGTGCTTTTGATAAAATATTTTTTTAAGTCTTAAAAGAATATATGGGCTGGGAAGGTGGCTCAGTGGTAGAGCGCTTGCCTTGCATGCCTGAGGCCCTGGGTTCGATTCCTCTGTACCACATAAGCAAAAAGAAAAGAACCGGAAGTGGTGCTGTGGCTCAAGTGGTAGAACGCTAGCCTTGAGCTGAAGAGCTGAGGGACAACGCCCAGGTCCAGAGTTCAGGCCTCACGAGCCGACCCCCCCCCCAAAAAAAAGAATATAGCTAATGTTTATTATTTTATTAATCAGATTAAGACTCTAAATTCTGTAAGAATCTGGAAGTCATAAAGTTGCTCTTAGAAATGACACTAGATTCTAACTAAGCTCTTCTAGATTTTTCTCTCATTGATTCTGGTATGATCTTAATCTGTAGATCTTAGTATAAACACACACATCTGCTACATGGAGTAGTCTTTAAGGAATCATAGAACCTTTGTCAGAGATGGGTATCTATCTACAAAATTGGAAGTTACATGAACTCCAAAAACCCTACATTCCCTGTAGAAATCAATATAAGCTATTGTTTAGTTGAGCCATACCAGCCATGGCATAAAAATAAAAACTGAAAACAAAAAGTAAATTTTAATCATAATAATTTAACCGAGTGCTAATAACAATGATATATTTCCATAAAGGGTTACCTTTGCCACTCTGTGCTCTGCTCCAGTCTACTGCCTTGTGTGCTGAATGATCTCAAGAGATTTTAGTAAACAGTGCTCTTCATTTCAACTCATTGTTGGTACAGAGTCTTCTCCAACTCAAGGAGAAGGTCTTGGAGCTGGGCCATGATTACTGTGCTGAATTAGATTGTTCTTTCCTTTCATACTGAGCCATCCACTTGATTGGACCACTTAACTATTCCTTAAACTGCTCTTTCTTTAGGATAAATTATATCTCAAGAAGGCTCAGAAACTTTAGTGGACCCACCTATTAGCCATAATATAGCCCAGACATACCTAGATCACACACTTATAGCCTTAAATTTTCAAGCAAAGCTTTTTACTCTGTGTTTATTGGAGGCTTCCTAAAACACTTTCATCTGATATCAGTACCAGGAGAAGGATTAGGCTGAGATATGCTGAAAGATGCCATAATGGTCAGTATGAACCTACTCACTATTCCCATTGCAATAGTCTTGGATTTCTTCTTCTGATCCCAACAGCTTTAATAATACATCATTCCCCTTTTAAGGCTATTTCCCTCCTAGTTAACCCAGATTCCTTGACTCATCATAATCATTCCCTTGGAAATATTCCAAATTTACTCCTTTAACATTACCAACTTGGTAAAACACAAAAACTAAATATACCAACATGTCTATACCAAAGTAGCTACACTTTGCTTACTGCAAAAAAAAAAAAAATCACACACACGCGTGCACACGTACGTGCGCACACACACACACACACACACACACACACGAGAGGGGGGAGGGAGAGAGAAAGAGAGAAGGGAGAGACAGAAAGACAGGCAGACAGACAGAGACAGAGATTGAGATACTTTCCATATTAAAGCCATGAATAAAATTCTCTTACAGAATGTAAAAATGCAAGTAAATTTGCTTTCTCATACTATAAAGCATTATATAAAACCTTATCCATTATCCATCCTACCACAACTTTTCCATTCTCTCTTCAACCTCATGTCAAGTGATGACTTCACTGTTTACTTCATTAAGAAAATATGTGAGAATGGGAATAAAATTTTTCACCATCAAATTTATAAACTCCCTTGAACTAATCTCATATTCTCTTTCTTCTTTTCTTCCTTAATAATAATTTCATATACCAACCAAAGGTTTATTCTCTACAGATGATCTGGATCCTATCTATTCCCTCCTATCTTTATTTAAAAATAGTAGAGTATTTCCAATTTAAACTTCCTCAAAACTCTTCTCTTTGCTGTTGCTCATTAAATCATCTATTTACCCCCTTAGATCAAATGTCTTGAAAGAATTACCTATATCCTTCTTTTCCATCTACTTTATTTAGCATCATTTTTAGTTCTTTCTCTGACTTTTGCCACTACTATGCCTAAAACCTGTATTCTCAGACCACCAGTAATCAGAGGCAGATGATGCTAATGGAGCTATTACTTCAAGGTCACTCACTAGCACAAGCCTATGAATGTGAGTGTCCTATAGTATTTTAGGTGAGAATAGGAAGTAGGGCTGCACAGTGCTGGTAGATGGTCTAAAGAGACCAAAGACTCCAGTATTTATTTAGGTGTGAAAGGGAGGCATTACTCTTTTCTTTTTCTAAAAACTAATATTCATTTCATTCCTAATTTTATAATTTTGTTTTCCTTATCTTAAAGATGGTTTCAAAACTGTACAGTTTACCAATAACTTTGGTTTCACTAAATCTGACAAATACTTTTAAGTCCTCTTTGAGCAACTGATATCCCATAGTATTTGATTCATGTGACCCTACTCTCCCTTTTAAAACTGGCACATTCTTTGGCTCCCACAGCTTCTGATTTTTTTCTTTCTAGTCTTTCTCAATCACTTTTACTAGTTCACATGCTATTTTCTGTATAGAATTTTGTTCTCCCACCTCTTTGATTTCTAATTCCTACATATCTTTCAGGTTTCAGCTTCAGGTTTTTTTTTTCATTTTGGTTTATTATTGCTTTTAACTATGCTAATTTATGCTGCTTTTTATTATCAAGGTGATGTACAGGGCTTATAGTTACATGAGTAAGATAATAAGCAAATTTCTTGTCAAACTAGTTACCCCTTCCCTCATTTTTCTCCTACTCCACCCCCCAAGTTGTACAGATCATTTCCAACATATTTCTGTGCATACTGTTGTTGCACTGGTTCCCCCTTGTCCTTTGTCTCACCATTCTGTTGCTACCCTTCCCTTCCCTAATTCAAATAAACATATATACAATACCAGGGTACCAAAATCAAATACAATGACAACAGTGGATACACCATAGGGGGAAGAACATACAAAAGAAACATAAAGTCACATAGTACATTAAAAACAACAACAACAAAGAGAGACATCTTGTGTCCATGTCTTGGAGTTCATTTTGCTTAAGAGTCATCTTATATGGTCATATGTTCATAGCTATTGAGCTATTCATTCTGTTCATCTGCTAAGATTTCCTTGACATATACTAATTATTGCAAATAAGGGAAACCATGGGACCTATGGTTCTTTGGGTCTGGATTACTTCACTTAATATGATTTTTTCCAAGTTCTATTTCCTTACTAATGGGGTAGTGTCATTCTTTCTGATGGAGCATAGAACTCCATTGTGTGTGTGTGTGTGTGTGTGTGTGTGTGTGTGTGTGTGTGTGTGTGTGTGTGTGTGTGTGTGTGTGTGTGTGTGTGTGTGTGTGTGTGTGTGTGTGTGTGTGTGTGTGTGTGTGTGTGTGTGTGTGTGTGTGTGTGTGTGTGTATGTACCACATTTTCTTATCCATTCATCTATTGAAGGGCATCTGGGTTGGTTCCATATCTTAGCTAGGTGAACAATTCAGCTTCAGTTTTATACTTCCTCTGGGAACCTTTCTCTGAACTTCTAATCAGATTAATCACTCCCATCGTACCTTCTTCATTCTGAATGATGGTCATAAGTGGCGCTGTAGCTCAAGTGGTAGAGCACTTTCCTTAAGCTGAAGAGCTGAGGGACAGCGCCCAGGCCCAGAGTTCAAGCCCCACGACCAACAATAAATAAATAAATAAATAAATAAATAAATAAATAAATAAATAAACAAACAAACAAACAATAAGATGAGACAGGCTGTAAGTAACCAAGAATCCAGACTGTTTTCTTTCTCTCAGCAAGACAGCAGAGGCCTCTTCTTAAGAAGAGGCAAAAGTATACATTGTTCTCACAGTAAGAGTCTCGGAAACACTTATCATCAAAAGAACAATGATCTGACAGTGTATGTTGTTTTACATTAAACAATTTTTTAATGAGTACTACCAAGTGAGAATTAGGCTATCATTTATGATACTATGTCTTTTTTTTCTTTTCAAGTGGGAAAAAATGGTTTTCCCAAAACTGTTCTTCTTTTCCATACATAAGTTCATGCAGAACTTTCTCTTCTTTACCTTATAACATCATGAAGGGCCCATCCTCCCTAATCCTTATTACACAGCAGGAATTAACCGGTCTACTTTTCTTTAGAAGTAATAGAACACAGACATTCTCCTTTGAAATATGGTTGCAATTTATTTTCATAGAAATATTCTAATTCACAACTGGTCTTCTCCCAAAGCAACACAATTTAATATCAATTAAGAACTTTACTAAGATTTTTAGTGCTTTCTTAGAAAACCTATCCAAAGTTAACAGTGAGCCACCGATAATAATTATTTCAATGAAACAACAGCCTCAATCAATGCATTCCAATCAGCTTTGGTCCAAAGTAAATCATATTTTTCAAGGTCCTTCTTTTCTCAAAGTGAAAATTTCTTTTGCTTCTTCAATTTCTGCTTTTTCATTCAGTGATTTTTATTAGAGTATATTGATTTTACAAAGTGAAGGGATTCATTGTGCCATTTCCATACATGTATATAATACACTTTGATCATAATTCACCCCTTCTATTACTGATCTGCCCTTCCTCAGCCTTCCTTTTAAGTATCTTGCAGATTTTGTTTTTTCATATTTCAAATGAGTTTCATTATATCCAATGTCTTAATGAAAATGTAATATTTTAATTCAGTCAATAAAGTTCTAGTGCAAAAGACTCAGGGAAATGGTTGAAAAACAGTCATGATTTCACAATGTGTACAGTAAAGCAAATAACATATCAAGACAGGGGTTTACACAGCAGGCAGTATTGAGGAAAAACAAAGATGGTAAATTCAGTATTGAGGAAAAACAAAAATGGTAAATTCTACCTCAGTGTAAAACAGCTTTTTAGACATTGTGACGAGTACCTGAGAAAAGCAATTTAAAACAGGTTAAATGGCTGGCCTCACAGTTTCAGAGGTTTCAATCCATGGACAGCAGGCTCCACTGTTTTGGGCCTGAGGGGAGGTAAATGTCATGATGGTGAGTATGCACAGTGGAGAAGGCTCCTCACCTGATGGATGGGCAGGAAGCAGAAACAGCAGCCAGAAGGAGATAGGGACAAGATACCCCCTTCAAAGACAAACCCCCAGTGACCTACTTCTTCCAACTAGGCCTCACCACCTAACTTCAACTCTCTCCCAATAATGTCATCAAATTAAAAATCCATCAACAGATTAATCCATTTTAAGACAGAGCCCTCATGATCCAATCACATCTCAGCCTTTTGGAGATACTTCCTATCTAAGCCACAGAATTAGGTAAATCCAAGAGAAAGTGAAACCTGAGCCAGATCTTGAAAATATAGATATAAGCCAAGGTGAAATTTCAATTAGAGCAAAAAAGAAAGCATACCCCATATGCTAGCAGCCTTGGAAGTTTGCACAACACTTTCTCATGCATTTCTGAATTTAATCTCTCAAATATTCTATGAGGTAAGGATTAACAAAAGAGATGTCTGAGCTATAAAAACCTTTAATTTAACATGGTGACTTAGAACCATGGTAAACAGTCCAATAGTTAATAAATGGTAGTGAGCCCTGAAAATACCAATATAAGTCTTAATAACTATGGTATGTTGAAGACAACTTGTAGTGGATCAGAAGAGCCAGCTATTAAATATTCAAAACTTGTGAAAGCTTCTTGTCATCCTGTTGGTAATTTGAAATGGATTATGGCAACAATACTGGATAAGAAATGTACTTATTACCTTGCTCATGTAATTGTAACTCCTCTGTACAGTATTTTCACAATAAAAAACTTAATTAAAAATGGATTATGGAAGAAATATTTATACCACAACAACTTGAAACATTACAAATAAGCCACTATCCTCTCCTTTTCTGTTCTGATTTGTTTTGGTAGGATGTTTATCAGTACAACACTATTTTTAGTAAAGTGTCTCTAGATAATAATATGATAAGATGCTACATAGAGATGGACTAAAAATCTTCTCCGAACTAGTTCTCTGTAATTGTTAAGTCACTTGTTAAAAAGAAAATTTAGAACTTCTCTTCAATTTAGTATGCCTAGCTACAACAATAAGACAAGATGCAAACATAAAAGGGATCCAAACAGGAAAAGAAGTAAAACTCTCCCTCTTTGCAGATGATATGATCTTGTATTTAAAGAATCCCACAGACTCCACTCCCAAATTACTCAAGTTGATTCAAAATTTTGGCAACATAGCAGCGTATAAAATTAACTCTCAAAAATCAATGGCTTGGGGCTGGGAAGGTGGCTCAATGGTAAAGTGCTTGCCTTGCATGCATGAGGCCCTGGGTTCGATTCCTCAGCACCACATAGCAGAAAAGGCTGGAAGTGGCACTGTGGCTCAAGTGGTAGAGCACTAACCTTGATCTGAAGAGCTGAGGGACAGTGCCCAGGCCCAGAGTTCAGGCCCCACAACTGGCAAAAAAAAAAAAAAAAAAAGGAAGAAAAATCAATGGCTTTTCTGTATGCCAACAATAAGAAAAGCGTGGCTGAAATCAGGAAAGCAACTCCATTCGTAATAGTCCCACAAAAAATAAAATACCTAGGAATTAACTTAACCAAAGAAGTGAAGGACCTCTATGATGAAAACTTTAAAAACCTGAAAAAGGAAATCAAAGCAGAACTTAGGAAGTGGAAAGACCTCCCATGCTCCTGGATTGGAAGGATCAACATCGTGAAAATGGCAATACTTCCCAAGGTCATCTACAAATTCAAGGTGATACCTATCAATATTCCAACCTCATTCTTCAAGGAAATAGAAGAGGCAATCCAAAAAATCATATGGACAATAAAAGACCCCAAATAGCAAAAACAATCCTTAACAGAAAGAACAGTGCTGGGGGAATACCAATACCAAATTTCAAACTCTACTACAAAGCCATAGTAATCAAAATAGCTTGGTACTGGCACAAGAACAGACCTCAGGACCAATGGAATAGAATTGAAACCCCAGAAATGAACCCACAGACCTATCTATAGACCTATCTAATCTTCCATAAGGGAGCTAAAAAAAATAGAATGGAAGAAAGACAGCCTCTTCAGTAAATGGTGCTGGCAAAATTGGTTAATTACTTGTAGAAAACTAAAGCTAGATCCTTATATATCACCCTGTACCAGAATCAACCCCAAATGGATCAAAGACCTCCCAGTTGAAGCAGATACTCTGAAAACATTATGGGATGGAATAGGAGAAATCCTAGGTCTCCTTAGCACAGGCCCAAATTTTCTTAATAGAGACCCAGAAACACAACAAATCAAAGAAAGGTTGGACAAATGGGATTGCATGAAATTGCAGAGCTTCTGCATGGCAAAGGACATAGCTAGCAAGATCACTAGAAAGCCCACGGATTGGAAGAAGATCTTCACTAGCCATACAACAGACAAGGGTCTCATATCTAAAATATACTTGGAACTCAAAAAATTAAAACCTCCAACCACAAATTCTCAAAGAAACAACTGCCCAATAAATAAGTGGGCTAAAGACTTAAAGAAAAACTTCTCTGAAGAGGAAAGAAGGATGGCCAATGAACACACGAAGAAATGCTCAACCTCCCTAGCCATAAAAGAAATGCAAATCAAAACAACATTGAGATACCACCTCACTCCAGTTAGAATGGCTAAAATCAAGAACTCTAATAACAACAGATGCTGGAGGGGATGTGGACAGAAGGGAACCTTACTGCATTGTTGGTGGGAGTGTAAACTTGTTCAACCACTTTGGAAAGTAGTATGGAGGTTCCTCAAAAGACTCCACACAGAGCTCCCCTATGACCCAGCAATCCCACTTTTGGGCATTTACCTAAATGATCAAAAACAAGACCATACTAAAGCTACCAGCACAACTATGTTTATTGCAGCATTACTTATCATAGCTAAGATATGGAACCAACCCAGATGGCCCTCAGTAGATGAATGGATCAAGAAAATGTGGTATATATACACAATGGAATTCTATGCCTCCATCAGAAAGAATGGCATCGCCCCATTTGTTAAGAAATGGAAAGATTTGGAAAAAATTATATTAAGTGAAGTAAGCCAGGCCCAAAGAAACATAGGTCCCATGGTTTCCCTTATTTGCAATTACTAGTATATGTCTGAGTCAAGCAGAAATGGTCAGATAAGTTAATGTTAGGCAAAATGGACCCCAAGATAAGGATTCAAATGTTTTTTCTTTCTTGCGATTATTTCTGACATATTTATAAGATGATTTCTTTGTTGCTTTGTATGTTCCTCCCCCACGGTATAACTTCTGTTTTCACTGTATTTGATGTTGGTATAATTTGTGGAGGGGAAGGGAAAAAACAAATTGTTTAAATAGGAATACAGGTGGACCCATTGCAACAATGAGATGTACAAGACGTTATGTTGAAAAATGAACTTTACAACTTTGGCTGGGGGTGGGGGGAGATCGGAAGGGATGGGAAGGGGACAAAGGAGGAGGCAACAATGCTTGATAAGAAATGTACTCATTACCTTGCCCATGTAATTATAACCCCTCTGTATAGTATTTTCACAATTAAAAAAAAAGAAAAAAGAAGAAAATTTAGAGTGATTAGGCCACTTAAAAAATAGCCTGCCATGGGCTGGGAAGGTGGCTCAGTGGTAGAGCGCTTGCCTTGCATACCTGAGGCCCTGGGTTCGATTCCTCAGCACCACATAAGCACAAAGAAAAAGCCGGAAGTGGCGCTATGGCTCAAGTGGTAGAGCGCTAGCCTTGAGCTGAAGAGCTGAAGGACAGCGCCCAGGCCCAGAGTTCAGGCCCCACGACCGGACCCAAAAAAAAAAAAAAAATATATATATATATATATATATATATGTATATATATATATATATATATATAAAATATATATATCCTGCCAAATTAATTTTTCTCTGCCAATAATTATTTATGAAATTTCTTATTCATTACCGGTCTGATCTTTGTGAGGAAGAATAAAAGGCTTAACACATAGTCTCTAACTATGAAAGTATACTCCAATGTTTTCATAGATGTGAACATTGACTAGCTGGCTGGCTTATTTTCAGTATAACTCTGCCACTTACAAATTCCAGTTCTACACTCCCTCTCGCACTAGTAGGTCATCGCATCATCATTTAAGTGAGTACATAAAAATAACCACTTGGAGATCTGAAAGGATTTATAATTTTTCAAATATGTATTTAAAATAATATGGGGAGGTATTCTAATTATCTTATGCTCTAGGTTAGGATCTTCAAACATTGCTTATTTGTAAAACTGCTGTTTATTTCAGTAACACTCACCTGGACCCCTCCACATTTAATATGGTATTCTTCCTATCTTCCTAAAAGTATTGTCTACCTCAGCTGGCCTAGTTTTTAAGCAATATCAACATATATTTAAATAAACATAATTCCCTAAAATGCAGTGAGTAAGTCAAACCAGGTCAATCCCCTGATTAAAGTATCTTATAGGGAATGTGAAGTCATTTGGGGACCTGCACAATGTGCTACATTGTTAATTCATTTCTTCATTTTAAACAACCCCACCTCATACTAGCTTACTGTAGATCTCTTGGAAAGTCCACAAGTAGCATACTTGAAATATCAGGCATTTTTCTTTAAAAACATCTGGGATTCTCTTCAAGTGCTGGTAACTGAGGTTTATGTGCTGGTGTGTCTATGTGGGTAAGAGATATTTACAGATATTGGATTTGCTTAAAAAAACATAATGTTTGTGCCTCTTGCTATAATCTTTGTAGGCTCATGGTGAAGACATTTTCTCTGAGCTTCTGCTAAGCACATTTCTGTGATGCCACATAGTCTAGGTTTTTGAAAAATAAAAATAAAAAACAGCTTCTCAGAAACCACATAATTATTCCCAGTATCTTCTGTTGTATTGTGTTGCCTTGCTCTTACCATATCATCTAAGCTACCAGTAATCTATTTGTTTCTAGAATTTACTTGGAACACACAACTTGGGAAGAGTTTACTATGAGCCCATTAAAGACCGGCATGGAAACATGCTCATTGTCACCATCAGAGAGGTGGAGATGCTTTACTCCTTTTTTAATGGCAAGTGGATGCAGATCTCAAAACTGCAAAGCCAGAGGAAGTCTCTATCAACACCAGAAGAACCAACAGCCTTAGACATTTTGCTGATTACTATCCAGGCAAGTAGGGGCTTCTTTTCTACTTTTCTGATATATTTGAGCTTCCACAGTTACTGAAGCACTGTAAAATATACCAAGAGTCACTGACATCTGCAGTGATGAGGGAGCGATAGGTTATCACTATGATTCTATACACAGGAGAGATGCTGAAGCTTATTTTTATTTACCCCTCTCTAGATGTGAAACTTATCAAGCAATGTAAAATAGCAGTCACTTTGAAAATGTCCTCTGAAAATTCCCTTACCAATAATGAACTAATAAAAAACACTAATAATAATTGGGTAGGAAACAGAGTGTAACCACAACATTCAATCAGTACCCGAATGGACAATAGTAATAGTAGTCTGTGCATGTGTGATATATATGTGTGTGCATGTACATATTACATATGACACTTAGAAAAAACACAAATTTCCTCTTGCTTTGTTATAGATTATTCTCTTGGGACAGATGGCTTGATTAAGTCAATTTTAGGAATGAAATAACTGGAGCTAGAAGAGGTTAAAGGATGCAGGACTATATGTAGAGATAAATTTGGTGAAGTTAATGAAGCTTCAGTGCCATGAATTTCTTCATTTGCACAAGCCCTTTTGAGACCCTGACCACATCTTAGTAATTACACATTGATGTTTTTGTTCTTTTTTATTAATAAGTTTTTTATTGTGAAAATACCATACTGAGGGGTTAAAATTACATGAGCAAGGTAATGAGCATTGTTGTCTCCTCCTTTGTTTCCCCTTACCATCCCTGCCCTCCCATCTCATGCCCCCCCTCCCTGCCCGCCCCCCATCTCCTTCCCCCCCCAAAGTTGTAAAGTTCATTTTTCGACATAGCATCTTGTACATTTCATTGTTGCAATGGGTCTTTTTTAAAAGAATAAAACAGAAGCTATAGAATGTGTCCCTAGATACATAGAAAATGGCAAAACTGAAATTTCAACTCAATCTTCTAATTGGAAGCACTTATCTTTCTACTCTGTGACATCACATCCTGTGGGATGAGTACTGAATAGCCACGGAAATTCAAAACCCAAGTAGCTTAGATGCACACTTGGAATGGATGACAGCACAGGCCCCAAGCAGCCCCTTCCTCTCTCCCTTCCTGTTTGCCTTCCTTTATTTTTCCCTCTTTCCCTCCCTTTTTCTGTCCTTCCCTCCCTTCCCTCGTTAACCTAGTAGTCAATGAATTATATAGAACTCTCCTGTTAGGTGGATAAAAGGGCAAAAACATTCACATTGAGCCCCATGCAACCAATGAAATATATCTATAAGAAAGTCCATTTGGAGTAACACCGAAGGAAGGGCTCAGTAACACATGAACATTGAAAATCCAAGCCTCAGCCCCAGTAGCTATTCATGGTCACCTTAAACAGCTACCTTACTTTCAGTCTTACTTTATTCCTAACTGAGGAGTGTCTAGTGGAATAATCTCACCTGTTCATTATTCACACCGGCTGAAACCAAGACAAAGTCCAACACAGCAAAGTTAAGCTAATTGGTCAAAGCCAATGCCTCTGGATTTGATTTTATGGAATCTGCGTTCATAGAAAATTGATAGACCATACGTGCATGTGTGAATAAGGTGGGGGCAGGGAACACAGACACATTCGTGCCTCCCTTCTTCACCTTTTATAAGCAAGTGCTAAAAGAAACATTTTAAAAATCATAATAAATTGAGCTTTTACAGGGTGACTAATACACTAATCCCCTATAGGGATAAACTGGGGTCTGTGCTACCTTTTCTCCTAGGAACACAGCAGGCCCCAGCATGATATAATACCTGGTTTCTCCTAGACTTATTACATTAAAAATGTGTTACAGGTGCAGAAAAATTCCAATCTGGTGAAAGGTTGTTAGAGGAGACCAAAAATAGAGGCAGGATCAGGTTTCCACACAGATCCAAGTGGAAAATTTACCCCCGCTGACTGGCACATTCCTGCTTGATGTCATTCCCACCCACCCCCACTCTCCTTCCCCTTCCCCTACTTTGTCTCTCTCCCCACTTTCTCATATAGGTGTTACACTAGAGCAGAAATAAAGAATAAAACTCCTAGGACTGGTATCCCATCACTCCTAGACGTAAGATTTAATTATGTCACAAGTTGGCTCTATCAACTCAGCATACTGGTTGAGACAAGTCTTTCTTTTTCTTTCTTTTTTTTTTTCCATTGTGCCAGCCCTATGGCTCGAACTCAGGGCCTTAGCACCATTCCTGAACATTTTTTCTCAAAGCTAATGCTCAACCACTTGAGCCACAGCCCAACTTTCAGCTTTTTTTGGTAGTTAATTAGAGTTTTACAGACTTTCCTGCCCAGGCTGGCTTCAAACCACAATCCTCAGATCGCAGCCTACTAAATAACTAGTATTACAGGCATGAGCCACTTGTGCCTGGCTGAAACAAGTTTTAATGGTAGGTAAAGCATGCTATGTAATTTCCACAACAGCAGGCCACAGATGTTCTATTAGAGGACTGCAATGAAGATCCAAGTATCCTAATAGAAGCCTGAGGCTCTTCCTGCGACCTCACAATATACTATGGGGTACCCACTTGCAAAGAGGTCAGTTGAATATAATTCCTGATCCATCCATTCTGGTTGTGTTGTGACTACAAAGTTACTTATTTCTTTGCCCCTTGTATCTCTTCCTCTGCAGAAAACCCTACTTCATGGGGCTCTGATGAGAATTAAATGAATTAACATATAAAGCATTAGAAGAGAAAAAAAGCAAATCAATATTAGTGATTTTTATTATTGCTTCACTTAGAAGGATCCAAGCAACATCAGGCTCCCTTCCGGACACATGCAATCCATCTCCTTATCCCTATTCTCCCAGGAGACCTCTACTGCTGGCCATTCTATTCCATCACTCATCTACCTTGTACAAAAAAATTATATATATATATATAATATATAATATAATATATATAATATATATATTGCCATATATATATATGGCAATAGAGTACATTGTGATATGAATGGAAGTGGCAAAATGAAAACTCCCCTTGAACAACTTATTATGCTAATTAAATTTTTAACTGAAAAAGTAAAAATAAAAGTTGCACTGCCATAGCCAAGCATAAGACAGAAGCCTCCCAGCATTTATATTGTTGAGGCAGGAAGATGACAAGTTCCAGGACAGCTTTAGCTATCACAGACCCTGTCTCAAATTAATTTTAAAAAGGGGGAAGGGTAGGAATAGAAAGGTTGTATAAAAACAGAGTTTTCAGAAAAGGTAAGGGTTGAAAAAAACTTAGCCTTAACTAAATTAGTAATAGGGCCCCAGCAAAACTGCAGTATCTACCCCCCTCAAATTCCTAGCCTTCTCAATTCCTACACCTTTCAAAAATGGTCTCTCTCATATATGTAAATGAGGAAGAGAAAAATGTATCTCATGCTTGCCTAGGAAGTAAAAGATACTATGGACAAATTAGAATCCCTCTGAGCAAACTAACTGACAATGAGGATACTTCCAATATGCAGACCCCTCCTGAATGCTGGCTTATTCTACTTATGATCTTTGGAGTCACTTCAATAACTGGATACTTCACATGTGAAGTGTTTAATGGAAGATTAATTTTTCACATGTGAACGATATACTCTGTAAAATTTTCTCATGTCTCATATTATTTGATTCTCTTGAAAAATTAGCAAGATTAAGTAATTCTTTTATGTCCAGTTCACATATGAAAGCATGGATTTCAAGGATATAACTTGACAAAGTCCTATTCGCAAAAAAAAAAAAAAAAAAAAAAAAAAACTCAGCTAGACAAGCACTAGGCCTACATCTCCTGGCAACTAGTCTGGTGCCTTCCCATTATAACATGCTGCTTTACTCACTTTCCCCCATTTTCTCTGTCTCCTTTCTTACAAGTATGTCCTGGAGCCTGGAGAAGCTGTGGTGATTCTTGCCTTCTCTGTCTTCCCATTTCTGTATTTTCCCTCTCCTTAGGCATTCTTTGCCACTTCCAGATACTTAATATCTTCTTATATGCTAAGTGCCCAAGACCTCTTCTGCCATTTGTGCTTTTTGTTTGGGGTTGTATTTTCTGCATTTGATTGATTGTTATACACTCCTACTCCTTCTACCCTCAAGAAGCATCTAACTCAGATATCTCAAACAATAGGAAGCCAGGTACTTGTGGTTAACACCTTGATACTCTGGAGTTTGAGATCTGAGAATCGTGACTCAAAGCAAACTCAGTGTGACCCAAAGCCAGCTCAGACTGTAAAATCTGTGAGACTCTTACCTTTGATAACCACCAAAAAGCTGAAGTGGATCTGGCTCAAATGCTGGAGTGTCAGCCTTGAGTGGAAAAAGCTAAGGGCAACACCCAGTACTTATACTAAATAAATAAATAAATAAACTATCGGAATCAGAATTGAACTTAAGAATTAACTGAGTTCAATCAAAAATGGATTCACGAATATTCACATAAACATTAGTCATAATTACTAAAGAGTAGAAAAGGCCTAAATGTCTAACAACTGATGAACATTTGAACAAAAGGTAATATATGTAAGTATATAATGTAGTATAGATAGATAGATAGATAGATAGATAGATAGATAGATAGATAGATAGATAGATAGATAGATAGATAATGGAATCTTATTCAGCCATAAAGGTAAAATGTGATACATGCTACAAAATGTATGAACCTTGAAAACAATATGCTAAGCAAAAGAAGCACAATACAAAATGTCACATGTTGTGTGAGTCATCTCAGAGACTATAATCATTAATGAGCAAACCCAGAAAGAAAAAGTAAATCAATGGTTCTAAGAGTAAGAGGAGGAGAAATTAGCAAATGAGAAGCTAATAAATGTGAGGTTTCTTTCTGGAGTACTGGAAATGGTCTGGAATTAGATACAAATGATAGTTGCACAACATTATAAATTTACTAAGAACCACTGCATTCACACTTTATGATGATGAATTTATATCTCAATTTCAAAAAGGAACAGTAAGAACCAATAGTCCCTACAAAGAACCCTATTAAGCTTCAGCTAATTAGAGTAGAAAATATATTCCCAAACATAGACCCATTTTCCACTTATTATTTCACTTATTTCCACTTATTCTTACATATTCCATTTATTAAAGAGAAGTTGGAAATTGAGAGGTTATGACAAGTCTCTTTGTTTTCAAAAATCACGAAACAACTCAAAAATTTAAATTATTTGTAATATATATAATTTTGGGCCCACAAAGACCACTAGCCACCATTTTGTGACTTCTGCCATCACCACCAACCAGTTTCCATACTTCCTACAGCAAAATAAAAGTCCTGCAATTTACTAGAAAAGCAAATGCTATTGTTCCTTTAGCAAGCTCTTAAGAAAGCTGATGAAGGAAAACAGATTGAATATACCTTTCCTAGACACTAACATAGCAAATTCCCTCCCAGAAGCCCAGGCCCAGACCCTACCACCTGTAGGCCTTTAATTTCATATTTAATACATTTTTTCAATACCAACTAGATTCCAGGAACTCTTCTAGGTTCTGTAGGAAGAAACAAATGTCAAGGTTCATGCTATCAAGGAGCTCAGTCAAGTGAGGGAGAAAGACTTGTGAATTAATCAAGGTAATGCAAAACAGAATCAAACCAGAGCCTGATAGCAGTTCAAACAGTATACTATGGGAACATACAGCTATTAATAGCTATAAAGCAGTTATTAACTAATTCTGTCTGACAGTATTAGGGAAGGTATTGCAGAAGAGATGACATATGGCTGAGCCATGAAGGTAAATTATAGGGTGGAAGAAAACAGCAAGAGAAAGGAGGGAGGGAGGATTTAAATAAATGGAATTAATAATAATTAATTAATAATAAATTAACTACAGGGCATGATGTTAAAAACAAGCAGGAGCCAAAAAAAGTAGATCTCACCTTCCCTTGGGTCCACATGGACCTTACCCAATATTATTTATTATTATTATATCTAGCTTACGTGTTTCTTCTACACATTAATTACAAGTCCTATGAAGGGAAAAATCATGTCATATTCATCTGATGTAATTAACAATGCCTAATGTGCTGGGTGCTGGTGTTCATGCCTGCAGTCCTAGCTACTCAAGATGCTGAGATCTAAGGATCATGGTTCAAAGCAAGCCTGGGCAGGAAAGATTGGGAAAGAAAGTCTGGGCAGGAAAGCCTGGGCAAGAAAAAAAGTGTGATTCTTATCTCCAATTAACAACGAAAAAAGCCAGAACTGGAGTTGTTGCTTAAATGGTAGTCTTAGTCTGGAGCAAAGAAGTCAGGAACAGTACCCAGTCCCTGATTTTGACCTCCAAGAACAGCACAAACAAACAAACAAACAAGAATGTGTTATGTGTAGTAGCTGCTCAGAAAAAGTAGGTACAATGAGTGAATTTATTAGCCAACAATCAAAACAGGAATTAGGATATGTGTGGGTCAAGAAAAAGCACCCATTAGGTCTGGAGATAGGAGACTTAACAGGCTGTAATATGTACAGGATGTAGAGTAGAGGTTATGTGTAGTGATACACAGACCTAAAAGTATCAATTTGAAGGCCTTTAAGTATACTTTAGATTATATGAATGAGAAAGCTTCTTCCTCCTCCTGTGATTTTTCACACTCCAAAAACCTTCTAACTAATGATAAATGACTATGTCAAGACAAGAAAATATATAATAAATGCTCAGCAATAGTCTTTTTAAAGACTGAATAAAAACTATCAGGATGGTGTTGGTTTTCACAAAACAATAGTATGTTCCTAACTCACATTCTATTTGTGGCCATTACTGACTCCTGCATATTTTTCACTTATACCCTTCCCATCCTATATTTGTTCTCTCTCCAGTTTAGGTCTTTAAAAGCATCTATTCTTATTAAATTTCAACCCTAATTATGATAGGCTTAGTTTTCCAATGCACTAGGTCATTCATAGCCTTATTACTATATTCCAGAAAAGTAAAACCATACCAAATTTAGGGTCCACAAATTTGATACACACATTCTTAGTTTTCTTTGTCCAGAATGCCAATAAACAAGTTAAACAGACTAGCCCCAAGGACCAATCACTACTGGGCCATCACTCAATCTGTCTGTGATTCCCAGACCACCTTCATTATGCACAAATCTTCAAGCCAGATATTCAGCTTGCTACAGTAATTCAGTTCTACTTTTTCCAGGTTATCTAGTGAAACAGATTACACTGAAGACCTCTCCCTGGTCTGTGGATCCAATTTTGCTGCTGTCAGATATTAAAGGTGTCTGCATGATACTCTTTACAAAACCATGTGGACTTCTCTTTAATGTGTCAGGATTCCCAAGGTGACTTAAAATTGATGGTTCTTTCTCATTTTTCCCTAAGATCAATAAGTTGGGATTTTTAATTACTAGAATCATTCTGTATAGAAGCAGGGAAAACCCTTTCTGTTTCAAAGACAGGCATATTTGCCCTTTCCTAGTCTTTAGGGACTTGCCCAGTTCTTCATGACTTCCCAAAAATAATGACCTATGGATCTATAGCCACATCTGCTAATTCTCCTAGGATACCTATCTTCAAATTTCGCTAATCAAAATCCTTCTTTTTGGAGGGAGGGAGGGGATGATAGGGGGAAAACAATGGAGGGGGTAACAATGTTCAAAAGGAAGTGTACTCATTACCTCACTCATGTAACTGTAACCCTCTGTATAGTATCTTTACAATAAAAAAAAAAAATAAAGTGTTGAAAAAAAATCCTTCTTTTTTCCTTGCCACATGAACCATCTCTCCCTTTGGTTATTTCCCAAAACACTATCTTGACTGAACTTCTTCCGGTAATGACTTACCTATGGTATGTTCTAAGGAGACCTTATAGAAGACATAAGTATTAGTAAGAATCTCTTCCTTCTTGATAACATTTTTTCTATTTTTAATTTTTTCCAAATGTCTTTCAAAAGGTTAGACTTCACTTTTCTATACAAATTACTTGTATCTTCTATCCAATTATGACTTTTCTCATTTTGTAACTTCTGGTATTCCTCTATTCTAAGATCTGACCTGATTCGTACACATTATATACCTATCTTATACAAACTATTTTTATAAAGGCAAAAAATTGTATTTTGTATAAAAGAACTCAGAGCAATAAGAAAAAACAGCCTTACCATTAATTTCATAGTCCAGTTCAAGGACAGAACAGAAGAGCTGAGCATATAGCTCAGTGCAAGGCCTTTGGCTTAACCTCCAGCTAAGACAGGGATAAGGGAGAGAAACAGATACAGACAGACAAGAGACCAAAACATAAAGAGAAAGCAGAAAAGAAAAATATAAAACAAATATTCCTTCTACTAGAGGCTATACTGTCTATTAAAAACTGATTTCAATATGCTGAGGTCATACATTTACCAATCTGTTTATTTCACCTTCCACAACAGTAGGGCTCATATCATGTTTATCTGAAACCTGAATGTTTCCCATAGTGCTAGACATATCACACAAACTCAGTACTGTTTAACAAAGGACAGAATATAGGAGACCGGATACAGAATATGCTAGATGGTACAGATGATTAGTTCTACAGAGGAGGGATAATTCCTTCAGACATAGTGGCCCAAGAAGGCTCATATATTCCTTTTCCTTTCAGAACACTGAATACTTGTTTTTGCTTTATTTCTTGCCTGCTCTATATTTACTGGAGAGTTGGTTCCCTTCGTTTCATTCTTTAAAATACTTATTAATATTATGAATGAAAAACATAGATGTACTTAGCACATACAGTGATTTTATATGGTATATACTGTAGAAAATTAAATCAAGATAATTAACATTTCTAACACCTAGTGTACTTGTCATTTTTGTGAAGACACATTTGAAATTTATTCATAATTATTAAACACTTTCCAAAAACCAGGCTAAACTCTAGCCTACAGGAAACTTCCCCTTCTAATTGGTACCTGATTCATCATTCCTTTATTTCCCACCCCATAGTGCCCAAAGGTTTAAAGGTCTAATGTACTAATATAGGAAGTGGATAGGGAAAGAGTGGCTCTATTTTCCAATTATTCGTTGTTATCTGAGTCCCTGCAGTTGTACAGAAAGGCAAAAGTCATAATCCAAATAGTTACTAGAGAACTGATCATATATAAAACAAGATTTCTTTCAACATTTCATTCTGATTAACTTAATTGGCACTCCCTATTATACTAACAATTTCATTCAATTTCTGCAGATTGGGTCATATTTTGATGTGACAATAAAATTTCAATACTATTTCACTACATGGCAAAATAGATAGAGTTTTAGAAAATTAAAGACGACAGATGATGTAGAGACCTAATCAACTCAGTGCAAAGTCATTGACAATTGAGATTTTAAAAATGGCAGACCAATTAATGATTGAAATAACTGAAGAGCATACAATAAACAAGAACTTCATACGAACATTACTTGAATATCAAAAATTTTTAAATGTCCCAGGACAAAAATATGCCTTCAAATGCTTTTGAAAAACCTTATCCTCTTCATGATGACATTGCAAAAGTCAAATATGAAGACTATCACCAGCTATCATATAATTTATTCTTAAACAATTCAGCCAAAGATAAGTTTTGACTCTTTCAGTTCATTCTCTAAACTAGTAAATAGTTATAACTAAATTTAAATGTTAATAAGATCGAAAGACTCTGTTGAGGCTTTTTTTTAATTTTTAAGCTAAAATCATCAATCAGGCCTTTCTTCTTTTTAATACATTTTTATTGTAAAAATACTGTACAGAGGGGTTACAGTTACATGAGCAAAGTAATGAGTACATTTCCTATCAAGCATTGTTACCTCCTCCTTTGTTCTTCCCCTCAGGCCTTTCTCAACTACTTAAAATTTTGACTTATAAATGGTTGCATTTAAAATGGGCTTTTTCATTTTAATTCTGAAATTATGGAGTCCTATGTATTGTCAACTATCAATTGAGCAACTGTCTTCTCCCATCTAAAGATGGAAATTATCTAAAGGAGGGAAATTATGAATCCTGTCTTTTATTATTTGCCTCTACCATCAGCAGACTATTCCCAATCACATCCCACAAAACTTATCCTTAGTACAGAAGTATGAGAAAAACTACCATGCAAAATATGTATCAAGACTGATTGCCTGGTTTGGAAGAAAATTCTTCTGAAGGCTAGTTATGACATCAACACTTGCCCAGCATTCATGACAATACCTGAGGTTTCTTACCTATTTTGTCATAGCTCCTTTGCATAACCAGTCCAACTTTTTTTGCAAGGTGTTTATTTAATTTTGTTTCATCCTACAGGACATTCTCTCCTATTACAAAAGGAGTCATCAGCGTCTATCTCCTGGATTATATCTAGGTTACCTAAAGCTATGTAGCTCTGTGGATCAGATCAAAGTCCTTGTGACCCAAAAGCTACCCAACATACTCTGCCATGTGAAGGTCCGGGAAAACAATAACATTTCCAAGTAAGTTGTCCAGTGTTGGGATTTCCCAACAACAGCTGAAGTGACCATCTGATATGAAGAAAACTGAAGTTTTACTTGCTACTGTAGTTTCTGTGGCAGGACGTCTCACAGCACATTGGAACAGTGGCAAAGCTGAACTTTAGGATTAGATAAGAAAAGCAGTATTGATCTTCAGGCAAGGCAAATCCATTAAAAGGGCACTACTATCCTTTCCCATCCTCTTAGTGCAACCTTTGACACTCAAGTGGTTAATGAACAGATGACCTTTATTTCCCATATCATTATTCCTAATTTAAAATAACTACACATTTCATTGTTCTTTGTGTATAGTATCACCTGTGGGAATGGGATTGGGGAGAACTATCAATCTTCCTGATCTTAAAGGCCTCCCACCCATGTCTCTTTTTCCCTAGTTCTAACCTTCCAGCCTGAGAGCCTTATATGTTTCTTACATAAAAGAAAGTAACAAGGCCTTGACTTCTGGAAGTTTGCTCCATGGTTTGGCAGTTGTGGAAGATAGTTAGCTTTGGGAAAGTTGCCCAATCTTGATAATCTGGCTCAACTTTACAACCCTAACAACAAGCCTCTGAAAGTCTTCTATTATGAACTGAATTGTGCTCAACATGGAAAGAAAGAAAAGAAAAAAGAACATGGAATAAAATAAACCTCTAGATTTCTTCAGGCTTTGACAGTCAAACTAGATTCTAAAATTCTAGTTACACCTATGGATTTTTATAACTAAAGGAGACTCTAATTTGCTTATTTAAAATTTACTCCCTAAGCCAGGTGTCATTGGCTCTCACCTGTAATCCTAGCTCCTCAGGATGGTGAGATCTGTGGATTGTGGCTTAAGCCAGTCATGGCAGAAAAGTCTTTGTGACTCTTATTTCAATAATTAACCAGCAAAAAAGCCAAAAGTGGAGCTGTTGCTCAAGTGGTAGAAAATTAGCTTTGAGCACTTCAAGCCCCAGTTCTTCTGGCGCACGCGCGCGTGCGCGCGCGCGCGCACACACACACACACACACTAAAATGGTAAGACTTTATAATGTCTCACAAGATTTATATGATCACAATGGAGAAGGAAATAATGATGCTGATGATCATCGCTCAGAAGAACTTACTGACCGCTCAGAAGAACTTACTGACCACCATATTTTCTTTCACTTATCAACTGGACCTAGACTTTAAGTCTGCCATCTGGTGGTTGCTTCAACATTCAAAATTTGTTATACTTAGAGTCCTTAAAAGGTTACACGGTTCACTTGTGGGTTGTATTGACAACAATCATTTTCAAACATTTCTAAATTTGTGTCTTAAGGGCTTAGACTCTTGGCTTTTAGTGGTTATGCTAATAGATCTTTCCCAAAGATTCAAGGTTTGCACAAAAGCTTTCAGCAGTGGTAGGTGTTTCATGGATTCTTTCTGGTGATTTGTTTTCTAATTTGATTAGA
Organism: Dipodomys merriami; assembly: GCF_024711535.1. NCBI lineage: Eukaryota > Metazoa > Chordata > Mammalia > Rodentia > Heteromyidae > Dipodomys > Dipodomys merriami. Next base: position 11,993,700 of record NW_027205826.1, on the reverse strand, counting down.
GACTCTATTTTAGCAATGTTGTCCTTTAGATTTGGAAATGTATACATGTGCTAGTCATAAACCTCTCAGTTAGTTCAGTATCAATGATGAGAAAAAAGTAATAGTTTCAATCTTTTGTGAAACCAAATGTATACTCAGACCACTAAATGACTTTTTATTTTATTTTTTTCTTACTGAGGCAAAAGATAGGTTTTAGATTTTAATATTTTATTTTAAGCTCAGGCCACAATCAATTTGGTGTTCTGACTCACAGATTTTAGCCCAAGCTGCTATGACCCTTCGGAAAGAGCCCTTGGAGCTGTTAGTGTGGGAACACAAGTCAGGACCTCCTCTTTTTCCATCACTAGGGAGGAGGGCTTGCCTTTCCTCTATAGTCTGCTCTTAAGAACACATTGCTACTCCCTGTAGAGTTTGAAGAACAAACTGGGCCAATTGTGTTTAGAGAGTTGGGCTAAAATACCTGTGGAAACAATGCTGCCCAAGAGGCATTTACCTTGCTCTTTTCAAGTTCCTTTTGAAGAACAACCTTTGGGGGAACTAATCAGTTGTGCTTTCCTACCACCACCATTATTCTCCCTTCCCTTCTGTGCGACATTTGGAAAAGTTCATTAGGAAGAACTATAGAGCATGCAGAATAAAGACACAGATTAACTGATTTGGGAGGAGGATAGAAGCAGTGATGTGTGTCCTCTAGTTCCTTTTATTGAAATTGTCTGTGTTCCTGTTTGTGATTTTCCTCAAGCTTTTGGAAGGGGAAAGAAACCAAAATAGTCCCCATGATTACAACAGGGCAGAGTTGAAATGTGCCATGTGGTTTGTTGCCTGAGTTGGATCAGAATCCTGTGGTTACCCAACTGCAGAATTAACCAGCAGATGCCCCTGTGGTAAAAATGTAGACTCTAAGAAGTTGCAGAAGATCTACAGGAAAAGAATACGGACAGTCAGGAAATTATTACAAATACTCGAAAGCTTCAATCTCAAAAACTGATCCATACAAATCAGATCTATTGTTCTTAGGTATATGTGCTTTGCTAGGTAAAGTAAAAAGTAACCTTAATTAGAAATGCCTTGTTTAAAATTCCATTTAGATTAAAAACCCCATTTGAATTTCATGAATTAAATTGATTTTTAACCTTCAAAAATTGGTCATCTAGGTTCTGGACCTTTACATTTAGAAAGTTCTGAGCTATATTCTGAACTTTTGTTATATTTCTAATTTTAACTTGACTCAACTTACAGAGAGGAGTGGGAATGGATCCAAAAGCTTTCTGGCTCTGAATCTATGGAAAGTGTGGATCATACTTCTGACTGCCCCATGCAATTGTTCTTCTATGAGCTCCAGATGGCAGTGAAGGCTCTCCTTAAGCAGATCAATATACCTCTACACCAGGTACTAGACCTTACCATTTTTATCTTCTTTTTATGGATCACAGAAACTGTATTGTAAGGTAAAACTTACTCAAGAGGCATATGTGCAAGTTTGTTTTCATTTATTTAAATACCACTCGGCATGTACATGCACATTATGAATTTAATGCCTCCAAGTAGACCCAGCTGCACTTCTGCTTCTTTTCTCTAGCTACTTTGTGCTGGCCTTTTTAAGTTTTCCAGATCCCAATATACTGATCAACCAAGATAAAATCATCTAATATACTTCAAAAGACAACAAGGCTCAATCTCAGAATCATGAAGCTACAAGAATATGTATATGTGTGTGTGCATAAACAAAAAGGGTATGGTTATATATGCAAATAATGTATTAAAGAATAAGAGAATAATAGTAGTAGCATCTAAAGCAAAAGCCAAGTTATGTTATAATGTCTATCCACAAACCAAGATTTCCCTATCACAATTTTCTTATTTAAATAAAAATGTAAACATTGTAAGTCCATAAACAAGTACCTTTAAGGGAAATGGTTGGATTAAAAAAGAACTAGTAAAAGCTAATTCTGTGATGTTCTAAGAATTTAACATGATGGAATATTCAGCTGCCTGTGTGTGTGTATGTGTGTGTGTGCGTGCGCATGCACGTGTGTACACACACACACACACACACACATGCTTTATTTCTACAGCAAGAAAGAGAACCAAGTTTAGCAAGTATTAAGAAGATAATAACAGAAGTTACTGGCTCCCTTTTAATAAGAGAGATAACTGTGATGGAGGCAAGAGAAACAATTAGAGATTTGGAAAGTATCTTTTCAATGAGGTACTGCTCTGATTTTAAGTCAATACTGTAAGACCAGTCCAAATCGGTCAACAATGATGATGACTAAATTTTAAGATATATCCTAAAGAAGCCAAGGGAACAACTAAATTATTCTAGGTGTGGCCCTATGCTCACAAGGAAAAAAATATCAGCTCTACTTTTGACAGTAGATGGTATTAAAAGGTTTCTTAGACTTCACAGGTTTGAAACAACTCATATTTCATTGGTAACTCTCGGGCTACATATACATGTTGGGAGAAGGCTGCCTAACTGCCTAACAGTACATACAACATTTTTTTTTAAATACTTGTAAAATTTTTTCAGTCCTTGGCCAGAAACTACATTTTTCCCCCTTAACCAACTTAAATTGAAACTAGTGGATTTTTAATTCAATCCATTTTTGTTGCTTCATGTAATTATATTCATCATTTTGAAAAGTCCACAGAATGCAATCATTTTCTACTTTTATAAGAAGCATAAATGTTGTTTTCAGAGTTTATGTGGAACATTACTGCCTTAAATCTTGATTTTATATAGCATTATTAAATGGGCTGAGCCCTAATATTTATGTTGTATAAAAATTCCAAGCTTGAAGTTGTGTAATTTTGTTAGATGTTTTATGCCAGTTTGGTGTTGTTTATGTAAGTGCCATGTTGTAACTCTCCTATTTTTCCTCCACGCGTGTCCCTCTGCAGGCAAGGAACTTCCGCCTCTACACACAGGAGGTGTTGGAAATGGGTCACAATGTGTCCTTTCTTCTCCTGCTCCCTGCCTCAGACGACGTCTGTACAGCCCCAGGACAGAATAATCCTTACACCCCACACTCAGGATTTCTTAACCTCCCTCTTCAGATGTTTGAACTTGGTATAGTAGCTTGTTTCACCTAGAAATATTAACCCAGCCTCCTTATAATAAAATCACAAAGTTATATCTGTTCCCCCTTGTCCCAGTGGAGGGTCAATAAATCACATGATGGCTTTGGCAACAACCCTTCCTAGAACTGTGTACAAGTCAGAGCAAAAGCAAAGCTCCAAGACTATGTGTCTGAGCAATAATTATTGAAATCTAGTAGACCCAATGGAGAAGAAGGAATTCTGGACTGAAAGTTCAGTTATCAGACTCTACTTTCTGTTTCTCCTTTGGTTTCTTAAATATAGATACAAAAACAATGTTCTCATCAAAAGCACTGCTCCTCCTCTTTCCTCCTCCTCCTCCTCTCTTTCCCTCCTCTCCCTCTCACTTTCCCCCCCTTCTCTTCCTCTCTTTCTCCCCCCCCCTCTCTGCCCTCTTACTTCCAACTGGGAAAAAATAATAAAATTAAAACAGAATTTGTATCACTTTGGAGAAAAAAAGTCTACAAATATAAGTAGTGCTGATTTATTGAACAGACTCATAATTTCCAACAGACAATTTGAGAAATGGGCAAAGTCTCTCAAGATGTAACATTGTGATTTTAACATGGAGTGTTGATGGTAGAAGATGTTCTGACTTCCAAAAATGAATAGCTTGGGCTCCAGTTTCTCTGTTTTTGCAGACCAATGCTGCCTAGTGAGAATGTGAATAGGGAGGCTTTGCCTCCTTTCTTGTTCTTCATTTGTAACAGGCCAGTAAGAGGCAATTAACAAGGGCTTCATCAATTCAAATGAATTGTATAATTTGTAGAGGCTGAGTGAGTAGGCGGGTGGAATAGAAGCAGGTCCTATTTGGATTATTTCCTAGCCACCAGATTTAGAAGAGAACAAAGGAACTATCTGGTGGTTCATTTTAAGCTACAGGTATCTGAATGAATCTGATTGTATCACTTCAGGATAATTTGCTTAAGCCTTCTAGTTTCATTTGTTTCAAGCATTTCAGATGCCCAGAAGGTAATGAACAACTGTTACTTTCCAGAAAAGACTGAAGCAGACTTGAAGACTGGGACTTGAGAGTTCAGAGTCCCCTGTTGTATGACACTGGCCTTACTAATTTAGAATAGCCTGGATGTGAATGTAGACATTTAATGAGTTCCCCAGCCAAAGAATTTCATAAGTCCATGACATAGCAGCATTGCTCTTATGAAATTTTGTTTAGGGCAAGTACGCTATTTTAAGTCCATTCATATCTATTTGGTCACTACTATAGAGCTGTATAGATGACTAATATAAAGGCCTTACTCTAAAGAAACTTTTAGTAGTATGGTAGGAATAAAATAAGAAAACAAACACTGGGCACCAATGGCTCACACTGGTAGTCTAGCTACTCGGGAGGCTGAAATCTGAGGATCGTGTGCTTCCATGCCAGTCTAGGCAAGACAGTCTGTGAGACACTTATCTACAAATAACCACCAGAATGCCAGTGGCTCAAGTGTTAGAGTGCTAGCCTTGAGTACAAAAAGCTCAGAGAAAAGGTCTAAGCCTCAAGTTTAAGCCCCAGGACCAGCACCAAAAAAAGAGAAAATAAATTATTTTAGAATGATGATAATGTGCCCCAAATCTTAAGTATTAAGTAATATTTTAAAAGAAAAGTACATTTTCTAAAAACAAAAAAACAAGCAGAAAACCTTCATGAAGGGGAGTATGTGTGATATGAGTATTGAAGTACTATACATGCTAATAAGCATGTATAAAATGAAAAGCTTTCTTGTTAGGGGGAAGAATGAGAAAAGACATGGGAATAGAAGAACTCAGAGTAAAGAAGTAACAAATGACTATACCGGAAAAATATGAAGAAATGGGAGTACACAAAGCTGCACAGACAAGTGGGCCACATTGACTCTTTTGAGTCAGACTAAGGAATCTGTTTAAGCTGCAATGAAAGCCAAGAGTCAAAAGAGATTATTATAATAGTCTAGAGGTAAAGTTAGAACCAATAAAATAGGAAAGGGTATAGAAAATATAGACATGAGAAACACCAAACGTAACAAATAAGAATTGACAAAGAGGAAAGGGAAATCTAGAAAAATGTGCCTTGGTTTCAGCTTCAGTGACTATGAGGGTATTGGCACCTTTATCAAAAGTACAAAAGTGAAAAATAAGGAATTAATGGAAGAGAAGGGTGTTTTAAGCTTTGAATATGTTGGCTCTGAAGATGCTAAATCAACATTGAAGTAGTCATGACACACTTGCAGTAGCAATGTAGAATTTTAAAAACTGTGCACTGAACACAGAAGTTGTAGTCAGTATTTGCTAGTAACAGCTGAAATGAAAGCAAATTGTTTCCATAGGATAAATGTCTCATAAAGGAGCTAAGGAAAAAGTTTCACTAGAGAGCTATTAGTATTTCACACGGCCTAAACTAAACTTATTGTTGTTCCCTGATTATAGGCAAAAATACATGAAATTCATTTCCCTGGACCTCAGTGGCCTTGGTATGAAGAATCAGTAATTTGGTATCAATCAAAATAGTGTTGATCAGATATAACTCTGGAGTTTGAAGACAAAAAGCTCCTGTGTGCCCTGCTTTCTGTGAGGCACACTCTCTCAAGGCAACACTCTCTGCCTCAATTCTTACTACTGTCTATTCTGTAATTTGGTGAAGCCTACTACAATTTTCTGTCTCCATCCATTTGTCCATTTATTTGCCAGTAAATATTATTGAATATCCACACACTGACGAATCGGTAACCACTTATGGAGTTCACAGCCTATATAAGTAGTAAACCCATCAATACATAATAATATAACAGAGAACTGGGGAATACAGAGAAACCAGGGTAAGGAACTATACTGGAGAAAGATCTGCATCTTCATAAAGGATGACCTGGGAAGGCTTCTCTAAAGAAGTTACACTTAAGCGAGACTTGAGATCTCCAGGCAATTGGAATAACAAGTGCAAAGCCCTCAGAGTAAGATAGTGCTGGGCTGAGAGATCAATATACCCAAGATATAGTAAGAACAACAGAGATAAGAGATGAGATCAGAGAGTCAATAGAAGCCCCATCAGGCTGGGGATGTAGCTTGGTAGTAGAACACTTGCCAATCATGCATAAGGCTCTGGTTTCCATCCCTAGCACCTAAAAAAAAGGCGGGGGAAGAAAGAAAAGAAATGAAAACCTGACAAGGAATTTAGACGTACTTGAAGTATGCTGGGAAACCAATGAAGAGTTCTGAGCAGAATACAATAAGGAAAACTCTGAAAAATCCAGGAGATTTTTCTGAAGATTTTCCCCACTGCCAAAGAACAATTAGCCTAGCATTTTCCAAATTCACTTAACCAGAAACCATTTTTTAATCTGGCACCTATTAAAAATCCACAGAACACATACTTTTGGATACAGTACCCTAGAACAATGTCTTTCAAACTTTAATATGAACAAGAATCAACTGGAAACCTTGTTGAAATATGGATTCCTAGGTCAACCCCAGTAATGCTGAATCAGTAGATATAGGAAGGAGTTGGAAAATAAACATTTTTCATAAGTTCTCAGCTGATATTGATGCAGGGCTGCTTAGAACACAGAGATAAATACATAAATACTGAACTATAGCTGAGGTTGGCATAATAATACACTAAAATCCAATTTTGCTTTTCCCTTTGATCTGTTTTATTTCTTTTTTTTTAAATTATTGTGAAAATGCCTTACAGAGGGTTACAATTACATGGGCAAGGTAATGAGTACATTTCTTCTTTTTTTGGGGGGAGGGGAGGGGTCCGGTTGTAGGGCCTGAACTCTGGGCCTGGGCACGCGCTGTCCCTCAGCTCTTCAGCTCAAGGCTAGCGCTCTACCACTTGAGCCACAGCGCCACTTCCGGCTTTTTTCTTTTTGCTTATGTGGTGCTGAGGAATCAAACCCAGGGCCTCAGGTATGCAAGGCAAGGGCTCTACCACTGAGCCACCTTCCCAGCACATGAGTTCATTTCTTATCAAGCATTGTTGCCTCCTTTGTTTCCCCTTCCCATCCCTTCCCCCACACACACACACCCTCCTCCCCCACTCCCCCAACACCCCCCCTCCCCGCCCCGCGCCAAAGTTGTAAAGTTCCTTTTTCAACATAATGTCTCATACATCTCATTGTTGCGATGGGTCCACCTGCATCCATATTTAAACAATTTGTTTTTTCCCTTCCCCTCCACAAATTATACCAACATCAAATACAGTGAAAACAGGGGTTATACTGTGGGGGAGGGACATACAAAGCAACAAAGAAATATCTTATAAATATGCTAGAAACAACAGCAAGAAAGAAAAAACATTTGAGTCCTTATCTTGGGGTTCATGTCTCAGACATATACTAGTTATTGCAAATAAAGGAAACCATGGGACCTATGTTTCTTTGGGCCTGGCTTACTTCACTTAATATAATTTTTCCAAGTCTTTCCATTTCCTAACAAATGGGGCAACGTCATTCTTTCTGATGGAGGCATAGAATTCCATTCTAAAAACAATATAAGACCATCAGATACTCTCATCTATGGAAAATAAGCCACATACCAAAGCCTGGGTATCACAGTTCCTAACTTCAAGATATCTCTCTCTAGAGTAACATATACCTTCTTACTTTCTTTGTTCTCCCCTTATTGACATATCATGGGCAATCCAACTGATTGAGGACCATGTCAACTACCAGAAAAGACTCCTTTATTGGGCTTGGTTCTACTTGCACATGAAATTCTATTAACCCCTTTTAGCCTCCTTCTAGGGACCAGGGAAAACTGTTAACAGTAGCTGGAGATTAATATACTCTCCATAAAATATTTATTTTATTTCAGTACCACCAGCAATTTTTAAAAATATTTATAGGCATTAATAAGAATCATAATTATCCCCAAGCCATCAGAGCTTTTCAAGATGAAGATTTATCATAATTTTTCCATCATTTAGGCATCACCCAACTAAGGAATTAATGGCACCTTCATAGGAACTTTCATGTACCTAATTGAGAAGTGTTAAGCATTTATTTGTGTGTTCTTTTGTAAGCAGGAACTTCTATTCTCCATGTGTAGTTTCATAATAAAGGGTTGAGATATACTAAGCACTTATGAGGAAAGAGAATGTTTTTGAAAATTCAGTCAGAACCCAGGAGAATTTTAATAACATGGGAATTTTAATGAAACCTGAAAAGGTGTGAATTATGGGAACATGTAAACTATAACAGAATAAAGAATTGCCCTATATTTCAGTTTGACTTGTATAAGTCATCCTGTCTCCATGAAAGGATTTGAGATTTGGCAAATTGACCATGGTCCTTCCAATGGACTAAGTGAAACAAAAAACTTGCTGACCAGTTATGGAAAACTGAATCTGTGCACATTCCTGCACTAAACAGATGTAACCAGGTAAAAATGACAAAACAGCTTAGCCTTCTATCTCCTACAGTATAGATCACTTTGGTAATCAACGACTGACCTATAGGAAGAACTTCAGAAATCTGGACAAGCAGAGTTGCTCTGAGGCAAAATGATACAATTTTACCTAAGACCAACTCCTCTTTCCACAGCCCTCAGAGATGACATCTCTTGGGTAGGAGCAAGATAGGTTCCCTTTACATAAATGCCTGGGGGCCTGTAAGGATCACTATACACACTATTCTAGGATACAAGAAAAGCAATGAGCTCTTACTCTGTCAATGATCTGGCCTTATGGATCTACCTAGCATGTAGTGAGAAGGTTACCCTGACCCTGTGAGCAGTCCCAATTAACAACAGGTTTATTATAAGAAAACCTGATTTTTACTGATTTTCTTGGCTGCATGATTCATACTAATTGGACTAGGAATACAAAATGCCAGAGAATTGAAAAATAGCTTGAGGCCTGGCATATATTTCATACGTATGTGCTTTGTCACATCCTTCATTCAACAAACATTTAATGAACTCCCACTGTATGCCAGGTTCTGTGCTGGGACTGCACATATAGACAGCAATGATGCAAGTTGGCCTACAAGAAGCTAAGAATCTAGTAAGAGAAACAGACATCTATATCAATGGTCCTATTAAAACTGTAAGATGTAAGCTAGTGGACTTCTTCCTTACATAGATAGTATGTTTGCTGGAATAGGAAAGAGAAACAAAAATTCACAAAGTGAAAGAAAAGACAAGAGTTGAAAAAGAAAGTCACTAAGAGCAAAGGGACACAGGCTTGGAAGCACTGGAAAGTACTACTTGATTAGGTATACTCTTAGTAACTCAATGTAACAGATACTTAGTGGCTTCTGAGGAAGCTAAATGTTAAAATGGTCAAAATCATAAAGGGTTGATTATTTCATCCTAAGAGGTGAGACTTTATCTTGTAAGTAATAGGATATAATGAAATGATTTTAAGAAAAAGGATGATATGGTCTTAATATATTTTAGCTTTTCTGGGAAGGACAGATTGCAAGAAACACTGGGAGAAAACAGAGCTTATCCATATTCATTGGCCTGAGTATAGATAAGAACCCAAACCAAGGTAGAAGTACAAAGAAGAAAGAAAAGACAAGAGGAATTTGGGAGTTAAAGTCATGAAACTTTTGTGATTGATTTGATGTGGTTGAAGAGCAAGATGGTGGAGCCAGAGAGTCTGAATAGGGTGCTGAGATGGATCACATTGCCATCTACCAAAACAGGAAATATGAGGGAAGGAATCAGTCTGGGGGAGGGGAAAGATGATGAGTTCAGTTTGACAAATGATGAGTTTTGAGGTGCCTGTGGGATATCTAGGCAATGAGCCTAATGGAATCCAGGCCACAGACTTGCAGGAAATGGCATAATATCAGCCTTCATTCCTAATACCCATTTTTCATGATTTAGGATTCCACTCCTGTATTCCAACTGACAACTCATTCACTACCAGGAATCTAGAGAGGCATCTTGTACCTGGGTGCTTTCTGCCACTTTGGCAAAGAATCATGGCACTAAACTAACCCTAAGAAATTATTTATTTCCTTGATTCCTTGACTTCCAAACTAGACCATATGTCAGACTTACTGGGAATTTTGTGAGTTAAAGATTCTTAAACTCCAGTCCTGTTTTCATATTCTGACTATTAAAGGCCTCATTTTCCTGAGGATGAAGAATTTGGAAACAAACATGTATTTTGTATGTGGTATTTTCATATTCTATATTGGGCACTTTATATATACTATATTGTTTAATCCTAAGTAGACATTATTACCCATATTTGGGATAGTACTGAGATCCCTAAAGGCTATTTTCTGACCATATGGCAGAACTATGATTCAAACACATTCCTGTCTGATATCTAAGCCTAGGAACTTGCTGCCCTACTTACCATACTGCTAATGTTCATGTCAACTATATTATATAGTCTACCACTATCTTACCTTAAAAGAAAGAGAGACAGAGAAAGAGACAGAGAGAGACAGAGAGAGAGAGAAACACACCACAGAGAATGTCTTAGTCTGTGTGCATCGAACAAATCATGTGGTCCATTATTGACATTATTGTAGCTTTATACTATTTGTCTGTAAAATGCATGTGATTCGCATTTTTAAAAATTAGAAGCTTCCAGTCAATTCTCCCTCCTCAATGATGGCTACCAAATATATCATTGCTAAACCACAAAAGACTATGTTAAAGCAACATTTGTTAAAGTGACATTAAAGGCTCTGGATGAAAACCACTAGAGTGGGGAAAAGCCTTACAGTTGAAACTTCCTCATAACTCACTTGTGGTGCGTGGCATGGATGGCGGGTGCTGGGAGACCACCCACTGACCCACGGCTCCTACCGCAAAGACACAACAAGAGAAAGTTGTGAACACCCTGGCTTTTAGGAATTCAGATGGGATTGATAGTGTTTCTTTTAAAGAAATTATTCATCATCTTCTTCATAGTCAACTTTGCTAGTCATATTTTAGAAAGAGAAAAAAGCCAAAAGAAAAAGGTTTTACAACTTGATCTAGAAAAGCAGTCTGTGAGATGTTTCACTCTCCAGCCAAAAAAGGACATCTGTCAGGGGTTAAGAGTATATAATCCCTCCTTGAAGGGCATAAAGACACTTTCAGGGAGCTACCAGGGTCAAGACTGAGCTACTAAGTAATGGTGACTCTTTCCTGCAGAGCTGCCAGTAAATATTAAAGACCTGAAACACACCTTTCAAAACAGGAAAATGCAGCACAGTGACAGAAGTGAGAACAGAGGGAAAAGGAATCTTCAGAGGTGGAGTCAGATCATGCATTTATTTCTTTATTCACCCAATAAACAGTTGAGAAGCTACAATACTCCAGGTTCTGAGAAAACAAAAATTTAAGAGGGGCATGGTCTCTGCCCTCAAAAAAATCACAATCTAATACCAAAGCAGTCAACTAAGCAAGTAATTACAAAGTAGCAAGACCTATCTTCTCAGTGGTTTAGAAACAAGTGCTCCAGGAGTACAAAAGAGGGAAAAACTAGTTCTGCCTAGAATAAAATTTTAAAAACTGGAAATTTTGCTGAGAAAACATTTCAGCTGAATCATCAAGTATCAGAAGGAGGAAAGACAGGGATCTACAGATGAGGAAAGGCACGCTGAAAAATATGGACCTACAAAAGGTCAGTGTGTCCAAAGCTTAGGGTTGATGTATGGCTAGGTGCTGATGATAGTCACATAGTGAAAGTGGTTGAAGATACACTCAAACCCTAAATCACAAACTTTCCTTTTCAGGAGGAAATGTTTGAGTTTTATCCTAAAGTCAAGAGGGATCTCTAGAGAGGTCTTTTAAATGAGGAAACTACATGAAAATTTTACATTTGGAAAAAGAACCATAGTTCGTTGTTTACTGAAATGGTATATGAAATGAGCTCTTCTTTGAGTTTGAGGCATGGAAGTGCTTAACAAAGTAGAGAAGTCAGAAAGTAAGGATCTTAGAGAAAAATTATCCCCATGTATGTGACTCTCTGGATTGAGAAACACTTCTTGAAATGAGGCCCCGTTAGGGTAAAGATATAACACCAAAGCTTTCATTCTATTCCTCTCTTCCACTTCCAGGCAGAAAAGACATGTGAGGGAGACAACAGAGCAGGTTACACTTCCTCTCACCTAAGATGTATCCTAAGAGGAAATTAAGCATGGAAGCAAGCAGGGTTAGGATGAAAACTGTAAAGTGTACAATATAAAGAGAAGAGGAATCCTGATAGATATAGAGATAACCAGATTCCCCATTCTGAGGCATAATAGTCTAACTTTCCCTAAGTGACCAGATCTAGGTCTTGAAAATCAACAGAATTCTTCATGCAATAAGTCATGATGAAAACATTCTAACAGGCATGATGGATTAGAATAGACCCATTTCCAGAGAATGGAACATACTAGTAAAAGTCAGATATATATAAAATAAGTGAGGTTGAAGGAGAGTGAGTCCTTACATTTAACAATGGGCCAGGAAGAGACTAGAAATTATGCTCATCTAGTCAGAACTAGTTGAAAAGAGAAATCTGACCACTTCATGATGCTTATACTAGGCTCTGTCCTATGCTGCTTTGTTCCTGCTGAAGAGGGACAAATAATAGAGATGAAAGTCTGGGACCCCAGTCCCTTTATTTTCTGAGAGGGAAAGGCCAAGTCTGCTGAAGATACAAATGGTTTGTCCAAGGATTGCTTCCTATCATTCTTTCAAGGGTTGCTGAGGAGAAGAGAGAGGAAGTTTCAAAGCTTATCATAACAGGCCCTTGGGGGAAGTTTCCAAGATAACCCAAGAAAAGTATATCTTGTTTCTTCTGGGAGTTTTGGCCTTGGAAAGGAGCAAGCAAGACACATAACAGGAAATAAGATACTACTTGACTTGGCTTTTTGTTCATTTTTTTAAATGATAAGCATGTTTATTTTCCCAATCACATACATACATGCACAAGTATATTTTAAATTATATGTGTACATACATAGTAGTGCTTGGTTTTACAATGCCAAAGGTAATTTCATCATTGTACAAACATCATATACTACATACAAATTAAGATGGCTATGAGATTATTAATCAACATAATCTCACTGAATCACCATTGCATAAGTGACCCATCACTGACTGAAATATAATTATATAGCACTTGACTATACATGTGTATGTATATGTGCATGTATGTACATCTATATATAAATACATAAACATAGATATATATATGCCCTTAACTACAGGGAAAAGTCTACCTAAATGGTAACTTGAGCGAATACCACTTTCTCATATCTTACCAGAAGTTGATAACTTGAGAGAGAACACTGACATTAGCCAAACATCTAGCCCTTAAGAACACATTTATAATTTACTTATGGCTTAATATTTCTACTGATAGGATTAATAAAGCATGTTTTCATTCAACTGATTTTCTGTGTGGTATGAATTTTTTATGCCAAATCTTAATATGTTTTATTTTGCTTCTTCATTTTCCAGTTCATTTTTGCAGCTACAGAGAGAAATTTCTTAGTCTGTATTGCCGCCTTTCTGCTGTTGTGGAGCTGGATTCTCTGAATACCCAACAGTCCTTGAGGGAAGCAATTTCAGACAGCGAGGTTGCAGCTGCCAAACAACGACATCAGCAAGTTTTAGACTTCATTCAGGTAATAGTTGGTTTCTTCTCAAAAAGAAGAGGCACAGCCGGGCGTTGGTGGCTCACGCCTGTAATCCTAGCTACTCAGGAGGCTGAGATCTGAGGATCGAGGTTCAAAGCCAGCCCAGGCAGGAAAGACAGTGAGACTCCTATCTCCAATAAACCACCAGAAAACCGGAAGTGGCGCTGTAGCTCAAGTGGTAGAGCGCTCGCCTTGAGCTGAAGAGCTGAGGGACAGCGCCCAGGCCCAGAGTTCAAGCCCCACGACCGACAAAAAAAAAAAAAAGAAGAGGCACAATGGAAAGGGTAAGCACCAAGCAAGGGAAAGGGAAGCAATTTGGGCTGATTTGAAGAAAATACAGTGTAAGCAGGCTGTTGATCCGGCTAAAATACGGCTCTCTTAGGGAGCTATGGGTTTTGAAACAAAAACTTAAGAAAATGTTACAGATAAATCACACTACTCCTAAGAATTATATCAGCCAAGATGATAGGTAGCAAGTGGCCTTCTATATTGTTAAGAAAAAAAGATCACTTTCAGAAGTAATGAAAAAAATATTCTCCTTATGCTGGTAGCCCATTGATAATTCTAGCTGAATTTTTTAAAATATATATTAAGTTCCTAAATAGCTCATAGAAAAAAAGATAACAATCTACCAGTTAATCTAAATACAGTTAGACCTAAGATTCCTCATGTTTTGGAATTGTTTCTACCAGAGTTGAAATTTCATGTGTGGCTCAATGTAAAAAAAAAAAAAAAAGTATTATTTGTTCAAGTTCTCAACTACAAATGTCTATGGTGACACTTCAGGGTCTTGTTTGTGAAAGGGATACTTACTAATAATCAAGAAAATCTAGGTCTGGCTTGATATTGCTTTAGCAAATCTTGGAATCAGCCAAGGGCTGGTGGCTCATGCCTGTAATCCTAGCTACACAGGAGGCTGAGATCTAGGGATAAAGCTAGTCCAGGCAGAAAAGGCCATGAGATTCTAATCTCCAGTTAACCACAAAAAAAAAAAATTCTGGAAGTGGAGTTATGGGTCAAGTGGTAGAGCACTAGCTTTGAGTACAAAAGCTTAGGGACAACACCTAGGCCCTGAGTTCAAGCCCCAGACCTGGTACAAAAAAAAAATTGGAATCATTGTAGTACTTACCCAAGTCACAAAATAAATCTAATAGCAATAGCTACCTTCTAAATTATCACCATGATATTCAGTCCAATTTGATGAATAGTTATTAACATCAGGGTTGAACACAGTATGAAAGCAAAAAGCTGGAATAGTAATTCCTGACCTTAAGTTTAAAACTTATTAAAGTAGGAAAGGTTTGTCTATATTGCTTGTAAAATGTTACATGACAAAGACTTCCACATATGGCTGTCATGGGAGGACATTCCTTAACATCTGAACCTGGCCTATAAAATAGATTAGAAGGAGAAAAAAACAGAACATGAAACATTCAGAAAGGAAATGTAAACAGATAAGGAAAAGAGCAGAAAAACAGGGTTTGGGTAAGTAGTAAGTAGCTAAGGTTGGTTGGGGCAAATTGAGTATTGAATTATAGTGAGAAATTAGGCAAGATTGAAAGATAGCAATGAAATCAGACCACAAGGATTTTATTAAAGGCCATGGTAAGGAATTTGCCCTTAATTCTGTAAGCAAAAGGGAGCAATCCAAAGTTTTAGAAACAGTAAATGATAGACTCTCACAGCTCTGTTAAGGACAGATTCAGTCAGAGGATTTTCTTCTTGTATGCACTGCTATGGCCATAGTAGTTGTACACTGTTAGCAATTTATTCTGCTTGGTCACCAAATAATTTGCATATATCTCCTGGATTTAAGAAGAAAATTAAATGTAAGGAAACCAGATAAGAAACTGACAATTATCAAAACAAGGGGTAAAATGAGAATGTAAGGTAAGGAGATATTGTAAACTTGAGGCCTAATAATTTTCTAGAAATTCTGATCTCACCTGAAAAATAGGGATGATGATAATACACACTACATTTATCATAGTGTTACCGAATGAATTCAGTGAGTAAATGCATGGGAAGCATTCAGCAAAGTGCTTGGCACATACAATAAATTCTGTATTAATTCATTCATAACCAAGAAGGAAAACCCCTTTGAAATATGAATATGCAAAGATTGAATCTTTTGAAGTATTTAGGAACAAAATATTGCTAAGTAGTGAGCAAACAAATCTTCAGGATTATTCTATTTTCTCATGCTATAAATTAAGTATTTTAAATGACTTCCCAGAGTAAGGAAATGACTTTTCAAAAAATTACTTGTTCTCTTGACCTGAGAATGTGGTAACTAACATGTTTAAACACTTATTTACTTCCTTTTCAGTAAAAAATGGAACATGGAAGGTAGGAAAGGACTAGGATATAGAGAGATATGGAAGATAAGCCAGAGCTTATCTTTTGAGCCAGTAAGGGACAATGATGCCCAGTAAGAATCATGGACTAGAAGTCAAGAAGCACTTATTTTAGATCTCAATATCTACTCATAAACTCTTGCGCAATGAACAGTTCATAAGTCCTGGGAGGGAGTTATCTCCTCATATGGTAAATGTTTGCATTTGACTAGATAACTTCTAAGGGCCTAGTCAGCTCTAACATTTTAAAACCTAAAAACCAGAAATATTTCAGAAAAACACTCCTCTGACTATGCCTAAAGTTGTGTGACTGTCTTATTCCACTTAAACCTCCCTGAATCCAATACTTTTTACTCTTTCTTCATTCTGTGGTAGTCTTTAACTCCTCCCAGAGTTCCAGGCTCCATTTTCACTTCCTATTACCCTTCCTCTTCTCTGGTTTGCTTAGCATAGGGCTTTGTTAACTTTTTCTGTTTCCTTTACATCATACCTTTAAAAGGGCTAAAGACAGGCAAGGCCAGGATCTTGGCAAGTTTTCACCTCCTCTGGTCTCCTTGAGAGCCCCTCTATACTCTTTCCATCCAGCCAGATACACATACACATGTATAAAAGCTAATTCCCAAAGAATTCAAAAAACAGCTTTTTTGGCAGGGTAAAACCAAACTATTCCCCTGGACCCTTAGCTTTCTATATACCATCTTGTTCCACCCAACATCATATGGATAACTATAACTCAATTTTTATCTCTCCCTTAACTATGTTGACCGCTTAGTTTCTTTCTGTGTGTCTGTACCTCTCTCCTCCTCCTTCTTCCCCTCCTTCCCATCCTCCCCCCATCTCTCAAAATCAGTAGTTGCCATTCGCCCATTGGTTTTCACAACTTACCCACCACAGACTATAACCTGCAGAGGCAACTACCAGTCATGGGAACATTTAACTCCAGATTTAAGACAGTGATGAAGTCATTGCACAAAACACGACATTGTAAAAAACAAGGGAGTCCATGTAAATTCAGTTAGAAAAAAAGCTAAAGAGAGCAGTCAGGAAGAAAGGATAAGAATAGGGTAGTTGTAAAATCATTGATAAGGCACATACGGTTTTCAAATAGTACACACAGCAGAAACGTCAAAGTAAGTGAAAGAAGAGAAGGAGGGAAGAAAAGAAAAATGTCAAACTAGGAGACCCGAGGCTTAACATATTTTGAGCTGCTAAAGCCTAAAGAGCAATTAGGACATAATTTATATGCTGTAATGTTTCAAATGCTCATAAGCTGTAATAGGACATAGCTCATTATATATAGCCAATCTGTCATCCCCTCAAGCACCTTGTAGCTGTGCTATGAGAAAACCAATCACTATTACATCTTAATAAAAATATTATCTTGCCTGATAGAAGGGAAAGGGACATAATTTATATGAAGAAAAGTGAAAATTTTTAAAGAGCAAGGTGAGAAATGGATGCAGAACTTTTAACCAATAGACAGAGAGTTAATGATCTTTCTTTTAAAAAATGTGTCAGCAAGTCTTTAGAAGCTGAGTTTGAACCTTAAAGTCAGTGGGGATTATGTTGTCAGTTACTTTTACAACAACAGAAAGTAAAATGGGTGAAAAATTGTACTTCATGTAAAGCTACCAAGCTAAGTCCCATTAAACTCAATCCACAGGTCTCCTTGTACCTATGGATTTTCTTTTCTTCAGTTAAGACCCGTACACCTCATCACTGAGAAAAACTAAGAAGCAATTTCTAGAAAAAATTCTATACTGACTCTATTGATGTTCAGAAGAGATTGGAGCAGTCTTATCCAAAGGGAACTGGTGGATTATTTTTAATAATTATATCCATCTCCTAAAGCAGCTATACCAAATTAGCATAGACTTGGTGCCTTGAAACAAAAAAAATTTATTCTCCCACAGTTACGGTGATTAGGAGTTTGAAATTCATGCACTGGCAGAACTCCACTCTGTCAGAAGTGTCTAGGGAGTCTTTTCTTTGCCTCTTCTAGCTTCTGGTGGCTGTTGCCATTCCTTCACAAATTTCCATCTCTGTTTTTGTCACATTGCCTCTTTCTATTGTATCTGCCCCTTCCTCTTTTGCATTTGTTTGTTGTTGTTGTTTTTAAGTACTGGGGATTGAACCCAGCTATTCAGGCATGCAAGTACTCTACAATTTAAGCCATGTCCCCAACCTATGTCGTGTGTGTGTGTGTGTGTGTGTGTGTGTGTGTGTGTGTGTGTGTGTGTGTGTGTGTGTGTGTGTGTGTGTGTGTGTGTGTGTGTGTGTGTGTGTGTGTGTGTGTGTGTGTGTGTGTGTGTTGCTATGAGGTCTCTGACCCTGCCCAAACTAACCTTGAACTCATGATCTTCCTATCTTCACCTTCTGGGTAGCTAAGATTACACATATTTACCACCATGCCAAGCCTCTGTCTCACTTGATACAAATACCTCCTTCTCTCAAAATCCTTAACTTAATCACATCTCTTGCTACATAAGGTAATATTCACTTTTCTATCATATAAGGTAATATTCATGGATTCTGGGGAATAGGACTGCAGATCTACCTTCAGAGTTCAAGCCCAGAACACACACACACACACACACACACACACACACACACACACACACACACACACACACACACACACACACACACACACACACACACACACACACACACACACACACACACACACACCCCAAAGGAACAGAAGAGAAGACCTAGAAATAATCCCATATACCTACATCACACACACACACACACACACATACACACACACACACACACACACACACACACACACAGGAACAGAAGAGAAGATCTAGAAATAATCCCACATACCTACATCCATTTGATTTCTGACAAAGGTAAAAAAAAAAAAAAAAAAAAACCATGAAAATGATAGCATCTTCAACAAAGGTGATGAAAAAGCTGAAGAGCTGAGTATGGAAGTCTGAAATAAGATCCCTATCTCTCACCCTGTACAAAAGTCAAAATGAACTGGATCAATGGTCTTAGTGTAAAACCTAAAACTTTGAAACTACTAAAGGAAAATATAGGAAAACTCTTGTTGAACATATACAAATAGGTAATGCCTTTCTGAATACAACTCTAGTTACCCAGGAAAGAAGATCAAGAAGTGACAATGGGATGGCATCAAATTAAAAAACTTCTACATAGCAAAGAAAACTATTATAGGACATCAAGAGGCAACCTACAGAATGGGAGAAAATCTTTGCTAGCTGCCTATCAGATAAAGGATTAATATCTAGAGTATATAAAATTATCTAAAAGTTAAGCACTAAAAAGAGAATCCACTGAATAAATGGCAAATGAATTAAACAGACAGTTCTCAAAAAAATGTATAGATGGTCAAAATAATAGGCAAAGAAATGTTCAACATTCCTAGCAATAAAGGAAATGCAAATCAAAACAATACTGATATTCCATCTCATCCTAGTCAAAATGACATCTACCAAGAAAACAAACAACAAATATTTGCAAAATTTGGGGGAAATGAACCTTTATACACTGTTGGTTGCAATGTAAAATAGTGCAGCCACTTTGAAATCAGTATAGAAATTCCTCAAGAAACTAAAAATAGAGCTGGACACTGGTAGTTCCCACCTGTAATCCTAGCTATCAGCAGGCTGAAATCTGAGGATCAAGGTTTGAAGTCAGCAGGGGAAGACAAATTCAAGAAATTCTTACCTCCATTTAATCAACAAAAAGCTGGAAATGGAGCTATGGCTCAAGTGGTAGAGTGCTAGCCTTAAGTGAAAAGCTAAGTAAGAGTGCAAGGCCTTGAGTTCAAGCCTCATTACCAGCATAGATCAAAGTAATATAAGTTAGCGGCACTATTCACAATAGCTAAAGTATACAATAAGCCTAAGTACCACCAAACAACAAATGGATAAAGAAAGCATGGGAGGTTCAGAACAGAATATTACTCAGCTATTAAGAATGATGAAATTATGTCATTTATAAGAAAATGCATGGAAATGGATACAGGTTAGACAAAATAAACCAGACTAAGACAAATATCCTATGTTCTCTCTCATATGTAGAATCTAGACCTTGGAGGCAGAAGTGATTAAGTATGAAAAAGGCACTGAGGGTGAGAATAAGTGGGAGGAGGAAGATGAAAAGAGAGGGTGAAGGGAAGGTAACTATGACTGAAGTCATATATAGATATAGATATAGATATATGAAAATAGAATAACACATGTACAAAATAGAATAAACCCATTAAAAATGTTTCAAAATGAGAGGAGAGAAATAAGAAAGAGTAATAGGTGATTTTAATCAAAGTACATTAAATATGCATTCAAAATATTACAATGAAAATGGTTTGGTACAATGACTATGCATTAATAAATAAATATAAGGAAGAATAAGCTATTTAAACTGTTCTATTCTTTAGAAGCAGTTATAGTATTAAAGCAGTAAGTTTAATAAAGTTCCTTCTTTTCTTTTAACATAGGTACAAGCATTCTGAAATTCAGAGTTTACTATTTCCCTTCCCCACACTGTTCCAGTAAAGAGTATTTCATTAAATGAAGGGAGTTAACATTTGGTATGTGTGAGCAATGAACCCTGCAGGACCACAGAACACATTGAAATTCATTGTTTTACTCAATTATCACAGTAACCATAAGAGGTATTTTTTTCTAAAGCTCAAAAGGTACAGTGACTTGCTAAAAGTTATTATAGAACTGAACAAAATTGGAATTTCCTCTATTTCCACCAAATGACAAAGGCGTAGTTTCTTAGGAGAAAATATGCAAAACACAAGAAATTATAAGAAGAGGTGTTTTCTGGCTTTGAATACCTATTTTGAAAGTATTGACTTTCACTTACAACTTTCTCAGGAAAATGTGCTTTTTTTTTTTTTATTTCTCCAGTACTGCAATTTGAACTACTAGGTAGGTAGTCTACTTCTTCTCATATTCCCACCGCATTTTTTTTGCTTGAGTTAATTTTAGGTCAGGCCTTGCGTTTTTGCCCAGGCCAACCTCTAACTGCAATCCCCCTACCAATGCATCTAACATAGATGCCAAGCTTACTGATTGATATTTGGAGGGTCTTGTTTATTTTTTGTACAAGCTGGCCTTTAACTGTGAACCTCTTGATCTTTATCCACAAAGTAGCTGGGATTACATGCATGAAACACTGTGCCTGGCATAAACTTCCTTATTTTAATAGCTATGTGATAACTTTTATCATTTTATTCTAAAGCAAATAGATGAAGTGTGGCGTGAAATGAGATGGATAATGGATGCTCTACAATATGCAAGATACAAACAATCAATTTCTGGCTTACCTATCACTAAGCTGATAAACCCCTTGGATGAGCATCATCTAAAAAAGATCAGCTCTACATCATCACATATAGACTGTCTTCCATCACCATCTCCATCCCCAGAGATGCACAGACGAAAAGCAGTGAGCGGTAAGCAGCGGGGACTATTGGAGGTGGAAACCGGCTGGAGATGGGAGGGGAAAAGAAAGGTGACCATGACCTAAATATTCATACACGTGTACAAAAATCATTAAAAATTACTTAAAGCCAGACATTGATGGCTCACACCTGTAATCCTCGTTACTCAGGAGGCTGAGATCTGAGGATCACAGTTCAAAGCCAGTCCAAGCAGGAGACCCTTATAGCCAATAAGCCACCAGAAAACCAGAAGTGGCACTGTGGCTCAAGTGGTAGAGCATTAACCTTGAGCTGAAGAGCTGAGGGACAGCGCCCAGGTCCAGAGTTCAAGTCCCACCACTGACAAAAAAAAAAAAAAAAAAAAAAAAGTGTGGGGGTTTTTTTGGTTGTTTTGTGTTGTTTTGTTGTTTTTTTCTTTTTGTTCTGTTGTGGGGCTTGAACTCTGGGCTTGAGCACTGTCCCTCAGTTCTTCAGCTCAAGGTTAGCACTCTACCACTTGAGCTACAGCAACACTTCCAGTTTTCTGGTGGTTTATTGGAGATAAGAGTTTCACAGACTTTGCTGCCCAGACTGGTGTTGAACCGTGATCCTCAGATCTCAGCCTCCTGAGTAGCTAGGATTACAGGTGTGAACCACCCGGGCCTGGCAAAAAATAAAATAAAATGTTTTAACTGGGGGTGAGAATAAGGGAGAGTAACAAAGGACATGAATTTGATCCAAGCACATTACATGCCTGTATGTAAATAATTCACTGAAATATCTGTACAATTAATATATGCTAATTTTTAAAGGGGAGCGGAAGACAAATCTAAAAATACCTAAAGTTCTTTTATTCAGTCACTAGATGCTTGGTCCTCTACTGATGAAGTTCTTTGTTCAATGAGTGGTAAGAATGTAGAAATACAGAAGAAACAAAACCAGAGGAAGAACCTAGGGTAATGACCTGAGATCAGCTCCACTTAAAGGAAAGGAAGTCTCAGTCCAGTTCTAGTCACTATTTCCAATATATAAAATACATGAAGCAAGGAAAAAAGACTCAGAGGCGCAGAATGAAGACTGCCACATGAGGCAGTCAGCCCTCACTGGGCAGAAGCTGACCAAACTAGCAAGAACAGGCTCAATGTCAGACAGAGAGGCAGGAAGCAAGTCTCATCTGAGGTGTGAGGTGAAGTCAAGTCCCCTATCTACATGGCATCAATGTGCTAGCATGGAGAATGTATGAGAGAAAGCTTCAATAAATTAGAACGCTGAACCTGAGGCCAAGTCAGTCACTTAGCCTTATCAATCTGATGAAAATACTTAGCAAGTTATCTAACTCCTCCTGTGGAATTTAATCTGAGTTTACATGAAATATATAATTAGCAAAAAAATCTCACTAGGCTAACACAAATATCTACAAAATACCTTTGTATGTATAAACAAGGAAAAAGCACCCTAAGCATAGGGAATACTGCATAACATTCTTTCCTGGAGCATTTTGAGATGAGTATCATTTTTCTAGTTGATTAAAGAAATAGCCATTTGCCAGGCACCAGTGGTTCACACAGGTAATCTGAGCTACTCAGAGGGCTAAGATCTGAAGATCCAGGTAGAAAGAGACTCTTATCTCCAATAAACTACCAAAAAGCTGGAAGCAGAGCTGTGGCTCAAATGGTAGAGTACCTGCCTTGAACAAAAAGGCTAAAGGACAGCACTAGGCCCCAAATTCAAGACTAAGTACAAGCACAAAAATAAATATATATCTTAACTTAAAGAGAGCCATTTAAAGAATCTGGCTTGATTCTACAGTTCAAAAGTGCTCCAATTTTCATAATAGTTTAATAAGCAATCCCAATATGTAGGCTTGTCCCATAGGGGGCAGTATGGTGTAGCAGAAAGAGTTTAAGCTTAGAAATCAAAGCTCTGGATTCAAATCCTAGCTGTCTTACTACCTATATGTGCTGAGAATACTACATCTGAGTCTTATTTTCCAAGAATGTAAAATGGTAATAAGTCTGTATCTTAATGAGTTATTAGTGAATAAGACAATCTATATCAGAGATGTATATATATATAATATATAATAGACAATATATTATTCATATATTTAATTTCATTGCTATTAAAAATTTTAATAGCATTATGAACCTTTTCTATAAGCAAGTTTGTATGTGATATTTTTCAAAGTTTTGCCTAAAAATCAAAAGTTAGCAAGTGGAAGAATTTACGAGACAGCATATCAAAGAAATTCAACTAATTCAACAAAATAATTATTTAAACAGTTTCTAGAGTGTATTTTCACAAACTTCCACTGATCTGGGAACACAAATAAAATATGATCTCTTCCAGAAGTTAGTCTGCTGGGAAAGATCAATAAATTAACAACAACAACAAAAAGACCTGGTGATTGGATATGAGTGGCAAAGGTCTACAGAAGGTCAAAGTGAGCTTCTTGGAGACAGTGATAGGAATCTGTTACCCTGGACAAGAGGGAACTTGGTATAAAAAGAGGAAAAGGGGAGCATTAAAGTCAGAGATAACAGATTATAACAACTATGTTGTAATTCAGAAAATATACAGATTAGCTGAAACTCAGGATCCAAAAACATTGTTCATCTTTCTCTTTTAAAAATATTTATTAGTGAAGCTATGGCCCAAGTGGTAGAATGTTACCTTTGAGCACAAAAGCTCAGCAACAGCATCCTAGCCTCATGTTAAAGCCCCAGGACTGGCACAAACAAATAAATATAAATATATGTATATGTATACATATATCTGCATTATGCATATGTACATGTGTATACATATATATTGATTGATTGTCTATTATGTGTCAAGTCCTCTTCAAGTTGGCAAGGATATAATGATAAAGCAAAGTCTTTCTTCCTATAAAACTGTCTGGAAAGAATGACAAGCAATAAAAATAGAAACAAAAAAAGATAGTATCAGAAGGTGAAAAGTCCAATGTAGAATATGAAAGAGTAAATTCTCATGGGAGCAGGCAGAAAGATGTGGAACACTAGGATGGCCTGCAGAGATTTACCTAAGAAGGTGATATTTGAACCAATCACAGAAGAAAATCTAGAATTAGAGAATTCCAGGGTTTATTGTTTGTTTATTTATTTATTTATTTATTTATTTATTTATTTATTTATTTATTTATTTATTTGCCAGTCCTGGGGCTTGAACTCAGGGCCTGGGCACTATCCCTGAGTTTCTTTTGCTCAAGGCTAGCACTCTACCACTTGAGCCACAGCACCACTTCCAGCTTTTTTTGTATATGTGGTACTGAGGAATAGAACCAGGGCTTCGCACTTGCTAGGTGAGCACTCTACCACTAAGCCACATTCCCAGCCCAAAATTTCCAGGTTTAAAAAAATCCAGCAAAAAGCCCTAAGGTAGATTAAGGATGGAAAGAAGGCTGAAGTGCTTTGCGCAGAATGAATAAAAGAGTACGTAGTGAGAGACACAATAGAGGTTGAAGAGGAAGGTTCTATAGTCCCCTTTATAAAGTTTGGGGTTTTTTTTTCCTACTTGTGTCAGAAGACGATTAGAAATTATAAGGATTGATAAGATCTGAATTACTCTTTAAAATGAAATCTATTGTTGTGTGAAGAGATTATAGAGGGAAAATACTAGAAGCAAGGAAAACAATTAGGAATTTATTAACAAAGGAAGTTATTAACAAAGTTAGTAACAAGTGTTTAGTAGGAGTATCTCAGGATATCATGATGTTATTTGTAAAAATGGAGGGTTTACAAATAGGCTTGGGTAGCTGGATATGTTGAATTTGAATTCGTTTCTGATAAAAAGAAAACAAGAAGAATGAAGTCTGGAGCCCAGGAAGGATAATTGAGCTATGTTGGCATGTTGGCATTCAAATAATGTTTGAAACAAATAAAATGTCTGAGTTTCCCTAGAAAGAGTAGGTAAAACAGGAAGAGGAGACTATGTCGGAAGCCTGTAGAACAAAACAGACTGGACCAATAAGAAACAGCCATAGAAACAAAATAAAATAAAAGAGTAGTGTCACAGAAATTAAAAGGTGCCAAATAATGAAGAGAGGTTAAATAAAACAACTGTAAATCTTCTGATGTTTTGCTCTTTTCAACAAGGAAGCCATCAGTAATCTTGAGAGCAGTTTGTCAAGGGGAAAAGATGGAAGCCTAACAGACATTACTTGAAAGAAAAGAGGGAGGGAAACCAGTAGCTAGAGAACTACAGGACTGGAATGATTTTTTTAATGCAGGAAATAAACGACTTCTGATGTTCAGCAGTTCATATAATTCCATCAACAACTCTTTCATTCTACCTCTGCCTTCACAGTTCATCTTCCCCCTCTGTTCACAGGCTTTCCCATGTGTTTAATCTCTTGGCCACAGTGTCCCAAGTAGGCTCCTCTTGTGTGTATGAGGGTAGCCTTCTCTCTGCCATAGAACTTCCTCACTGGCCTGAGGAGGGACTACATACATTCCCCACTGGGAGAATCTGGCCAATTACATTCAAACTTAAAATGTGAGTTATCACATCAATCTTTTTCTTAAAACTGCTATCTCGGGCTGGGAAGGTGGCTCAGTGGTAGAGTGCTTGCCTTACATGCATAAGGCCCTGGGTTCAATTCCTCAGCACCACATAAGCAGAAAAAGCTGGAAGTGGGGCTGAGGTTCAAGTGGTAGAGCTCTGGTCTAGTCTACAGCTGAAGAGCTGAGGGACAGCGCCCAGGCCCAGAGTTCAAGCTCCACGACCAGCAACAACAACAAAAACAAGTTCTCTCTTGGGTTTATCTCTCTGAAGCCATGATTATATGGGCTGTGAAATACCAAAGTTAGAAGGACAGCAAATGACAAATGAAACTTAATGACAGGGAAGCATTGTTGGGGGGGGGGGGGATTTAGTGTCCTATCCCTTGATAAAAGCAAAATCATTTTAGAGCAAGGGAATCTACCCCTGAATACCCTGCCTTCTCCACAAATGTGACCATTTTGATTTGTATGGAAACTATTTATAAAAGGATAGAAAATCCAATTTAAAGAGTATTCCACTGGATTATTCTCAAGACAAAGTTTTCAGTACAATTCATTCTCTCTGGGTAGGGTTCCTCTAAATTCTAATAGCCTGAAGAACTGTAAATACAGAGCTTATCACAAAGTAGAGTTCTTTAACTTCCCATTTCTGTTTGGTTTTCAAAGCAAAAAGTACAAATCCTCTGAGTCAATTAAAATTAAGCATCTACCAAAGACCCAAGAGGGAAAGTTGGCACTTAGTACAGGCAGCTCAAGACAGGGGGTGGAATGATTTGGTCCACTGCATGGGTATTTTTTCTCCCACCCTTTTCTGTGGGTACAACGGTCACAGGTGGCAGCATTTTTTTTTCCAATGCTGATGTTTCTCTCCTAGTGACACATGTGTGGAGCAACAGAGAGCAGAGGGTGTTGTTTCTTCAGAGGTACTTGAGGATTATCCTGGATCTTCCAAATGTAAAATCTTTCTGGTAACCTTTTCCCAGATGGTGCTAAGAATACTATGGCATAAGCTAAACAGTTCAAAAAAGTTCACAGGAATCTGAACATACAATTTCTCTAGGGAAATTAAAAGGTGAACAAAATTCTGAGGTTCTACCTAAGATTTAATCAGAGTCCATTTTTTTAAAAAAAAACTATAAATTAAATTCTACTCAGTTTATATAACTTCAGTGAAACAGATATAAATAGACAGATAGGTACATACATAAATACATATATTTCACATATATGTAAATATGTACAATAGTAATACATTAGAAATATTAATATAGATCACAGATTTAGGGCAAATATACTGTATTCTTGTCTGTATGCCCTGACATATCCTTACCATTAAGAAAAAAACAAGAGCTTTAAGTTAATTATTCTTTCCTGAAATGTCATCTCCACATAATGTCCTCAAAATCAACATCAACTCTACTCTGCTGTTGTTGACCTCACTCATAGTTGCAACATCCATTACAATGGCCAGAAGGTCAAGCACTAAGCCAGCACTAGTACTACAGTCAGAACTTTCATCAAGCAGCTCCCATGTCAACCAAAGGAGAAACTCAAGGTTCTATCCTTACTGGCCTGCCTAGTAAGCCCTCAAAGGGAAATTGAGGAGCATAACCAGGTTTACTAAAATAGTATCTGGGCAAGGAGCCTGAAATGGTTAATGGAGCATATGGCCTGGTTCTGTGGATGGAAGCTGCATTCTTCCTTCTGTTCCAGGAAGGGAGGGAGAAGCAGTGGCCTAAGTCCTTGGAAACTCTACTCAGTGCCCGGGCTGGCATGCTGGAGATTTTCCCAGTCTGTTCTGAGAAGAGCATACCACTCCAAGCAATAGGTTCCACTAAGTCTCATAATAACTAATACAACCACAATGCAAGCAAATATTTACAATCCCAGTAGGGCAGTGTTTCCTAGGTGGGACTCATGAATCAACAAGATAATATGTATATACACATATGAATATATAAATATATATACATACATATTTATACATACATATGTATATATATTTATTCACTAAAGCTGTACATTTTTAAATAGGTCTTCTCTTGATTTATCTCCTGTCTCTCACATTTGAAGGAATTCCAGTAAATACTAATTCACTGTTAAATATAGCTAGCAAACAGCATTGAGGGCTAGAGTTGTGGCTCATGTAGAAGAGTACCTGTCTATCAAGCATGGTCTTAAGTTCAAACCCCAGTATGGTTAAAAAGAAAAGAATATTTCATACTAGGCACCAGAGGCTCAGATTTGGGGAATTATGGTTTGATGCCATTACAGGCAGCAAGTCCAAGAAACTCCATCTCCAAACCAGTTAAAAGCAGTCTGGAAGTATGACTTAAGTGATATCTTGCCAGTTGAGCAAGCACAAGACTCTTGAGTCCAAATTCTAGTACCAACAAAAAAGAGGAAAGGAAATACAGCAAGGGATTAGATCATCAACATAACACCATTCAGAAAGCATTGTTTTCTTTATTTTTAAAAGCATTCTTATGAACTAGAGGCATGACTATAGAATAAATTTAATTTCCAATAGCACAAAAAGCATACAAACACTTAATGCATGAGATATATTTGATACAATTTATTTTAGTAAATTTTCTAGCTATGTTCTATTAAGAATAGAAAGGACCTCAATAATATTAACACCTTCTATATATAAGGCACTTACATATCTTTTTAAAAATCTCAATATAATTATATATGTGCTACAGATGAAAAAAGTTCAGAAAAGCTCAGTGACTAGCTCAGAATCACACATAAAATAATGAGCAAGACAGGACTTCTACCCGTTTGTCTGATTTTAAGACAATTGTTCTTTTCAAAACTAAATTGGTAGTTATTTTTAGGAATTTTATGGCAGATTAAGTAAATTCAATTCTTTTTTGGTACTTACAGTATTATTTTTAAGAGACAATCCAATCTCAATACTCTTTATGCTCCTAGATTTCAGTATCTGCTTCAATTTCATTTTAACTCCATGTGTTCTACCATGTAAGAGGCTAACACAAGGATGATTAGACACAGTCTAATTGGCAGGTTGCCACGATCATGTTCAGATGTTCATTTATTCATGTTCATATGTTTATGTTCAGATCAGTTAGGGGAAATACAGAAAATTCTATACATACTTTCCCTTGATTTGTTCCTTAGTCCATTCCTTCACTGATTAACTTATATATTTCCTAAGCAGAGATAAATAAGATATAGTACATACTCTCTACATTTATAGTCCAATGAAAAACTAAACATGAAAATGGATAATTTATAATAAATAATAACAGTAACATATTTAAATAAAATGCTACCAGAGCTAAGTTAAAGGAACAATTAACTCCATTTGCAGAAATCCGTAAAGCCCTAGCTAAGAAACTAGCTCTTAGAATATAACATTCCACTGAAATATTAGAATGTCACATCTTTGAAGCTGATATTCTAAACTTTATATACTCCTTGATCTTTTCCAAACAATAAGCATTCTCATTGTATACTGAAAGATAAAGACAGAAACTACTATACAAAGTGCTCGAACTGATTAGGAAATAGAAAATGTTACAAATTCCTCAGTGATAGTTTCTAGGTATAGTCATTTTAACCAACAGTCTTATGGTAGGTTGAATGGTGTCCTCAAAAAAAGATATGCCTCTGTGCTATGCCTTGTAACTTGTCAGTGTTATCTCATTTGGAAATAAGGTCTTTGCAGATATAATTAATGATCCTGAGATGAAAACATCCTGGATTATCCCCTAAATCTAATAACAAGTGTCCTTGAATTCAAAACCTAGTACTACCAGCAAAAAAAAAAAGCCCTTACAGAGAATTTAACTAATTATTTATGAGTGAACTGTATGATTACATGAATCAGATTCTTGTCCTTGGAAGCTTTGTCAGCCCACAGAAATGCTAAAGTGGGTAACAGTATAGGAAGTCTTTAGAGTGACACCAATCTGTATTAGGGTGCCAATTCTGCCACTTACTAGCTGTGTACATTTCAAATTTTTATTAATCTTTTGTGTGTGCCAATACTAAGGATTGAACTCATGGTCTGGGCACTTCCTGAGCTTTTTATTTTTAGCTCAAGGACAGCACTCTATCATTTGAACCATAGCTCTACTTCCACCTTTTGGCAATTAATTAGAGGTCAGAACCTCAAAGACTTTCTTCTGCCCCAGCTGATTTCAAACTGTGATCCTTAGATCTCAGCCTCCTGAGTAGTTAGGATTACAGGCATGAGCCATCAGCAGCTGGCCAAAAATGTTATTAAATTTTGAAGTTATAGTGTTCTCATCTGCAAAATAGGAACTATAAGCACTTAGTGCACTCTCCATTATAGCTGGCACCCAATACGTACTCAGGTAATATCAGATATTGTTACTATTATGTATGATGGATATTATCAAGTAGATATAGATTATTTAACAGAGATCAGTGACCATAGGAATGGAGAAGAAAGTTTAACTCAAGCGAATTATGAATTCTTGGTATGCATCTTATTTCTAGTTTGATTTCTTTCGTTGTTGTTGCCAGTCCTGGGGCTTGAACTCAGGGCCTGAGCACTGTCCCTGAGCTTCTTTTGCTCAAGGCTAGCACTCTACCACTCGAGCCACAGAGCTGCTTGTGGCTTTTTCTGTTTATGTGACACTGAAGAATCAAACCCAGCACTTCATGCATGCTGGGCAAGAACTCTACCACTAAGCACATACATAGCCTCAAGCCCAATATCTAATCTTCAGTTAACCTTTTTTCTTTATCATTCCAAGGACATACATCCTGTCACCATCAAAAACCACCAATAAATTATGAGATCATAATGGTTGCAGTGCCTGATTTTCCCCTTTAAAGATGGGAAAGGGTACAGCCTGAAAAATTTTTTAAAGAATATGAGTTGCCAGTCGCTAGTGGCTCATGCCCACAATACTAGCTACTCTGGGTAGAACTGTCCATGAGACTCTTATCTCCAATTAACCACTAAAAAGCCAGAAGTATAGCTATGGCTCAAGTGGTAGAGCACTAACCTTGAGAGAGAGAAAAAAAAAAGCTCAGAGACAGCACTCAGGCCCTCAATTCAAGCCACAGGACCAGCACAAAAAAAGAAAGAATATGAGAGCTGGACATTTGGTTCAGTGTTTCAGCATCCATCTAGCATGCACAAGAGAGGAAGAAGTGTGAGTGTGAAAGGAGGCTAAGAAGAAAAGCCAGGCATTCAGCCCAAGTCTTTATTCATTTTTCTCCTTTTAACCTATTGTTTGTGTTGTCATCCTTAGTCATGTCCTCCTTTCTGGAACATGCCCTTCCACCATTTTAAGAAACAACACTAACCCTGGCTCAAACCATGATCAAGTATCTTGTTATATTTATTAACTTCACCACTTACATCTTCAATCATCGGTGGTTCTTTCTTCTCCATTTCCATAACATCTTCCCTCAACCTTGCTACCCCCACCAGGCTTCCATTTCTCCTCCTAAATACTTTGGCAATCTCCTCAAGTTTAACCCATCCTGAATTAAATTTATCATCCCTTCTACTGCCCAGTCTACTTCAGGGTACAATTTAACTCCTCTGTCTTACTACTATGTCCATCTTTCTAAAAACCATTATTTGAAACCTAGTAACTTTTGAGACCTATGAACTTTCTTTTTTTTTTTTTTGGAGTCCGGTCATGGGGCCTGAACTCTGGGCCTGGGCGCTGTCCCTCAGCTCTTCAGCTCAAGGCTAGGGCTCTACCACTTGAGCCACAGCGTCACTTCTGGCTTTTTGCTTATGTGGTGCTGAGGAATCGAACCCAGGGCCTCATGCATGCAAGGCAGCACTCTACCACTGGGCCACCTTCCCAACCATGAACTTTTTCTTGGTTTTCTGAAACACTCTTCATAAAACTTTCACAAAGATGACTGCCTCTGATCACTAGGGTTTCATTTATACTTCTCATTTCTGCAGAAATGCTGCTTCTTACCTCCTAACTGAAATAATCTTCTTCCCAAGTTACTCACTAGCTAAAGTTCACTTTCATTTTGTTCATATAACTTATATTCTCTGAAAATAATCTTATGTATTTTCTAATTTATTGTCCAACCTACTGTCTATGAGATGCTTGAAGACAGGAACCCTGACTGAATATTACAGATACATGCTCAGAAGACATTTTGGAATAAATAACTTTCCTAGACGTCTACTTTTCTCAACACAACCACTGATCTTGC
The DNA here is from genome assembly GCF_024711535.1 of Dipodomys merriami. NCBI lineage: Eukaryota > Metazoa > Chordata > Mammalia > Rodentia > Heteromyidae > Dipodomys > Dipodomys merriami. The sequence continues at coordinate 11,961,545 of NW_027205826.1, read as the reverse complement.
TCACTTTACAGCCCAAACAAGAAAAATGCTGAGGAAGCATATAGTATAAACAACTTTCTAAGCTGGTTTTCCTGTTATCTCTTGTATATGAAGTAGAGTTTAAATCTTACCTGCTAGGCAACTATCCTAAATTACAGTTGCTGTCAATTCTTCAAGATTAATTAATAATTATACTACAAAATACGGTACATTTGCCATTTAGGCATCTAATATTCTCCTGTGGTTCTGCCCTGACCTTCTTAAAATTAAATTTCCCCCTTTTTTAACAATTTGCTTTGAAATAATTATGGTCATGGGAAATTGCAGAAAAATATACCGGCAATCTCTTGTACCCCTTCCTCGGTCTCTCCCTTATTTTATACAACTCTTATACATCAAAAATCAAAACACTGTCAAAAATCCAAAAACCTGATTTTTCTATGAATGATTCTCCCATTATCCTTACAGTCATTGTGTGTGTGAACACACACAGAGTCGTGTGGATGGACTCACGTGTGCAGCTTTGTTTCCGGTTGTTGGCTTGAACTCAGGGCCTGGGCACTGTCCCTGAGCTCTTTTGCTCAAGACTAGCATTCTACCACTTTGACCCACAACTCCTCTTCCAGTTTTTCAGTGGTTAACTGGGAATAAGAATCTCATGGGGGGGGGGGGGGGCTGGGAAGGTGGCTCAGTGGTAGAGCGCTTGCCTTGCATGCTCGAGGCCCTGGGTTCGATTCCTCAGCACCACATAAGCAAAAAGAAAAAAGCCAGAAGTGGCGCTGTGGCTCAAGTGGTAGAGCGCTAGCCTTGAGCTGAAGAGCTGAGGGACAGCGCCCAGGCCCAGAGTTCAGGCCCCATGACCTGACCCCCCCCCAAAAAAAAAAAATCTCATGGGAGACTTTTCTGCCCACAATGGCTTTGAACCATGATTCTTAGATCTCAGCCTCCTGGTAGCTAGGGTTGCAGGTATGAGCTACCAGCGCCGGGCATATGTGCAACTTTATGTAATATTATTACAGATATAGTCTTGCGTAATCACTACTATAATTGATCAAGATACTCAACTGCAACAATCATGACAAAACTCCCTTTGCCCTTTTATAACGTATATCTTTACCCATCTCTCTCATCTGTATCCTAGCAACCAATAATTTATTCTTCATCATAACTATATCATAAATGTATATGGAATTCTTTTCGTTCATAAATAATGTCCTATAGCATGGATATGCCACCAGCTAACAACTCATCCACTGAAGGGTATTTGGGTAGATTTTGAGTCTATTACTAATAAAGCTGCATTCATATACAAAATTAAACTTACTTTTCCAAGATAAATTTATTATTTAATATTTTTATTATCTTTAAGTAATTTTTACATGAATGCCATTCAACAGAGCAGTTTGTGAGTACAATGCATCTGGATCAACATCACTCCTCCAAAATAAATTTATGAGAGTATAGTTGCTGGCACCCATACTGAGTAGCTTCATTTTCCCCAAAATTCCACATTTTAGTCAAATGAAATTATTTGTACTGTTTCTTTGTCTCATCATTTATAATCCTGTTATCATTATTTGAATATTTATTATTCGAAGCCCATCTTGAGGGAAAAATCAGTATAGAGTAAATTGTTTTCACTGAAGTTAGTATAGACAGAGAATAGGGATGGAGGAGTGAAGGAAGAACGTAAGATATGATATCGTATTTCACTAATCATATCTCAATAAAATGTTCTGTCCCCTATAAATCTGTATCTTCTTTTTTTGTCAGTCATGAGACTTGAACTCAGGGCCTGGACACTGTCCCTGAGCTCTTTTCCTCAAGGCCAGCACTCTGCCATTTTGAGACACAGCACCACTTATGGTTTTTTGTTTGTTAATTAGAGATAAGGGTCTCATAGATGATTCTGTCCAGGCTGGCTTTGCACCATGTTCAGATCTCAGCCTCCTGAATATCTAGGATTACAGGCATGAGCCACCAGCACCTGGTTAAACCTGCATCTTATTTGCTAAACCTCTTTCATAAAATCTATCTTCTGCTGGGTGCCAGTGGATCATGCCTATAATCCTAGCTACTCAAGAAGCTGAGGTCAGAGAATCATAGTTCAAAGCCAGCCCAAGGCAGAAAAGTCCATAGGATTTTTACCTCCAATGAACTACCAAAAAGCTGGAAGTGGAACTGTAGCTCAAATGGTAGAGTGCTAGCCTTGAGCACAAAAGCTCAGGGATAGTGACCAGGCCCTGAGACTAGAACACACACACACACACACACACACACACACACACACACACACACACACACACACACACACACACACACACACACACACACACACACACACACACACACACACACACACACACACTGTTCTGAATGAGAGAGGAATAATGGGTAAAGATAGTCATAAGACTCAATATACATATATAGAAATGGAACTAAAAAACATGAGCAGATGGGTGGGGTTGGGATGAATATGAGGGGAGAATAATGGGAAGAATCACAATGATCAAGATACATTTAACACAGAAATTGGCACACTGAATTGAAACAAATAAGATAATAAAAAATTAAAATTTTAAAACCTCAAGAAAAGATGCTCCTCAACTTACAATGGAGGTAATGTCCATCAGTTGAAAAGGTTAGTGATTCATTTAGGTATTATTAGATTTGGTTAACCAGCAATATGGTGGTTAACAACACAGTATATACACAGTATCAGCAGCCTACCCTCATGATCTCATGGTTAACTGGGAGCTTCCGCCTGCTGCTACTATCCAACATCACAAGAGATGTGTCCTATTAATAGTCTTGAAAAAGATTAGTATTCAAAATTTAAAATAAGATTTCTAAGCTGGGTGCTAGTGGCTCACATCTATAATCCTAGCTCCTCAGGAGGCTGAGATCAGAAAAGTCTATAAGACTCTTATCTCCAAAACACAACTCAAAAAAGCCAGAAGTGAGGAAGTGGCGCTATAGCTCAAGTGGTAGAGCGCTAGCCTTGAGCTGAAGAGCTGAGGGACAGAGCCATGCCCTCAGTTCAAGCCCTGCAACCAACAACAACAAAAAAAAAAAAACTAGAAAACAAATCACAATCATTCTCTTCAGATGTGCAGGTCTTTCTTTTATCCTGCCCATGTAATTGTAACCCCTCTGTATAATATGTTCACAAATAAAATAAAAAAATAAAAATAAATTTAAAAAATTAAAAAAAAAGCCAGAAGTGGCATAGTGGCTCAAGTGGAAGGCATTACCTGTGAGCACAAAGAGGCTCAGGGATAGTGCCCAGGACCAGAGTTCAAGCCCCAGGACTGGCCAAAAAAAAACCCAAAAAATTCATACTTGAATTTTTCAATATTTCTATAACAATTGTGTCAGATTTTCTACTATATTTCTCCTTTTTTTTTCTTTTTGTTGTTCATGGGGCTTGAATTCAGGGCCTGAGTGCTTATTTTGCTCAAGGCTAGTGCTCTACCACCTCGAGCCACAGCACTACTTCTTGATTTTCTACTATAAAAAGATTTATTATGACCAGGTAACCTGATGAGGTGTTTTCAATTATCTGTTGCATTTTTTTTTATCAACAAGCCAGTTTTTCTGAATATGAACTGCCTTGCCAAGCTCTACAAGTAAACTACTTTTCTTTTCTTGGTGTATTTGTGCTTCTAAGTCTTCCTTTCACATCATTCTCAACCACAAGATGATATCTAGTTTTACACTATTGTAAATCATATTGTAGCACATAACTTGTAAATGCTTCCATGTGCATGTAGTGACAATATCTCAAACAGATATCCAAAAAAGGACTTGAAAGAACCAATGATGTACACATTTTTAATATATTTTGCCAAACTGCTGTCCAAAGAACTGTTCCAATTTATACTCCCCATCATTACATGAGAGTCCCTAGCTTCCTACACTTCATTAACATGTGAGATTACCACTATTTTTTTTAATCTAATGGGTAAAATGCTCCATTGTTTCAACTCCATTTCTCTAATTACTACCTATTTTGAACAGAATGTCTATTGACCATTTATATTAATTATTATCCCAACTCTTGGTTCTTATCTTCTGTTCATTTGCAATGTATTCTGATTAATAGTTCTTTGTTGTGGAGCTTAATTTTCTGTTATATGTGGTATTCTTTTATTACAACCTATCACTAGCCTTACTTTGTTTATACTATCGTTTGTTTTATAAAGTATCAAACTTTTATGTAGTCACATTTATCAGCCACTTATCAGTCACTTCATTCTTTCATGACTTCTGGTATTTCATCTTGCTTAAAAAGAACTTCCCACTCCAAAATTATAAACATATTGTCTTTTAATAAGTTTGGGGCTTGCTTGTTATATGAAATTTATATATATATATATATATACATATATATATATATATGAGGTAGGACTTTCTCTAATTCTCAAAATAGTGTTGTCTCAACTGTATACTAAGTAATCTATTTCACTCAATTTGAAATGTTATATTTTCCATATGTTAAGTTATCACACAAAATTGACTATTTCTGGACTTTGTTTTCCTATTCTGTAAATCTGTCCATTTCTATACCAATATTGAAAACTTTTAATGACCAAAGGTCTATAGTATGTTTTAGTGTCTGGTAAAATGGAATCTTCCATATTAGTGTCTTTAAAAGTTAGCTGTTCTCATAAATTTTCTCTTCCATATGATTTTCAAATCAGTATATTAAATACCACTTTAAAATCCTATGGGAATTTCTCATTGGCATTGCTTCAATTTTATAGAATAAAAATTGTTTTCTTTAAGACTATTGTACATTTTCAAAATTAAAAAGTACAATATTCACCAAGTGCCTACTACAGGCTAAGTTCCAGAGTAATGAAGGTAATTCTTGTAATACATAAATGTACCAGGGAGGGGTGTGAGCAATCACTAGTCAATGAAAAAAGATCTACAGATATATAAACCGGTTCACTAATGGCCATTACAGTACACACCTTGAGGTTTATTTCTGTCTCTGAATTTATTTCTAGTTTTGTTTTATTCCTTTGACCTTATTGCTTTGCCTTTTAAACAAGTGGCAATTTGCTAAGTATTCATACTATGTAAGCGATTATTTTGACCCCATAGGTAAATTTCATCATCATCACAACTATATAGATAAGGAAACTGAAGCTCAAAGAAACTTGCAAAAGTTACATCAGAAAAGATCAGAGAGCAAGGAGGCAGAGAGCACCTAAGACTGGAAATCAGTTTTCTCATCTTCTGCCACTCCTCCCTCCCATTTTCAAAGCCCTGATAATCTGCCAAATGTAAAACCCACCTCTGAAATAAGCAAAGGGAATGAAAAACATTCACTTTTGCTTCCTGTTTCATCTCTGGGAATCTGTGCCCAGAGAATAATACAAACTGGTGGAGGGAACAAAGCAATGTTCCTCCATCATTGTCTAAGTTGGGACCTGTCAGTCCCTCTCCTTGAACCTAAAGTCAGAGGCCAACTACATAATTAGCGATGATCTGTGCTAAATGAAAATATTCAAAAGTATTAAGTAGCTGGGATACTAACGGCTCACACTTAACAGTCCTAGCTACTCAATAGGCTGTGATCTCAAAGTGAGCCAAGTCAGAAAAGTATACCAGCTCCAAAACCACCACCACCACCACCACCAAGCAGGGACGGAAGCATGACTCAGGCGGTACAGCTCTAGCCAAGCAAGCTAGCAGGCACGAGGCCCTAGGTTCAAGCCCCCACACAGGCAAGTAACACGATAACCCCGTAACTTCAGGTGACCAGAGGAGTTAAGGCACGCGCGGGGCCCCGGAGTGCAGACCCAGGGCCCAGCCCTACCCGTGAGGCGGCTGCTAGGGCAGAGTTGGCCCGTGGTCTGACGCGTGTCCCTGGCTTTGCAGAGTCCCAGCCCGGCTCTGATGAAGAAGGCTGCTCGGAAGTCTTCCTCCCCACCGACAGCGACTACGACTCCAGCGACGCCCTCAGCCCCCGAGACCTGGACTTGGTGTACCTGTCTTCGCACGACATCGCCCAGCAGGCCCTCAGCGGCCTCAGCGGCAGCGCCCCCGACGTCCTTCAGATTCATGACATGAAGCCTCCGGCGGGGCCGGGCCAGGACCCGCAGCAAGGCCGGGCCCAGGGCCCAGACCCAGACCACGCGTGCACCGAGGTCCTCCACGGCCTGTCACTCACGGGCTTCGCCCCCAAGAATCACACCAAGATGGCGCCGCCGGGCACACGGCCCGCGGCGCTAGGCTTTCTGGGAAAGCGGAAGCCCGGCAAGCACCAGCACTACGGCGGCTTCAGTCGCCACCACCGCTGGCTGCGCATGCACAGCGAGATGACGCAGTCGCTGTCGCTCTCGGATGGCGTTTACACTCAACACCTCTCCCCAGCCAGTGGCGCATCCCAGGAATCCCGGGAGGCTAAGCCGCTTCCGGTACCCGCGGGGGGCGATGGGCCCAGGGGCCTGCCTCTAGCCCACGCGGCCAGCCTCCCAGAGGAGCGGAAGAGCCGCCTCCAGGACCCGAGGCCTCCCCCTCCCACCCACCGCATCTATGCCGCCCAGGCCTTTGCAGGGGCCCGGCTGGGCCAGGACGCAAAGCCCTGGGCCAGCTTGAGCCCTGTTCCCGCAGGCCGCAGCCGCCTGCGGAGCCCCTCGGGCCCAGAGATGAGCCCTGAAGGCCCAGTGTCCCCAGTGTCGGAAATACTTAGCAGCATGCTTTAGGGAGACACCACCGGCTATCCTTGTGCTACTACTAGTTCCTGCGGTTGCCAGTACCATAACCCTAAGCCTGCCCCACTGTGTCTCTACCCATTTCCAAGTGTTTTAGACTTTACAAATCCAGAGGTTACTGGTTCAAGACCCTCTTTTTTTTTTTTTTTCAAGAGGAGGGGAGGCTAGATTTGCCAGTTACATTCCCAGCTCAGCTTACAAAGGAGCTTTTGTGTCATCGTGATGTCTGAGAGAAGTGATTCAAACATGCAAATCTCTTGGTGGCATCTGTGGCTGAGATGGGCAAATCCAAAGATATACACTCTTAGTACGTAGGCTGGCTCTATTATAATCTGACTCCTGGGTTTAGGACTCTTCCATTCATTTGTGATTGGCAAATAAAGTTCTATAGATGGAAACAGGATTGATTTATCTCCCTAGTCTGTACTTTTAGAAGAGTTTGAGGGGAAAAGAAGTCCTGATTTTGCCTCTAGGACAAGAGATCAACTGGGCTTGTGCTGGGTTTCCTGTCAGCTAACCCAGGTCATGCTAAAGTGCAGAGTTCACAGGACTCCTAAAATCCAATTTATCCATCCACACTCACCTAATCAAGCCAGCCTTGGCAGCTCTTTCTATGTGAAGATTACAAAAAGTGCTGTGTGAAGACCACAATAAATGAAAGTAGAAGACACTTCTAGGGCTGTCTTTCAAAGATAGAATAGGGTAGGAAGCAGTCCTTCCCACACACTTAGCTCCCATTTGAACATGAAAATGAATAGTAAGTTGTTCCAGAGTACAAGGAAACAGCTGTTATGTGAAAGCCTAAATTATACATAAGAGACAGGGAAGGAAGAAAGACATGAACAAAAAACCTATCTCCTATACAAAAACTCCTCTACAGTCTTAAAAAAACGTTAAGGCCAGAGGGACTGTGTCACTGAATATTGTACTGGATCTGCTCCAGATTCGTGATAAAATTGTCATTGAACAAGAAATTGTTCTGCAGCTATGACTGGTGAGGGATGGGTTCCTCATACTCTACAAACACATCACTCACTCCACATCATAGGTCAAGGAGTACCTGCTTTCCTCTTTTAACCTATGACTCTGTTTTGTCCCAGTATTATTTGGCCCATTGGCCACAGGGTAAATCTTTCCTTAGAAGTATTTTATTCCAGAAGGTGCTCAAATTCTGGAGATCCTGATTTGTTCACATTGCCTCCTACTTGACTTCTCACAAGTGAGAAGCCCAAAAACAAATCAGAGAAATCTTGCCACATATTTAGGAAAGGCATGAGTCTTCTTAGGTCCTGAAGCCATCACTGTTCAGTTCATTTACATTCTAAAATGGTCCTTTTCTGATTCACAGGCATTTTCATTAAATATTATTCTTCACAGTCCTATTCCTGCCTTCATAGTCCTGCTACTTGACCTCATAGGAGTTCATACAAAGTCCCCTGTTCACAGTGTTTTAACATTTGATTTAAATATAAATAATTTTGCCTGGCTGTAAAGGTATACATTTGGCCCTTGGCCTGTGATCATTAGAAAACTAAAGCCCAGAGGTCAGTCTTTATTTTTAAGATATTTTATACTCAGAGAATCCCTCAACTAATCTTGATCAAAATCACAACAGCTCCTCTTCCATGCCTAGGAGGATTTTAGAATATAGTTTTCTTTTAAGTTAATTATGTGCATGAAAGAAGTAAGGATTAAAGCTAGAACGGACCATAAAATATATCTTAAATACTTAGATTTACCAATAGTGCAGTTAAAGCCAAGAGAGCTGGGTTAGTCACAGTGTTAGGCTTAGAACCCCAAGCCATTCCCCATACTATCAGACTAGGAATTGGTATATACTTAATCGGCTTTTGATAGCCTACAGGCTACTTACCTATTTTGCAAAATGGTCCACTTCCTTTTCTAAATTCAGTCCTGTGTTCAACCTTTACCCAACAAGTTTCCAGCATCCGGGAGCTTCTTGCTGGTGGAGAATGTGAATTTCATGTAATAGACATCTAAGCAAAGCTAACTAGAAAAGCAAATGTGGAAGAAATGTCATCTCAAATTATGACTCCTATTTCAAAACAGAAATGAGTGAGTTATCTGTACTTAATTTCTACTTGTTTCTAATTAGAAAACAGATTGTATATGATGAATGAGTTTGTCAGATAAGATTCTGAAATTCTTAAGAACTAAAAAGCCAAGCAATTCTCTGATCCTGACCATTCTACAGACACAGGAGGAAATTTGTGACTGTGAATTGGATTGGAGGTGCTCAACAAACAGTTAGGGAAGAAACTGGCCCACCTTTTAGATTACTGGACTGAAACTGCAGCAATTTCAATCCACTGGGGACATAGGGTTATATTTAAGCTTCCCATGAGAAAGAGGCATGTCCATGCACAATAAATTTCAGTGGGCCTATCAATCCACTTTAAAGTTCACTTTACCAGAAATTTTTCCATATAAAAGTGAATAAGTAGCTAGTTGTTCAAACAGATTCACCCAACACTTCTACATTGCAACACTTGTAAACCTGGTCAGAATTAATTCATTCTTATTATAACTATGTTTTCAGTTGTTTTGTTTATTCATATTAATTACAGACTTCATAATGTCAAGGACCTTTTTGCCTGTTTTACTTTTTCTTTTACATATGTATATAATGAATTTGGTACTTTCTTCTTTTCAAATCTAATTTGAGAGCCTATAAAGAAAACTTTTTTTGTCCTGGATCTTCTTTTCCAGAGGTTTTCCAGTATCTTTTTTTACTCAGATCTGCATTATCTAGCTTTCATCATTTCTGCAAATCTTTAAAGAAAAATCATTGACTGAAACCATCCCTTATCTGTCCTTATGGCCTGGCAGAGAACCAGAGACTCAAAGTGTGAAACACATTTCCAGGCCACAAGGAGATCACAATCTGGTCTAAAAATGGAGCCATACATTCACCATACATCTCCCTATTGATGTCTTGGGGAGGCAGTGGCCTGTTACCTCAACCAGGCAGACAGAGCACATATTTGGCTAGACATCTTTGACCATGCTACTGCTATCTATTCATGAGGTAGGACAGCTTAGAAAATGCAAGTCACAGATGTGTGTGCTGGACAACCATTTGCAAGGCTACCACATCCTTTAATTGGTGAGGATACCTGGGAGGCAGTAATTAAAAACATTCCCTCTAGGGAAAGAGTATTTTAAGAAGTGCATACTTAAAGATGAGATCCATTCCATTTTAAGAACATTCACTAATGCTCGAAGCAATAATTACATAGGAGAAAATGGCTCCATTTGGTTTGAAAGTTGAAGCCAGTTAGTAATAATATTCTGCCAGTCCCCTTTCCTGAAGGATCCCAAAGCACTTTATGAAAAGCAGTGACTGAAGCCTTGTTGTACTCCCCTAAAGAGACCTTGTCTGGGAGCCACCTGGCAAACACCTACCCCATCCTTGCCAGGAGATCATGCCAGACTAGTGAAAAAGAAGACTGGCTTCTCATTCATTGTTATCCTGCCACACAAATGTATACCCTGTTGAGGGCTAAGCGCTTCTCTGGAAGATGACTTCTTTAAACAAGAAGGCACACCAGAAAAAAAATCCCAACTCCTGGACCTCTTCTGCTTCACCCTCCACCCAGTATATATTCGCTTTTTATTTGGAGAACTATCAGCTCAAGCTGTCAAGGGGTCTGTTGTGTACTTAAGTTCCCTAGTTATATTAGCAGTACTGAGAATTCTCTGGTCTCTGAAAATACACACACGAATGTATGTATATATGATACGTATATGTGATTATCATTAGTCTACAGCTTCTCGGCCTTTTAAGTAATTGCTACAGTGGAGGGTGTGCATCTTTGTACACAAGTTTACTAACTAGAACATACTGATTAGAAAGATTAGAGGGGATCCTTGCAGACTCTCAAGAAAACACCCTTTACCCTTAAGGAATTCAAAATAGTACATTGACACCCTGGAGTCTAAATATTTTTTCCAGATGATTCAACAAAGCTTCTCTTTTGAAGGTCATATCTTTAAGGAAACTTTCAAGGGCATCTCTTCATTGGTATTAGGGTGAATGAGGGGAAACCTTTTCTTTGCCTATCCCCTCCCATAAGATGTGCAAACACATGGCTTCATGACTGTTAAAGCTAAACTTCAATGCAGCCTTACAAACAACAAGCGTAGTGTATTTGAAACTATGTTGTACAGCTTGGAAACCTATTCTAAGATCTTAATTCAGAGTTTTTCTGAGGTGTTGAACTTTGCCATTAGCAAAACTTATTTTTAGAAAAAAAAATCCTTTGACTGTTTATGAAGCACTGATTTTTGCCATATTTTAGGTCTCTGGTTTTTCCCTGCATCTGCACACAGTGATTATATTTGTGGTTTTTATTGTATCTTCTATTTCCTTTAATAATGAATTTGTAAAATGGCTATTCAAAGGGACAGTCAGTTTTGTTTAACAATAGAGTGAGCAAACTATGAAATTATTCTATTTTAGAAAAGGAAATAGGAGGGTTTTTTGTTGCTGCTTTTGTTATTGTTGTTGTTACTGTGTTAAACATTATCCTAGGGTCTTTCCCTACTGATATACATGCTTTAAATTTCAACAAAAGCCAATATTTAACATATTAGCCAATGTTGTGAAGCTGTTAATGTTCTTTGCTTTTTGTCCCTCAGTCCATGATACAAAAATCTTAATATACTTTCCTAACAACCACTATCTATTTGATTTTCAAAAGTCCAGTCTGGCAAATTATTGTAAGGCATTCTGAATTTCTATGTTGCCTTTGGCTTGTAAAAAATCATATATAGGAAGAATATCCCATGTTTGTTTTGTGGTCATAAGCATCAGTTTGATATTTGTGATTGGAAAATGTGTGTGTGTGTGTGTGTGTGTGTGTGTGTGTGTGTGTGTGTGTGTTTGGGGAGAGATGTTTCATTAAAAAAGCAATTTAAGTAACATTCTATTATGCAGTGTTTGATTGCTTCCTGCCTAATGTAATCTGGCTGATTATTGGTTGTTATTTGTTCCGAATTTATTGTATCTTGTTGCTATGTAATGTGACCTGAATGTATGTTAAAATTTAGACTTCAGTACATTAGCTGCACAATTTTTGTGTGCTTTACACCTCTGTAAATATACAAATGAATCATGTATGATGTGTTAAATGTGACCTCCAATCTTGAAACAATAATATTTTGTAGTATGTACATTTGGAAACTATTTGAACATTTTAAATGGGTATTGTAAAATGGCCAGTACTCTGAATCTAATATAGCACCAGTAAATTGCATGCCTCTTCAACCTACTGATTGATTTACAAGAAGGAATCAGGGTTTAACAAGAACTAAGGTAATTTTTCTAAAGGCAAGTATTTTTTATAATTTCCTACCTGCCTAACTGTATTTTCAAGAAAAATTGTCAACAGAAGAAATATTAGCTATCTGAGGGAATTACTTTGTTTCATAAGAATTAAATATACTTTATATCCCACCCAGGCTTGTTGAAATCTAGGTCAAAAGTAAAGTAATCAAAACTATTTTTGATTTGTCATAAGACTTTTTGCTGTTTAAAGGACAGTTTGTGAACCCTTTGTCTTCAGTGTGGAGAATTGTCAATTAAATAATAAACTAATAGATTCTCAGTACTTGGCTTACTTAATGCTATTTTCATGAGTCAATGAAGAGGGCTTTTTAAATCTTCTTGTGAAGACTTTGAGAAAGTTATGATTTGGGGCATTGTTTGAGCAATTATCATGTCTATTGAGCAATCTTCTGTGTCTAACTAGTTGGTTCTTGATTAACCGATAGCATTTGGGTTAGTTTTTTTTCCCTAATTGATTATTGCCAACAATTGAAAATACAGCAGCTAATGCAATGCTAAATTCTCTTACCAGGATGTAGCCAGGAGTGTAGCTATCTTAATCTCGCTGCTCCCTCCTCTGTGTCGTGTTGAAACATCTTGAGTGCATTCTGCATGTGTAGTCCTATCTTGAATTCACTATCTATCCCTTTTGTTTCCACATTCACAAAGCTCCTTCTCCTCTGACTCTGTCTAGCTGAGATTTGACATTTCCATTGTGTTTGAGAATACTATAAAGAGATTACTTCAGTCCCAGGAACTTGTACAAAGGTTCTTCTGAATTCCCAAGGACAAGAACCATGCTGCTTTAGACTGTGTATTTGTCTTATGCTCCTTTACAGAAATTCTTTTACACACACACACCTGTTTATCAGCATGTTTGTAGTTGGTTTTTCTGACAGCTTCAGAAGGCTGTATTGTCCTGCCTAAATGTGCTGTTTTCCCTATGTAAATTGTCATCTTTCTAAGCAAACCACTACTTTCTTTCCCTAATAATGCCTTTAACTAAAAGTTTACCTTCTTTTTCAAACCAAATAGATGACAATATTCTTTCCTCTATGAACAGTCTTGAGGAGGTGTTTGGGGAGAGAGACCAAAGGTAAGAAGATGCCTTTCAAAGTTAACTACTAAGTAAGAAGTTTGTTTTCATTGAGTGCTCAAGTCTTTTGATGAGTTATGCTAAGTAATAACCAGTATTTTCACATACCAACAAGAAATAAGCCTTTCTTCTCAATAATAATAATAATTTTTAAAACCAAAGAGTCTCTGATTATTTTGTCCCACATTTCACAATGTCAAGGAAGTTAGATATTTGCAATGAATTTTTGACTGTGAAAATGCATTTCCTCTTCAGGTAATATATAGCATTATCACCTTGTTGTGGCCTGTTTTATCAAGTTATTTTTGCCAGAGACGTGGCTGGTGTTAAATACTGGCTACAGGAAGTTAAACACTAGATCTGTGCTAAAGTAGACTAAAAGCAGTAAGTCAAAAGTGAATGCCTATTTTGTTTGTCTTCATCTCTCCAGAACATTTCACAGCTCCTGGTACATATAGCTATTAAATGAGTGACAAACTTACAGCCACTAGAAATGCAGATAAATGTCTTAAAATCTGGCTAGTTTCTCCATAAAGAATTGACTAGAGGCAGCCACCAATGGTTCACACCGGTAATCCTACTATTCAGGAGGCTGAGAGGTTTTGGAACCAGTCCAGGCAGACAAATCCACAAGACTCTTATCACCAATTAAACAGCAAAAATCTGGAACTGGAGGTGTGACTCAAATGGCAGTGTACCAACCATGAGCAAAAAAAAAAAAAAAGCCAAGTAAGAGGGCAAGGTCCTGAGTTCAAGCTCCAGAGCTAGCAAAAGAACTGACTAGCTCTTTCCAAATGGTTTCTAGTCCGGGGCTCTCTAAAATGGCTCAGATGAAGCTCAGTTTGTCCCCTAAAAGTCATTCAAAGCATTTCATTAGGTTTACATGAAAATCAATACCCCACAAACCATTTTCAGAGTACGGTGATTTGAGTAAACCTTCGGGAGGAAGCAAAAGTCCTGTGGGAAGCCTGCCCTTTCTTATAGTATAGAATGTACTTTGGGAGAGCAAGAAATCATTTGAATATTACAACGTGCCCAGTGAGTGAGTGCCACAGTGATGGGCAAACCACTCATGCCAGCTATATCACCTTGAGGACCAGCGCACCTGCTCAATCTCATTCCAGCAAGAACTTTTACCTTTATTTTAGAAACAAGAAGAGTGGGATTCGGTGAAGTAAAAACTAACGCTAACACTCCTGACTTTCTTGGGTGCCACACATCATTGAATTCGGTCTTGAGAAAGAAAAACAATGGCTTCTGGATGCTCTCTGAAATAGGCATCCTGCACAGACAGACACAGAAGGGAAGATCAAACACAAACAATGACCACAGATTAAGACAGCTTGAACAACACAGCACACAGACCTTTTTACACAATACCCACATTCTAGCTTAGAATCAAGGCGCTCTGAACTGACAGATGAAGACATGTATAAAGTGTGTAATCTTTTTTTTAATCTCTGAGATTCATGAATACAAATGTTCTCAACTACCTATCAAGGATAGGTAGGAATTCTCAGACTGTTTGTATTCTGATGACCTATTTTGTGCTGTTTTGTTCCTGGTGAGAACCATAGGTTTAGAAGACAAGTAGGAGGAGGCATTGAGTCTACTGTAGAGAGAGAAACGGCAAGAAACTCAGGCTTGACACCCCAATATCATCCCCTCCCCCCAACCAAATCATTCTTCATAGTTGGAATGAATTGAATCTTCTGCCTTGCCAGGTCCCAGACTTCCTCTAGCTGGTTCAGTTCTCTTAGGCCTGGCTGTTCACACCACTGTGGAATCAGAATGGATGTGGTCAGGAACATCCCTTGGAACCTCCCCAGCTTCTAATTTGGCTCTAGTACTCCCACCAGCTGTTCTCTTAGATCTTGCCTGGTCACTGCCATAAGATCCCTTCTCTGGAGTGTCCTGGAAAGGGTCAAAGCATTGCCCAACTCCAGGGGGCACTATTATTAAGTGTAGAATGTGCTCTATTAGCCATTTCCCAGAACCAAGGTATGAAGCAAGCAGGCCCCTTTGCCAGTGATCAAGGATGCAAAGGGCATATCTTCTGGCACCCAAAAGGGAAAGAAAGACTTCCAGAAAGAAAACCAGAAGTGGCACCATGGCTCAAAGTGGTAAGAGCACTGAGAGAAAGCACTCTGGAACAGCATCCAGGCCCTGAGTTCAAGCCCCATGACCAACAAAAAAAAGAAAGAAGGAAAAAGGAAAAGAAAAGAAAAGGAAGGAAGGAAGGAAGGAAGGAAGGAAGGAAGGAAGGAGGGAAGGTAGGTAAGAGATTGTGATGGAACATACCACTCTAATTATGTAGGATGCTTATTCTCCCACAGTGAGCCATGCTCTGAAGCACAATGTTGAATTCATATCTGACTCTTTCAAGTTTAGGCCAACTTGAGTACCAGACCAACATTGTGTGGGCCATTTGACTTGGTAAATCCAAGTGCCAGGCATTGTTCTCCCTTTGCTCTCAGCAGTGTCTGTGAAGTCAGGACAGCATCATTCTCTGACAAACAGTCAGCATATTTCCTCAAGTCCCAGGAGGCCTGATATTGAAATGTTTTCCTCCCCATAGTTATATTTTCCTTGGTTGAAAAAGTTTTGTTTTGGAAGTTGCTACCCTGTCGAGGTAGTGAGTCAGTTTGGGAGGTTGGTGCAGAGAGGAAAATGCACATCACTGGCAGAGGCCCTAAGGATGGGGGTGAGAGGAGATGGGAGATTCCGGGTGGGAGAAAACTGGCCACACCCTCTTCACCCTTCTGCCCTTTCAGGAAGAACACAGCCCTTCCTAACCAGCTGGAGACTTCTTCATGTAAGCCATAAGCCAGACCCAGCTGTTACCTTAGTATTTGTTTCTGGGAGAGGATAGGTAGGAAAAGAGCTAACATTTATAGATCATCTCTTAAGTGCCATGTAATCTTCTGCTTCCCTTTTACTGTAAAAGAAGGATTGTCATCCACATTTTACAGAAGGGAAATTGTATGCCCAGCATACACACAACAGATGGCAGAACTAAGCCTGGAATTCAAATTTAATGTGAGAGAGACTAACTCCCTTTCTCTCATATAGGCTCTTTACAAGACTCACACTTACCCTGAGAAATAGATTTAACTGACTTGGGATGGGGAGGGGAGGAGATAAGAAAATGGAATTGGAGGGTCAACTGAAATGATCTGACTTGGGGCAAGATAGGTATCATTGGTAAATGGAGAAGAGATTTATGGAATTCAACGGCCCTTTCTTTCCCCTCTCCATTCATTATCTAACCTCAATTTTTCCATCCTATACATTTTCTTCATATAGAAAGGCCATACATACAGATACAAAAGAACACACATAAAGACCCCAAACAGACAGGTTCCCCTACACACACAACACAAACACACAGACCCACGCAAGCACAGAAGCACACACATCTGGAGGTAAATCTCAGGACTCAAGGGTTGGCCTCATGCCAACTCTGAGCCCCAAGTAGCCCGCTGAGGAGTCCTGGCCTGCAACACTTTGGGAGGTCAAATCCATGAAAGAGCCCTGGTAGTTTAAAAAAGAGAAAGGGAGAACGAAAGAACACCAGCACCTCTCATGATGGGAGGTCAGCTCAAATGAAACCAGGGAGTGGGGGGGGGTTGGCGGGTGAGGGGGGACGGGTGAGAGCTAGGGGGTGGGGAGCCTGGTGCTGGCAGCTGAATTCCTACCCTGGCCCCGCTCCAAAAGATTAAAATAGAGCTCTTAGAGTGTCCCCTCCACAGACCAGCTTGCCAGGGGCCAGACAATACATGGGTTTGTGCTCCAGCACAGGCCTCCAGAGAGGTGATGTTTTTACCCGGACAGCTAAAGGCACAGAGGCAGGTCTAAGCAATTCCAAAGCTCCTTTGGCCCACAGTCCCAGAACAGGCCACAGCGGAGGGAAAGCAGCCGGCTGCGAGGACGCATACAAATCTGCTCTTTTCTCTTCTCACCCCAGGGCAGACTCCTGGACTCACACACTTCTTCATTTTATCTACCCCCAAAATACCCAATTGGCAGGGCTATGTGGGACCAAGTTTTAGCAGATTCGTTCTACTTTAATTGGGTAAAAAAAATTCAAGTTCAGCTGTAAACAGACAGCTCTAGCGATGAGGCACGGACAGGGCGTCCCTCAGGAGCATCTAAATGCTCAGAGGAGTACAAACACCTCATTTTCTCGACCCAAGACACACAGCTTCCCCTGAAGGAAGCCTCACTGGCCCCTTGAGGTTACATCTGCTTCCGTGGAATTCTTGAGGATTTCAGGCGGCTGGAATTCAGTCCAACATCTCAGACCACTTGCTAATACAAAAGTATGAAAACAAGACTCTTATTAGCTAAGTGTACAGATTCCAGAATTGGCCAGACATGGGTTCTACTCCTGGCTCTTCTACTTAGTAGCCTTTTGAACGTGAAATCACTTAACCTTTCTGAGACTCAGATTCATTATCTCAACTAGCACCTACTTGTGGTCTTAAGGATCAAATTAGGAGAAAAAAAATGCATAGAAAGTGGTCAAACCAATGGCTGGCATATAACTACCCAATGTTAGCCAAATAAACAAAAAAAAATCCCTCTACCAAATCCCCTGAAATTAAGGGAAAAAATATCATTTATCACTTGGTGGTGAGAGTGAGAACCAATAGACAGGACCCTGGAACACAGACCCATAAGAACTACATGGGAAAATTAAGACATACAATGACCCTCTCTATAATGTTTTGAAGGATCTTATTTAACATTCCACCAGAGAAATCACTTTTTAAAACAGCCCTCAAGTCTACTTCACAGCATAAAGCCCATTGTGGTATACCATGATTTTTTTATGGAATTATAATTTAACATATACTTTTTAGTATATATTTTTATTGAATTTAACATATAATTATATATATTTTGGAATTATGAGGTTGTAGTCAAGTGAGAGGAGGTTAGAGCTAAGTCATCTTAGAGATGAGGACTGAAACTTGAGAAATTTCTATCAACTATCTTAATTTTTTATTAGTTGGGTAAGTAGCTAGTCTTTAATTTTAATGGGGACAACTCTCCTTCTACCTCACACATTGTATTCCACAAAACCAAAGTTCAAGAAAAAAAAAACAAAGGAATGAGAGATGTAGGACACCTTTCTTAGCATTACACTTTATTTAGATAGTTTTAGCCATGCAGATATGAAGATCAAAACATATAATGGCCAACCATCCTATGTGCATAGAATTGAGGACATTGGATGTTCAGTTTTAAAACCAAGACAGTGAGGATGGGAATGTGGCTTAGTGGTAGCGTGCTTGCCTCACATGCATGTAGCCCTAGGCTTGATTTCTCAGTACCACATACACAGAAAAAGCCAGAAGTGGTGCTGTGGCTAAAGCTGTATCTCAAAGGAAGCTCAGGGATAGTGCCCAGGCCTTGAGTTCAGCCCCAGGACTGGCAAAAAAAAAAAAAAAGACAGTGTTAAGTATGACTGAGCTGGATGCCTTCATGAAATAGAAAAACACTTGAAATGTATCCAAGGATTCTCAGCATAAGACCATAGGAAACAGCCTCAGTCCATCAGAAAATAATCTTTAGACTCACTACCAAAGCCAAAACAATGCTGCAAAAGAAAGTACTCCTGGCCAGCCAATTAATGTATGGATCTTCAAAGGTTTCAGCAGCCTGTGTGTGGCTGGTTTGAAATTCACTCTTGGTATTAAGTCTCTAGTTCCTTCTGTTATACTAGATCAGTCTCTCAGGAATGCCTGCCTGGTTACTGTTGAGGTTTGTCCTCTTGGGTTTCTAAAAGATCTTTTCAGCATAAGATCTGGTGGCCAGTTTCTGACTTTATGTGTTTGTTTGTTTGTTTTTTAAAGAACTGCAGCTTCCTCTGTAGTGTCTTTTTTTTCACTAAGTAAATCCAGTGTAACACATATAAAAGGCTATATGATTTACAATGTGATATCTCTTTTTACTTCTCAACCTATTTTTCTTTATCTTTTCCTTATTCTTTTTTAATTTTGTGCAGGTCCTAGGATTTGAACTCAGGGTATGGGCACTGTCCCTGAACTTCGCTCAAGGCTATGGCTCCACCACCTTGAACCACAGCTCCATTGCTGACTTTGAACTGAGATCCTCCGATCTAAGCCTCTAAGAAACTAGCCACTAGTACCCAGCTTTTCTTTCTTCAAAAAATAAAAAATTAGGGCAGTGTTTCATTATGTAGTTCAAGATAGTCTATATAACTAATAATCCTCCTGCCACAGCCTTCTGTGTTATGGGCTAATAGTTATGTGGTATCACGCCTTGCAATATTGAATATAGTGTTGATTTTGTTTGCTTTTGTATCTTGAGACAGTCTGACTATGTAAGCCAAGTTGACCTCAAACTCATCATCTTCATGCCTCAACCTCCTGAATGCTGGACCATTATGCTCTACTTTTATGAAGATATCTACTCCATAAGAATATAGCCTGAAGATAGAGAAAGTGACAAAATTCGGGTCTTCTGACATGAAATTGTATGTACTCTTTACTATACCACAGCTCAGTACTATATGATATATGTTTATTTTATGTAACATAATATGATATTAAGTATAGTTTTAGTACTGGCTTTTCAACGGAGTCTTCTTTTTCTATTTTATCAGCATATGTTAATTGTACAAAAGAACAGGTTTGTTGCAGGTTGGGAATGTGGCTTAGTGGTAGAGTGCTTGCCTAGTATGCATAAAACCCTGGCTTCCATTCCTCAATACCACATAAACAGAGAAAGCTAGAAGTGGCATTATAGCTCAAGTGGTAGAGTGCTAGTCTTGAGCAAAAGAAGCTCAGGGACAGTGCCCAGGCCGAGTTCAGGCCCCAGGATTGGCAAAAAAAAAAAAAAAAAAAAAGACATTTTTATACACCTATGAATGACTTCAATCACACTTACACCCCCTTACCTTCTTTTGACTCCTCTTCCTCCTTCCCTTGGTCCTTCTTCTTCCCAAATACTCCTCCCTCTACTTTCATGTCTTTTTGTATGCCAGTCCTGTATCTTGAACTTTGGACCTAAGCACTATCCCTGAGCTTCTTTTGCTCAAGGCTACACTCTACCTCTTGAGCCACAGAGCCACTTCCAGCTTTTTCTGTATCTGTGGAACTGAGGAATTGAATCCAAGGCTTTATGTATTCGAGGCAAGCACTCTACTACTAAGCCACATTCCCAGCCCTTTCATGCTTTAAAAAAAATCTAGATTCTTCTTATGAGAGAAAGCATGTGATATTTGTCTCTCTGATTCTCTCCGATTTTACTTAACATGATGATTTCCAGTTCCATCCATTTTCCTGAAAATGTCATAACTTGGTTCTTTATGGCTGAATAATACTCTATTGTGTGTGTGTATATATATATATATATATATATATATATATGTGCATTTTAATCCATTCACCAGTTGATAAGCAGCTAGCCTGATTCTATAACATGCCTATTGTGAATACAATAAGCATGGTTTTGCAGGCCTCTTTATCATATGCCGATTTTGTCTCTTTCAGGAAGATAGCTGGATCATAAGGTATTTCTAGTTTTAGTTTTTAAAGACCTTCCATATTTATTGATTTCTATAGTGGCTTGACTGACTTAGATTCCTACCAATGGCATAAATTGTTTCTTGATCATTTCAAACATGTTCGGACACACATTTATGCACATACCAATACACACAGGACAATCTCAAAACTAGACCTGTTTAAATTAATCTATCCCAGAACCCCATATAAACAGTAAATACATTCCTGTATTTTTCTTCAGCCAAATAAGCATTACACAAATGAAACAGTATAATGGCTTAGAGGGTTGACTTCAGGGGGAGAAAAGCAAACAATTAGCCCCAGACACCAACATCTGTATAAAACCTGTCCTTGCTTTGCTCTATACATGGTTTCAAACTAGCCACGATTACTGGATACTAAGACAAAATTTCTACCTTGGGCAATCCATTCCATAGGGATAAAAACACAAAGAGAAGCTGGGCACTGGTGGCTCACGCCTGTAATCCTAGCTACTCAGGAGGCTGAGGTCTAAGGATCATGGTTCAAAGCCAGCTCAGGCAGCAAAGTCCGTGAGACTCTGATCTCCAATAAAAACCACTAGAAAACCGGAAGTGACGCTGTGGCTCAAGAGGTAGAGTGCTCGCCTTGAGCTGAAGAGTGCAGGGACAGTGCCTAGGCCCAGGTTCAAGCCCCACGACAGGAAAAAAAAAACCACGCACACACACACACACACACACACACACACACACACACACACACACACACACACACAGATGCATGTATTTTTACATAATACTGAATTGGTTGGCCTTAAAACCATCATATTATTTTGGTAATTTAAAACAATAATAAAGCAGATCAAGATGAAAATAAACTAAGCCCAGAATGTAGCGATATCAAATTTGGGCAAAGAAAACTCAGATCTCTCCCTTTGCATCTCTTAATTAGCCCCAGATACTGACATCTGTGAGAGACCTTCCCTGCTTCACACTCAACATTGGTTTTCAAAATGGCCACCTCTGCTGGATGCTAAGATTTTAGCTGTGACCTCTCATCCCCGCTCTTATTTCTTCCTCTACCCACTCACCCTAAAAAGACTTTGGTTCCTAATAAATGGCCAAGAATAAATCCTTTCCACACCAATTATTCTGCCAATACATCATTCTCCCCACTCTTTCTCCCTAACCTCCAGATGCTGTGTTCTGGAAATGGATGACTGTGGGAGTCAGTGGAATCTCCTTTTGTAAAGGTCTAGAGAGAGAGAGAGAGAGAGAGAGAGAGAGAGAGAGAGAGAGAGAGAGAGAGAGAGAGAGAGAGAGAGACTTACTTCTGTTGAAGATGGCTTGGATTTAAGTGCAATTAGAGCAAGTTAGTTATGGGTGGTTTGTCTTTTTTTTTTGAGTTCTGATTACATGCAGAGCCTGGTAAGAAGGAAATTAAAAGCCCTGGGGGCAGAGCATGAATGTATAGATGAAATCACTTGATGGCTTGGAAAAACTATTTAGTCAATGACTTGTATAGACAACTCCTACATTATATTTTAAGACTGATGAAACTCTAAAAAAGATACTTCTTGTTAGCTAATGGACTCATGATTCAGAATGGTCTTGACTACCAGATGTCATTTAGTAGAAATTAAAGAAATCATCAGTGTTCAGGCTTTAAAAACATTTAAGAACCGAATATAATAATCTTAACTGGGTAAATTATTGGGGAGAAAACAATTTATTGAGTTAAGAAGGTCAAGTTAAGCAACAGTATTAAATTTTTCTTTAAAAAGTCTGCTGACAGGGCTGGGAAGGTAGCTTAGTGTAGAGTGCTTGCCTTGCATGCATGAGGCCCTGGATTCGATTCCTCAGCATCACATAAGCAGAAAAAGCCAGAAGCGGCACTGTGGCTCAAGTGGTACAGTACTAGTCTTGAGCTGAAGAGCTGAGGGACAGCACCCAGGGCCAGCGTTCAGGCCCCACCAGCAACCAAAAAAAAAAAAAACATCCACTGACAGTTGGAAGGGGTGGGTGAGAATGCCAAAAGGGACAACATTGATCAAGAAGCATTATATTCATAAACTCTCTGTTGAATGGGAACTACTTTGTACAACTACTTGAGGATAAAAATATTAAAATATTTTTGGAGTATGCTAATATAGGCCAGATACTTGTAGCTAATGTCTGTACTAGCTTCTCAGGAAGTTGAAGGTAGCCCAGGCAGAAAAGTCCTCAAGACTCAACCTCCAATTAACAACAAAGTGCCCAACTAGAGTTCAAGTGGTAGTTGAACTACCAACTACAACTAGTTCAAGTGGTAGAGAACTAGCAGTAAGCAAGAAAGCCAAGAGAGAGTGCAAGCCCTGGTACCAGCACATACTGAAAAATATACTGACACAGTCTTGAGATAGAAATGAACCTATTCACATTGTCAATTACTTGTTCATTTTTGTAGTACGCATTAATTGAAATCTTACTATATGCCAAGCACTGTGTTTAGCATGGTTAGTAGGCCCTAACAATGACATAGATCTCTATATTCTCTGTTTGAGCTTTTTGTCTCACTAGGACATGATTTTTTAGCTTCATTATTATACTATGCAAAGATAATACGAAAACTTTATTATGTATTTAGGAGAATTGTGATTTTTGATACTTTAAAAATACATTTAGAAATTATTTAATCCTCCTCCCTTCAATTAATGAAATCTAGGGATGGGAGAATAGCTCAATGGTAGAGTGTTTGCTTAACATGCATAAGACTCTAGACTCCATCTGCAGCAACACACTTACATGCACACATGCATACACACACACACACACATATACACACACACACAATTCCAGTTCTTGCCATGAATACGGAAGAGAGTTACTGACATACCTCTGCTGACTAGAATGTGGCAGGAAAGGCAATATTTGACTTCCAAGATTAGATCAAAAAGGCACTGTGGATTCTTTCTTGCTCACTCTCTCAGATCACTTGCTCTGGAGAAAGCCAATTGTTATGCCGTGAGGAAACTCAAGCCACTCTATGGAGAGACCCATTTGATGAGGAACTGAGACTTCCTGCACAGAATGAGCAGTAAAGTGAAGCCTTCCAACAACCTTATGACCTGAGCCACCTTGGAACCCCCAGCCATGCTTCAGATATCCACAGCCCTCACCAATGTCCTGACTATACCTTTATGTGATAATGTAAGTCCAAACCACCCAGCTGAGTTGCTCCTGAATTCTTAATAATTCTTAGTAATTCCGTTAAATTTGTGGAGCAATTCAGTATGCAACAATAGATACATAAAACAATGACCAAAAAGGCAGAGCTGGGGAACGAAGCAAACAATTTCATCCTAACAGATTCTTAGACCTTCACTCCTCTGCTTAGTTTTAAAAATACAGCCACACCCCTCTGTACACAACCTTTACAGTACAATTTAAAAATTAAAAATTAAATAAATCCTCTTTTTAAAAAAACCAAACATATGGTCACTTTCATCCTAAGGCGAGACAACACTGGGATAACATTCCTTTTATTTGGAACCGAGATTGGCTTGCTCCTGCCAGGGAGAAGCTGTTACCTTGTTTTTGTAATGCTGTCTCAGCCATGAGTTAAAGACCCACAAAATGGAAATCGGATTTAAGAAATCATTGGTCCTGGATTGCATCAAGAACAAAATAATCTGTTCAAAGCTCCAGTTGTGGCAGTCAACCTTCCCCCTGTTGCTATTGATAATTTGTACCATGTTGACTGGGTTACTTAGCATTTACAAGTAAGATTCCATAGTGGCTACACGTCAAATACATGGAATAACTCTTCATCCACCTAGAGCATGAACCCACCCTCCACCCACTCGTTAGCCACCAGAATGTCAGGCAGTCCAGGCTGTCCTTACCACCCACATACCTCAACTGCCCTACTCCTGCTAAGGGCAAAGACCTCAGTCTCATCATACATGCAACTCGTTGGGGTCAAAGAGGAAAAGAAGGAACTGATGAGGGCCCTGAGGTACCAGAAAATAAACCAAAGGCAAGTGAAACATACCCAGGACCTAAAGGATGCAATTAAGCCTAATTCGCCTGGATCCAGAGTTTTCCTACCAAATTCCTGAGGAAACTGAATTGCATAATGTGTGACTTATTCAGAAACACACATCTCCGTGTTGTTGGCTGAGGCAAGAGCAATGTGGTGTGGGTCTTAGCAAGGGGTGCAGGTGCACAGAAATGTAAAGAACAGACTAAAACAACAAGCTCCCTGGCCTATAAAGAACAGTCTCATGTTTTGCTGGATTCCTTGGTCAGAGCATGTATTCATACATATGTGGGCTCTTGTGTGCAGATGCAACTGGAGCTGGGCTGGAGGGGGGCAAGAGGATGGTCCAGGAAGGGAGCAGGAGCCTGTCTCCATACTTTAAATAGAAATCTCAAAGAAAAACTATTAGATGTGCTCTCCCCTATGTCTGGCACTACCTTTTGCCAGCTCTTATGATAACTCCTGAATCTTCTCCTTCCTCAATCTTTTAACATTTTATATACAATTTTTTGGGGGGTCCGGTCATGGGGCCTGAACTCTGGGCCTGGGTGCTGTCCCTCAGCTCTTCAGCTCAAGGCTAGAGCTCTACCACTTGAGCCACAGCACCACTTCCGGCTTTTTTTCCTGCTTATGTGGTGCTGAGAAATCGAACCCAGGGCTTCAAGCATGCAAGGCAAGCACTCTACCACTGAGCCACCTTCCCAGCCCAGACATTTTATATAAAATTTTAAGTCAGAATATTTCTCCTCATTTGGAGAAAGTGTGCCTTCATTGAGCACATCAGTCAGTCTATTTCTAGTCTTCTGTATTCCTGCAGGGATAGGGAATAGGTGCTGACGATGAATGGTGAAATGTGAGATATGGAGAGGGATGATTGGAAACAAGAAAGAATTTGGGAAAAAGCAAGACAGCGCAATAAAAAAAAGAAAGAAAATTTCATCCTTGTTCTGTTTTGGTTCTGTTCCATGCCTTTCCAATGTAAAACCTGTTTAACCTGCTTTAAAGAAGAAAAAAATCTTGCAGCAATTGGAAGTTATGAGTAAGGGTTGTGTTGCTTTTCTGTCCAGCCTCCACTCTTGCAGAACTGAACAATCCAATCTCTCTTTCCCCAGCTTACCTGTGGCATGTGGGGCCTGCTCAACTTGAATAAATGACTGTTTATAGATGATAGCATCTGCTAAAGCCCTGATGAGGTCACCATGTTAAGTATTTCTACCGTCTGGTTGGGAAACTAAAGCTGACAGCTCCTAAGACCACCACTGCCCAGTACAGACAGTGCCACCCCAAGGTGGGAGCTTTCCCTTTGAGAGTCACTGTGGCTCTGTTTCAACTTGAAACCCTCCCTTAGGACCCCAGAGGATCACAGCCTCACATACTAATGCCAACGTTCTTATGCCACATGGAGAAACTAGTCAACAGGACTTGGAACACCTTATCTGGCTTTATTCTCATCACAACCCTGGCAAGATTATTGTTGTTAGACTCCTCCCCATTCTGCCAAGAAAGAAACTGAGGCTTGAAGAAACTAAATAACCTCCCCAGAGCCTCATCCAAAGTAAATACAAGACACAGAATTGAGCTCAGGTTCTTTCTAGCTCCCAAGTGTAAGACACTGTCACCCCAAATTGTGAAGGGAGTCTCCTAGAGAATGAAAAAGAAGTTGGGCACTTTGGCTTATACCTGTAATCCTAGCTACTCAGGAGGCTGAGATCTGAGGATCACAGTTCAAAGCCAGACCAAGCAGGAAAGTCTGTGAAACTCTTATTTCCAGTTCATTACCAAAAAGCCAGAAGTGGCACTGTGGCTCAAAGTGGTAGAGATCTACCTTTGAGTGAAAAAGCTCAGGGACAGCACCCAGGCCCTGAATTCAAGCTCCATGACTGATGACTGATGTGTGTGTGTGTGTGTGTGTGTGTGTGTGAGAGAGAGAGAGAGAGAGAGAGAGAGAGAGAGAATTTAGGAACACCTAGCAATGCTATTATTCAACCTTGCCTGTTTCCTCAGTCCCCATAGAACATAAATTGTCCTTCCTAGGATTGCTGTGGGACAGCCAATATCTTTGATACACTTTGCAAATGGATAAAAAAAATCCAGCACTTGCTTGATTGAAAAGAATGAATGGATGAAACAGTAAGTGGATGTGCACTGCCACTTCCTCTGAGCTGAAGCCCTTGAAGGAGTCCAGGATTCCTGCCCCTCAGAAAAAGAACTATAAAGGTCGAGTTCTGAGTTCCTGACTAGAAACACAAGTTTAAGTTCGCACAAGTCTCTCTGCATGGGTCAGAGAACTGAAAAACTCTGCTTCTGTGAACCTGCAGCCAATGTAGTTCCCCCCCCCAAAAAAAACATGTTTTTCCAATGTTCTCTCAGTGGCTACCCTAGGATATGGAGGAACACAGGAACAAAACAAATGGATTCACTTTTTAATAAGGTCAGAAAGGCACACCAAATATTTCAGTTCTCCAAGGTATCTGCTTCTCTCCAGCTGTTCAGGCTTCCCAGCCGCGACTCAGAAATGGACTTCAGGACACCCTGACAAGTAATTCTAACCAGCCGTGCCAGGAAAATATTAGCGTTAAAAATAAGAAGGAGAAGAAGAAGAAAGCAGAGATTTGTTTATTCTTTTAATATATGCGACTCTTTCAAGAGTGTCCTTCACGCCAAAGAACCCTGGGCAATTCTGTCTTCACCTGACCAGGATTAGCAAGTTAGAGCCAAATGGATTCATAGCTTGCTCCACTCAACCCTACAAGTATCACCCCCAAACTCTTTTTTTCCCCCTCTTGACGTGGGATTTTCAAGAGTTCACTGCCCCGTGGGATGAATTGGTTCTATTCGGAAGATGGTGGGGGCGTTTCTCTGAGATGACGCTGTTGTGGCCAGCAGAGCTTCCAGAACTATGGGGCCTAAAATGTTCTCCAACCCTGGTCTCTAGATAGTCAGCTCCCCAGATGGGGCGGCCAGGGCTTGCTGCCTTCTGCCCTGGGAAGCAGCCCAGGGGTCACAGAAGGAGACCCCAGAGAGCTATAGGGTTAACCAACAGAGCTGTAAACATTACCTCCTCTAAGGGCCTTCAAAGGTTTGGGGAAGGTAAACAAACCACATAAGTCTTTATCCGGCTCCTTACAACTGCCTCCTCGGGAGAGGGCTCCAAGAATTGAGTGGTGACTGTGCGGAGGCTTGAAAATTCTTTCTGTTAACAGCACCAGAGCCAGAAATGGCTTTTATTTTTCTTTCCCCAAACCCGCAACCCCCAATTTTTCATTATTTGCCACCCCAGCAGCTCAGTGGTAAGAATCTCTGGTCTTCTACTGGCTTCATGGTTTCCAATGTGAACAATTTCTGATCATTTTTTAAGTGGGTGGGAGGGCCAGGTGAACAAGAGCCACATGCTTAAAAACCAAGGAAAGAGATGAGCATGTCTGTTTTACAGGTTGACCAGATAATGGACTATCCACTGTAAACGGGGACCCAGCAGGGTAGGAGGTAGGGCTACTCCTGCTGAAAATCTGTCAGCAATATATCTTTGCACTCCCTTTCTAAACTTCCAAGCAGATATGTAAGGCCACGTGGCTTGTGCCCAAGAGCTCAAGGTCCAAATCTTGCTCTCATAAGTCCTTTCTTGAGCAAGTTATCATCTGCTGCTTCAACTCCTCGTGATAATATCAGGAGGTAGCATCTAGGAGCTATCTCCAACTAAGCATGTTGCTAAGTACCGTGTACACATTTTAACCATGGAGCCCTCACCCTAACTTTCTGAGGTTTTACAAATCCTCTTTTACAGATGAGGAAACTGAGACATAGGGGGTGAAGTCATTCAGCCGAGGTCACACAACATGGATAATAGCCCTGACTTCATAGAGTAAGGAGCGAATGAGATAATGTCTATAACATGCTTAGCATGATTCTGGCACCTTCTGGACTTGCGCTGAGAGAGTTCACCCACCTCTGGAAGTCATCCTTGAGTTCTTGGCCCTCACACTATCCTACCCTCATGCACATCTCTGTCCAAGCTCTGTACCCAGGCCCTGTTCAGTTTCCTCTGTCTGGGAGTTCCTCAAAGGCAAAGATGTGTCACATTTCTGTAATACCAACCAGGCCTTGGCACACAGTAGGGACAAGAGTATATGAATGTTGAGACAATAAATGAAACCTTATAAAAGCCTAATTAATAGTCAAGAGGGAAAAGAAAAGCAAGGAGAGGAAAGGAAAGAAAAGGAGTAGGGATGGAAGGAGGAAGAGAGAGAGAAAGGAAAGAGAAAGAAGGAAGGAAGAAGGAAGGAAGGAAGGAAGGAAAGAAGGAAGGAAGGAAGGAAAGAAGAAATAAGAACTAACAACAAAATGACTTGTGCTAAAAGATGGGCAAAGATTCCAAATTTCCTGGAGGAGCCTGTATGCTAGTGGAAAAATGTACAAAAAGGGATGAGGAACGAAGTCATCCTCTCTTTTTAAAATACCAACTTTTACCACAGTTTAAGGGCTGTAGCCTACCCCACAGTGCCCATGAATCATAGGAAGAGACTGAGTGTCCCGAGACCCAATCACCCTGACTAACTTCAGCAAACATTCTCCAACCTTGTGGAAGGAAGGCAGGATGGCTTAGAAACCACACCCCTATGCACCTGCACGCCCACACACACCTGCGCATGCGTGCACACACATACACACAACAAACCTCTTCACATTGACCAAGTATCTACCCAATACAATGTCCTTCTAAATCTCAGAAAGATGCAAAGGATCCTAAAGACTCCTAACACTGACTGCAAAGAAGAGACATTCTAACTGTTGAGCTAGGGCGGCAGAAAGCAGGATTGAGAAATACTCGCTACCATTCTCTGAATGTGTCCTAGGGATCTGTAGAATGCCTATGAAGGCTTGTGTCATTTGAAGAAGTATATTCATTCATTCCTTCATTCATCCCACAAATGACCATTGAGCTTCTACTGTGTGTCTAGCACACTTCTAGGTGAAGAAGACAAAACAATGAACTATGCAGACAAACCCTCTGTCTTTGTGGACCTGGACTTCTTAGTAGTCCTAGGAATTGAACATTCACGGTTATAAAGATTTGACAATGGCAACAAAACATAAGACAAGCTGTAGAACATTTGGGTTGACTCAAGCTTTCCAGTCAAAAGAATCAGACAACAAATGGCAGTTCTACCAAAGGGAAGAGGATGGAGACCATGGCAGAATCCCTCAGAAGTAGAGTATATACATTTTGGAGAAGGCAGGAGAAGTTAACAGAGGCCTCTGGAATGATAGGGCATTTGCTCAATATCCACCAATTCACAGTCTAGGGATAGTTCTAATACCCTCACCCATTCACTATACCAGAACAATATGGTAGGAGACAGCCCATCAGCCTGGATGACACACAGGGTGAATGTGAACCCAAGCCAGCAAGCAATCCTAGTTCAACCATTCACTTTCCTAGACTATCATGTGCTGAGGGGTCTGAGAATACTGTCTAACAAATATCCACATTTGTTCTTGTTGAAACCTGTGGCTGTCTTCTCAAGCTCATCCTCTGTCTCATGGCCTGACAGGGACAAAAGCGGCTGACATCATATCCTACGTGGGGGGGTTAGGTACCATCCACGTTGTTTCATTTAATCAGCTCAGCACCCTAGGAGAGTTGTTTGACATGTTACTGCTCAAGATTATATAACCAAGAAATTGTTGAATTGAGATTTGGTTCCAAAACTCCATGCCCTTGAGAATCCTGAAGTCAACCCCAGAAAATGGCCAACTGCACCCAATGCAAGTGCTCAGCTATGGCAATCCCATTTTTCCCATTGGCATCTGCTATGCCATTTTCCTTCCTCTCTGCCCTTTTCCTATGTGCTTTCCCTACCTTGGGCTCCATTTCTTATTCTTAAAATGTAATAGATACATGTCTGGAATAGGACAATTAATATACACCCAAAACAGAATGACAGGAAAATAAAACAGGCTGGGAGGGCAGGTTAACAGCAGGAGGGGTGTGAGCTAATGAAGAGAATAAATGAAGATGTATGTGGTCAAAGTAGTTTATTTGCTCCTATGAAAGTGAACCCATGGAACTTTCTGAAATTGATTTAAGAAGGGAGGAAGGGTACAGGAGAATGATAGAGGGAATGAGTTTAATTGAGATAAATTGTATGCATATATGGAACTGTCACAATGAAATATTCCCTGTACAACTAATATATGCTAATTTAGAAAGAAAGACGGAAAGAAGGAAGGAAAGAAGGAAGGAAAGAAGGAAGGAAGGAAGGAAGGAAGGAAGGAAGGAAGGAAGGAAGGCAGGCAGGAAGGAAAGAAAAACAAAAGGAATAACAACCTGGCTCAAATGGTAGAGAACTCACTAGGCATCTTCCTCCAAAATATATCATTCAATAATGTGTAAGTCTCTCAATGATATTAACACTATCATTACCCAGGCGAAGGGAAGCTTCTCAGCTCCACTATCATTGTGTGCATATATACGCATGCATGCACATGTGTGTACAAAGTCATATCCACATGCAGTTGTTCAGCTTGTATCATCTAACATGTCCCAATAGAATCCTCTAGCTGGTAGCTAAAGTACTTGTTGATTCTAACATATACTGGTCGTTTTTTTTTTCCTTGTGCACCAATGTTCTAACAGATTGCTATTATTTTTTCCCTTGTCTGTGGAGAGGAGGAAAGGGAGAGCATAGTTTCCCAAATGCATGCAACAAGGAGCTCAGCTTCTCCTTCTAGGGGACATAGCCCTGCCAGCTGCTGTGTGTCCCTCCTTCACACAGGCTGCCCCTCCAGTTTATGCCTCCCAGCGGGACAGTAATTTTCAGTTCAAGCCAAAAGGCTTTGTTTAAATGTGACGTGTATGTGGTAAGCGAGCGTATTGCATGGGGTTGTTTTTTCTTCCAGTGGGTCAATGTTGAATTTACTTTCAAAACAAACAACACTATCCTCCTCTATCTTCTCAGAGTGGTGGGTGGGATTGAGAAAGGTGGAGGAAAATATCGTTTGAGTAAGAAAGAAACAGAGAAGAGGAGATGGGTAGAGAAAGAAGGGAAGCATAGAACTCAATGTCCTTCATGAAAGAGACAAACCCACTTCTCAGTAGTTTCAAAAAATAACCACAGCAACCATTTCCTGGGAGTCTGCTGTGTGCCAAAAACTAGGGTTTTTTTTGCTGGAATATATCCGATTGTGACCATCTTTTTTGTTGTTTTGTTTTGTTTTGTTTTTGTCATGGGGCTTGAACTCAGGGCCTGGGGCACTGTCCCTCAGCTCTTTTGCTCAAGGCTAGTGTTCTACCACTTTGAGTCACAACTCTGCTTCGGTTTCTTGTATGATTAATTGGAGATGAGAGTCTCATGGGGACTTTCCTGCTGAGCTAGCTTTGAACCACGATCCTTAGATCTCAGCTTCCTGCATAGATAGGTTTACAGGCATGAGCCACTGGCAACCAATGGGACGGTCTTATAAACGAAGACACTGCTGCATCAGAGAGGTGGAGTGACGATCCCTAAAGTATATGGTTAGTATGTTTGTGCAGCTGGAATGGGAACCTCAGTTTCACTACCTCTGCTGGCCACACTTTGTCTACTGCTCATGGGCATCAGTGACTAGGCCTGATGAATAAAGTTTGCTCATATTAGATATGAGAGAAGTCTTATGAGACTATACGTTCCAAACCAAGAATGGGTATAGGACTTGACATACATTCCAACAAAGCCAGATAATATTCCATAATCTTCCCAAAATATGTAAAATAAGTGGTTGCCCTATGGAAGTATAAAGCTGAGGGAGAAGCAGTAGACAGTCAGGTGTTGATAAGGTAAGCCATGTAAAATGGCTTAGGAAGCATGACCCACTGTGAGTGGAAAGAAGGATGGGGAGCCAATAATAACCTCCTAATGGTGAATCTTGAACTCAAAGGACATTGCACAAAGAGTTCAAAGAAATACTCAGGTCTTGTTCTGTGCTGGGAAGAGGCAAGGGTATATCTCAGAAGCTTTAGGGTCATTGGTTTTCACAGCCACTACCCCAAGCAGTAGAGTTGTACACTTAGCACATGAGGATCTAGAGATTTTTCTAGCAGTCCTTGAAGAAAAAAAATGTGTTTCTTTCCAAGAACCTAACTAAAAACTATTTCTCTGCCACACATGCTCTCCAAGAATACTGGCCTGTGATGTGTCCTTCTGATGTGAGTACCTCCATCTTCAAACAGACTAAGTCAAGCAAAGTGGGACATCAGGACTCATCTCGTTCTTTAGTCAGTCTCCAGAGACACCAGAACTATGGAGACATGGAAAGTCCAGACAAAATTAGATAATGTAGACACTGTGATTCCTGGACTCAAATTGTGTAAGGGCTTAAAAACTTGTCCTTTGTCACTTAAAGCCATTGACGTAGCTTGGGGCTTGCTGATGTATTCATAGTCTTGTTCATCCCCCTGTGGAAATAATGAAATTAGGAGTAAATATCAATTCACAAGAAGAATAATGACTGATGATTTGATGTCTTAGCTGCCAAGAGACCAGGAGTCAAAGTCAACTCTTATTGAAGTACCCTAATCCACATTAATATGACAGACCAGAATTACTCTGAGGGAGCCATTAGTGTCCATTATGAAAATAACATTCATTTGCAAAATGAGGAACATACCAAAACGCAAGCTGTTCCAGCTCTTCCAGCTAAATTACACATTAAGCATGCAGACTTCCTTTCCTAACATTTTGAAATGGTTTCATGTGCACTCAGGCTGGCCAGGCCATGGATATTCTAAGACTGCTCCAAAGGTGAGGGCTGGAAAAATGAGGATTGATTTCCAAGGACACATTCAACCCTGCTGGGCAGTTGAGAATGAGTGCACTCTGGAACTTCTCCTAGGAAGACAGGACACCAAAAGGCAGCTATGAGTCCCCACAGGCTTCAAGCGAGAACTCTGTGGCTTCTCACTTCATTGATTGGAGCTTGGGAATGAAGTACAGTAGATAGTCCTCATTCAACCCTCTTCTGGTAACAGTTGTCTGAATTTCTCTTGAGTACCATTCCTTCCCTATTCTTCATCCATACAGAAATGGCTGAGAATGATAACTCATGGGCATGAAGCTCCTCCCACATGCCAGGCAGTGGTCTAAGCCTTTTATAAGCATTAACTTATTCAGTTCCTCTGCCAACTCTGTGATATTATGATCCCACTTTGAGAGATGGATCAGTTAGACTTGAAGTGAACATGTAATTTGCTCTTAACTGACAGAATCAAGATTTCCAAATCCAGGTATTGGTGCCCATAGTCTTACCACTAGCAACTACAGCTGGCCTGATGTCTAGCCCAACTCCAGGGACAGGCCATGAACTAAATCTGGACCCTTTGAGAGTCATGTACACATCCCTGCTTCATCTCTGACTCACAGGAAAAAACTTGTACAACCCAGGATTTATGCTGGAATGACCAGAAATTCTTCCTTGTTTGCTTTCCTATTCTGAACTTGAACCTGGTATGGGAATTCTTGAATATTTGAAGGCCATTATTTCAGAAAAAAATTTCAATAGGGGGCTAACGCAAGTAAAATCATAGTAAAAAGGTCTTCACAGCAAGTTTGAACCCACGAAGTTTTTTTATAGTCTCTGGGCTCTTCTGTTATATAAACCAAAAATTCTCTTTTTCTACACTGCCTTGTGTTTTCTGATATTTGGGATGAAAGTAGCCCTAACTAATGCAGAAATCAAGTGTTCCTCTAAGAACAATGCTTTCCATTTAGTCAGCAGTCTACAATGGACAAAGCTTTTCATACATACTGCATTTATTTATCCATCCAATCAATCAACAAATAAACATCTGCTGTTTATGTAAATACAACCATGAACACTCCCTCCTCCTCCTCCCTCTTGTAGGCATAGTTTAGTTCCCATAACCCTGGTCCTGACACTCTTGCAGCACTGACCTATAATTCTACTATTTGTTTATACAACACAGCAAGCTACAGCCTCCTCTGAATTAGAGATTCCTTTATCCTGGAAACCCAGATATCCACCTAGGTACCTGACACATCAGCATTGCATAATGCTTCTTTCTATGCTAGCTACTGTATATGGTCAGCATGCTTGGTTGTACAGCTGAAGACAACTTGGATTAATTTACAGAGAAAGGATGTTTCTGGAGAAGTGACAAACAATCCAGAGGAACCTAGCCAGGTTGAAGAACCAAGTTGCAAAATGGATAGTCAGGCAACATGATCACCAGAAACCAAGGACACATCTCAGATCAGTTGATGAGGAAGTCCATGCCACCAACATGGGATGTTACAGGCTGTCATCAGAACCACAGGAATGAGTCTTAAGGCCTTCCTGCTTCTCCACATCATCAACCCCAGCCAACTTCCATGAGCCTTATAGCAGCCTTGGGTAGGCAGAGCTTAGGGTGCATGCCTGCCCCGGCTGTCAAGGAGCAATGGGGAAATACCTCTCAGTTGATGTCAGCTGCCATCTGGGTATCTCTCTGTGGTCTTTTGATTAGCAACTGCTGTGTCTTCTCCATGTAGTTTTCTTTGTTGGGAGACATAGCTCTGCCTCCCCTGAAACTCACATCATGATAGACTCCCCTAAAATTTCTTGGTGGCCATGAGGTGACAATTGTCAATAATGAGAAAAATGATCAAGACATGGTTTAACCCAGTCTTTGCTATCATGAAGCTACAGAATGGGAAGAGCACCATTAACTAACTAATCCAGGAAGAAAGGCACAGGCACAATGATAAGTACAATGAAGGGGAGGAGGATAGGTTCTGAAGACTGCGTGTTGTAGGTTTCAGGTATCCATGACTGCATAGCAAGCAGTCCCCAAATTGAGTGGGTCTCACACAAACATTCGTGTTTGTCCCATGTGGTTTTAAGGGATGGGCTCTGATGGGAGGCTCTGACTTGGACTCTGTCACTTGCCTGCACAGTGAGAGGGCAGGTGAAGGTGGAATCATCATAACCCAAGATGACTCTCAGCTGATGTCATCTGGACACCTAGTTGAGGTCTTTCGATCAGTGCCTGCTGTGGTCTCTCTGTGTGGCTTGGGTTTGTCAGAGCATAGTGGGAAGATTAGGAGAGGATTCTGGACTCTAGCTTCAGTGTCCCAAGAATAGACTTTGAAAGACACCCAGTATTATAGCTAAGATATGGAATCAATCCAGAGGCCCCTTAGTGGACAAATGGATCAAGAAGATGTGGTGCATATATACGCAATGGAATTCTATGCTGCCATCAGAAAGAATGGCACCACCTCATTTGTAAGGAAATGGAAAGACTTGGAAAAATTATATTAAGTGAAGTAAGCCAGATCCCCCAAAAATAGGTTGCATGTTTTCCCTCCTTTCTAATAATTAGGATGTGCCTATAAATCTACAAGTAAACCCAACGGATAGTAAAAGACAAAAAAAATTACACTTGGACCTGATAAATTAAACAGGGCTCTTAAAAATTCATACACTGAGACCAAAGGAGGATGTTCTTAGGAGAGGATCACAAGAGCTCAATAGTTATGTATATGTGATCATATCAAATGAAATAAACTCCAAGAAATTGAAACAAGCGGTTGTTGGTTTTTAATTGTACTGTCTGTGAGTCTTTATGATTTATTTATTTATTTATTGGTTAAAGGGCTTGAACTCTGAGCCTGGATGCTGTCTCTGAGCTCTATTTTTATCAAAGTTAACACTCTACCACTTTGAGCCACAGCACCACTTCTGGTTTTCTGGTGGTTTATTCAAGGTAAGAATCTCATGGACTTTTCTGCCCCGGCTGGCTTTGAACCAGATCTTCAGATCTCAGCCTCCTGAGTAGCTAGGATTACAGGCATGAGCTACCAGTGCCTAGCTCTTTATTTTTTCTGTGGGGTTTTTTCTCTTTCATTGCTGTTTTTTATTTCTGTCCCCTTTATCTTATATGTAAGATTTGTAGACAGAAAGAAGAAGCACAGAAATGGTGGACAAAGAGTGAACTAATTCAGCAGTGATACTATATAAATAAATGAAATAAATACACTAAATAAACTATACAACTTGGGGTAAAGGTAAAACTTGCTGTTTTTTATTTCTGTCCCCTTTATCTTATATGTAAGATTTGTAGACAGAAAGAAGAAGCACAGAAATGGTGGACAAAGAGTGAACTAATTCAGCAGTGATACTATATAAATAAATGAAATAAATACACTAAATAAACTATACAACTTGGGGTAAAGGGGGTCTGGAGGAGGAAAACTGGGAGAAAATGAGGGAGGGGGTGATACAATTCAAAAAGAAATGCACTCATTACCTGACTTATGTCATTATAATTCCTCTGTACGTAATCTTTACAATAAAAAAATTTTTAAGAAAGAAAAACTGCAGCATTACTTGTGCAGTGTTCCATTTCATCAGAGTGACTCAAAGAAACCACACAAAGGGCAAGAATGCCAGTGCAGTTGATTGAGAATCATCTTTGGAGATTAACTCTCAAGAATATCCTGTACTAGAGGACCCTAACCTCGTGTGAAGATCAAAGAAGATGTCCAAAGACATGTCACTGATCTGAGATCTGACAAATGAGACACAGTTAACAAGATAAAGACAAGAAGTTTGTCCTAGGCAGTGGGAACAGTATGTGCAAAGGCCATGTGCCAGTAAGAAGCAGAGCACATTCAAGCGCGGAAACGAAACAAATGTGTATGTTTGATGTGCAGCGAGTAAGGCAGGATGTGAAACAATGGGAGATAGTTGGGTAGGATCAATTCCAGAAAACATTCTATAGGATGTCTGAAATAGCTTGCTCTTTCTCTTAACAGGAGGGGGAGTAGTTTAATACGGCAATCAAAAAAATAATTGTACATTGGCTGGGCACTGGCGGTTCATGACTGTAATCCTAACTGCTCAGGAGGATGAGACCTGGAGGATCAGAGTTCAAAGTCAGCCTTGGGCAGAAAGCTCTGTGAGATGTCATCTCCAATTCACCAGCAAAATGCTGACCTTGAAGGCAAGGCTCAAGTGATAGAGAGCCAGCTGTGAGCAAGAAAGCCGAGCAAGAGCATGAGGTCCTGAGTTCAAGTCCCAGTACCAGTAGTACTACATGAATGAGAGAATGACTGCATTCACTTTACACATAGTTATTGGACACTGACTATAGACTAGGAATAAGAAACACTATGAGTAAAGCAAATGCCTTGAGGCAGAAAATGATAAGAAGGTGTCAGGTATGGCATGTACTGAGAAAAGAATAATCCCATTATAGAAACCTAGTAGATGCAAGAGCCCTGTGGTAGAAGTGGGTGTGCTCTAGAAACAGAAGAGAAAGGGGCCGTGTGCCTGGAGCCCTACAGGCCTTGTAAGGAAGAATTCAAAGCTGGTGTTCTATAAGTGGCAGGGACACAGGCAATGCTGCTTTTCTATCAAGACAGCACATCACCAGGGCTGCGGCTTCAATGACTCCGGAATGTCTCTTCTTTCTAGAATGTTTGGAATGCTCTTTCTCTCTGGCCTGGCTCTGCCTGTCCTCAACTATGAGACTCATCTTTCATCATGTACTTCCAAAGCTCAACAACCCCCAAGGAAGCAATTTGGCAGAATGTTCAAAGAACCTTAAAGATGTTCATGGCCTTTGATTCTGTGATTTCCCACCGAGGGATGTAGCCAAAGGAAATAATCATAAATACGGAAGAAGATTATCACATGAAGAAGCCAATCCCAGCGTGATTTACAATAATGAAAAAGGCACTAATAAATCAACTATTCAACCATAGGGGAGAGACTAAGTAAATTAAAGTGCATCTCCTAGACATAGGCATTCAAAAACTGTTCCTGAAAGACCAAAATAACTTCAGGAAATGCTTGTGTTGTAGTGGTAAGATGAAAAAGCAGGATATAAAATAACATATGCATAAGTCTTGTAACTATTGGAAAAACTACACACAGAGGAAACACAGTGCTCCTTTCTTTAAAGGGAAATTACAGGTGATTTATTTTTCTTCTTCATAATTCCCCTACCTCCTGTAATAAGCATTGTTACTTACAGGATGGAAAATAAATGTTATTCTCTTTAAGAAGAAAGGGGAAAGGAAAAAAAATCAATGGCTTCCCATTCTTAGCACCACATGCAAAGACCTTAGCAGGTACTTAAGATCTTCACAATCTGGCCCCAAAGTACATTTCCTACTTCTTTTTTTTTTTTTTCTTATCTTGCAAAAGTTTTGTTTTGTTTTGCTGGCTGCTTTTGTTTTGTCTTGTTGCCTGAATCCAGTATCCCAGCTAACCCAAGTTTCATCAACCTTCTCCCAGATGGCAATGCCCCCTTTGATAGCAGACATTGGGGACATGCTATTGTTTTACATGGTAGGCTTCAGGAAGCTATTGGGTGCAGTGTGGAGGGAGAAGAAGACTATCCAGCCTCCATCTGCTCTCATGTGACTTCTACCCCTCCTCCAAGCCACATCTTTTCTCTCACTACCAAATGTGGGAGACTTTGGCTGGCCTCCCTTTGCCAACCGTTTGAGCCTGACCACATCATTCTATATGGTACGCATTTGGTGCTAAGCACACCTGGCCTGACATTGCTCTGCCCAGTCAACATCTATGTGTTATACCCCACAAGACAAGTAGCACGTGACAGAATCTTCTGATCTTCTGGTACCATCACAGCATCTTGCTAATCTCAGGCAAGTAAATTAGTATTCTAGAAATGAATAAATGAATGATACTTTGAACAAGACTCAGAGGCAAGACCGTGTCTTGGAGAAATTTTACTGTTTTAGAAAACTAACTCATCTTCCTTCCAAGACACAGAGGCATCCGTCCCCCTGCGCTCTCACGACCGACAGCTCAAAGGGCCCTACTCCTGTCTTGATTCCATCTGGGATGGCCTAAAGAGCAGCGGAAGCCTGCTGAGCACTGAGAACAGGGCTGCACACAATGACCCTGGATTGGGTGCTTGCAGAGGGAGCAAATGAAAGGATTACAAAGCCTCCAAAAGATTCCATAGCTCTAGCCTCCACAGTGGATCTCCAGGTAAAATGACTAGCTTCTTGTTCTATATAGTACTATACTACTATACTACTATAGTATTCTATAGAGCTAACACAACAAATTACCATAGGCTTGGTGGCTTAAACAACAGAAACTGATTCTCTCACAGCTTTGAAGTCTAAAATGAAGGAGTCAACTGGGCAGCGCTCCCCTCTAAAGGCACTAGCTTGAGTTTCTTCCTTGTCTCTTCCAGATTCTGGTGGCTCCAGACATTATGTGGAAAGTGGCCTTATCATTCCCGTCTCTGTCTCAGTCTTCACAAGATCTTGTTCTTTTCTCTTTGTTCTCTCACCTCTGTGTGTCTCCTATGAGCACATTTGTCACTGGATTATAGTGCCCATCTGGAAATGCAGAATGATCTCAATTTGAGATGTGTAACTTAAAGAAGTTTTCCAAAAGATGTCACATTCACAAGTCCTAGGAACAAGTCCCTTGGAGAAAGGTGAATGGGTTACAATTCAACCCAGTACGTATTCTTCACATTGCAGAGACATATCATTTACCCCAATAGCTAACACTTAGTCCATTTTTTTTTTGCCAGTCATAGGACCTAGGTACTACCCCTGAGCTTTATTTTTTTAACTCAAGGTTAGCACTCTGCCACTTTGAGTCACAGCTCATTTCCCATTTTCTGGTGGTTAATTGGAGATAAGAGCCTCACAGACTTTCTTCCCCGGGCTGGCTTCAAACCAAAATTCTCAGATCTCCTGAGATCTGTGTCAATATTTTAAGTGGAATGGATGAATGGATGGATGTTCTGTGGATAATCGTAAGTTCCAGTATATTTAGTGTTTGTTATCAACATAAGATGGAAACTATTTTTCCCAGACTCTAATCCTTTAAGGCACTTTTTCCCCCACCACCTAAAACTGATGCTCCTTGAAGCACATGCATAGTATATCCCTATATTACACAGATATCTTAGTGTATTAATTACACCAATGGGTTTAAACAATGTTGATTACATTACTAAAACTGAGCTTAACTCAAAGAACATCCAATTTTTCCCACAGCGAAGAAAGAGTATTACATCTCCTCCTTTGCAAATAAATTTCAGATCAGTAGCTCAGAGCAGTCAGCTAATCAGTCCTAATTTTTTTTTAACCCTGCCCTACCTACAACATAGAACAGCATCCATCCATGTCTGCCTTCCTAACAGCTGGTTCCTCTAGTTAACCATTATGCAAACAGAAACATAACCAGAATCTAAGCTCATTTAAACTGTTGCTGGCCCAAAACAAGTGAGATGATTTTCAGAGAGAGCAGAGATGGGCAGAAGGAATGTGAGACGATTTTTACAAATCACCCTATTTTGGAAGGGGCCTTTCAATGATGAGCTTTTGTGTATAGCCCACGGATGTAGGTACCCACAAAGCTTGTGCATTGCTGTTGAATGTGTGGGCAAGGGGCATTTGGGGCTCAGTGTGACACACCCTGGGAATGTAGCTATTTTGGTAGCTTGAATCCCAACTTCCATAGAGGACAGAGCAAACACAAGCTAACTCTGGTGACTTCCTCGGGCTCTGTTCTTTGGGAAGGAGTCAGCCAGGCAGGCAGCTGCCACTTCAAATTCCACTCCCTGGGAACAATGCACTTTATTTTTGGAAAGAGGGAAAAAACAAAGGAGAAGAGAGCAATGCCGACAAATATACATTTGCTTTTCTATTTATGCCAAGCCCCTGGCCCTTCATCACCTCAGTTACCAGTTGTTGAGAACGTCCATGGGATATAGACTTATAAGTCATCACTAGCCTGCTTCTGTGCAAGAGCAGCATAGGTCAGCTTCCAGGGCAGCACATCCTATTACTGTAAAGAGCCACATAAATAAAGGGATGGTTTCCATGACAAGCTGTTGGTTCACATGGCTGCCGTTAATGCTCCTATACAACAAATACTGTCCGGAATCCTTTCTATTAAGAGCCCCCTTAGACAGCAAGATTTGTTCTAAGTAGATCCTCATCGTTTGTGAAAATGATGATAAAGAAAGGAAGATTTCCTCCTCATTAGTTTCTATGTCTCTGTTTGCTTCTTCCCATGGAGTTTTAAATGTTCTTTTAATCATGCTAGCTATATTCTCACAGGAAAGGCTCCTGGGGGAAAAAAGGCAGGAGGGAAGAAAGAAAGAGGGAAGGAAGGAAAAAAGCAAGAAGAGAAGAAGAAATCAAAGACAAAATTTTGAAACAGTCCCACAGAGCAAGTACTTTGTCCTACTTACCACCACATTCTTATAACCTAGCAGACATATTAGTTATGGCACTTAGCAAGGAGGGGGGAGGCGGGGAAGGGAGGTGAAGGGTAAACAAAGGAGGAGGCTGCAATGCTTGGTAAGAAATGTATGCATTATCCTGCCCATGTAATTGTAGCCCCTCTGTACAGTATGTTCTCAAATAAAATAAAATAAAATTTAAAAAAAAAGAATTATTTGTTGAAAATCGGAATGAATGTAAAATTATCTAATCATTGAATGGGTCAGTATTTCAAAATGTCTATTTTCAAAAATGTCTATTTCTTTGTTTCATGTATATATGTATGTATATACATGTACATGTATAAATGAAGTTTTATTCATCCATCAAAAAGAATAATATTACATCATTTGCAGGGGAATGGATGGACCTGGAAAAAATTATGTTAAATGAAGTAAGTCAGGCTCAGAGAGAAAGGGGTGCATGTTTTCTCTCAGTTGTGAAAGTTAGATCTAAATTATAAACATATATGAAAACATATACAGGGTCATATGCATATATATACATATACAAACAAATTGACAAAGTATGGCATATTTAGGGGGCAGGATTCCAATGGTGTAATTCCTTTGAACAACTAACTAACTGTTTAACAAAATAAATACCAGGAAGCTGAAACATGTTTTATAAGGCAGGGAGAGGAGGTAACATCCAGGGGAGCAGTCACTGAGGGGAAAGGCGGGCCAATACAGTCATGACATTCAATGTGCATATGTGAACATGGAACCAGGAAAACTGAGTGGTTAAATGGGGTTGGGAGAGATGAGGAAGAATGAAGGAAGGGGTGGACACATAGCTTAAGAAACACTGTACTCAGGCTGGGAAGGTGGCTCAGTGGTAGAGCGCTTGCCTTGCATGCCTGAGGCCCTGGGTTCCACTCCTCAGCACCACATAAGCAAAAAGAAAAAAGCCAGAAGTAATGCTGTGGCTCAAGTGGTAGAGCGCTAGCCTTGAGCTGAAGAACTGAGGGACAGCACCCAGGCCCAGAGTTCAGGCCCCACGACCAGACCCCCCCAAAAAAAGAAAAAGAAAAAGAAAAGAAACACTGTACTTGTGGGAGCAGAGCACAAAATCACTGGAAAGTGGGTGAAATAATACAGCAAAGGCACCCATCAGCCACACTGGACATTGATGAAAGTGAACTAAGCAACTCAAGGGCAGAGATGGGAAGGAGGGAATGAGAGAGAAAGAGAGAACAGCTTATACTCAGCAAATCACCTGATTTATAAAAGAATTTTTAT
The DNA here is from genome assembly GCF_024711535.1 of Dipodomys merriami. Lineage (NCBI taxonomy): Eukaryota > Metazoa > Chordata > Mammalia > Rodentia > Heteromyidae > Dipodomys > Dipodomys merriami. The sequence continues at coordinate 11,918,344 of NW_027205826.1, read as the reverse complement.
TGTTAAAGGTCATAGAGTTCATAAGCCATGTAGATTAAGATAATGACGATGGCGCTGGGAAGGTGGCTCAGTATTACAGTGCTTGCCTTGTATGCATGAGGCCCTGGGTTTGATTCCTCAGCACCACATAAGCCAGAAGTGGAGCTGTGGCTCAATGGTAGAGTGCTAGCCTTGAGCTGAAGAGTTTAGGGACAGCACCCAAGCCCAGAGTTCAGGCCCCATGACTGGAAAAAATAAGATAATGATAACTATCATTGTGAAGATTAAAAGGTGTTTGTGCTCCATAGGAAATGTACTCATTATTTTATTCATTTAACTGTAACCCCTCTGTACAGTATTTTTACAATAAAAAAGCATATAAGGTGTTTGTGACTTTAAAAAATAAATAAAAAACAAACACTGTATTCATAAGTGACACGTGGAATTGAATACCTTTGTACAACTACATACAATTTTAAAATGTTTGTTATTATAAACGTGATGTACATAATGCAACAATGTATGTTGGAAATGTACTTTACAATGTGGGGGGAAGGGAAGTAGGGAGAGGTAAGTGGGAGAAAATAAGGGAGGGGCTAATAGTGTTTAGGAAGAAATGTACTCATTGCCTTACTTATGTAACTGTAACCCCCCTGTTCATCACCTTTACAATAAATAATACAGAATAAAAATAAAATAAAATATCTATGTCAATTAGGAAAAAAGTGACGTACAGAGGGATTACAGCTACCTAAGTCAGGTAAAGAGTACATTTCTCCTTGGACAAAGTCACCCCTTCCCTTGCTCTCTTCAGTTTCTCCCTCTTACCTCCACCCACAAGTTGTATACACCTTGTTCGTTTTCAATATAGTGTCTAATGAGAAGCACTGCTGCCTTTGTTCACCCTTTGGCCCTTCATTGCTGGGCTGCTTCTCCTTACCCTCCAAAACATAGATAAACGAACAAATAAAAGGAAAGGGAAACAAAAACAGCAATAAAGAAAAACCTTGTTTCTGTTTCCTTGAATTTATTTTGATAAATATTTTATATTCTCAGATGCTCATAGACTTGTTCCTTTGTGTTCCTCTCCTAAGAGCATCCTCCTTTGGTCTTACTATGTGCGATTGCCTAGAGTGTTGAATCACTTATCATGTCCTCAAGTATTTTAGATCTAGCTTCCACATATGAGAGAAAATAGGCATTGTCTGTGTCTCTCAGCTTGGTTCACTTCATTGAACATGATTTCTTCTAGATCTATCCATTATCCTGCAAATGGAATAATATTATTCTCTCTAATGACTGTGTAAAATTCCATTGTGTATAGGTACCACTTAACGGTAATTTTAAAGAAGAAAAAGTATCTATTTCTTGTAGAAGTAGCAGAAGTTTCTTCTTTCAGCATCCAAATTCACTCATAGGAAAGAATTGAGAACTGGTATTTACTAGATGCCTACAAGTGCCAAGTATTTAAACTTATTATTTTTCCTAAAACTACATGATAATCCTATTGATAATGTATATAATATGTATGTATGTGTGCATACAAACAAACACGCACATATAGATGCACAAAAACATGCTAGAAGAAGTAAGATAACTGGTCTGTGATTACATCCAATCAATGCAGAAATGCGAATTTAAACACTCGGCCTGGCTGACTACAGAAACAAGTGTATTTGACTCTACTCTGCTGCTTCTCAGGAGATCCTTGGGATGTGTCAGCATACAGACAGCACCAGCTCCTAAGAAGAGACTGTAACTTTCTAGATTCACTGGCCCTGGATCTTACTATGACAAAGTACTGGGGCACTTGGAGGAATTATTCATAATTAGGTGGTGTTTGCAATATATAACAAAGAAGCCAGGTGTGGGTGCCTCACACCTATAATCCTAGCTAGGGGGCTGAGAGCTGAGATGGCAGTTCAAAGCCAACCCAGTTAGGGAAAGTCCATGAGACTCTTTAGCTCCAATTAACCATCAGATAACCAGAAGTGGAGCTGTGACTCAAAGTGGTAGAGCATTAGCCTTGAGCAAAAAGAGCTCAGGCACAGCACCCAGGCCCTGAGTTCAAGCCCCACTACTGATAAAATACAAAATGAATAAACAAAAAAAAACGCTAAGAATTTTTCCAAAAGATGCTCATACCATTGATTTTCTCTTGTGGGGTTCCTAAAGGAGAGCAATTTGACTCACATATTTATCGCTTGTTTATTCATTGTCATTCCCTTCAGATTGTAAGCAATGTAAGCTTTGCTCACTATTATAATCTAATACTAAGAACTACATACCATAGACAATACTTACCGAATGAAAGACATGGCAAAGGGGATCCCACCATAACCATTAAGTAGGCTTCTGTGTTAGCAGGCTGAGCCTCTGGGCTACCTAGGAAGATGTGTCTGAAACCAAGGGCTGTGGTAAATCAAAAGTGTGGACTGGGGGGCTGGGAAGATGGCTCAGTGGTAGAGTGCTTGCCTTGCATGCATGAGGCCCTGGGTTCGATATCTCAGCACCATACAAGCAGGGGGGAAAAAGTTGGAAGTGGCACTGTGGCTGAAGTGGTAGAACACTAGCCTTGAGCTGAAGAGCTGAGGGACAGCACCCAGGCCCAGAGTTCAGGCCCCACAACTGACCAAAAAAAAAAAAGGTGGCCTGGGGAAACAGCTGGACAAAATGAATTCAGACTATGGAGAATTACTCTCTCCCACTCAATTAGAGTTTGCATTCCTCCCATGTGAGAAGCCCTGAATCAGATGGAAAGTAGCATTTTCAAAATTGTAGCCCTTTGTAAAGGCTGCCTAGTCAACTCCAGTTTCCCAGACACTGTATGTGGTGATTCCAGACTGAGAGAGAACCTTCATCCACCCTGAATGATAAGTCTTCTGAGGTTCAGGACCTTGAGCCAAAGCCAAGGAGCTCTCAGAAGTGAAGATAAGCTGAAAGACTCTACCCTCCATTAGGGCCTGCCTATTAAGAATCAAAGCTGTGAACTCTTTGTTTCCACTTGTTGCGATAGGGGGAAACATGACCCAATGTCACTTAGCTCATTAGTAGTAGATGCAAGACTTTAACTCAGCTCTTCTGATATTCTCTAACCCAACATTATTTTCACCACCCCAGAGGAAGCTGGGGAGGACCAACACAGTGTGGAAAAAGAATCACACAGCACACAGTCATCATCATCATAAATAAATGTTTGTTGGGATTCTAGTAAATAAAAGATAGGATCCTTTTATCTTTTGAATCTTGTGTGTTAGGCCAAAGAGGACAAAAAAATAAATGTCGTGACTAGTATATGAACTGGGCACAAGTAGCCCTCTTGAAAGATGTGGAAGGTGGGATATTGAAGAGCAAATGCTATAGAGCTGAGAGGCTGGTGATTTGGCATCATGATAGAGTACTTAGTCTAGTATGCTCAAGACCCTGGTTCCATCCCTAGTACTGCCAAACGTAACAGTACAGAACGTTAGTACAGAATTTACAATGTAGGTTTGAATTCTAGGCCAACACTTTAGTATTTCTTACCTCTGTCAAGTCACTTACCCTCTGTAGGTCTCTGTTTTATCATCTGCAAAATGCAGACAATACTTTCCTCACAGAATAATTTTCACCATCAAACCAAGTCATGCATTCAGAACCTTTAGCAGAATTTTTGCATACGGGGTAGGTTTTATAAACTTTGTTTTGATATCCACCCACCTCTATCAGTCTTAGAAAAGAAAGACTTGTTTATAGAAAGAAAAATAAACAGGATGTAGCAGGTATATAATAGTGTTATGTCATTTGCCATGACCGTGATGCAGAACCAAGTAAGACTGTTAAATGCTATGTCTCACACTGATTGCCACAGAAGGGGACACCTTGAACAGTTTATGAAGAGTTACGTGAGTACCACCTCTAACCCTCACATCTGACTGAACTGCAACTGGCATTCTAAACAAGGCTCTCTAATCCAGCACTGATTCGGTGAAACCATCCTAAAAGAACTGAGCTAAGCCAGTTGGATGGTTGTTTGGGGTATGTTTTATTTTTCCTGTCTAGAATTTGAATTGAGGAATACCAGGAAAGTAAGGCATTTAGCAACAAGAGATGAAAGATCTTGAGATGGAAATAAACCAGAGGGGCCATCATAAATAAAGTGAAGTTATGAGGGTCAGAAATGATGAGGTCAAGAACACATCAGGACTGAGGTCATTGGCCTGCAGGAAGTACAGAACTAGCCATGGAGAAGCAGTGAGTCATGAAATGGTGGAACACCAGAGTCAAGATCCATGCACTCCTGAGACTAACATTCCTGGAACCACTCCGGATTCCATATGACCTTACAATTCCCCTTTCAGTCTCTGGGTGGCCTATGTTCTGCTGGAGTTCTTGATCTGCCCCAGGCCAAATGAATAGCTGTTCCCAACTTCCCATGGTTCATGCAATCCTATGACAAAATCTGTGAATAAGATAGATGAATCTTTGTGTCTGCACCCAAACAAATCTGCTTAAGTCAATCCATTTGCTGTATTTAATATTTACCCAGGGTTTCCTGGGGCCCATCCAATTTCATAACTTTTCCCTGATTTTTAAAAGAGATTCACTTGAACCTATAAAGAAAGGAAACTTCATCTTTACACTTCTTCATGACTTTTGTTATAAGTAGTCACAAATAAGAATGGCTTAGATTTCGACATAGGAAGTGTGGTCACTTGGTGATGCTCTGGGCAATTGTTTAAGTTCTTTGAGGTGAATGGAGTGACGAGGGAAGACACAGAGATAGATATAAATCTGCACTCCCCTCAAAAGAGCATTCAGTTGAGATCATTCAGCAGAACCCTACAAAAATCTATCAAGAAGAATGTGTGCTAGTTCTGTAAGGATAGAAACCATGTGTGTCTTATTGGCTATGTATCTTCTATATCTGGCCCCAAGTATAGAACCTAAACAGCTCTCAAAAAAAATTAACTTAATGAAGAAAGGGAGAAAAAGTGGGAGGGAACAGTGGAAGAAAGAAGCCATGAAAATGTGCCTCTCGGGTCTCCTGCTACCAAATGACTGATAGCTCCAGCTGCTGAGCAGCAAATGCACCACCCAGTGTGCGATGAGACATGTGTCCCATGGTGGCTCTCAGCCAAAGCGTTGGCGTGGCAGGGATACTAAGGCACAGAGTTCCTGCAACGTGTAGCATTCCTCTGATGTGGACTTTGGCCCACAGACTTCCACTGGCCTAGCCAAAACTTCTTAGAATTGCACTGCAGCCTGAGATTCCACCTACCCAACCTTCTTTCTTCTCTCTTCCCAGGTGTCAGTCCTGTAGTAGTCTAAAGGTTCTCTATTCTTCCTTGGTTCGTTATTCTCTTTTTTGTTCTTCATATTCATTTCCCCCAACAAATTAAACTTGTGTTGGCGTCCACATTTTGGAGAACTTACACAATACGAGGAAGGGCTGAGAGATGGAGGGAGAGTACTGAGGCTATGTCCATATTCCTCAGCTTAGAAGAATTTAGGAACTGGAAGATTTTTCCAGTTCTACCCTAAAATTTGCTAAAGTTACAATGACCTTCTTGACACACAGATCTGGATGCACTCTCTACTCTTCTCTGTTCTGCTCTGTGCCCAGGAAGTTGACTTCTACAACCTATATCTTTTGGGCTCACACCAGCTGGCTTCAGGATGGGCTTGGACACTAGAAGGCACCAATCAGAAGACTGGAATGGCCTCCAGGGGGAGACTCTGAGCAGGTTTATTATCCCTGTATCAGCATGATGCTCCCCCCAAACATTGCATTATTCCCTCAAGACCACAGCTTTAACACAGTGACTGCTTACCTCTCGAGAATCCAGACACTATTTGGTTATGCGCAAGTTCAGCTTGTTGCTGTTATGCTGATTGTATTAATGGGCTCCTTACAGCTACATCATGCCCTGTAACTTCATAGTCTCTCCTCTTCGGACTCTGGTCTTGCCATGGAATTTTCTTTGGCCAGTAGAAAAGTTAGAAACTTTGACCAATGTGAAAGCAGAAGCTTAAAAAAAACTCAAATATTTTCTATTTCCACCATGAGATGGTGAGAATCTCGTAGTATAGCTGGGATACTCTGTTAGAGGGTTATAAGGAAGTACAGTTTTCCCAGCCAAAGCTTCCCATACCAACCAACCCCAAGACATATGAAAATCCTCAACCAAAGCACAGCAGAAACACTAGGTCTGCAACTGACTAAAGACAATGCATCAGCCTAGCTGAGACCATCTGGCAAGCCCTAGACCCATGGCCAATAATGAATATTTTAATTTAAGCCATTGAACTACAGGATAGCTTATTACCAGCAACAGCATAGTAATAGGTAACTAAGAAGGTGCTTTAATTAGTTTTCAGTTCCGAGAGGACGTAAAGTATGGCCAAACATACTTAGCTTTGTGGCAAAGAAGAAAGGAACCTGAGAAAGGAAGTGTTGACAAGGACTTCCTGTATGTTGAGGTTGCTATACCCACCAAGAAGGAACTGATCCTATGTTAATTTCCTTGGCCCAAACCAGCTCTAAGTGCAAAAGGCTGGGGAAATCATCCTGCAAAGAAGAGACAAGACAACTTCTATGCTGTTGCATGGGATATGCACTGAAAACCAAAGTTGAATGGAGCTGTTCTTAGAATTCCAGTAATGCAAAAGCAAGACCCAGGGAACTGGTAAGGAAAGTTGAAGTGGATCGAGTCCTACCCTACTAGCTAAAGCCATCAAACAAAACTTCACACATGTCCAACACCCTGACAAGGATAAACAAAGTCCTGAGTCTGGGAATCTCCAGGCAGAATTGGATCCAGAGATGCGCTGGATCCAGCATTACACATGAATAAGACAGAGATGGCCATGCCCCCTGCAAATCTAAAAACAGCTACAGTTTTGTTGGTGATGCCCTCTCTCCCAGAGATGGCGATTGATGGCCTCTAAACAGCCCAGAGACATATTCAGAGATTTTTTTTTAAAAAAGATATGAAGGAAATCCCTCCTATGAATCAAGAGAGACCTACATAGGTACCTAAAGGTACCTAGTTGAAATGTGGGCCATGTATTTAGGTTCTCTTGCTTCATAGCAAACAGCCTCAGAATGAAATGCCTTTAAACAACATCATAGCATATTTCATGAAATTTAGGCAGACACAGCTGGCTACTTATTCTGTTCCCAAGAACACTTAGCTGGTTATTGGGTTCCATGCCATATGAACAAATATCACTCAGTAGTATTCAACTGGCTGATGAGCAGAAACCAGCCTCACTTCTACATCTAACACCTGTACTGAGACTGCTACATGGCTAGGTTCTGCTTGGGAGTATGCAGATATCTCAAATTCCTACAAGATATCTAGGGGCTCACAGTAAAATGATTCAAGTAAAATGTCCAGTGAAAATCTTTGAGTCTAACCAGGCACTGGGTGGTTTATACCTATAATCTTAGCTACTTTGGAGACTGAGATCTGTGAATCAATGTTTGGACTCAGCCAAGACAGAAAAGTACTTGAGACTCTATCCTCAAAAAACCAGCAAAAGGCCAGAACTGGAGGTTTGTCACAAGTGATAGAATGCCAGCCTGGAGCAGAAAAAGACTAGTAAGATCTTAAAGCTCTGAGTTCAAGCTCCAGTGGTGAGCACGTGTGCATGCGTGCACACACGTGCACACACATACATGCACACATGCACACACAGCTTCATATGACCCTGCTTTTGAAATTTTAGAACAGAGGCTGCGAAGGTGGCTCAGTGGTAGAGCGCTTGCCTTGCATGCCTGAGGCCCTGTGTTCAATTCCTCAGCACCACATAAGCAAAAAGAAAAAAGCCGGAAGTGGTGCTGTGGCTCAAGTGGTAGAACGCTAGCCTTGAGCTGAAGAGCTGGGGGACAGCGCCCAGGCCCAGAGTTCAGGCCCCACAACCGGACCCCCCCCCCCAAAAAAAAGAAATTTTAGAACATTGCTGCCACCACCAATCTTTCTGTTAATCATATCACCTTAAATAGCTCATATTCAAGAGATGGGCAATGAGACTCCATTTCTCAATGGCAGGAAGAGCAAAGGATGTACCTTCTTATTGTTAACTGTGGAAAAGAGCAGAAGGAGAACAAAGGTGATAGTCAAAAGGTGTGGAGAGGAATGCCAGGGGCAAGGAACACATGAACCATGACCACCTGGAAGGACCACTTCCTGACGGGAATATTTGAGTGCCCACAGACCCTGATTCATAACCCCCTTCCTACCACTCATGTGTTATCATGGTTCTGTGCTGGTTCCTTCCCTAATCTCAAACCCAGAATAAGACTCCCAGTCAGGGATTAGCTATTGCTTACCTTGACATTATCAGCATCTATCCCAAGGTCCTCTCCAGCAAGAATGGAAAAAAGACATGGGTTAAGGCCAGCCCAGACAGAAAAATCCATGAGACCCCCTTCTCAACCTACAGCAGGGTACCATATTGTGCACCTGTCAACCCAAGCTACATGAAAGGCTCAGACTGGCTCCAGCAGGAAAAGTCTGTAAGATGCCTCCACAAAGGGAAGCTGGGGGCAATGGTACATGCCTGTGATCCCAGCAACATCAGAAAGCCTCAGGTAGGCCAAGTGTGGCTCAGGGACTCTTAGGTGGGAATCGAGATGTTCACAAATAACCAGAAAAAGATAAATTAAATAACAGAGCTGGAGTCAGGGCTCAAGTAGTAGGTCCCCAAGGCTCAGGGCCTTGGCTCTGAGTTTAAACTGGAGTAACTGCCAAAACAAAAAACAAAAAAGAAAAGAAAAACTCCTAGATGAGAGCCTCCCAAAATGTTAGTCAAAATCTCTGGGTGATAGTATATTTTGAGTAATTTGAAGTTTATTTCCTTTGATTTAAAGAAATACTGGCACACATTTCAAAAACAAAATACAGCTACCTTTGGAAATCATTCTAAGATTATTTTTTCTCTTATAGAAACATCTGGCTCTCCACCTTCACTTGCAGTGACTCTTAGTCTTTCTTCCTGAGATTCAGCCACTCAGGTCACTTCAGAACACTCCAGACTAGAAATGGTATGGCAATCACAATACATGTTTACTGGATTTAATTCTATAGCTGAATGTTCATTTGGTTTTTCCTTCTCTATACTACATTGGTCTGTGACAGGTTTCCCACCTCAAGATAGACTAATCTGACGTGGGTTACTTCATACAGGTTAACATAGCACCCTATCCGGTCCTCTTCAGTATCCAAGGGCTCAGAAATAGTAATACTTTTGCGGGTGCCTTGAGGTTCTAGCCACATCTCAACCATACTTCTAGGGACCTGGGTCCCTTAGGACTCAGCTTTGGTACTGCCTCCTCTTGGCAGTACCTCTGAGCGTCTGTTACTCTTAAATTAGCTGGCTCCTTTGATATTCTTAAAGCACCAGTTAATCCCAGAATTTATTTCTAATCCTAGCTCTGAATTATATCACAAGGTCCTATCATTTCCTTTTGAGTTATCTGTTTTTCCAACTAGACTGAAGAGATTTCACCTTCTTCATTTTCATAGACACTGTCCTGGCGAGTAATGAGCATATAACATATGGATTCATGTTGAATAAGTGAATGGGAAGAAATAGAGGTGGGACCAGAAACTGTGTTTTGTTAAAATGACTCCATAGTTCCTCTTCCAGTTCCCCCTCTTCTCCGCTCAGAAATGTACCTCTGATTTGTCCACAGCAAAGCACAAGCCACATAGTTAGCTCTTACCTGCTTGGTCCATGTCCACAGATTCAAACAACCAAGGAAAGAAAAACGCAGAGAAAACTTGTGTCTTTTCTGAACACATGTAGACCTTTCTTTATCATTTTCCCCTAAACAAAATGGTATAACAACTATTTACATAGCACCTACATTAGGCCTGGTAAGTAACCTAGAGAAGACTGAAAGCATTTGGGAGGTGTTGGTTAAATATTAATACTGCACAATTGAGCATCCTTGGATTTCATATTTACACAGGTTTTGGAACCAATCTCCCCATGGATACTAAGGGATGATGTGTATCTTTGTTTTAAATAGGACTTTTTCAGTAACAGCTAAAATTAACATTCAAAAAGAAGAGTGGGGACTCTGTTGGCCTACTTCACTGGGAATGCTACGGATAACGTTAGCACCAGGCATACCTGTATCAAGAAAGTCAAGCATGATCCTCAGTACTTCCCTACATTTCTGTGATTTACCTTCATTCCCGTCTATTCTAAGTAGGCCTTTCTAAAATACTAAAAAAAGAAAAAGAAGACAGAGATTGGGGTGGGGGTGAGAAAGGAAGGAAGGAAGGAAGGAAGGAAGGAAGGAAATCTGTTAACTCCTATTTATATCCTTCTAGCTTTCTGACCTTAGATGCAAGCCACTTTCTCCTCCAAATGCAAAACTCCATGAAGAAACTAAAAAAACAAGAGTAGCAGAGAAGGATCCTCAGGGTCAAACCCTACTCCACAAGAATACCATTCTGTGATTGGCAGATCAAGACCACATCCCACCCCATCTACACAGGAAGCATGAATCATGATTGGCAATTCATAGGAGTGGGGGCTTCCTAGACAGAAAAAAAAAAAGAACATTTCATATATGATATCTTCTCCAAATCACTGGTAAAGTCACCTGAATAAGAATACCCATTATTATCTGGAAAATTCAGGCCCAGTATTTGGTCTGGAAGAAGAAAAATCCGTGGGCCAAATCACTTTCTCCCTCTGCCTACCCATATTCCTTTTCAAAGAAGATTTTGTTTCTCTCTTATTCATGTCTACCAACATGATACTGGGTGGTCAAACTCTCAAGACCGCTCAGAGCCTGTAGTCAGACTCTGACAAACCAGTCCAGAGCCCCACCTCATGTAAGAAGCCTCTCCCCACAGGGCCTCAGTAAGCTCCAGGCTGGGTCGTGCCAGCCCCAATCAAACCCAGCCCTAGAGCCAATCCCAAGGCCAGCATCGTGCTGCTCCAGGCTACCTCCTGCCAAAGTGTTATAGTCAGGCTTTGCTTCCCAGACTCTTCACACTAGGAAGACTGGTGCGTCTTGTCTCAGCCTGGCTCTGACAAGCCAGGCCCCTTGGCCTGCCTGGGGGCTGCAGATCAACGGCACTTTGTCAGCATCAGCGCACCTTAAAGAAGCTCAAGTGCAGACTGAATGGAGGCGTCTGCAGAACTCCTGGCCTGGGCAGGCCCTCTGCGTGTTTGGGTAAAGAAATATGCAGCCTGAGCTGTGGTCATTGCTGCCTGAGCCGCTGAGCTGCAATCAACATCAACACCACAAGGACACAATATTTTCTCCCAATTTACAACACGTTCATTTATTTTGGAATTTCTGTGCCAGCTGAGGCTACAGGGCGGTGACAGTGGAAAAGTTGTCCTGGGGCCAAGCAAAAGAGAGTGTTGCAACTGAGCTCCTGTTCTGAAAAAAAAAGGGGGGGGGGGTGTTCGAAAGCAGCAAAAAGCCAGCTAGACTAAGAGGATGACCTTCCACACACAGAAGCCCACAGGCCATAGCGGGAGGCTGGTGGATGATTGTAACTACTAATTTGGGGGTCCCATATTGCTCCCACCACAAGGATCTGCAGATAGATCATCGGAACTTGGGGCCTAAGACATCACTCGCACATGTACCACCTCCACCCCGAAGTTTCCATGATACAATATCATGGAATACAATATCATCTTTCTCCAAGTTCTCCAGGGAGTCAGAGGTCATGAATCTTCCAAGGCAAGCCCCACCACCTCAAAGCAGATTTTATTGGAAACCACTGTGGAGAAGTGGAAACGATATGATTTGGAGTACAAATACTTTGAATTTGAATGGTTCACCCTGCTGTGTACTTACTCAGTGACCTTGGACAAAGGTCCTCCCTCTAAGTGTTTCTAAGTGATCACGACAATAGCTAACTAGCAGCCCTAAGATGGGAAATCAGCAAATGTATTGAAGACTGCAGTATAATGGCCAACTCTTTTTTTTTTTAACCAGTCCTGGGGCTGGAATTTGGGCCCTGGGCACTCTACCACTTGAGTCACAATGCCACTTCTGGCTTTTTCTGTTAATGTGGTACTGAGGAATTGTACCCAGGGTCTTGCATGCTAGGCAAGCACTCTACCACTGAGCCACCTTCCCAGCCCTGTGACCAACTCTTTTGTCTTTCTGGATTTTTTTTTCTTTATTGCCTCTTTTATAGATTCTCCATGAGGCTTTATGGTGTGCCTGTCAAAACAGAACAAGATGTTTACCCGGGTGATAGATCTAGCTGTTGGGCTCTTTGGAACAGAGAACTTCTGCAGACTGAAGAGTAGTCTACGAAAGGAGGTAAGTAGTGGAGAAGGAAGAGTGGATTCCACTATAATGTGCATGAATGGCACCTCAACAAGAAGCCCTAGGGGGACTGGTCACAAGAGGACTCAACAGAGAGGTCAGTCTGTTCCAGATATAGGAAGGCACTTGTGACAGTTGTCTAGAGATGCCTTCCACACATGCTCTTCTTCTCTAAGGAAGTAATAGGCAACACAACTCAGTTGGGAGCCCAAGTACATCCTTGGCAATTTACTAACAAGAAAATAGCCTTGCCCGGGAGGAGTACCACTCAAGGTATCTCAGCTTACAATTTAGTTGTCTGGATTTCAACAAGAATGACTAACTACAGTCAATTTTCATAAAGCCAACCAAACTAGCAAATACGGAGCCACTCTACCTTGGGGGAAAAATACAAGTTTGTGTGTGTGTGTGTGTGTGTGTGTGTGGTACTAGGGTTTGAACTCAGAGCCTTACTGGTGTTACAATCTTCTGACTCTCTGGTCACAACATTTCCATCACCCCATCAGTCCAGTATGTTGTTTGAATGTTGTATTTTGGCTTAAAAGTACTGTGACGGTTAATTTTTGTGTCGATTTCACTGGATTAAAATATGCCCATATAGCTGAAAAAAAAACACTATTTCTGGGCATGTCTGTAGAGTGTTCTGGAAGGCATTAGTGTTTAAATTGGTTGACTGAGTAAAGTGTATTGTTCTTATTCATGTGGGTGGGCAGCATCCAGTCCATTGAGGATCTAAATATAACAAAAAAGCAGAGAAAGGGCAGATTTACTCTCTCTGCTTGAGCTGAGACATTCATCTTCTCCTGCCTCAGCCATCAGCACTCTGAAGTCTTAGGCTCTCAGACTCACACGGGGACGACACTGCCACACTTCATGGTTGCCCCTAGTCCTGAATTCATGGGCCTTCTGATTCAGACTAAATTTACAGCACTGTATTTCCTAGTGCTCGATGGCAGGTCAAAGGATTTCTTGACCTCTATAATCACATGAGTCTGTTCTTATTCTAAAACTCTGCTTAGATATGAATCTTTATATACTCTATTGGTTTTTACTTCTCTGGACAACTCTAACAGAGATTTTGGTACTGAGAATGGTCCCAGAGGGAAAGAATTTTGTGAATTTTCTGAATAGGTTCAAAGTTTCTAGAACTGGCTCTCCACTATAATTAGACTTAGACATCAATGATTTTATTTCTAGGAGTAGAGTTAGTACAGATAATCCATGGAGTGTACTACTCTCTCTCTCTCCACATACATATATATGTATCTGAACTGAATAATTCTAATCAGCCATTTATAAGAAGCAAGGTTCTAAGTAACTCTGCATATATTTTGAAAGATTTTTGGAAAACTAAGAAATAAAACATGTCAGCCAGACACAATAGTGAAAGAAAAGTGTAGGTTTAGAGATTAGAACCCCAATCTAAGCCCTGGATAAATGCCTGAAGAGCCCCTGAGTGCACCCTGGAAAACAGCTTTGCTTTTGATAGCAGCAGGAATAAAATGGCCAGATTATCAACTGGCAATTACAACAGTCTTGTATTTTTTTTTTTTTTTTTTTGTCGGTCGTGGGGCTTGAACTCTGGGCCTGGGCGCTGTCCCTCAGCTCTTCAGCTCAAGGCGAGCGCTCTACCACTTGAGCTACAGCGCCACTTCCACAGTCTTGTATTTTTAAATCGAGGGCAATGATTGGGAAAGAAAGGAATTCTCTGAATCAGAATGGGGACCTGTGAGAAGGTCCTGCTGATGGTCTGATAGGTCTTTGTCAATAGACAACTTGCAGAGGCTGCGACATTTCCATCCATAGACATTTCCACATCTGTCTGAGGTGTATTACTGAAAACTCATACTATTAACTTTCTTTCTTGCTTTCATTCGAGGAATCTATGACCCTTTCTTATCAGCATGATTGTGCACTGGGAACAAGGGACTTAAGGCCATTGGGAAACTACTAAACACTAAATCTAACCTGATTTTAGAAAACTCCAAATGTCACTGTGGCCCTCCAGCCAAAGCAGTGACTTCTGGGAGTTAAGAGACTACTGGAGTTTTAGTTCGTGTCCATGTAATAAGGTGTCTAAGATGTACCCAAGCCCACCACCCTGTGGTTGTTTTCCCAGTTTCAGGAAGTATAATTGGAATAGGCATAATTAGCACCTGACAGAAATCCTAAATTGGTTCCTTCTACCTGCAGGGTGAGGGATGTTATGATGGGAATTGCCAATATGCCAGTAGAACTGTCTGTACCTAGGAAAATGTTGGATTAAAAGCTTTACAACATCTCTGAAAGCATGGCAGAGGTTAGTACCATTGTCAAGGGCATGAAAGAGTCAAGGGTGATGTTTCCCTCTCTATATACCCACTTCACTCTCTTATCTGACTTAGGCAGAAGACAGGTGGGTCTTACAGAATGGAAGTGTCCTTAACCAAGCCATCAATTAACCAAGTGGTAAGTTCAATTGCCACTGTTCCAGATGTGGCTTGAGAGCTCGACCAAATTAACATACTCCTTGATGTCGCAAATGCAGCTATGGATCTTGCAATTGTCCTTCCTTCATGCCTGTCCATAAAGCTCACCAGAGGCCGTTACTTTCAGCCAGCAAGTCTATCAATACACTTTTACTGCTTAGCCTCAGTAATGTATAAATTCTTCAGACTTATGTTTCATAGATCATGATTATCTTTTCCTTCCACAGGATATCATGTGGACCTTTGCATTTATTATATCATGTTGACCTAGAGTTATCAGTAGGATATTTTTACATTAGAATGGGAGATAAATCATAAAAACGTGTTTTTTTCTACCTTAGTGAAATTTCTAGAAGTCCAGTGATGTGGAGCAACTTCTAAGGTGAAAGTCAGGTTGTTGTTTATGGCCTTTCCTACAACCAAGACAGCAGCACAATTCCTAGGGGTCTCTTCAGATTTTGGAGGGTATGTGTTTCTCATTTTGATATGTTGCTTTGGCTCATATATCAAGCAACCTGCTAAGCTACTTCTCAATGGGAGCCAGAACAAGAGAAGGCTCTTCAAGAGACTCAAAATGATGCACAAATTGTTCTGTCCATTGGACCATATGCTTCTAGCAGGTCCAGTGGTGCTTGTAGGGGCAGTAGTGGGTAGAGATGCTGTTTGGAGCCTTTGGCAGACCACTTATAGGTGAAACAAAATGCATGTCCTTAAGCTTTTGGAACAGAGTTCTGCCATAATTAGTAGATGTATATTCTCCTTATAAGAGATAGCTCTTGGGCTGCTCCTGAGCCTTAGCAAAACTGAATGTTTTAAGAAAGACCACTAATCTACCACACAATCTGAGTTCTCCATTACGAATTATGTGTGATCTGACTCACCAAAACATAAAGTAGAGCATGCACAGCAACTCTCCATCAGCAAGTGAAGTAGTATGAGCCTAATTAGTTCTGAAAATATAGTTTAAGGAGACGCTTGGTGGGAGTGTAAACTTGTTCAACCACTTTGGAAAGCAGTATGGAGGTTCCTCAAAGGACTCTACATAGAGCTCCCCTATGACCCAGCAATCCCACTTTTGGGCATTTACCCAAATGTTCACAAACAAGACCACACTAAAGCTACCAGCACGACTATGTTTATTGCAGCCTTATTTACCATAGCGAAGATATGGAACCAACCCAGATGCCCCTCAGTAGATGAATGGATCAAGAAAATGTGGTATATATACACAATGGAATTCTATGCCTCCATCAGAAAGAATGACATTTCCCCATTTGTTAGGAAATGGAAAGACTTGGAAAAAAATTATATTAAGTGAAGTAAGCCAGGCCCAAAGAAACATAGGTCCCATGGTTTCCCTTATTTACAATAACTAGTCTATGTCTGAGTCAAGCAGAAAAAGTCAGATAAGTTGATGTTAGGGAAATGAACCCTAAGATATGTATTCAAATTTTTTTTCTTTCATGTGATTGTTTCTAACACATTTATAACATTATTTCTTTGTTGCTTTGTATGTCCCTCCCCCACGGTATAACCCCTGCTTTCACTGTATTTGATGTTGGTATAATTGTGGAGGGGAAGGGAAAAAACAAATCATTTAAATAGGGATACAGGTTGACCCATTGCAACAATGAGATGTACAAGTCGTATGTCGAAAACGAACTTTACAACTTTGGTAGGGGGGGAGGAGGGTTGGGTGGGGAGGTGGGGGAGGATGGTATGAGAAGGGGAAACAAAGGAGGAGGCTACAATGCTTGATAAGAAATGTACTCATTATCTTGCCCATGTAATTGTAACCCCTCTGTACAGTATTTTCACAATAAAAAAAAGGAGATGCTATATTAAACTCTATGTGTCAACTTGACAGGACTAAACCGTGCCTAGGTATAAGCTAATAGAATATTATTCCTATGTGTGTCTAGATGTTTCCAGAAGAGAGCAGCTGTTGCTTGTTTCTACTTTTTATGCCAGTTTTATTGAAGTATACCTGACAAATAAAAAGTATACACATGGAGCCGGGCATCAGTGGCTCATGCCTGTAATCCTAGCTACTCAAGAGGCTGAGATCTAAGGATTGTGGTTCAAAGCCAGCCCAGGCAGAAAAGTCTGTGAGACTCTTATCTCCAATAAACCACCAGATAACTAGAAGTGGTGCTGTAGCTCAAGCAGTAGAGCACTCACCTTGAGCTGAAGAGCGCAGGGACAGCGCCCAAGCCCAGAGTTCAAGCCCCATGACCAACAAAAAAATATATATACACACATGAGATTAGAGCATGGCTCAGTTGGTAGAGTACTAGCCAATGAGCAAAAGTAGCAGATACTGAGTTCTAATTCCAATCCCAGACCTAAAAACATATACATATTTACAGTGCACAACCCAATCCTTATAATCCAGAGTAGTACTTAAACCAGTAGACTGAATTAAAAACAGCACTTTGCCTCCGGAGCTAGAGTTAGCAAACCCTTCAAAGGCAGAATAGAACAAAACATTGAGGAAAAATGGATTTTCTGACTACCTTGAGCTAACATCTTCTCTTAGCCTCAGTTGTTGGCACTCATGACTTCAAGTGTTCTGACTCAGAACTGGACTTACACAACTGTCCTCTGAAATTCTCAGGCCTTTCTCATCTTATAGCTTGGAAACAACAGATCGTGAAACCTCTGGGGCTCCATAACTGTATGATATAATTCCCATAATTAATCTCTTCATTTCCTTATTCTTATTTTTAATTGATACATAATGAGTGACTATTGATGATTACTGACACAGAGAGAGAGAAAGAGAGAGAGAGAGAGAAACACAAATGGAAGAAAAAGAAAAGGATACTTGTTTACAGTATGAGAAGTGAAACTAGAAGATGGAGAATCTAATTTGCTCTAAACCAAATCATGCACATTTATCAATTCAATTTTGGCCAGTTTATACTTTGAATGACCATAAAAGTGCCTTGAATATTGATTGGGGAGTCACCAATAGAATTTTGGCAAATTCACCAGTAGGAGATCTATGAATAATAGCAATCAAGTATAGTTTCTCTTATGAATTGAAGGAATTGCTATCAACAATTGTACCAGGACAACTGGTATAAACTAGAACTGTGTCAAGTTAATCAGGATTATGATCATCCCTTGGAAAAAATCTACTAAAAACTATGAACATATATTTTTACAGACAATCTCAAGGAATTTATGGATTTATGATTCCTCAGGTTACACTTGCTAGCCTTAAAGATAGATAGATACATACATATATACATACATACATACATATATACATACATACATACATACATACTACATATGGATAAAACTTCAGACCAATGGAATACTGGAATAGTCTTAAGCAGAGAACCCTCCTTTGGTACCTTACACATTCCTAGATAAGGTCACTATTAATACAACTATCTACTATTACCACTTTGTCTTAGATATAAATGTGCCAGTTTGTCTTAAATATAAATGTATGCTAAATTATAATGCAAACACTAAGAATCTGACCAGAAAGGAGAATGGATACAGGCCATGTGTTATTCTAAAAGCTCAACATGGGTGCACTCAAACATCTAACATGCCTCCCCATCCTCTGCTAAGTATTTGCTCCTCTTTACACTCCTGACAAAGTATCAGGTCTGAAGAACAGTCAGCACCAAGTAGGTAATCATTTGCACTAGCTTAGTTGAGAGCACAAAGAAAATTCCCCCCAAAGCGAAGACCAAGAGCTAAGGGTCTGCCAGAAAGATAAGGAGCACCCCCACTAGTCATACTTCACCTCCAAGGAGGAAAAATGAGGGACACTTTAGCCACTCATAGTAGCCCCAGATAGTTCCAAAAACTTAACCATCCCAGAGTGATCGCTTTAGTCCACGTAAGCTGATGGTGGCTGACAGTCCTTATCATTAATCCCTCCCAACACTCCTGCCCTCAGTGCTCACCTCCTGGCTTGGGAGAGCACAGCTGTACAGATGTGTGTTTCCCATTAACTGCACTGGCTCTCATCTTGGGTAAAGGAGACATTTTCATGCCAAATTTTTTTAAAAGACTTGGAAATGTTCATTGTGTTGGGAAAATTGGGCTTTTGAAAGGGATAGTAAAAAAAAAAAAAAAAAAAAGAGGGAAGCTGATTTCATCGTCCGCCTGCAGACAGGCCACCAAAGCATCCTGCCCTTGTGAAGCAGGAGGGCCACCTCTGCTTTCTCCCCTTTACAGACTGGGTTAGCATCACCATTATTTACCCCCAGAGTGGGATAAAGGCACAGTGCAAAGGCTAAGATCTTTAAACTGCCTTCAGTGCCCATTAAGTACATTAATAACATCAACTATAGTGAGACTTACCAATGTAATTTCCGACTTCAAGCCAGGCGTGAAAAAAAAAAAAGGAACTCAGCGGAGTTTATCAACCAAGGAGACCACCTTAACTTAGAAGAGATTAGATAGTGATAGGGCAAAGGAAAAGCGTAAGCCCTCAAGACTTCAAAATGCCCTTGCCTATAATTTAGCCTATTAGTTGTAGCCTTTTGCAGCAAATGAAATAGGCTAAGCCAACATGACATTAGGAGCATTGATGTTTCAGTTTGATCTGTGAATGAGGCCTTCACACTATAAGAAGTCACATTAGGATCAACTTTATGAGAGAGGGAATTAATTGAAAAAAGAGTCTTGGGTAGGTCAGTATTATTGTCTCTGCTACCCTACTCTCTCTGTCTGTCTCTAGCTATCTAGCTATTTAGCTATCTACCTCTCTATGTTTATACATGCTTGTGGTGTTGGAGGAAAGGATGGCATTGAGGCCAGAAGATTCTTTGAAATAAAAGATACTACTTCCTGAAGCATTAATTTCTAGGCAATCTGAATGTCTGACCCCACCTCCCCTTCAAAACTCTTCCAAATGGATCCTACGGTAAAGAATCCATTTCACAGATGAAAACACTGACCTTGGGGAGGTCAAGTGGCTTATTCTGGGGCCCACCACTCTTAGCTGGACACTGAGATCTTCTGGGCTCTGAAAGACAAGCTTTTAACCTCGACTGGAGCCTGCCAGAGCTGCTGCAGCTCGTGTGGGAAAGTGTGCATATGGAAAGGAGAGAGGGATGTTGGAGAGAGATCTGTTTATTTACTGGTTTGGAACAGAACACTTTTTTTTTTTAGAAAAGCCTGACCCACAGGCACAGGGCCTGGGGCCTTGGGCCTCCAAGCTGTGTGGGGTCAGAAGAGGGCCTAGCTGGCTGTCTCCTTTTCCCCTCCTCTGGCAGCCCAAAGCCACAGGACCCAGCCTGACAGTCTCCTCTCTTGCCTTCCTCATTAGCTGGGATTGGGACCAATTTGTGGATGCCTTTGGTGCCTTTAGGCAGTGTTTGAGTCATCCTCCCTGATGCTAAAGAAAAAGAAAAGAAAGAAAGAAAGGAGGAGACAGCCATCCCCCAGGAGACTGGAGATGCCAGGAGAGAAGAGAATGATGGATGGAGGTCAGAAGGGAGAGGCCAGTGTTCCGAGGTCATTCCCAGTCTGACTTTCTTTAACCTCACTCTTCCCTGGGGACCTGTTCCCCATGAGATCACCTCCCACCACAGACATCAAAAAGAGACTCACTTCCGGATACGCCCTCATTCTTTTGAGAACTGTGAACTTAAGGGACCAATACTCTTCAATCCCCTAGGCTTCCTAGAGCTCCAGGGAGAGAATCCAGGGGACTACAGCCAGCAGAGAGATGGGTCTTCTCAACCAACTCAGGTATGCATTCCACTTGCTTCAGAACTTGACAAGAGTGCCTCTGAAGCAGTCTCAGAAAAGCAAGAATTAATTCCTCATAGGGTTCAGTCTGGTGCAGAAATGCATCTTCAGTACTTGGCATGGAGGGATTCAGGAGAAGCTACTTCACCTCTCTGTGGCATGATGTCATGGCACCTTAGAGGAATGGACTTAAAGCAAGTGGTTATGAGGGTTTATGAGCCATCACAATGACAACCTGGGAGTTGTTATCATCAACTAAAATAACACAGAGGAAGGCCATGTAAAACACCTCATTGTGTCAGTACATACACAAAGGCGTAGCACCTTAGTACATAACTAAGTTTTGAGTCAAAAAAGAAAAAAAAAAAGTTGGTGTGAAGTGTGCTATGGAGAAAGAGAGGGAGAGAGGGAGAGAGCAGGCCACAGAAGGCAGAGAGAGCACTAGCAGCCCCTCCCATAGGTCACACACAATGCCAGCATCAACATACACCATGTCATTCAATAAGACAGCAAAATGTAAGGGGTGGCATGTGGTCTCCAACTCTGGGTCAAAGAGAACATTCATATTGTTGGTTTAAAAATGTGAACACTATGCATGCATTCACCTCTATAGTCTTTCAAGTTCCTACCATGTGCCAAGTCCAGCAGATTAAAAAAAAAACAACTAACCTAAGGGTCTTGGGCAATTATATCACCTTCAGTACATCTCTCCCCCTCAACTGCCTCACAGTATTACAGACGCTTTAGACATTCCTCACTTCCTCACTACTCATAACATTTCTCATAAGATGATATGAGGTTCCAGTGGCGTGGGGGTGGGGGAGGAATATAGCCTGTCACACCAGCTACTGGAGAGACAGAGACAGGAGAATCAAGAATTTAAGGCCAGGTTAAGTAAAAGTAGTGAAATCTCTAAAACTAAGTAGAAGAGTCGGGGGTATATATAGCTCAAGTGGCCTAAAGAGTGCTTACGGACAAACTCCAGGCCCTAGGTTCAATTTTCCCAGCACTGGGAGTGAAAGAAAAAAAAACAGCTTACCCAAAATCCAAAGAGACACAGTTCAGAATTCAACCTGAAATTTCTCCCCAAAGCACTCAGCTATCAAACCTGTTTCGGGTGTCGTGCAATGTCTAGGCACAGACTTCAACATTATTCTAGCTGCTCCATGTCCTATCAAAGCAGCGGTCCTCCGACCAGAGGCCCAGTGGGTCTTTGATGGAGGGGGCGGGGGAGATGGGAGGGCAGGGATGGGAAGGGGAAACAAAAGAGGAGGCAACAATGCTTGATAAGAAATGTACTCATTACCTTGCTCATGTAATTGTAATCCCTCTGTACAGTATTTTCACAATAAGAAAACATTAATAAAAAAAAAAACAACATCACTCTTATTAAACCCTTTCTCAGTCTGGACTAGGACACTGAACCAAGTGATCATTGAGCAAGCCTGTGATGTTTGGAGTATATGTGGTGCCATCTTGTTTAGTAGGTCAAAAACATGGGATTTGGGGAATTCTAGGTAGTCACCTTCTTCAGGTAATGCAGCTAGTAAAGGCCAAACTTGAGTGTGAACCCTTCTCTACTCTTACCTCGCCGGTCCCTGGCCTTTCTCCACAAGCATGCAACCTGTCAAAGACCAAGAACACCCTTTGTGAAGCACCTCCTTAGGAAATCATGTGCCCTTCTATCATCTCAAACCTACTTCTGCTAGGAATGGTGCTTTGGGGGAAACTAAAAGAAAGATAAATTCTTACGAGAGTCTTAGATTGTCTTGTCTATCATTACTGTACCTATGTCACTTTTAATATCATACTGTCTACCACAGTTAAGCTTCATAAATAGCAAACAAAAAAAACCCCAACCACCCAGTCTAATATAGATAAGCAAATGTCACTTTTCTGATTGGTAGGCAAATGAAATACGTTTTAGAGGAAATTGGCAGTATCTAAATTTTAAATACATGTATCCTGAGAGCCAAAACTTTGCTTTCAAAACTCTATCCTCAAGAACTATTCATATGGCTGGGTAGGATGGTGTATTTCTGTAATCTCAGCTATATGAGAAAAAGACAGGAGGATTGAAGTCTGGGGTTAGTTAGGCAAAGTTAGCATGAAACCCTATCTGAAGAAAACTACCTAAAAAGCAGGAGAATTGGATATAAGGTTCAAGTTGTAGAGAACTTTGCTAGTAAGGGCAAGGCCTTGAGTTCACTCACCAGTACAGAAAAAAAGAAATCCTACATGTGTGAACAGAAGCCACAGCTCTATCCAAAACAGACAAAAAAAAAAAAGTTGGAGAGAGACAAAAATGCCTTTCCTCAGAAAAAACTGTGTAAAATAAATTGTGATATCTCCATGCATGCAAGAGCATGCAGCCACGAGGCAGAACCAGTTATTCTGTTTTCATTCTCCCAGACAAATATCCACATTATGAAACAAATAAAGGAACTCACAAAATAACATAAACAATAGGATCAAGTACTTTTGCTTACTAAAAGAAAAAAAAAAAGGAAAAACACTTAAATTGAAGTTCCAACCTTTGGCCTTTACTCTAGTCGGACCAAGAAATGTATGAGGGACTGTCCTTGAATCATCTTCTCTGAAACACTAAAATCAAATTTGGAAATTTCTGTGCCCAGTGATATCATGACAGGCCCAGGGGGAAATTCCTAAAGTGTGGAATCCTGTGGAATACGAATCCTTAAACCCCGCTGGCTGGACTGCTTTAACCCTGACCCTCTGGGATGGCCCTCATCTTGCACATGTGACTACTGTGTAACAGCTCACAAGAAGAACACACCACCAGCTAAGAACCCCGACTATTCCCGTCTTAAGAGGGATTGGTGATTGGTGGAGGGATTTGGGGGTGGGGGAGGAGCTCCCTTGCTTTCCTTTTTTATGTGTCTGCGTTTTATTGTTTTTACAATGGACTAATTGCAACTATGCAATTTTGAAACTTTTTAAAAGGTACCAACTACTCCTTTAGACAGAATAGAAGAAAAATAAGCTAAATCAAACCAACAAAAAGTTGGGGAGAAAATGAAACTAGGCCTATTTCTAGCCAATCAAATCCTAGGCCTTTGTCTTTACCAAACCAAATCCCAATTACATAGCCAGATAGCATATCAATATCTCACAAAGCAGGGTAGGAGTGAGGGAAGTGAGGGATTAGGCTGCTTTGTTTACAGGCTGGACTGGTGCCTGGCCCATATTAGGTGCTATGTAAAGTATTACTGAACATGGAATGAATGGAGAACTTGGGGTATACAAAGATAGGTCATTTTATTTGCTTTAAGCAACTGAGATTAGGAGACTGGATGGTGGCCAAATATCAATACCCCTGAGTGCAAGTAACACCAGTCTGTAATTAGTGTATTAAGGGTCTACCTCCTTGTAACCACTCCCAGATTGCTTTTGCATGCACACTCACCTCAGATCTACTAAAGCCCCTTAGAATTAATTCCTACCCTTAAGGGGCTTCAATCAAGCCAAGTGGATGGACTATAAAACCAATGTCAGATGAATACTACCTGTTCAAAGAGGCAGAATCCTGGTTTTAACTTAAACCTTACCCTGGCTGACCAATGGTGTGTGACCCTTGGCCTCTCATTTTGCCAAGCTGTCAGAATGGCAGTGTGAGCCAGGTTTTCTGAAATAATGTAGTATCATTGTACTCCTAAGAATAGATTCTCAGCAAGCCAGGATCTCTATGCCATAGCTTGAGAAACCTTCCCCTACACACTGCTGGTAGTGCTTGCTCTTCAGCTCAGAAGTGCTGATTCTAAGCAATGCTGAAATTTACCTTTGCAGTATTGGCAGAATCCAAAGAGTAGCAAATCCCTCCTTTTCTTTCTTTTATATTTTTTTACTGTAAAGATACTGTACAGAGGGGTTACAGTTACATGAGTAAGGTAATGAGTACATTTCCTATCGAGCATTGTTACCCCTCCTTTGTTTTTCCCCTACTCTCCTTTCCCTCTCTACCTCCCCAACTCCTCCTTCCCCTCTCCAAGTTGTAAAGTTTGGTTTCAGCATAGTGTCTTATACATCTCGTTGTTACAACCTGTATCCTTATTTCAGCATTTTGTTATTTCCCTTCCCCTTCCCAAATTAGAAAAAATGTATATACAAGATGCAGGGCACCAGAATCAGATACAGTGACAACAGGTGTTATACCATGGAGGAAGAACAGACAAAAGAAACATAAAAATCACACAGTACATTAAAAACAACAGCAAGAAAGATAAAACCTCTTGTGTCCCTATCTTGGGACTCATTTTGCTTAGCATCATCTTATATAATCATATATACATAACTTTTGACCCTTTCTGCTTGGCTGGTAAGATTATCATAGATGTATACTAGTTATTGCAAATAAGGGAAACCATGGGACCCATGTTTCTTTGTGTCTGTCTTGCTTCACTTAATATAATTTTTTTCCAAGTCTTTCCATGGAGTGGTGTCATTCTTTCTGATAGAGGCATAGAATTATAGCTATACATATCTATACACATATATATGTATGTTGTTACATATATATGTATGTTGTTACAGACATATATATGTATGCTGTTAGACATATATGTATGTTGTTACAGACATATATGTAACACATATATACACATATGTATTATGTATGTGCATACATATGTATATATATATATATATATATATCACATTTTCCTGATCCATTCATCTACTGAGGGGCCCCTGGTTTGCTTCCATATCTTAGCTATGGTGAATAATGCTATGATACACATAGTTGGGCTGGTAGCTTTAATATGGCCTTATTTGTGATCATTTGGATAAATGTCCAAAAGTGGGATTGCTGGGTCATAGAGGAGCTCTGTGTATAGTCTTTTTTTCTTTCTTTTTTGTGTATAGTCTTTTAAGAAACCTTCATACTGCTTTCCAAAGTGGTTGAACAAGTTTACACTCCCACCAACAATGTAGTAGGGTTCCCTTTTGGCCACATCCCCTCCAGCATCTGTTGTTATTAGATTTCTTGACTATAGCCATTCTAACTGGGGTGAGGTGGAATTTCAATGTTGTTTTGATTTGCATTTCTTTTATGGAGAAGTTGAGCATTTCTTCATGTGTCTATTGGCCATTCTTATTTCCTCTTTAGAGAAGTCTCTCTTTAAGTCTTTAGCCCACTTATTAATCAAAGCCTTTCCTTTTCTGAAACTCTAAAGCTTAGTCCCATTAGAGAAAAGCCCTGCTTCTAGGAGAACAAGGTCCTGAAGATGCATTTGGTGACTGAATGAAAGGAGCATTCATCAGGATTGAGAACATAGCCTTCAGACGTAGACTTGGTTCCAAGTCCAACTCCAACACTCATCAATTAGATGACCTTGAGTAAGTCACAGCATCTCTCTTGGCCTCGATTTCCTCCTACATAGTATCTACCTTACAGTCAATGCCTGGAAACCCCTCAACACACTGCCAGGAGGACGACAGGTGTTGCAGAAATGAGAGTTTTGTTTATGAGGAGAGAAGGATGGAAAGAAAAAGATGTGGTGACAGGATGGGACACTGGAGATGGCAGGGTGACCATCTAGGAGCATCTTGTCAGCATTCACAGCGCCTGTCTCCTCACGGGGTTAGGGAGCGGGGATGGGAGTCTTGTGCATTGCTCTGGAAGTGATGAAGTTATTGCATAAATGGTGCTTTTCAATATATTCTGTTCCTGTGTGTTCTCCTGTGTACTGTGCACCCTTGAATCCACTCCCCAGAAGTGGTATATTATGAGAGTGAGTGAAAAATGAACGTGGCACTTTTTACCAGTTCCTATCTGGGTAAAACAGTCTCAGATCCCCTCAGTCTCTCCCCTCCCCTCCCTTACCCAAAGTCTGCCTATATAGGAAGATCACTCAAGAGGAAACTTTAAAGCTTTATTTCCCCTAATAGTTTTATAAGCTGACTTGAACTCCTGGACTAGGAAACTAAGTTTAGAATCAAATATCTGAAGACATTATGTCCAAGTCTCCATCTCTAAGCTCTGGGAGCCCCCAAACCTGATTTAGGGCTAACTATCACAGCTGTCCCCCTGTCCTGCCCATCAGTCCTCATAACTCATGGCTGTATCTAACTTACCCTGCACAGAAACGGGCATGCTGGAAGCCAGCCAATTTAGGAGCATTTGTAAAGACAAGATCCTTTGGCTTTGTGTTTGTTTTAATTTTCCCAAGCAGCTCAGCTCAGATCTAACACAAAAAGTGCAATAAACTAAGAGTATCAGTATTCACTGAAAATATCACTTCACAAGTGAAAATATATCCAAACAGCCAGTTGTGGAAGCTGTCCCTCCTCAAAAATGCAGCTGTCACCAAAAATACATTTGAAATCTCTCTCTCTCTCTCTCTCTCTCTCTCTCTCTCTCTCTCTCTCTCTCTCTCTCTCTCTCTCTCTCCCTCTCTCTCTCTTTCCTCCCCCTCCCTTTCTTTTCCTTTTTTTTCTTCTTCTTCCAGTTCTCCCTCTGTCTTGCAATTTAGCTTTAATTGCCCTGTCAGCTCTAAAGGCTACTAATTGACGCCTTTTATTCTGGGTTAAAACTCCTCAGGAAGAAAAGAACTCTCCAGGGCCCCCAGAGCTGCAGATTCGGCCGATTTGGCATGGTTGTCTCCCTGAGGATTGAAGCTGGGTGCTGCTAGCACTGGGGGCAGGCATGGGGGAGTCTTGGAGGCGGGGAGGGGGGCTGGGCAGGGGTTGAAGCATCTATTTTTAGTGAGGGTTTTATAGAGTGGATCCCTGTGGCTTGGCTCCACACTGAAATATTGTCCTCGTCTCAATGACATAAACACAGGGCAACTTGGAGATCTTGGCGCCAGCCCTGGCCGGAGCCTGTGAATGGGCAGAACGGTGGGTTGGGAGCAAGAATCTTACTGTAATTACAAATAAATCCACCTCCCAGCCCCACCCCCACTCCTGTTCTCTTGGCTCACGTAATACAGGAAGGAAGAGAAGAGAAGGGGAAGGGGAAGGGGAAGAAGGAAGAGGAGAAGGAGGAGGAGGAGGAGGAGGAGGAGGAGGAGGAGGAGGAGGAGGAGGAGGAGGAGGAGGAGGAGGAGGAGGAGGAGGAGGAGGAGGAGGAGGAGGAGGAGGACCACTTCTTTTTGGGTAAATAAGATGATCCTAAGTTACTAAAAGGTACCAAGGAGCAGCTAAAGGTAGTCATTATATGGGTAGATTTAGATGAAAAAAGAAAAGCATTAGAGAATTGATTAAACAGTCCTTATCTGCAGTGAAAATTAAGGAGGGAAGGAAGGCATGGCGTCTTTCTTTGGCTCCACAACGTGATCTGTTGTTGCTCCCTTCTAGAAGCATGGAGTCTGCAGGCTGGGTATGGGAGAAATTGGAACCAATTAGCACAAGGCTTCAATATGATTCTTTGGAATGTCACAAGCCAGGCTGGATGAAGCTGTCGCCCTGGGCTGCTTCAGACATGGAGCCACACTTTCCAAAGCATATTTAAATATAGCCCTTACTTTCCCTCGAAATGTAATCCCAACCCTCATTTTTTATCCTTGGGAGCTTGAGGGGGTTAGAGTGCAGGGTGAGGTGGGATTTTTTTTTTCATAACCCCCATCCCCAACTCCCACAGACCTGTCAATAAATAAAAGATCACACCGAATTCCATTTGAAGTTGTCAGTCTGGGAATGGAACTTTTATCCCATTATGAATGTCATGGGTGAGACCGGTCGGACGTGGAGTGTGGCTAACACCGCCATTAAAGGCCCTAATTGCAGCTGTAGACCCTGGCTGTTCACAGACGCCACACTGTACACACTGTCGCATTCCTGTGAAGAAAGAGCATCCTATGAGAGCCTGCCCAAGTCCTCCCCTCAAGTCAGGAGGACTTAAGCTTAAAACCAAAGTTGCCCTATCGAAGGGCCAGGTGCTAATTTGGGATTCTGAGGTTCTGCCGATTTGCCTTGGCTGACAGGGCTGTTACTATACCCAGGGGGCTGGGGGGGGGAGGGGGTACAGGCTGGAGTCATACTTTGGCCTCAGAGCCTACCAGCAAAGGAGTCACTCCGTCCAAAGGGACCCTTGAAGGACCGCTTTTATTTTCACATGAACTTCCTCTGAGCCCGAAAGTGCCCAGGACTTGGCCAAACCTCAGAAAGGAGAATGGAAAACACATGACTGGAACACAGGAGACAGAAGAACTTGTCTGCAGTAGAAGCGCTAGGGCAAGGCCTTCTCTCCTCACTCTGTATCTAACCCCCCCTGATGGGGAACAAAACAGGGAATGATGATGATGATCACTGTTTATAAAGATGTTCTGTCATCTTCTTGCTGGACACCAATGTCATTTTGGCAGTGGTAAATGTGAAAATGTCAAGTTCACCATGCTAGTCATTTGTAAGTGTAAAGCTCAGTGGCATTACACACATCCCCACTGAGTCACCATCATACCATCCATCTGTAGAACTTTCTCATCACCTTAAACCAAAACACTGCCTCCACTAGCTAGCCCAGCCCCTCTCCTTACAGCCCCTGGCAGCCACCAACCTACTGTCTCTAAATCTGGCTACTTTAGGCACCTCATATTAAGTGTAATACAGCAATCTTTGTCTTTGTGTAACTAACTTACTTTTCTTAGCACATATCTTAATGATTTTTTCCATGTTGTAGCATGTGTCAGAATTTTAGGATGAGGACTATTCTGTTGTATGTTTATACCATGTTCAGCTTACCTTTCCATCTGTCAGCATACACAGGGTTATTGCCATCTTTCGGCTGCTGTGAACAGTGTTGTTATAAATAAAGATGTACAGATATGTTTGACTCCCTGAACTTTGTGCTTTGGGGCATACACCAACACATAGTATATACCACTAGTGTATACCCAGCTAGTTCATACGATGTCTATTTTTTGGTAGAACCCCCCCCCCATATGGATTTCTACTGAAGCTACATCATTCTATATCCCCACACCAGCAACAGTGTCTCCTTGAATCAACACTTCTTTTTCTTTCTTCCTTTCTTTTTATTTTATTTTTATTTTATTTATTTTTCTTTCTTTCTTTTTTCATAACAGCCATGCCAATGGGCCTGGTATCTCACAGTAGTTTTAAACACCAAAGAGTTCAACTTATTTTATATTTACTTCCCTCTCTCTCTCTCTCTCTCTCTCTCTCTCTCTCTCTCTCTCCTTCTCTCTCTCTCTCCTTCTCTCTCTCTCCCTCTCTCTCTCCCTGTCTCTCTGTCTCTCTTTCTTGGTGTCAGTTCTAGAGCTTAAACTCAGGGCCTGGGCACTGTCCCTGAGCATTTTTTTTTTTTTGCATTCTACCACTTCAGCCATAGCTCCACTTCCAGCTTTTGAGATAAGGATCTCAAAGACCACCTGCCCAGGCTGGCTTTGAACCATGTTCCTCAGATCTCAGCCTCCTGAGTAGCTCAGATTACAGCCATGCACCACTAGAGCCCTGCCCCCTCCCCTCTTTTATGAAAAGAAATCACAGTAAGACTTTGTGGTACTTACTGTAATCCTAGCACTCAGGCGGCTGAGGCAAGAAGATCTCGAGTTGCAGACCAATCTGGGCTATATAATAAAACTTAGTCTGTAAGTCAATAAAGTTATAAATATATATTAATGTCCCCTAAATGTCCTAGCCTCTCTTCTTCTCCCCAGAAGTATCCACCCCCTCCCAAAGTGGTATGTATTTTTCCCATTCATGAATAAACCTCAGGAAGAATATATGCAGGTTCTAGCTGTGTGCTAGTGGCTCATATCTATAATCCGATCACTCAGAAGGCTGAGATCTGAATATCAGTTTGGACTCAGTCCTAGCAAACAAGAGAGACTCTTATCACCAATTAACTAGCAAAATGCAAGAAGTAGAAGTATGGCTCCAGTGGTAGAACACATCAATTGTAGGGGGATAGGTAGAAAGCTAAGCAAAAGCCTAAAGTTCTTATTTCAAGCCCCAGAACACTCTCCCTCCCCCCCCTCTCTCTCTCTCTCTCTCTCTCTCACACACACACACACACACACACACACACACACATGTACACACATGCATGCAATTTTATTGGTCACATTGTCATCTACTTATCTATCTTCATTCCACCCCTTCCTTCCCCACAGGGGTTTATGTATATGGTGAACAGAATAGACCATAAGCATTGGCATTAAGCAGAGATTTAGTCAAATCACTGTTGTGTCCCTGGTCAGATCCCTTGACTTCGCTGATGCTTAGTGTCCTCACTTACAAGCTGGTCTGGAAGAGGAACTGGGGTGACAAACTCAATGCCTGACACCAGACAGGCAGTAAGAACTCAGTAACTGAGAAGGAGGAGGGAGGGAGGGAGGGAAGAGGTTGACATCCCTTTTCTGGATGAGCTGCTGCTTCCAGCCAGCCATTGCTCACTCAGGCGCCCACAGACAATTCTCACCCTTGTCTTCATGTTGTTCCAGTACAGAGCAGGACATGTGCAGGGGGCTAAGAACAGAACAGCAGCCCCATTTGCCCTTTACCAAAACATGGGTATGTCATGGAGAGTGGGTGTCCTGTCTCCCCTCCCTCCTCCTAGCCAGCGGGCGATGGAGTGGGGAGGAAAGTGAAGAAGGAGGGAGGGAGGGAAGCCTGAACCATTCTGCCAAGTCACCCTTCTTGGGGGAGGACATTCAGCCCAGGCCCTGAGCCTGGCTGCAGTAACTGTAATCCAATACTTTAATCCATTTCTTCTTCAAAGCATTGCCCCTTGTACCAGGTGGACAGAACCCGAGTGACAGGGAGCTGCCCTGAGGAGCTCTTGCATTGGGCTGCGTCATTGCGGCTGGGAAAATACCCAAAGGAGCACCTTTGACCTGGTTCTCTGGACAATAGTGACTGAGGAATGACAGCTCAGAGTACCTGAAGGATGTTTAAAGAATAACACTCAGTCACTGTTGACAGTGACCCTAGCCATTGATCCAGCCACGGCAGAGAGTGAGGCCTGGGCCTGATCTTGCACAAGGCTCTTCGGCTACACAAAGAGGAATTGGACACCAAAGAGAGCCGTCTTCAGAGAGATTAGTGTGCTCTGTCCTTTTGGAAGTGGCTTCTGAAACCACGTCTCCAAGAAGACAGCAGGGACTGGGAGTGGTGGAGTGAAAGAAGGGAAAAATAACTCCAGAAAGGACTGGGTCCTGGCTTTTCATAGATGGGGACTGGGGACCATTTTCCTTCCTAAGGACATAAGCTGACTTTGTGCACTAGCAGACATGTATTAAATAGTAAATCATCTATGGAGGTCAAGTTTTCTTTTTATTTCTCAGATACCTCTGAAGAGTCTGATTTACAAGAGACAATTAGATACTGCGAGCTATTGCTATCTGAATTTGCTGTACTGATTAAGAAATAAGCATTAGTCACACCTGAGGGAAGCTAGGAGAAGGGCACAGAGTCAGAGGAAAATAGTGGAAAAAATACAGCAGAGAGGTCCATCAGCTGCACTGGACATTGATGAAAGTGAACTAAGTAACTGCAACTCAAGAGCAGCAACAGGAGGGAGGGAATGAGAGAGAAAGGGGGAACCGGTTACACTAAGCAAAAGGAAAGAAATGTACATATCACCCAATGTGGAAGAAATAGTTGTATTGTCAAAGTTTGTAGAGTTCACAAGCTTTATAGACCATGATAACGACAATTCACCTAGTGAAGGTTAAAATGTGTTTGTGACTTTAGCTAAGTATCACTATCCCACAATATTGTGAAGTTATGTATTCACTTAACCTCAATAAAGAATTTTTTTTAAAAAAAGAAATGAATACTAGTCATATGCCAGTGGCTCATTTGATCCAAGGATGAAAGTTCAAAGCCAGCCCAGGCAGAAAAGTCTGTGAGACTCTTATTTCCAACTAATCACTCAAATGCCAGAATTGGAGCTATGGCTCAAGTGGATGAGTGCCAGGCTTGAGTAAAAAAGGTAAGAGACGGGGCTGGGAAGGTGGCTCAGTGGTAGAGCACTTACCTTGCATGCATGAGGCCCTGGGTTCAATTCCTCAGTACCCCATAAGCAAAAAGAAAAAAGCCAGAAGTGGCGCTGTAGCTCAAGTGGTAGAGCACTAGCCTTGAGCTGAAGAGCTGAGGGACAGCACCCAGGCCCAGAGTTCAGGCCCCATGACCAGACCCCCCCAAAAAAGGTAAGAGACAGCACCTAAGACCTGAGTTCAAGCCTTAGGTGAGGACAGGCACACAAAAAAAGGAAGAAAAAGAAAAGAGAAAAGCAAAAGAAGGAAATGAGTATTGTCATTTCCTTCAACCCATTACCAAGATCTATGATGGTCATCAAAAGCAATTAAAAAAGATCAAGGACTGATTCATTTGTTGAGTGCCTACTAGATACCCAAACACAATGCTAGACACTGGGAATATGGACAACTTCGACACAAAGCATTTGTTGTCCACCAGGTACGAGAGACAACGACCTACAGGGTAATCTGGCCACAGGAAGGAATCCTACACTGTAAGATCTGAAAAGAGGAGCAATTAACTCTGCCAGGAGGGGATCCAGAAGACAGGAAGTAATGTATAAGCCGGAGGTAATGTTTAAGCAGGATCTAAAGGTTGCAAATAACTTTGCAAAAGGGAGAAAGTGAATAGACAGAACACATAACAGTGAGGAAGAGCAGACTATGCGGGCAGACCTCCCAGGAGAGCTAGACAAGCTCCACAGACAGCAAACAGCGAAGAATGGGACCAGGTGACAGGAAGGGTAGATTGAGATCAGACTGGGGGAAAAAATCTCCAAATGTCATAACTTTATCTTGAGAGGAACCAAGGAAGTCCTTAGAAATTTCTGAACAATCATTTACGTCGTTCCTTTTCTATAAGTCGATTTATTTTTTAGCCTGTTTGTTTTGTGGAAACACTAAAACTTCAAGGGAAATGAGAGGGCACACTTGGGCAGGACATTGCTATCAGCTTCTTATTTTGAACTTTGACTAACTTTGGTGAGACAGGGAAACCTCACCTGGGATCCCATACCTATAGGATGGCAAACAGTCAACGACCCCTCAGCCCATAACCCATCACTATGACCTTGTGGTTCCCTGAAAAAAAGAACAAATGCCCTATGCTTGCTTTGCTGTCAAAATATTTAGAAGAAGCATATTTAAATCATGGACGGAACAATAGGGACTAGCTCAGAAGTAAACGTTCAAGCCTTTGAAGAAGGCAAAACCGTAAACATTTAGTCTAAAATGTAGCCGCCTCTCCTCCATGAAAGAAAAGCAGAGTTCTATAAAATGTGATCTGCCAGGATTCCCTTACCCCCGTGGCATGATAATTACAATGTCTCTTACTACATTTAAAAGGCTCATCTGAGGTGACACAAATCCTAGGGTTGGTGAGGGAGGCCGCTTTGCGATTTTTCTCAATGCGCTTTGCCAAATGGATGCAGAGTGGAAGAGGAGGGAGGCTGGACGCAAAGTCCTGTGGTCCTATTACTGACTCTCCTCCTTCTCCTTGCACCTCCGGGCTCTTCTCCCAGCATTTTAGGGATTATCTGTGCGAGTTTAATCAAGCTGTACATTAACTAGTTAACGTGGTTAAGCCTTGAGGTGAGGAAAAAAGACATTTGTCTGACATTGTAGCAAACTGGATTCATTTTGGAGGGAGAGGACAAAAGGCCTAAGCAACCTCTAACCTTATCAATACTAAAATGAATGAAGAAAATACTTTTCAATGTATACTTATACTTTTATAAATCTATTTTCAAAGCTATAAGAGTTCTCATACTTCAGTTTTAATTAAACCCCAATGAATAATGTATCACTTTAAGATCCTGGGTTGGACCATGCACATAGCCACTAACCATACTGTCAAGGACTAGCCACCCCTTTATTTGCAGTTATTTGCATCTGATTGATAAATTTGCTTTTTTTTTTTTTTTAACTGATGATGCCCAAGAAGGGATTGAAACATTTTTGTGGTAGATAGGCAGATGCCTGATGGGTAAGGGGAAAGTTTAAGCTTATTGTTTATATAACATTAATACCACTTTTTATTCTCTGCAGGTATGTTTTGTGAGTTACAATTTTAAAATGTAGGTTTTTTTCTTAATTGATGTTGAATACAGACATGGAGGTGAAATCTGAGATGTAAGAAAAATAACACAGCTGGGGGTTTCAGGTGCATTGTCTTAAAAGAGCTTTGGAGACACTTGATCAAAAGCTTCCTTTTACTACAGTCATGCTCCATTATGGAAGGTGGGGACATGGTGAGGGGAAATGAAATGAGCCCTCCCTCCTACTACAAAGCCATCCACAAGGAAACCTCCCGGCCTGCAGGTACTGATGACCTCTGAAGCTAACTAGGATTCACAGAACAAGCATGCAAAAACCTCCACAGGGTTTGCAGGCTCTGAGCTAAGAAGCTTTTCCTCCTTCCATAGATGACCCTTGAGTTCCTACTGTAGCCTTGGGAAATTCCCTCATTTCCCTACCTCCAAAAATGAGGAGTTAGCTGTCCTGACTCCAGAATCCCTGAGATTTCAGTTGGATTTTTGTAAGGTGAATTCACAGCCTGTCTTAAACTTGAATTCTTGTTTTGGAGATCAAAAACTGAGAGAATTTATTTATTTATTTATTTATTTATTTATTTATTTATTTATTTAGGCACTCTGTCTTCCCAATCCTTCGATTAGGGAAGGTCCAGTCTCTGGCCTAAACTCCAAGTTCATACCAGACTCAGAGCTTCAGTCAAGTCTGGGGTTGGTGTGGGGATACATTTTTATTATGTTTTGTATCATTTTATTTTGAAAGTGACCTCACTACTTTGTAGAAGTCTGAGGCAGGAGATTAAAGTCACAGAACAGTGTCTGTCACATGTTTGTATACCCATGCACAAACACATGTCTGCATGCAAAGACCCCTATGATGCTCTTCTTCATGCTTCTACCAAACACAAGCACTGAACCATTTAAACTAGAAACAAAGCCCAGCAGCTTCAAAATTCTTTCCAGTACCATTTGCCCCTTTACTAACACCTGGTTGGTCAGTTACTTTGGGGACAAGTTATTTCTTCCAAATTTACTGATTTAAATCCCCTGTTGATTTCCACTGTAAGTACAAAAAAAAATGTTGATTTTCTCCATAAATACAAAAAAAAAACATTGCTCTCCCTTTTTATTAAGTAGATGTGCATAATGTAAATAAAAAGATAACGCAAAGTAGGTGCAAAAGGTGAGATTCTTTCTCTTTCCTTCCCTACATGTTAATGCTATTCTTTAGGGGTAATCCCTAGGAATGAGTTATAAATGTAATTTTAGAAATCTCTAGGAAGTTTTGCCTACCACACAAAACAATCCCCATAAAGAGAAGAAAAGCAAGGGCTCTAAGGCTCAGGAGCCTGGATTTCAATCTTGATGGAACTCAGGATCAAGTTTGGATTTTGCTTTATAATAGGGACTGCCCTGAACAATTGAGAACCATGATCACCATGTTAACATGGCTTCTAATGTTTCTTTCAAGTGCTTATAAAGTCAAATCTAAATTCTAGCCAGACTTTATGTGGTTTAAGACCCTTCTGTGGCAACTTGTCTTCTAGCATCTACTCCTCAAGTCTCAGCTCAGCAAGGCAAACTGAACTCCAGGATACAGGTCACATTATGTCCCTCTCCACTGCCCAAAATGTCATATTGTCAGATGTAAGTGGCTCACATCTGTAATCCTAGGTAATACTCCAGAGGCTGAGATCTGAGGATGGTGGTTCAAAGCCAGCCTGGGTAAGAAAGTCCATGGGATTCTTATCTCCAATTAGTCACCAAAAAGCTAGGAAGTACAGCTGTGGCTCAAGTGGTATAACACCAGCCTTGAGCAACAAAGCTCACGCCCTGGGTTCAAGCCCTAATATTAGCACTCTCTCTCTGTGTCTCTGTCTCTGTCTGTCTCTCTGTCTGTCTGTCTGTCTGTCTGTCTGTCTGTCTGTCTGTCTCTCTCTCTGTCTCTCTCTCTCTCTCACTCACACACACACACACACACACACACACACACACACACACACACAATGTCATCCATCCAGGGCCCCCCCTCCTTGCCCCTTTGGTCATGACCTTCTATATGTCTTTTATCTCTTTCATCTTGAATAATTTTCTGGGGAACCCCTTTGGATCCCCCACCCCAACATTTCTGTTTTATCATAGCAATTGACATCTGCATTATAACCTTGGGTTTACTTTCCCTTTGTCCCAACAGTCTTTGCCCTTCTCAAGAAAAGGAAATCAGTCTTAGTCTTCCCAAAGTAAATGGGGGGTAGGAGGATAGGGAGCAGGAGAAGACAACGAACAGAATAAGAGATAAGAGATGAGATGACAGTAGATGGTCACAAAGCTATGCTGTGACTTGGCTGATGATTAGAGACACAGTGAGGGACTAGGAGAAAATGCAGTTAAAAATGCTGGGCTAAGTGGATTCGGTAGCTGGAGGCCGTGAGTCATCCACCTACCTAAAATGGGCCTTGGGTTCCACTTTATTTTTCACTCCATTGAGCTCTTGTCTCCTCATTATCTTGAGCCTTGAAGGGGATAAGAGAGACTAGACCTCATTATCACAATAAACTGAAACAGCAGGAGGAGAGGTCATAGGGGAAAGGTGAGGCAGGTTGGGGTAGGTGCTTGTGTGTCTGCGTATAGGAAGAGAGGTATCTGAAATTCCCAGGGTAGAGACTGTTGCAAGCAACTTCCTCCAGGGACCCGTGGAGCCCCCATGGGGACGAGAGATGAGGTGCATCAGTGAGTGTGAGGGTGTGTGTCCTGGCAGTGTGTGGAGATGCACATGTATGCAGCCTTACTGTGTTCTTAGCTATTCCCATACACATTAGGGCATTGTTGCCCGCCACTAAATGGCTATTTATGCAGGTGGCCCCTGTGGGAACCAACAGGGGTGTGCCACAGGAAGTAGGGAGCAAGTTCTAGAATAGGTGGAGTTTTAAATCTCTGTTCATTGAGTGACAGCTGTCTCTTCAAAGAACCATCCCTCCAATCATTTTGGAGAATCCTTTCCAGAATGAGTAACAGTGTATCTGTACCGTTCTAGCAACTGTATTTAGAGCATTCCATTCATTTTCCCTTTGAAATATTGAGCCAACTATGGTTAAAAAATATGTGTGTGTGTGTGTGTGTGTGTGTGTGTGTGTGTGTGTGTGTATGTGTGTGTGTGTGTGTGTGTGTGTGTGTGTAGGCTGGAGTTGACAGAGACTGCAAGATTTCTTTCCACAGGAAAAACTTAAGGCCATCCTAGACACAGACATCAGCCAAGCCCACCCACCCAGGAGAGCACAGGGGAAAGCGAGGAGGAGGCAGTTAGGAATGGGAGAAGATATGCCTTCTGGCGTCACCCCCACCTACCCTCAGGCCCCCCACATCAGGACAGGCTAAACACGAGGAGGCTTCTGTCTCCAGGGCTGGAGAGAGGCGCCCTCGTTAAAACTCAGATAAACAGTTTATCAGGAGATGAATGAGCCACCGGGCTCCAGAGACGTCTCCCCTTCCCCAGTGTGGAGCCAGCTGGGGAGGGGGCGGCAGGCAGAGAGGGGCGAGCTGAGCCAGTGAACTGGCTGTCAGACAGGAGCAAGCCAGCCAAAGCTCTTTTTCCTCCTTTGGTCTTAAACTTTGTCTCTATTTTTGGGAACCACATCTCGCATTTATTTACCCATTCCCACCCCCCCATCCCAGACCACATTTTGGAGTTATTTCCCTCTCTCTCCTCTTTCTCTCCCTCTTTCCCCTCTTTGGATTCCAACTGCACTCTTCTAACTAGAATCCCATTACAAGTTGGACACACACACAATCGTAATGAAGTGTGAAGCTGAGCTGGGTCTCTCCCTCCTCCCTCTCCAGGGGCCTCACCTGCACAGGGCTACTGGAATATACCACGCTTTCTGCCTCAGGGCCACCTCCACCCTCGTCTCCTTCTACCAGCCAGAGGAAAGCCTCAAGCCTGCGGCTGCCTCTTCCACACTGCTGAGCTTGATCAGGCTTAGCA
Organism: Dipodomys merriami; assembly: GCF_024711535.1. NCBI lineage: Eukaryota > Metazoa > Chordata > Mammalia > Rodentia > Heteromyidae > Dipodomys > Dipodomys merriami. The sequence continues at coordinate 11,879,894 of NW_027205826.1, read as the reverse complement.
AAGCCATGTGGGGTGGGCTGTCATTAAGAAAAAGCTCAATCAAATCTACACTTGAGAGATGGTCAAACTCCAGGATCCTGCTCTTCATATGCTAGGGAATGGTGTGCCTGACTTATAAGATGCCCTCTCTTTATGGTGAGTCACAGTCCCCTGACAATCGGGTGTCAGGCAATCCCAGAGAAGTCAAGTCGCTTACCAAAGTCACACAGCTGGTAGGTTGCAAATACTCAGATATCAGGCCCATGTTCTTTGCACACCATCCACTATCTTAGGTCTACTCTTTCAGGACCAAGTGAAGATAAGGAAAGATGCAAGCTCAGCACAGATATGCACAACTGTAATCTCCGTGTCTGAAGGAGGGAGGCTGAGGTAGGAGGATCACCGGCAGCCTGAACTACATTGGAAGACCCTGTCTCAGAAGGTCCAAGGTCTGAGTTTCCAGCCAATGCTCACTAACGTCCAAATACAGTGAAAGCCTCAGCATAAAGCTGAGCTGAAACCATGCCTCCCTTGGTCCAACTCCACCCAGAGCTTCCTTTGGAAGAAATGTAGCCTCCTCATCCAACTCCATTCTCTTTCTCTTTCTCTCCCTTTCTCTCATTAGGTGCTCAGGGTTTTTTAATTGTTAAACAGGTATTCTGCCACTTCAGTCATGCTCCCAACTTTTCTTAACTTTAGTTTTTTGAGGGCTTTTTTTTGTAGGGTCTGATAATTTTGTCTACAGCAGGTCTCACACGGTGATGCTATGTCTTACTTTGTAGCTAGGATCACAGGTGCATACCACCACCTCAGGCTTATTGATTGAGATAGGAAGGCACTAATTCTCTTTGCCAGGGTTAGTCTTGGACAACGATCCTCCTAGTCTTCGCTTTCTGAGCAGCTGGGATTAAAGAGTGAGCCACTCTTCCTAGCCAAGTTTCATTCTTCGACACAGCTGCAGAATCTCGGAAGTGAGTTAGCTATTAAATTCCCCCAAGAAATGCTAGTGCTCTACCCCCCCCCACTCCTGAAGGACAGCAGCCATCAAGAAGAGCTCAGCCGCACATGCTGAGTGAGCAGCAAAGAGTGGCACCCATGTGTGTTGGCACTGATTTCAGCAGCATTCTTGTGCCATCAGCCCTCTCTTACACCAACCCGAGATAGCCGGAGCCACAGGGTCCTCCAAAGAGCTAACATTTGTTAAAAGATGATTACACAGCTCATGCTGTGCCCTAGGAATAGTGCCCAGCTGGGCATCCTTTACCTCCTACAGCGTGTAGCATGCCCATCTTACAAATGACAGCATGGTGGCCTGTACTGATTGAAGTACCTAAGTAACCAAGGTTAGACACAGCTGGCAAGTGGGAGGGCCAAAAATCCAGCCTCAACCCACCTGGTACAAAGGTCGTCACTGTGCTGAACTTCCCTGGGCTTGGTATTTCTTCCTCCACTCTGCATGTCCCTAGCGCACCCCTTATCTGTGAGGTTCCTTCTCCCCTCATGCCAACACATATCCTTGTATATCGTATCTCCTCCTGATATTCAGTTCCATCACTAAGGCTTTGGTCATGTCTAGCTAGTCTCTGATACTGATGTCCTTTACTGGGTGAGGGGGGTGGGGCCTACAGGCTGCCTAGGTGTGGAATTTCAAAACTCCACAGTAAGAGCTGCAGGTGTGAGTAAATAATACCTCGTGTCAGGGGCTGGGAATGTGACTTAGTGGGTAGAGTGCTTGCCTACCATGCATGAAGCCCTGAGTTCAATTCCTCAGTACCACATAAAAAAGCCGGAAGTGGTCTGTGGCTCAAGTGTTAGAGTGCTAACCTTGAGCAAAAAGCAGCTCAGGGACAGTGCTTGGGTCCTGAGTTTAAGCCCCAGGACTGGCAAAAAAGAAAAGACCTTACGTCAGAATTGTTTTTATTTCTTTTGGGTCACCATAAAGTATTATAAAATTTCAAACAAAGACTCCTGTATGGGCAGTTCATGCTTGTAATCTTAGCTATTTGGGAAGTAACTATCAGGAGGATGACAGTTTGAGGTCAGTGTGGACAAAAAGTTAGCCAGACTTGCACATCAACAGACAAACTGGGCTGGGTAATACACACCTGTGACCCATGCTATGCAGTAGACATACATATGAGGAATGTGGCCTTGTGTTGGTATGGGCAAAAAGCATTAGACAGTATCTGAAAAAATTGCCTAAAGCAAAGAAGTGTTGATGGCTTAGCTAAAGTGGTATAACACTTAACTAGCAAGCACAAGGCCCTGAGTTCAAACTCCAGTCCCTCCAGAAATAGTTTTTAATCACACATTCAAAGGAGAGTAGAAGGTAGGTATATTTATTAGAAGAGAACATGGATTTTCTTAAGTGTGCAGTTATATGGCCATCTATAAGACTTTCCCATGCCCTTTAAATATCTTCTTCCTAGGCTTGGCCTTTCTATGCACAGGACTGAAAAACTCATAGGGAATGGAGGAAAAACTCTAAATTCTTTCTCCTTTGTGTCCCATCCCTCACCTTCAACCAGTCTAGGCCATAAACAGGCCCGGATCTATTCTCAAATATGGTTTGTTTTTTCATTCCCTTCTTTGCTGGTCAGTCAAATTTCTCCAGCCTGAACAAAGTACTCGCAGGGCACTGGTGGCTCACACCTGTAATCCTAGCTGCTCGGTCGGGAAGTTGCCATCTGAAGATCAAGGCTCAAAGCCAACTCCAGCAGGAAAGTTCATGAATGTCTTGTCTCCATTTAACCACCCAAAAGCCAGAAATGGAGATCTGAGTGAAGTAGTAGAGCACCATCCTTGAGTGAAAAAGTTAAAGGACACCGCCTAAGCCCAGGGTTCAAGTCCCCATTTGGGGCAAAAAATAAGAAATAAAAAGAAGGTAAGGTGATTGAATTGTCACACGGAGACCTACGGATTCTCACTTCATTCTAAGCCTACCACCCAGATGCTCTGACCTCCCACTTGCTAGGAATCCTGGCGAATGCCAGAGTGATCACTCCAAGTCCCTTCTTCAGTCTGTGTCCAGACAGACTCCAGTCACATCCACCGCCAAGGAAACTGAGTTGGGTTATGAAGCTCAGATCCAGCTCTTTCCCGCAAGGGAGAGTTAATGGTAGATGTCCTTTAGATACCCATCTCCCACCGCAAAAACACTACTGAGAAAGAAAGCATCCGGGGAGAGAAGAGGAAGAAACGCGGAGAAGGCGGGGCTGGAAAAGACATACCCCCTCAGATTTACCGTGCCACGAAAGGAATGTGCCCAAGGTGACCACAGTCCCAGCAAGGTAGGCGACAGTCAGGATTCCACGGCTCTACTGCGCATCTTTATTTCTGGTCATCCACTCTTCGCCCAGGCAGGCAGCGGGTGCCTCTCACGTTCTTTACGAAATGTGGGTGTCTTTGGAAAAGTCTGTCTACAGTGAGTTCTCAGAGAACGCTGCTAAAACATGGTCAACACACACAGATACAGCCAACATGTCACGGGCAGAGAAGGGGAAACTGGGCCCGGGGCACCGTGGGCAACAAACCCACCATGCGGGGCACCCTTGTCAGCGCCGGGTGCAGGGCTCACAGCGCGCCGGCAGAGGGCGCGCCGCCCCTAGGGAGCCGAGCGGCCACCGCGCGGAGCCGGGCAGGCTGGGGGGGGGGGGGGGGAGACGGGGTTTGGGGAGGGGTGGAGGGAGCCGTGGAAGCGCCGGACGCGCCCCTGCGGCTCCGCCACTCAGGGTGCAGGACCCCGCCAAGGAGGAGGAGGAGGAAGGTGCTGAGAAGCGGACCCCCACCGTGGGCCCGGGGTGCAGGCGGGCAGGAATGCTTCCTAGGAATGACATCACGCTGCGCAACCCTGCGGTTCTTGGATTTCCCCAGCCTAGCGTGTGTGCGTGTGTGTGTGGTGGGGGCGGGGCAGCGCTGGTTGTGCGAGTGTGTGTGTTGTATGTGAGTGTGCGTGAGTGCGTGCGTGTGTACGCGCGTGTGTTGTGGGGGGGGGGGGGGACTCCGATCGAGTCCGGGACAGAGGAAGGCGAGAAGCACCCGGACGGGGGGCGGGGGACGGGGGCGGGGGGGGGAACGCTCTGTGCACATGGAGACATTTCTTGCTCCCAACTGTGCTGACAAACGAGTGCCCCGCCACCTCCCCACGGCTCCCCCGGTCCGTGCAAAGCACTCCGCCAGTGAGAACCCCCCCCCCACGCCGCCCCGACCCCACCCCAGGCACCCCAGACACACCGGCCCTGCGCCCTCCAGCCTGGCTCCAGGGCTGCCCAGAGCTTTCTCCGGGACCGGCCCTGGCGGGGCGCCTGGAGCCCCAGTTGCATTGCTCCAGGAGAAAGGAGGGGGGCGGTGCATTTTGCCGGAGGAGGAGAAGGGGGGTGACGGGGGGGGGGGGAGAAAATTGCGCGGAGACCTGCCAAGCGCCACCGCCGCCGCCACCGCCGCCGCCGCCGCCGCCTGTGAGCTCCGGCGGGCAGCCGGACTGTCGGCTTCCCGGGGCATCTGGATCCGGCGGGGGCGCAGCTCTGGGCGCTGCCGAAGCCACCGTCGCCGCCTCCCGGGCGAGTGCAAGCGGCTTAACCCGGAGGCTGTGCCGCTCGGGCTCCTCGGGGGTGGAGGAGTGGGGGGTGGGGTTGTTGTTTGGGGGGAAGGAGGGGGGAGGGGGCGACGCGGAGAGAGTCAGTGGTTTCCATGGTGATGGAGCTGAAAGTGCAGGAAATTTAAAGGCTTGGACCCTGCGAGACAGACAAACCGGTGCCAACGTGCGCGGACGCCGCCGCCGCCGCCGCCGCCGCCGCCGCCGCCGCCGCCGCCACCGCCGCCGCCGCCGCCGCCGCCGCCACCGCCGCCGCCGGAGTCCGCCGGGCAGAGCCGGCCGCGCTTCCCCGGAGCAGGCGGAGGAAAAGCGCCCCAGGATCCGACCGGCCGGGCAGCGCCGCGCACCGCGGCAAGACGACGACGAGCAGCCGCGACAGCCGCCGCCGCAGCCGCAGCCGCAGCCGCAGCAGCAGCAGAAGCAGCAGCAGCAGCAGCAGCAGGAGGAGGAGAAGGAGGAGGAGGAGGAGGAGGAGGAGGGGAGAGCGGCTCGTCCACGCGCCCTGAGCCGCAGCCGACCCGGGAAGGCAGCGGCGAGGAGCCGGCGTGCCCCGCACTTGCGCCCCGCCGTCGCCCCGGAGTCCTGGCGGCTGCCCCGCCGCGGCTGCCTTCGCGCGTAGAGGAGCCCAGCGAGGGGAGCGACCAGACGAGCGGTAGCAGCGGCGGCGGCGGCGGCGGTGGCGGCGGCGGCGGCGGCGGCGGTGGCGGCGGCGGCGGCCAGCTCGCGCGTCTGCCCTTCCGCCCCCGGTGGGAGCCGGCGCTGCGCCTCCAGCTAAGCTCTCCCCGCGGCTCATGCTGCCGCCCCTGCGCCCGCCCAGCCTCGGGTGAGACGGGGGCCGCGCGCCGCGGCGCCGCGGGCTCGGCGTGCTCTCCTCCGGGGACGCGGGACGGAGCAGCGGTCCCGGGGGGGGCGCGCGCGCCGGAGGCATGGAGCGCTGCCCCAGCCTGGGGGTCACCCTCTACGCCCTGGTGGTGGTCCTAGGGCTGCGGGCGGCCCCGACCGGCGGCCAGCACTATCTGCACATCCGTCCGGCTCCCAGCGACAACCTGCCCCTAGTGGACCTCATCGAACACCCGGACCCTATCTTTGACCCCAAGGAGAAGGATCTGAACGAGACGCTGCTGCGCTCGCTGCTCGGGGGTCACTACGACCCGGGTTTCATGGCCACCTCGCCCCCCGAGGACCGGCCCGGCGGGGGCGGGGGGGTATTGGCCGGGGGCGCCGAGGACCTGGCGGAGCTCGACCAGCTGCTGCGGCAGCGGCCGTCGGGGGCCATGCCGAGCGAGATCAAAGGGCTGGAGTTCTCCGAGGGCTTGGCCCAGGGCAAGAAGCAGCGGCTGAGCAAGAAGCTGCGGAGGAAGTTACAGATGTGGCTGTGGTCGCAGACCTTCTGCCCCGTGCTGTACGCGTGGAACGACCTGGGCAGCCGCTTCTGGCCGCGCTACGTGAAGGTGGGCAGCTGCTTCAGCAAGCGCTCGTGCTCGGTGCCCGAGGGCATGGTGTGCAAGCCGTCCAAGTCGGTGCACCTCACCGTGCTGCGGTGGCGCTGTCAGCGGCGCGGGGGGCAGCGCTGCGGCTGGATTCCCATCCAGTACCCCATCATTTCCGAGTGCAAGTGCTCGTGCTAGAACTCCGAGGGGGGCCCCCCCTGCTTGCGCCCGGACACTTGATCGATCCCCACCGACGCCCCCCCATCCCCTCTACACACACACACACACACACACACACACACACACACACACACACACACACACACACACACACACACACACACACCCCACACCGCCTCCAACCAGTTCTGCCACCCTCTAGCGAGGGTTTTCAATGAACTTTTTTTTTTTTAATGGCTACAGAGACCTAGCTTTCTGGTTCATGTAATGCACTGTTTAACGTGTAGGAATGTATATGTGTGTGTATATACGGTCCCAGTTTTAATTTACTTATTAAAAGGTCAGTATTATACGTTCAAAGTTACCGGCTTCTACTGTATTTTTAAAAAAAAATTAAGCAAAAGGAAAAAAAAGAACAGAGAAAGAGAGACTTATTCTGGTTGTTGCTAATAATGTTAACCTGCTATTTATATTCCAGTGCCCTTCGCATGGCGAAGCAGGGGGGAAAAAGTTATTTTTTTCTTAAAGTACAAAGAGAAAGGGGGGGAACTTTTGTAGAAGGACTTTTTAAAAGCTATTTTCCATTCTTCGGAAAGTGTTTTGATTTTCCTTGGACCTCGAAGAAGCTATAGAGTTCAATGTTATTTTACAGTTATTGTAAATATAGAGAACAAATGGAATGACTAATCATTGTAAATTAAGAGTATCTGCTATTTATTCTTTATAATATCCCGTGTAGTAAATGAGAAAGAAGTGCAGAGCAGGATTAAAGAAAAACCACTAAAACCCACTGCGCTCCACACTGCGAGTCTCTGTGTTGGTGATTGATGGGGGGGGGGAGCGCGGGAGGGGGCCGGGTAGGGGATGCCGCCGTGCGTACCGCGCCTACTGGGAGATGGGGTTCGTCCCCTCGGACTCCCTTACAGTGGGGTGATGGAAGTATGACTGCTCAGTTTTCATGGGGGGGGATGTAAGTCTCAAACCCCTCTTTTAAGTCTCACGTGGCCTCCGCCCTGTCTCCCAGCTTTTTCTCGCCCCCCCCATATCACTGAAACCCGGGCCTGTAGTGACCTCAACACCCAGCCGGCCCCCCGGAGCTGACCCCAGGCTGGGCTGAGGGGCGGGGGTGGGGGAGAGGGTGGGCGGCCGCTTTGTCCTGCCTGACAGGCCTTTCACAATGGGGACACGTGTCTTTCACACCTACCCTGGGGGCGGAGTGCCGCTGAAACTTGACCCCCGAGGAATGGGGGGGGGGAGGGAGATCAGAGCGCGCCCACCCAGATCCCGCCACCCCTCCCGCCTGGCACCCCTCCCCACCTCCACAGACAGCCCGGGTTAACCCTTTGCAGGCCCGGAAGCCCTGGTGGGTTGGAGCCGAGGAGATAGATTCCCCTCGGAATCGACAACTCCGAAGTCCTCCGGGATCTAGCCGGCAGGTCCTCCTCCCCCCCCCCCCCGCACTGTCCCAATCCCAGGCTCTCAGCCGAGGGAACAAATGAGAGGTTCTGACACTCAACCTCCTGTCCCCCCCCACTCCTCACCCCCACCCGGGGACCTAAGGAAGACTGAGGGCTCTGAACTGGGGGGGGGGGGTCAAAGAGAAATCACCACTCCCTGCTAGGATCTACTGTAGGAATTGGGGTCCTTCCCACCCACTCCCCTCCCCACGGCCTCCTCCGCCCTCCTCCCGGCCCGGGACACCTACTCCACTGTTTTTTGTGGGGGGGGGGGATGAGGGAGGGAGGAGAAAGTGGGATCTTTGAGCTTTAGGAGTAGATCGGGACCGAGGGCGCTGCTCCTCCACACACTCCCTTTAAAAAGCCAGCTTCTCGGGCCCAGCGCCGGCCGCGGCCGCGGCTCCCGCGCCCCAGTCCCGGGCGGCGGCGGCGGCGGCGCCCGTCCGCGGCCGCTCCACGTGGGCCCCGCTTCCTGACACTGCTCCCCGCTCCCAGTATTTATCCTGGGCTCCAAAGTCTCCCTCTCTTTCCTTTGCTCCCTCCCTCCATCCCCCCCCACCTTTCCACCCCCCCCATCCCCCCTCCCGGCGCTCACCGCCCTCCCTCCCCCCCCTCCCGAGCGAATCTATGCTAATTATTTCAAACCTGCGCCCCGGGTCCCCAGCGGCCCCGGCCCCGCCCGCCCCGGCCCTGCAGCCCCGGCGCTTTCTTTCCCGGCCGACGCAGCCTCGGTGGCTCCTCGGTTTCAATAGCCTGGGCCCCGGAGCCCGAGCCCCCTCCCCGGCGCTGCCTCCGCCAGCCCGTGGGACAGACGTTAGGGTATTCATTAACTGAGAGCCGAGGAATAACGGCATTATTCCCCCCGGAGAGGGCACCCTGCCCCCGCGACTATCTGAGGCTTCATTGTAAAAGGATTAAAAGTTAAAGACCTCCATCTTATGATTCTTTCATTTAATCTTCCTGGCGCCTGGGAGACATGCCCGATGGATGATGGCTTTTAAAATATTCCTAATGTCGGCTACCTTCAGACTTGACTCCAAGCCGGGCACAAACAAACGTAATTTATTTCCAGAAGAAAGGGGATATTGAGATGTTTAAGTTTAGAGGAGCCGCCGTCCCCCGCGTGTATTTGTGAACTTCTGACAAATACCCAAATAACGTTTTTTTCTTAAAAAAAAATCAGCCATTCATCACTTATGAATTTATGCAAAACCTCCTGTGCCCCGGGCCAATGTTTTTTTAGACAGAGTTTCGCTTGCGATGTGGGAGGGGGGGTGGGGAGTGGGGAGGAGGTGGGGAGCCCGGGAAGGGAAGGGGGCTCGCAGGGAGGATGGGGTGGGGGTGGGGGGGTAGGAGGCGGGGGGGCGGGGTGGGGGTGAGGGGGGGGGTGGAGCAGGAGAGCCGAAAGCAAGAATTTTCATGCCTGGTAAACACGCGAATTATGCGCGGAGAGTTATTCCCAGCTGGGCGGGTAGCCAAAACGGGGAGAGCGCGCCGGGGCCAGCGCCCCCACCCCCACGGGACAGGCAATGTCATTGGATTACAATGCGAGGTCTTCCCCTCCGCGACGCCCCCTCCGCGCTCCCGCCCTCCCTCCCGCGGGCCCGCCCGCCCGCCCGGGCCCCTCCTCCCCACCCCTGCCCACTTGGAAAACCCGCTCGCTCTCGCTCGCTCGCTCGCTCGCAGCCCGGCGAGCTTCTCGGCTTTCAGAGCAGGAGCCACAAGTGAGCCGGGAGGACCTGGGCTGCAGACGGGACGGGCCACAGACCCGCCGGGCTGACTGATAAGACCCACAGGGCAAAGGGGCCGAAGCCACGCCCGACGCAGAAGGGAAGACCCCGCGGGATCTAGGCGGTCCCCCGTCCCCCCGCCCCCGAGAAGGAGGTTGCTGGTCTGGGACCTGTTGTCTGATGCCCAGCCGGTTTATGTCTCCATGATGATGAGTTCAGGTTGATAATGCTATTATTTATAGAGCATCCGATGTGGCAAGGAGCAGTGAGTTCTGTCTGGGCAAAGAGGCCAAGAGGCTTGTCCTCTGTGGTCAGCTAGTGCTTACCTCCTGCAAGGAGGAAAATTGATCCAGGAGACTTCTGTGGCTTTGACAGCCCATGTCTATGAATGTATGCAGCTGCTGGGGAAGGAAAGTTGCCTCCCCCAGAAAGGTAATTTATAACTATTAGAGGTACTTGCACCACTTTGTGCATACCCGGAAGAGATTGGATGAGGAGAGTGCAACCACCCATCCTTCCATCATGATTGGGAAAATTCACTCATCAGCTTGCTTTCTGCTCTCTCTCTCTCTCTCTCTCTCTCTCTCTCTCTCTCTCTCTCTCTCTCTCTCTCTCTCTCTCTCTCTCTCTCTCTCTCTCTCTCTCTCTCTCTCTCTCTCTCTCCCACTACCCCACTTCTTTCCACCCTTTCAACAACCAGCCACACTCCACATACAAGTAAACTGAGGTCAAATGTCCATAGGAGGAAGCCAGCCCTTGCCAAGGAGGGCCCTCTGGCCCCCAGAGTCTGGGAACAGGGATCTGGTTCCCTGTTGAGATGGAGAAGCCAGAGGTCCATTATCAGTCTTGCCTCTGAGACTCCTGGGAAAGGGGCTTGAAGTGTGGTGGCAGCTGCAGGAGGAAGCTGGCTGTGTATTAAGAGCTCTTAGCTGTGCTGGATGGGGAAGCAGGGGGAGGCCCAGCCCATATTGGTATTTTGAAGGGGGTGATTCATCCTTTTTCTTTAATGCTCTTGGAATGTCAGAGCTGGAGGGGAGCTTAGATTCCAATGCCCACCCTTCAGTCTGCTGATGAGAAGACAGAGCCCTCAGCAACCACTTGCTGAAGATCAGGCAGGTTGATAGGCTAGTATTGGCTGGGCTGCCTCCCGCCATTGTGCCTCTTCACTCTTCACTTTTTCTTTGTTCTTTCTTTTCTCTTGGTTCTTTTTCTTTTATTTTCTAAACTTTTTTGTTGGTGGGAACGTGTTCTGTCCAATTGACATAGTAAAAGCGGAGCATCAGAAAGCTGATAGCCATGCACTTGGACCTACCCAGCAGGCCTGTAATCACTTAGTTACCAAGCGCTGTGCTAGACTCTGCACATATTTTCATCTAAGTGCTCAGGTTTCCAAATAAGGCAGCTGGAACTCAGAGAATTTAAGCATCTCACACCATGCCACATACAAAGTAACACCATTACGGTTCAAAAATCCAAGCTAACACTAAAACCTTTGCCTTTTCCAAAGACTCTTCATTTCTTCAAAGACTTGAACACCTGGTGATACAACATGCTGGTGTGTCTCCACTCAGACTCTGGAGAGCCTGAGTAAGCCACACAACAGGCAAGATTTTGTAGCTGGCTGAGGTGTGGTACATGCCTGTCATCCCAGCTACTTGGTAAGTGGAGGTGGGAAGATTGTATATTTGAAGCCAGCCTGGGAAAAGGTAATGGTGAAACCCTTTCTTAAAGACTAGAGGGATAGGGTCACATGGTAGCATGCTTGTCTAGCATAAGCAAAGCCTTGAGTTTAATCCCAAAACCAACAACAAAAAAAAACTTCTCTCCAATCCCTCCCTTCCAAGGAGGTTACAAAGCAATAGGATAGATAAGAAATGAACACAGTAAGGGATTGGAAAAAAAAAAAAAAGGTTTAAACCATCAAATAAATTGGGTCCAAAAGAGGATGGCTCACTGCTAGGTAGTCCAGGCAGCCAGAGAAGGTCTCAAGGAATGTTACAGGTCAACCCAAAGTAAGAGATGGGAGAGGAAAGGTGGACAAAAGAGAGTAGAATGTAAAGGCATGGTATTGGAAAGGTATTTGTGTACTTGGGAAATACCTCAAACAAACTTTAGCATAGGATGGACTCATGCCAAGGAAAAGCGAAGCAATAAAGTCTGAAAAGCAGACTGAACCCAAATTAAGGGGGGTTTGAGTGCCAACTACTATCCCTAACTATTATTTTTCAAATAACAGAGAGCCATTGGGAGCTCTAGAATAGGGCAGGAAAATGAATCATTCACTCATTTAACAATCATTTTCAATCACTGGCCTTGTTTCCCATTGGTATGCAACAAGCTACCTCGAAAAATTAAGAGTCATAAGACAGCCATTTTCTTTTGTTCCTGACCTGTGGATGGGGAATTTGGAAAAGGCTCACATGGGGACAGTCCATTCTGGTGTCAGCTGAGGGCTGGACAACCCATTTCCAAACTGCTCAGACAGCATGTTGACCCTGCAAGGTGCTTCTGCATGTGCCCTGAGTTTTCTTGGTGACGGCCTTGGGATCGTCAGACTCATTTGGGAGCTCATGACTTTAAGAGAAAATGTCCCAAGAAGCTTGGCTGAAAGCTGCCTGGCATTTTATGGCAACCTCAGAAGTCCCCAGTGTTGTTTCCAGCTTAAAGTATTGCTTAAGCAAAGTGCCAAAGACCAGCCCGGACCCAAGGAGACAGAGAGTAGGCGCCACCTCTCAATAGAAGTGGCAGTGAAGAATTGGGGTTATCTTAATCTACCTTGTGCAGGGTGTTTTCATAGGTCAGCTCTGTGGGTATGCCCAAACTAAAGTTTAAAAAGAGAGTTGTTTTTACTGTAAGACTGTTGTTACTGTCAAGTACCAGTGACTCACATCTGCAAGACTAGCTACTCAGGAGGCTGAAATCTGAGGATCATAAGTTCAAAGCCAGCTCAGGCAGGAAAGTCTGTGATACTCTTAACTCCCATTAACCATCAAAAAAAAAAAAAAAGCTGTACGTGGAGCTGTGGCTCAAATGAAGACTCTTTGAACTGTTCACAAAGGATGGGAGATAGAGATGGTGGCTCTTAGGGGATGTTTACAGAGAACCTGCGATGGTCCGTGCTAAAGGAGTGTCAACACCAATGAACATGGACATCATTGATCAGAAGACTTGGTGAGAGTGACTGGTGGATTATGGAGCTGAGGGAGATGTGCAAATAAACACTGAGAAGTCTACCTCAACCGGACCTAGTGCAGGAAGACCTCAGGTGCATGTTTCTTGCTTCTCCTCTTCCATAACCACTCCCCACCCCACCTACAGTGTGTGTCAAGGGAAGGGTCCAGCATTACCAGGCAAAGGGAACTGAATCATCTTAAATGTCAACGGAAATCAGGGCAGGTTCTTAAGCAACAGATGATGGAGGCAGATTCCTCTGGATTTGATTTACATAAGAAAGAAAAAGGCCAAACTGCAGACCGGAAGGCTACTGAAGAAGCTGCTAGTGTCATTTAGCCCTGAAAGGTCAGTGTGATAAAGGAAGGAAGAAAGCTTGCCTGAACTATGAAGATATTTTAAAGATAGCTAGACACTGGTGGCTTGAGCCTACAATCCTAGCTCCTCAGGAGGTTTAGATCTGTCTGAGGATTACGGTTCAAAGCCAGCCTGGGCAGGAAAGTCTATGAGACTCTTATCTCCAATAAACCACCAGAAAACTGGAAGTGGCACCATGGTTCAAGTGGTAGAGCTCTAGCTGAAGAGCTAAGGGACAGCACCCAGGCCCAGAGTTCAAGCCCCACAACAGACCAAAAGAAAAAATATATTTTATAGGGAAAAGAAGTTGGATCTAGCCAGCCTGCATTTTGAGTTTCAACAGTAATTTGCTGCCCCTTTTAATCAAATATACCTCCTGTCCATTTCATGTGCCCATCCCTACCTCACCTATTAAGACCACTACAACTGGGACTTCTGAATCAAATGTAAAGAGGGAATGGAAAGTAAACAAAGCTAATTTTAATTTTGAACAAACTGAGAAAAAAGAAGAATCTCTGAAGGAAGTTATCTATGGAATTTGGAAAGGGAATCCAGATTTTGAAGGAAACATGATAAGAATTACAATATTTAACCTGAGATATCCTTGAAGTTCTTTACCTCATTTGATACAAAACAAAGGCTTTATCAAAGCCCATGGACTCCTCCTGGATCTGGTTACCTTGGACCAGAATTGGCACCAGAAGCAACATCTTCAGAGTTTCAGATCAACTCTCCTGTTACAGTTTTAATTGCAAACAACATCAGGATTTAAAAGCACATTCATGGATGCGATTTTGTGTGATACAACCTGTGAACCCAGGAGGCTAAGACATTGCTTTAGCTTGCATCCAGAACCTGGCCGGAACCCAACCTAAAACAGCACTTCACAAACATTAAGGAATTGAGGAATAAATGTCAGCATGAGCCCATTTCACAGGTAGCAAAACTGGTGCACACAGATGGTGAACAAAAGATAGATGTTTATAGAGATGGGGGAGGCAGGCAGAGCTTATGTCCTTGGTACAGGAACATCATGGCTACTAATCTGTCTATGGTCAGAGGTGAGCTCTGAAAACCAACTTCACATCTGCAGACTTCTCAGCAAGTTTGTGCAGTAAGAATCAAGAAGATGCTAGGTGCTGGTAGCTCATGCCTGTGATCCTACTACTACTGCTACTCAGGAGGCTGAGATCTGAGGACTGTGGTTCAAAGCCAGTCTGGTTAGGAAAGCCTGTGAGACTCTTACTTCCAATTAACCACCAGAAAAAGGGAACTGGCACTGTGACTCAAAGTGATAGAGTGCTAGTGCTAGTCTTGAGCAAAAGAGCTCAGGGACAGCCCCCAGGCCCTGAGTTCAAGCTCTACCACTGATTAAAAAAAAAAATCAAGAAGATGGTAGGAGTGTCACCTGCCCAGAAACAAGGCCCTCTGTAGTTCAGGAGGAAAATAGTCCTTCCCCCATTTTACAGATGCAAAAATCCTCAGGAACAGGAAACCTAAGAGATTCAACCAAGACCCAGCAGCTAGCTGGTGGTGGAGGTGAGATTCCAACAAGACTTGTTAGCACTCTGCAGGCTTCAGGAGAGGCAAGCAAAGAGGCTTAGTGCTCCCTGAGTTTATAATCCAAACCTCTCTCCCTGCTTCCAGACTCACCCCAGCTCCAATCCATTCTCCACGCTGTAGCCCGAGTGACCTTAAGACACACATGTGGTCTTGTCACTCCCCTGCTCAAAACCTCTCAAGGCTTGTCATTGCTCTGAGGATAAAGGCCAGAATTCTTCCCAGACTAAGTCCTCTCTAGCCCTGGCTCTGGGTTCAGGCTACACACAAACACACACACACACACACACACAGAGAGAGAGAGAGAGAGAGAGAGAGAGAGAGAGAGAGAGAGAGAGAGAGAGAGAGAGAGAGAGAGCTCTCTGCTTTGCACAGGCTATTCCTTTCATCTGGAACACTTTCTCCACCATCAGCATCTCTAAATGCCACGCCTTCTGGATCACATTCTTGGGGGATGAAGAGGTTCCCTGGGATCCTCACTCTTTCTGAGCTTTTCCTTCATAGGCTGCTCTATGAACATTCATAGGCTGTATCAGCATGTGTAGCTGGTACAGTGATGTGTTGTATGACATTGTTAGCAATGATGGGAACACATTCTGAGCGGCATTGTTAGATGACTTCATCATTATGTGAACGTCATAGAACGCATTACACAAGCCAACGGCAGTGTAATTCAATCACTCAATGGGGCCTCTTCTTGCACTGAAGAGACTCAGTAGGGCTGGGGAATTGCTCAGCAATAGAGTGTGTGGCTAGCATGTGTGAGGCCCTAGGATTGATCCCTAGCCAACCAAAACAAAACTTTTTTTTTATTTCTTTTAAAAAATGCAATGAACATGGGAGGTATTGAGTTTGCTGCCAAGGAACATGGCATACTGCTTTACAGTAAACATTTCTTTTAAGAGGATTCTCTGATAATAAAAAGAACAGTATAGTAAATACATAAGCAGGTCTTCAGCAATTTATTGTCATTACCAAGCATTTTACACTGTACATAGCTGCATATGACATATATATATATATATATATACATATATATATATATATTCACACACAGATGAAGAGAGAAAGTTTTGCTTTATAGCCCAGGTTGGCCTCAAACTGACTATCTTCCTACCTCAGCCTCCCAAGTGCTGGGATTTCAAGAGTGTATTATGACACCCTGCTTTTGCTATAGACTGGCAGCACAGCAAGTTTGTTTATATAAGCACCATTCCTGCCCGATGACATTACCATGGCTACTATGTCACCGAAGGATAAGGAGGGTTTCAACAGCACTATAATCTTGTGGGATCAGTGTCATCTATGCAATGGATCATGGACCGAAAGGTCACTAGGCAGTGTGTGGCTATATTTATTACTACGGTTGTTTTGTGTGGGGTCTCTTCCAGTAGACAGCTCCTCCCTTCATTCTACTCTTTATAGAACCCCAGGCCATGGTATAGTTTGGAGCACATGTAAACACTTAAGAGGTAGAGATGACTGCATACACTGAAGTAGAATAAAGATTCATTGATCACCTTCCTGGTGTTAGCCTGTTTCAGTCAGGAGCTCTGAGCATAGCAGCAGTTCATAGTCTTGCTCCTGTGAGTTTTCAGGGAAAATTTAAGAACATACCAAATGTGTACTGGAGGGCAGGGAACACAGAACCCAAAGGTGACCCTCTCAGCTCTGGGGATTACAGTGACGCCCAGGTTTCTGAACTAGAAAGTCTGTCTGCCAGAGTAGGTGGGGAGGGATAGTGAACTGTCAGATAAACCTTTCCAGCAAACCAAGGACCCTCTAGTAAACGGAAGATCTTGGCCTAGCAAAGCTTCCTCGCAGAAGTGCAAAGGGCTGAAGGATTTTTGGAGAAAATTCTGAGAGAACTCCTAAAACAGAAAGAGATGACTTTATCTGCTTGACAGTTAAAACTTGATCTTTCCTACCCAGAGAATAATAAAATTCAACAATGACTAACTCGTGTAGAATGCTTTACAGTATATAGCCTACTTTCACATCCATTATCTCTTTCTCATCCTACCCAAATCCAGCATTCTCCCTATCATTCTAAAGATAAGGAGACTGAATCTGGAGAACCACTTGCCCTAGAGGCAAAAATCTTTCTCTTGGGAGGGGAACTTGATATTGCCCAACAGAACACAACAAAACACGTGGACTTTGAGTGAGTTGTGGGCCTTGGTAAGGGACTTGATCTTCCTCACATTGTTTCCACATTTCAAAAAGAACAGATTGATATTTACCTTGCCAGGCCATTGGAATATTCCAGTGTGTTCCCAGATATGTTGCCCCTAGAGGTGTGTAAGAGCCGAGTCAATAACGGTTTCCTTTTTTCCTCCCAATCCAGGTCTCTAACGTTCTTGGTTCCAATACAAACTGAATGTCCTTCTTAGAAATGGTGATCTGCTATCTTTGAGCAAAAGAGCTAAGAGTGCTCAGACTCTCAGTTCAAGCCCCAGTACCAGCACACACACACACACACACACACACACACACACACACACACACACACACACACACACACACACACACACACAAAGTGATAACCTGTGCACAGGTCTTCATACTGCAAGATCCACAGCTAGGGCCATATTTAGTGGATTTTTCTTGTTCTCAGCCATCAAAATCACTTTGAGCTAGTACCAGTTGTTTGCATATTTGCTTTATATTGTTGATGTGATATTTTGAAATTATAAGACAAAGAATGGTGAGAGCAGGAAAATCAAGGACCAGGGGCAAATCTGAGTGAGATCAAAAGGTTCAGTTAGGTTGGAAGAAAACTGGACAACCTGGAAGTTTATATGAATAAAGACAGGTAGCCTAGGCACACTAGCTCTAACTCTAGAAATTCTTCATTTCAATGTATTGGTCCCCCACTACTTACTTTAGTTATTAGACTCATGAAGAAATGAGCTCTGTTGCGGGTATTTTTCCAGTCTCATTTCAGAGGTTATAAGATCTGGCTATAAGATTGTCACAAGCCAGGCACTGGTGGCTCACACCTGTAATCCTACCTACTCAGGAGGCTGAGATCTGAGGATCACAATTCAAAGCCAGTCAGGGAGGAAAGTCTGTGGGATCTTATCTCCAATAAACCACCAGAAAACCAGAAGTGGTGCTGTGGCTCAAGTGGTAGAGGGCTTGCCTTTAGCTGAAGAGCTGAGGGACAGCGCCCAGGCCCAGAGTTCAAGCAAAAATAAATAAATAAATAAATAAAGATTGTCACAGTTCGGAAGGCGAGACCCTCACTAGTCACCCTCCCATGTCAACAACGAAAGACCATAAAGGGAACCTGTCAACTCAGGAGAGGGCCTCTGCAGTGGAGAGGAGAGTCCTGGCCTCTTCTTTTTGTTTTTTGTTTTGGCTAGTCCTGGGAATTGAACTCAGGACCTGGGCACTGTCCCTGAGCTAACACTCTATGACTTGAACCACAGCACCACTTCCGCCTTTTTCTGTTTATGTGGTACTAAGGAATTGAACCCAGGGTTTCATGCATGCTAGACAAGAACTCTACCACTATGCCTCATTCCCAGACTCCCTCTTCCTTTTCTCTCTCTCTTTTCCATAACTCAGCCACCAAGTTAGAGGCTTTGCTCTACCAAGAGCTCCCTACTATGTGGTACTGACTTGCCACAGGCCCCAGACAAACCAAAAACTCCCAAACAAAATGACCTATTTTTTTTTCTTGCATGCATTTCCTATAGTAACAGAAAAGTGACTAACACACACACTAATGGTGGTGTCAGGGGGCTACTGATAACTAACCTGTGGATTCCAGTACCTCACTCCCTGAATTTGACACACCTCCAGAATGCCACAGTCCAGGGCAGGTTCCCCAAAGTCCAGGGCCTCTGCTGTTTGTCTATCTTCTTCCATTCAGACACAAGCACCATGGGTAGGCCCTGTGCGATAGCTACCACAATGAACACCTGGGGCATGCTCAGTGGGAATCTCCTTTTTGGCCTAACTCTTGGAGATGGAAGTTCCTCCAGAGTCCTGGTCAGCTCTCTCCCCACATCTCAAATCTTCTGTCTACCCCCCCCCACTACCACCAAGGGATCTGTGACCTCTAGATGGCCTGTATCCTAATCTCTGCCCCAGGCCAGGCATCTCTCCTGAGCTTACACCTACACAGCCAACAACTTCCTGCACTTTACTACATCAAATGCATGTTCAAAGTTGAGTTCCTACATGTATACGGACCCACATCTGGCTGCCTCTGAATTTCAAAGCCTTTTTAGGCCAGCTGCTGTGTTTGATTCCTATTTCTAATCCTATCATATAAAAGGATCACATACATGTGCTCTCTCTATATATGATATATATATGTGCTAGATATACATATATGTGATATATATGTGTTCTATATGTGTGGTAGACATTAATAGCTATGTGGTCATTGAGGAACTTTGAGAAGGGCTTTGGCTTTTTTTCTTCTTAAATTAAACCAAATAGAACTTGTTGAGTTTCTTTTTCTTTCATTAACATTGGTTACTTCCAACTTCAAGTCACAAAGACCTTTTAAAGACATAGGTTATGTGGGGTTGTTAGAAGCCTAGACTTTGAAGTTCGACCTAAACTCTTTGCTCTGCCCCATCTTAGCTGTGTGACTGATAGTATTGACGACATTGCTAACTCTAAAACCCTGAGCAAACACAAGTGTGTTATGTATAATATGTGTTTTTCTAAAGAGTATTCAAGATGTCCCCATCCAGGTGGGGAAAAGTGAAGAGAAGTAACCCCAGAGGTCATTTGGAGTCACACTTGGAAAGGTCTCTCTGTACAGCCCAGGCTGGCCCTGAACTCACAACTCTCCTGCTACTCTCTCCCATATTTTTAAGTTTTTTTTATTTTTTTTTTGTTTTTTAGTCCTGGGGCTTGATCTCAGGGCCAGGGCACTGTCCCTGAGCTTTTGTATTCAGGGATAATGCTCTACCAATTGAGACACAGCTATACTTTCAGCTTTTTGGTGGTTATTTGGAGATAACAGTCTCAGAGACTTTCTTGCCCAGGCTGGCTTTGAACTACAATCCTCAGATCCTGAATAGCTCGGATTGGAGGTATGAGCAACCAGCACCTGGCCCATGCCTCCATCTTAAAGATTAAGGTTATCTATTTAGTTATCTATTTTGGGCTAACCTAGCCCAAAAGGTAGCAGGACATCTTCATTACAAAGGTGGTATAGAGAGGGGCTACAATTTTGTAAGTCAAGTAATTTCTTTTTGGACAATGTCATCCCTTCCCTCACTCTCTCCCACTTTCTCCTTCCCATCTCCACCCATAAGTTGTATAGTTCATTTTTAACACAGTGGTCTCCAGCCTCAACTCCAGGTAGAGTCTAATTCAACATTCAGTACCCTTTCCTTTATGCAATTACTCTCTTGAGTCCCCACCCAATGCAAATGTACTTAAATATGCAACTCATCCTGAGACAATCTCATATAGAAAGAAAAGCCTTGAACCAATCAAAGATCTGTAGCTGGTACAGCTCTAATACCAGTAAGTAGGGTGCTTTCAGGACCAGTATATAGTTCCTCAGCCAAGGTGGCTAGTTCTCCCAGACCATCTTGCCAGTTTCCTCTAGTCCTATTTACTTTCTTCAAGGAATTTCTATGAAATCAAATTCATTTGTTCAGCATTATCCGCCCATATGCCTAGCTCAGTGCTAGATTCTGGGATTCCAAAGTCAACCCCAGTTCTTATGGAGAAAGGATGAGAAGATATGGATAAATATAACAGGCAATTATGATATGAGTTATGGGATCAGAAAGCACTCAGAAGGGCTTCTTGCCCAGGTTGGCGATGGAGTGGATCAGAAACTGTTTCTTTGAGAATGAGATATCTAAATTAATATTGAAGAGTAAATAGTTAGTCTGGCAAAGGAAGATGAGAGATGTTCCAGGCAGCAGTAACAACATTGAGCAAAGGTCAGAAAGTGAGAGAATACATGGTCAACTCAGGGAATTGAAAATAAGAACCATATGTGGAAGTGTGTCATAAACAATAAAAGTACTACATTATTATTATTATTGTACTCATACAGTACAGCCCAGGGAATGAAGTATACCTTGAGCAGAACACCCTACATTTTTCTTTCTTTCTTTTTTTTTTTTTTTTGCCAGTTGTGGGGCCTGAACTCTGGGTCTGGGTACTGTCCCTTAGCTTTTCAGCTCAAGGCTAGAGCTCTACCACTTGAGCTACAGCGCCACTTCCAGCTTTTTCTGCTTATGTGGTGCTGAGGAATGGAACCCAGGGCCTCATGCATGCAAGGCAAGCACTCTACCACTGAGCCACCTTTCCAGCCCCCCACCCTACATTTTTCTAATGACAAGTTTGTCCAACCTCAATGGATGCGAAGCTACACCTTTCTTTTGTAACAGGGATACTGAGAAAGATTTTCACTTACTAATTATTTCTGTTTCCTATTCTCTAGGACTTTAACACTGGCATTTATCATATCTTTCAGTTCTCAAACAATCCTGCAGTGGCAAAGGAAAAAGACATCATTATCCTCACTTTATGGATGAGAGTGGTTGAACATAAACACATTGAGTGGCAGGGAAACCAGGATTGAAAGCTCATCTCTCTGGATTCAGGTCATATGCTCAGTTCCAGGCCAATACAGGCCTTCTGATTCCATTCTTCAGGGAATGGCACACACCCTTCTCCTAGACTTTTGTGGTGGGCTGCTCTTTCCATGACAAGTATCCCTTTTCCAGGATTACCATGCAACCTTTAAATCTCCCTAGTTAAGCCATCTCTAAATCGCTTTGGCTAGATGATAGGATTGGTTTATGTCTGGGGAGGTTTCCTGTAGGCAGAACATCTTATCCGCAATGGGCAGATTTCCCAAAGTTTAATCAACAAAGGTGGTATTTCCTGCCTCTGGGGTTCTGGCTATTTAACCTTTTTTGCCTTAGTCAATGCTTGCTTAGAATTTAGAATCGAACCTATTTTCAGATCTAAGCCATGTGGTGGGGGTAAAAGGGAACAGGGTTTGGATCCAGAAAACAAGGGCTGGACACTTCACTGGCTTTGACTCCTACGGTCTATGAGACCTGGGGGCAAATCACTCTGCCAATTGCATGACTGGGATCTATACATACCTTGAGTTTAAATCATAACGATGTTCATTATTGGTTCTAGGAACGTGTGTAGGTTGTACAGTTTCTCTGAGCAATTCCTCATCTAGTAAAATTGGGCTAGTCCTTACACCTCTTATAATGTGATGCTGTTTAACTGGTATTTGTTGAATAAATAATATTAACATAAATTTAGCAGCCACCTCACTGACATTTATTGGCTACATGAGAAAATATTGTTGAATAAATGGGGGAATTTGAAAGGGGTTTCCCTTCACCTTTCTTTTCCTTTCCTCTTTGGCTCTCTTTCCTTATCTACCAATTGGAGATTTAAAAAAAAAAATCTTTCCCTTGTGTACCTCATCAGGTATCTGCAAACCCCACACAGTCATGTTGGGAAAAGTTCTTGTGATGTTTAAGAGTCTAAGATGATCTCAGGAAGGATTGATCCTATCTAAGGGACCACATACATTATTTCACTCTTACAAGTGTCCTACAGGGTGAGCACCACCGTCATTTCCAGTTCCAGATAAGGAAACAAGGGCTCAGAAGATTAAATGCCTCTTCCAGGTCCACAAGATTGTCTGGGCTAAAGTGGAGATTAGAAACTAGGTTGGTCTATCACCAAATCTGGTATTCTTCCCCCTATAACCTCTGATCCCAGTGAACATAGGAAGTCCCAGTCCCAATCTCTGGAGCCAGGATATCTTCAGTCTTGTTTGAGATTCACTGCTAATCAAGGGTGTGTCTGTAGATGAGAATTAAATATTGTTTTGTCCCTCTGTTTCTTCCCTTGAAGGAGAAGTACTAGTAGTGATTATTCATGGGTGTAGGACTCCTTACCTCAACTACTTCCGTTTCTTCAACTCAAAAATGAGAAGATCACAAAAATTGTACTGTACTGGAGAACAGGGTAGAATTTATCTTTTTCTATTTTTTTATTTTTGCCAGTTTTGAGGCTTGAACTCAGGGCCTGGGCACTGTCCCTGAGTTTCTTTTGCTCAAGGCTAGCACTCTACCACTTAAGCCGTAGGGCCACTTCCGGCTTTTTCTGTTTATGTGCTACTGAGGAATAGAACCCAGGGCTTCAGGAGTGCTAGGCAAGCACTCTACCACTTCGCCACATTCTCAGCCCTAGAATTTATCTTGATTCCAGCTAAAGAGTACATTCCTCTTTACTTGAGACTCAGGTCTCAACTCCTTTGAGGAGGCTTCCAGGACTGTTTACAGCAACTGTGTTTCGATTCCTTAGTAGGCATGACAACAGCAGTTAATGATTATTTTATAATTGCTGAATCATGGATTTAAGCCTTTTCTGCCTTTTCTACCTTTTCTACTGCGACTATGAGAACTACAACTTTTAAGGATCTGGGAACTGCAATAATATGAAGCAAGTTATTATTACTTCTATATGGAAAATTGAGAATTACAAGGTTAATTTACCCTTGCAAATTTTGCCTTGCCTATGTATTTTCCATGCAAAGGAATACAGTTTTTTTTTTGCACACAAAATGTTAAATAATTCTTTGTAGGATAAATTAATGGATATGTGCATATATGCTTACATGCATGAATGAATGAATGAGGTAAGTCCTCAAACCCACTGATGATCTGGAGAACAAAGTTTTTGTCTTTTGTACACTTCCCTCACAGTGTCTGGTATAAAACCCGATTGCACAACAATGGACTCAGACGTGGACAGAGTCATGGCCAAGATGTCAGATGAGTTTTCTGAGGCCACCATCCAATGGACACACATCCTGAGCAGTGCAGGGTCGGACATACCAGGTCAGGTTTGGATCTTGCCATATCCCAGTGTTGAGGCTGGGTGTGAAAAGTTCTGTGAGTTTTGGGCCTGCCAAATGGCAGTCTGAATATATTCATATTTCAGAGGACATTTGATCCTTTGATGATCTCAAGCCAAAGTGGAAAATTATTTTATTTTATTTTATTTTTTTGCCAGTCCTGAGACTTGAACTCCTGGCCCAGGCGCTGTCCCTGAACTCCTTTTGCTCAAGGGTAATGCTCTACCACTTGAACCACAGCATTACTTCTGGCTTTTTCTCTGACTCATTGGAGATAAGAATCCCACAGACTCAGATCTCAGTCCCCTGGATAGCTAGGATCTAAGCCACTGACACCTGGCATTCCTGGCACTTGAACTCTAGCCTGGGTGCTGTCCCTGAACTTCTTTTGCTCAAGGCTAGTGCTCTACCATAGTGCGACTTCCGGGAAAATTATTCTCAAGTTTAAATCTCATCAGTGACTTCAATGTTTCTTGAAAATTGCCTTCTCCAAGGCCAGTTCCCTTTGGCACCCACAACCCTCGGTTTTCCGTAAGTCATACTGATGACATCATTGAAAAAAATAAAATAAAATCCTCAGAGTTCAACCTATCTTTTCATACTCAATACAAAGCTTTAGCCTTCTTTGCCACTTGCTACCCTGAAAAGGCAGGAAACAAGCAAGGAAGAATGAAGGGTAAAGCCGAGGCTTTGAGCATTGTAGAAAGCCATTATTTCATCCAGTGTCCCTTAGCATTTAATGAAAGTCTGCCTGGTGAGTTTGGAGTCATCCCATTTTCTACAAGAGGAAACAAGATCTTGAAGAGGACTATCAAGATGATTGAGTCCCTCCCTTCAAAGGGCCCCTAATTCAATAGAGGTGACAGATAGGGAGGTCGTGACCTATGTACCAATGAAAGTGGAGACTAGTCACTCAAGGTATGTAGAGGAAACCCAATCATTTTAGGAAGACAGGCCTTCCTTAGGGAAGTGTCTGTACTGTCATCAGTGAAGTTCGGCCTCACAGTGATGTCTTCTTTAAAGTTGTCATTATAAAGGTGATGTACAGAAGGGTTACGGTTGCATAAGTCAGGTAGAGAGTACACTTCTTCTTGAACAATGACACCCCTTTCTTTGCACTCTCTTCCAGTTTTTCCCTCTCATCCCCACCTACAAGTTGTATAGTTCATTTTCACCAGAGTGTGTCTAGTGAGTACCACTGCTGCATTTGTTCACCTTTTGTCCCTCCATTTCTCACAGAGACTTTTAACTTTGCCTCACATCAATTGTTTCAGGATAATATAATATGCCTCCAAACTCAAAAACAAAAAAGAAAAAGATCCAGCACTTGAAGGTGTTGCTGTGTGACTCTAGACCATCACTTTCAGAGAGTTCAGCACTGGATTCTTTATTGGTAGGAGTACTACTATCCTAATTCTTACTAAGATTATCATTATTATTATCATTATTATTACGACTGGTATTGCCATTGCTGTACCTACAGAATTGCTGTAGGTCACTGACAGTGTCACATGTATCCTAAAGTGCCATCAGCAGTAATACCCTGTTTATTTGCTACCATTGCTGAAGATCTCTCCCTTTATTCCTGGGTGACAAAATACTGTGTTCTTTCTCTAGTGAAGTAGATCTCATCCCAAGTGTAGATCAGCCCCAGAAGTTCTCCTTTTCCTTCATGTACTTGGAGAAGCAAGATTTTTCAAACTTCACACTATTGACATTGTGGAACAGATCATTCTTTGTTAGGTGCAAGGGTGCAGCCTGCGCCCAGTAGAATATGTAGCAGATTCCCAGGTCACAAGTGTCTGCCTTCCAACTACAACATCCATCTAAAAACATCTCTGCACATTCACTGGGAGCAAGATCAGTCTGTCGAGGATCACATGTGACAACACATCCCCGGATGATCTGCTAGGCTGAGGCTTCTGCTTCCATTTCACAGATGAGGGAAAAGAAAAAAGACTGGAACTCAGAGCAAGAAGGAACACATCCAAGCTCACCAAGGGTCTGAGTGTTAAGAATAAAAATCCTGGGCTGGGAATGTGGCTTAGTGTTCGGGTGCTTGCCTAGCTGTGGGTTTGATTCCTCAGTACCACATACATGGAAAAACTGGAAGTGGCACTGTGGCTCATGTGGGAGAGGACTAGTCTCGAGCAAAAGAAGCTCAGGGACAGTGTCCAGCTCCTGAGTTCAAGCCCCAAAACTGCCCGCACCCCCTCCCAAAAAGAATAAGAATCCTCACGTGGCTTTCCACAACACCTCCTGTGCAGAAGTGTAGGGCCTTGCACTGAAATTATGGAAGGTTCCAGGGCTGAGTCACAGACTCAGACTGCCTCCTCTTGCCCCTTCAGCTCCTCCTGGCCCCTCCATTCCTTCTCCTCCATGGAGTACAACCTGCAGGAATGCTCATTTCTCTCCTCCTCTCTTCCATCCTGTTCTCACTCCTCCCATTTGCATTATGGGAATGAGGTGGTCCACCAGATACCAGGATAAGAATGAGACCATCCTTGTAGGAAAGGTGACAAAATGATGGTAAGGACAAAGCCCAGACTTAGAACTGACCCAAATTCTCAACTTCAGGGGGTGGGGAATATACTGCCACTACCAAGCAAACATTTGGGAGAAGGTTAAAAAAAAAAAAAAAAAAAAAAAAAAAACCTCAAACAAGATTCCTGCATTGCCCTCTAAGGAAAGGTCTTGGCCAGCTCTGTGCCACCTGGCAGACTTGGGGTGGGGTGGGGTGGGGTGAATACAGAGCAGACTATTCTAGTTCACTCCTTGGTCTCCACCCTCAGAACCCCCCAATACACTCTTCTTGCATCCTTCTGGGAGGGCCCCTCAGAATGTACCAAAATAACCCCTCCCTTTTCCTCCTCCCCGTCCTCCTCCTCCTCCTCTTCTGCCTCCTCCTCCTTCTTCACCTAGCTGTCCATCCATCGTGAGTCTCATTTGCCTGACAGTCCTCCTTGCAGAAAGCCAGCACGCAGCCTGGTGCACAGGTTAGAGGTGTACAACATTTTGTCTGAATAGGCTCCTATGTTCTCATAATTTATAGTGGTAAGTAATCTTATTTGCAAAGCAAGCCCTTACAGTTATATAAAAAAAAAAACAAGTTAATTGACTTGCATAAAAATCAAACATGTAAAAGTTTTCCATCTTAACACAAACAGCACACTGAGCCCATTTGTACAATAGCTATGATGCAGTACGGCCTGTGTCTGGACTACCTAGGCCCAGCCTCTTTCATAACCCAAAATGGAATCTTAAATCCTGACAAGGCCACATACCAATGGGAGTTACTGAATTTAGAGTCAGTCACTCAACTAATTATACGACGTTTTATTTTTTTTTCCTTGTGTCAATAAACAAACTTGGGTCTGACTTCTGACACGGAGTCCCAGAAGCCAATTAAGAGGCGTTCCCAATATATTACAGGGTCTACAAACAAGGATGGCTTTTCTTGGAAGAGTGAACATCATGTTTCTTTTAATGAGTGTGAAAATATATGAATTTCTTAATCACTGGCAACTTGGATGGAGTCTGTCCGAGACAGGGAAATCACTGACTCCAGGCTCGGGAATGAATAGGGGCCAGATTCTTGGTGGGGTTTGGATCATGGGATCCTCTGGTGAGAGACTGCTGAGAAGACGGTGTGCAATGGGGACATGTCAGAGTAGGTGGCCGCTGTCTGCTCTGGGACCCACACAAGTCAGGGAGGGAAGAACTCAGTTGCAAAAGGGCGATGAAACCTCACCTTTGTGGAGAGAGGGAGTGTAAAAACCACAGAGATAAATATTGCAAAGAGCTTTTTACAGCATCACCAAATTATCCATCACATCCTCCACTATCCTGAGAGCCCATTTCCTAGGGACAGGGAAACTAATAGCTATTAAGTGCTCATTGTGTGCTGCATTCCTTGGCTTTCTTATTTATCCCTCAAATAAACTGAGAGCAAATATATAATTGTTCCTATTCTAGAGTGAGAAAACTAGATCCCAGCAAAGGGGAATGACTTGACCAAGGTCATTCAGCAAGCTAATGGTGGAGCCAAAGACAGGGCTCATTCCATTAGTCCTGTTACTTGCACACTGCTCTGGGTGGAGCAAGCTCATTCACAGCCAGAGCTCTCTGGAGTTCGGAGTCAGGTATGATCTAATGTGGCCCTCACTTGCTTGAAAATGTCTCCAGCTACCTAGCAATATTGTGTGTGTGCACACGTGTGCACGCGCACATGGTGCATGCATGTCAGTAATGGGGCTTGAACTCAGGGCTTTGTGCTCTTCCTTGACCTTTTCATTCAAGGATGGTGCTCTACCACTTGAACCAGACCTCCACTTCTGCTTTTTGGCTGGCTAATTAGAGATAAAAGTCTCATGGACTTTTCTGCCTGGGCTGACTTCAAACCATCATCCTATGATCTCAGCCTCCTAAGTAGCTAGGATTATAGGTATAAGTCACCAATACCCTGTAACTCCAGATATCTCTCCAATCAATGCTATGTACTAGTACTATAAGCAAGGCTATTTGGGAGATGGATAAACATGTTCATATAGAAGTATCCACAGAGGAAAGACATCCAGTTCTGGATGGTAGAGATTGTAGGAGGGTAAGAATGACAGAAGAGTGGTAGTCAGAAAAAACTTTATTTTTTTGTCAGTGAGTCTAGAAGCAGGGAGATGGGTTTGGAGAACTAAGCACTAAGGAGCACTAAGCCTCCTTACTTGTCTCTGCCAAAGCCTACAGAGTGCTATCTCTGTTGGACTCACTCCACCACCAGCTAGCTGCTGGATCTTGGGTGAATCGCTTAGGTTTCTGTTCCTGAGGCTTTCTGCCTCTGTAAAATAGGGGAGATTATTTCTCTACTCAACTACAGAGGGCCTTGTCTTGGGGAAGGTGACACTCCTACCATCTTCTTGATTCTTTTATCTTTCCTTCTTTCTTTCTTTTTGCCAGTGGTGGGGCTTGAATCCAGGGCCTGGGGGCTGTCCTTGAGCTCTCTTGCTCAAGGCTAGTTCTCTACCACTTGAGCTTCACTTCCTATTTTCTGGTGGTTAATTAGAGATAAGAGTCTTGTAGACTTTCCTGGCCAGCCTGGCTTTGAACTGTGATCCTCAGGTCTCAGCCTCCTTATTATTACCACCGGCACCCAGCTAGGAAACACCTTTAAGGGTAAGCAGCCCTTCATATTTGGGTAGGAAGGTAAAGAAAGAACATTTAGGGAGCAGGCCAGCATGGACAAAGGCCTAAACTATAGGAACAAAGCAAACTTGGCCCATGGGATTGCAGCCCTGAATGGCCAGTCAGCTCCTGGAAATGGGAAGACGCATTCAGCCCAAGTGTGAGAAGGGACCCAGAGTCCTTTAGGCCCGAGAGAGCTAAGGGGAGCATTTAGCCAGTCACTGTTTTCTGAGCCAATCTGAGATGATCATGCTTGGGTTGAGACAGACATCCATAATAGTCAAACCTAAATGGAAAGGCTGGGGTGGCAACTGAAACCAGAGTTCAGACTCCATGTTTCAGGCTAGTCAAGAGAGTAGCTAACAGCTGCAGTGCCATGACCACCAGTCTCCGGGGGTCCAAATACTAGCTTGCTATGACACTTGGGCAAGAGATTTAGCTTATCCATGCCTCAGTTTCTCCACTACAAACTAAGTTAATTAAAGTACCTAGTTGGAAGACTTTTTCACCTTGGGCAAATCTCTAAGCCATCCTAATGACAGGGGACTCCCTGGGCTGTTGGCCCAAACACGGTACTCCATGGATAAAAGCTCTCGTTGTTTGCCTCTGCCAGTATTATCACCGTCTGTGAAACAAGGGTGCCCTGCCTTCCTGGTGGAATGGGAACCACTGCCACCATCCACTTGTCACGACCTGCTCAGGCAGGCTGACGTGCCACCCAGGCGGGGAAGACAAATGGACTTGCCACCTACACGGAGCACACGTGCGCACCAGGGGCACGTAGCCCAACTCGTTAGCACAACAGGGCTCCCTTCTGTTCGGCGGCCGCTTCTCAGCGCTCCGTGCGCTCGGGCTCAGAGTGGAGGTCCCCGTTATTTATGTTTGGAAAATGCATTCAGGGCAGTTCCCAGAAGCACTTACAGAGCTCTTATTTAATTGCTACTTTATAAACTTGTTGCTCCGAAGAGTGAGGGATTGATGGCCTTGCCTGGCACCTGGAGTGGCCTTGCTGAAAACAAGTTTTCCGAGAATGGCCGGGGAGCTGGATTCCCAGAGCCCCCGATCCTGTGAAGCACTGGCTTGTCTCCAGCTCTGGACAACCCCGAAGGGGTCTTCATCTTAATCCCCCGCTTTGGGATGGCGGCAGCAGCAATTCATATAATTACACACACACACACACAGTGAAGGGCATTGGGATAGGCATGGACAGGATTTACTACTTAACCACCCCCCACCCCCCCCCCACCCCCGCCCCTGCTTTCCATAAACCTGCAGCTATGAGGACGTCCAGGCTTTGCATTTAGGCAAGATAGACATAGCTCAGGTCCTGCTTAGTTGACCTTCATTTGCCTCACTCTCCTGTGTGAAGATCAAGCATTCCTGGGCTTATATCCCCAGCTTCCCCATGTTCAAATTAAGTATTTTTAACCTCCCCAAGTCTTGGTTTCCACACTCAGAAAGGTCAGTTTATAGATTCCATTTCTCGCCATCATCAAGAGAATGAAATGGAGTGCTTCGTGCACCACTCCTGGCACGCCGAGAAGTGAAGGATCAATAAATGTTATTTATTAGAATTTCCACAGCCTCAGAAATAAAGGATGATGTGTCTCCCATGCAGTGCTCCTCGATTCATCCAGGCAAAACTCCCCATCCAGATGAAATATGGAACTTTGTAATGACCCCTTCCATTTACGCAGCCGCCATCCACCCATACTATAAGGCTTTGTGACTCCCCAGAAGCATTTTGCAAGCTTTCTTGCAATGACCTTCCCCATCCATCAGGACCATGAGCCACTTGAAACAAAGGCTTAGGTAGACCAGATGACTCCTAAGTGAGGTTCTGCTTCCCAGTCTGGTTCCTTTTCCTTCATACTCCTTTACCCAGCTTATCTCCAGTGAGTCCAAGGTCCATGATTCCCTCTCCTAGGTCTAGTTCCCTCCTATGATGAACAGGGCAGACTTACACAACCACAGAATGTGGTGGGAATCTCTGTTTTTGACGTCCCAGGCTGGCTCCTGGAAGACATGACTGTTTCTATCTTGTCCTCTCCTGGCTCATGGTCATGTCATAGTGACACTCAAGCATCCCTAAGAGAGGACCTTTGGAGCAGAAGGAACCGAGTCTTGTCGCCTGCATGCAGCATAAATCTGGCAGCCACATATGCGAAATATCTCAGAATAGGATTCTTCCGGCCTAAAATGAAGATTTCCTCTTCTTCCTGGATGCAATCCATTCTACTAAGCCATATCCTTACTCCTGACCCTTGAAAGTCTAAACCTACTATTAGAATTACATATATTATAATAAACACTTGATATTTTATCACCTAACTTTGGGAACATTTTGAGAAATAGTTAATATATCATGTCTGTCACCTTTTCCCCAGCTAACTTTGACTCTTACCTTTCTGCCTACTTACAACCTATACAATGCAGGTACTTACTTTTGGACTAGACTAGCGCTATAGTGGTTACATGTAATTTGCTTTTCTGTTGGATACTTTTATTCTACCACTTGTGTGGAGCAAAAGAAAGAGAAGAAGAGAGACATAAAAAAGAGATAAAGGCTGAGATAGAGACAGAACAAAAGACAGAGAATTGAGATTAGATTCAGGCTACTTACGTGTATAGCCCCCTCAAACAGGATCTTAGTAGCACAAGCTCTTTAAAATGCAGATAGTAAGACGTCTTGGTTTTTCACCTAGCTTCTCCTTTCCCCAATCTGGGTCATCAGCTCTAACCCTCATTAGTTTCTCCCTGAACTATAGTAATACTCTCCTAGCTGCTCCCTGCCTCTTTCAATTGTACCTCTATGTTTCCTCCCCCAGCACTGTCTAACAAACATCATCATCCTTTGGTTGCTTCACAGAAGGAAACCAAGCTCACACTCAACATGTTCCCATAAGCCCCTTCCTGATTATCGTCCACTGGCAGCTCCTCTGGACTGGATTGCTTATGGGTCCCTCTGGACACCTTAGCAGTGACTATTTTTCTTCCTAGAAGCCTTTCCTGTCTTGTCTACCCACAAACTTTGGATCACCCTTTCAAACCCAACTTGTTCCTTTCTGTCTCCAAATCTTCCTCCATCCCTCTAGGCAGAGTTAGGCTCCAGGATGTATCTGTCTGACAATACTAAATCTACTGTTTGAATCATATACTTAGCTGTCCTTCTTGTTACTGAGAAATTCCTATTCATGTACTCTTGGTGCCAGGTTTAAGCGCTTGGCACCTAATAGCTACTCAGTGAAAATGTACCGAATCAAAAAGGTCTGAAGAAGAGGAGATAATTTTTGTCAGTGAGCCCAAACAGTAAAGCTCATGGGCCTAGTGTCAGGTACACAGAAGGCAATGTCAAGGTTGTTTTTCCCTTAAGGGCAAGCCTTGTTTATTTAACTGTGGCCCCACAGCTTCTTTGAGCACTTCAGCAGTGTACAAGATGGTCTGATTTCCCACTTGCTTTAAACTTTCCCTGAACTCTGTGGGCTGTTGAATCCCCCATAGCCCCTATCCCTGCCAGGTCTCCTGGAATCTTTGTGTTTTTCTTTTATAAACTCTACTAATGGGTTTCATAAGGTCATGTAGCATTTACCCTTCTTATCCTGGGGTCATAGAACCTCGCTGGATTTATCCATTCATTCATTTGCTCATTATTGGCATACGAGTTAGGCCTTGAGATACGCCATGCTGTCTCTCAGCCAGGACTTAACATCCTGGCAAGCTCTGTGACCTTATACGAGTGACTTAGCTTCTCTGTGCCTTTGTTATCACATCTGTGGAGCAGGATATAGTCATGCCTGTGCCACAAGGCTGTTGTGAGAATTCTAAGAGGAATTACCGACAATTAAGCCACTCAACAAACTTCATGTTTAGTACCCAACAAACCAGGCATTGTGAAATGCTGAGGGCAATAATATGAGTTCTTTGGATGCTGGAGTTTAAAAAGCAGTGGAGAAACAGAGAAGGATACATACACAACACTCCACCAGCACTACAGTGAAGACAAGCTCTCCCTATGGGAGAAGTGCAGAGATCATAATTGGTATGCTCCAGAAACTCCAGAGGTTGTAGTTCCTGAAACACTGTGAGAGAAAGAGGTGAATGAGAGTAGAGGGGGGCTACGAAGGGCTGCAGCCTCAGACAGCCTTTGATAATGTACTGATGGGCTGGCAGACTCCAGGAGAAATGGAGGCACTCGGGACCCTGCCAGCCTTATATAAGCTTTCTGGCTCCTGCGGAAGTCCAGGCAAGGGCGAGGAAATGAATAGAAGAGAAGCAGGGACAAACTTACAAGACTTTTTGGAGCATAAGGTCAGCACACTTTGTCTATAAAAGGCCAGACAATAAATATTTCAGGTTTTGTGGGCCACATTACCTCCTACCACAATTACTCAAATGTTGCCTTTACAAAAGCAGCCATAGTTAACTCACGGACAAATGGGTGTTTCAATAAAACTTTATGACAAAAGGAGGCTACAGGTCAGATTTGACCCTCGGGCCATGGCTTCCCAACTCCTGATTTAGAAGGTGATTGGATGGGAATCGACAGCAATCCAGTCTTGTTAGGAAAAGTGCAGGAGGGGACAGAAGTTTAAGTGGTATCCAGGTCCAGTACCCTGCCCACTTCCCAGATGGCTTAACACTGTTCTATATAAAGTTATACTCTTCAAAACTGTAAAGACTGAGACTCAACAAACTCCTCTGCATTGGAGAAGTTGTTCCCAATCACTCTTGCCTCCTGATGTCCCCCACAGGACTCGTGATCCTGTTCCAGTCTTGGAAGAGAATAGAGAGCAATTATAAAATATTGACCCACGGTATAACCTTACAGATTGCCTGACTCCCATGTCTAACCCAGACCTGCTCCAAGACCGTAGGAAAAGCCAACACAACTCCTGCCCAGCCGAGCTGCTCAGCAGGAAAAGAGCTGACCCCGAAGGCTGCACACGCTCCAGCCAGACTGTTTGCATTTATGCACTAACAAGACCACTGGAAAACGGACATGTGAATTTAATTTAGAAAAGTCGTAAGTACCCAGAAAGTTGGCTATTTAAAGAAATCCTGCAGATAATGCTAATGTACACGTGTCTATTATTATGTGTTGTTGATGGGAATATGGATTGGTACAAAGCTTTTGAAAGAAACTTTGGTTGTAGCTTTCAAAAATTGTTTAAATACTCTGTGACCAGCACTGTCACTTCTAGAACCCTGTCCCTGGGAAATATTGGTAAGTATCTCTGCCCCAGGTTATCAACTTGGCAGCACCCCTTATAATAGCTATATAAAAAATTAGTCATCGGTGGGAAATATCTCCAAACTGTGGGATATCCATAGTAGGGAATACTACACAGCTGTTAAAGGCTTGAGATGATAGATTTGTAGATGTTGACACAGATAGTCTTGATCCATTGTTAATATATATTATTTTTAAAGAAGCAAGCCACATTAGAATGTAAGTGGCTTTTGTTTTGAAAAATCATCTCAACAATACCTACATAAATATGTGCAGTACTGGGTATCAGTGGCTCACATCTGTAATCCTAGCTACTCAGGAAGCTGGGATCAGAGAATCTCAGTTCAAAGCCAGCCAGGGCAGAAAAAAATCTGTAAGACTCTTATCTCCAATTAACCACCAAAAAGCCAGAAATGGAGTTGTGGCTCAAGTGGTAGAGCCTTGAGCAAAAATAGCACCCAGACCCTGAGTAGGAAAAAACTAGAATGTACAGAGCATAACAGAACCAAGACTGGGGTAAGGCAAGCCACGGGTCTACAGAGAAAAGCTTAAGGGGACTCTCTCTCACTTGTAGGTCATTGGAAGTGTCAACTGTGAAATGTATAAGCCTGAGAGTAAGGGGCTCCTTAAAATTTGTATCCATGGGGGCTGGGAAGGTGGCTCAGTGGTAGAGCGCTTGCCTTGCATGCATGAGGCCCTGGGTTTGATTCCTCAGCACCATATAAGCAAAAAGAAAAAAGCCGGCAGTGGCGCTGTGGCTCAAGTGGTAGAGTGCTAGCCTTGAGCTGAAGAGCTGAGGGACAGTGCGCAGGCCCAGAGTTCAAGCCCCATGACTGGAATTTA
Source organism: Dipodomys merriami (assembly GCF_024711535.1). Lineage (NCBI taxonomy): Eukaryota > Metazoa > Chordata > Mammalia > Rodentia > Heteromyidae > Dipodomys > Dipodomys merriami. The sequence goes on along the minus strand of NW_027205826.1, from coordinate 11,845,301 downwards.
AAAAAAAATTGTATCCATGGTAACTGATTTGCCTTACCCTTGTCCCACTCTGCTATATAATATTTGGAGCTGATACACAGGTATCTCTGGAAAGAACTATTGAAGGAATGCATGATATTAGGTAGCATGAATCACAGTCCAGTCGTACATTAAAGAGGCGTAGGCTAATGGGAGAATCCTTTTCTCATGTATCAAGAAATATGGAGCTAACCAACAGAAATCAACCAATCATGAACTAGAGCTTCTAAAGCCAAAATAAGCCTTTTCTTTCCATCAGTTGATATACCTCTGTTATCTGTCACACTGATAGAAAGCAGCTGACTGGCACATTAACTATGAACAAGCCCCAGGACCAAGCAATGCCCAAGGTAGACAGCAATTGGTCTAAAGGAGGTCTGTGTGGAACAGGAATGAACCAAGATTCCAGATTCTTACATATATTTTCAGGAAGGAAAGGACCTCCTCAGATACTTCTATCCACCAAGATCATTAAACCCTTTGGTGACACAGGAGCACTGAGATCACCCTACCTCTGAATGGACACACCCACTTGCATTCTTCCCATGGATATACCCTGATATGCCCTTGTCAGTTAATTTCTATATTTCATATTACCTCATTTACAATCAGGTGGATATATAAATACTATTGGGCTTGACATGGACTTTTTAAAAAAATGAAAATTATATCCTTGGAACAGAAAGGTAAGTCATTTCTCCCAAATCATAACCTAGGACAGATACAGGAACTATGAAGGGATGATGAAGGTCACTCTGTGTTTACAAGGTGAAACAGGGAACATTTGAGAAAGTCTTATGAAAATGGTATAAACACTTTTGAAAAGTCTAGAGGTGATGAGTCAGGGCCAGTGTGGCAGGAACATGATACCATTGGGACACCAGGGACACTGCTAATTAGTCAGCTTACCCTAGGCCATGATGTCACAACAAACCATTCTATATCTCAGTGACTTACAAAGCCACCTCCTTAAATACCTATCTCAGGACAGCCCAGCTCTAATCACACTATCTTTTTTCTGAGGAACAGCCTTACCTAGGACTTGTGGTCTCACGTCAAAGGGAAATGAACAGTGATGACATCATGAGTTAACACTATACTTCTCTCTAAGCACTTTGCTCCCTCTCTACTGGCCAATGGAATGGCTACTCTTGATGGAATCAAGTGGGAAGTGCTATCTTTTCCAAGTGAAGGCCTGTGGAAAGGCCCTATGGCTATTTTTTTGAACAAATAAATCACTCTGCCAATAGGGCCTATATTAGTTAGCTTTCTGCCACTGTAATGAAATTCCTGAGATAATTTCTTAAGAGAAAGGAATTTCTGTGACTCATACTTTTGGAGATGGCAGCTCATGATCAGCATGACCCCATGGCTTTGGGCCTGTGGTAAGGCAGCACATCATGGCAGGAGAACACCATTAAGCAAAATGCTCACTCAGTAGACAGGAAGCCAAGGAGCTAGAATTCCATAATCCCAATTGAAATCACACCAGAAATGTCCTAAGGACCACCCACTGGGGTTCTAAGGAGTCTACCACCTTCCAATAGCACTACCCTAGAGACTAAGCCGTTCATTCATAGGCTCTTCTACTATTTCTAGAATGTGCTTCTTGACTTTATGGTACAGAATATGTTCTACTTTCTGTCATGTCATCTAAATAATAAAGAAAAGGAAAGTCAAGAGGAAAAAATATATATATATGTGCCAACTTGATACTGTCCTCTTTTACAAGTATGTCCAGAGCTGTCACCTAATGACTTGCTGGAGTTGGCTTGTAAAACCATGCTTGATTCTAAGGGACTGTGAAATAGCAAGGATTTTAAGTGGGCCAATCACCACCTGTAACACCATCAGAATTCTATTAGTAAGAAAAATAGAGAAGGGACAATAGGTAGGTAAGGAACAGCATCTGCCCCGTACCTGAAAGGAGAGATTAAATGACTCATCAAGTTACACAACTGCTCCGTGGCCAAACTAGGCTTTCCCATCCAGGTGTGTCTGCCCCCACGCCTCTATCCAGTGTCCTTCCAGTGCCCTTTCGAGTGATTGACAGAGAATTTGAGTCATGTAGACACTACTCTTGTATGTGCACCATCAGCCCTCAATGGTCTGTTTCAACGCATGTATGTGGGGAGGGGGGCGTGTGTGTTCTAGAGAGAGAGAGATCTGCTGCAGTCAATCAGTTACCTCTGCCCTCATGAGATGACATGTCAAGAAATTCCAGTACAAGCCAGAAACAAAAAGCAAGATCCTCCCTGATCACTGATAAGAATGAGAGGTCAGGCAAGACATGCGTAGGTAGAGAATATGTCTCAGGGCCAGAGATAGGAAATCTGAGCTTGGGCCCCAGCTCTGCCTCATGCCCAAAGAAACATGTGCAATCTTGGTATTTCCATTCATAAAATGGGCATTATAATATCCATCTCAAAGGCTTGCTGGAAACTCAGTGAAATAATACAAGTGCAATTGCCTCCCACAGGCTAGCTCTTACCAGAAGTTAGGGGGATTTTTTTGTTTTTGTTTTTGTAAAGGTGACATACAGAGGGGTTACAGTTACATAATTCAGGTATTGAGTATATTTCTCTTGGGCGCTGTCACCCCTTCCCACCTTTAGTTTTCTTTTTTTACCTGAAATTATCTGAGCCATAAGTAGGGTGTACATCAAGCATCAGCATGCATGGTCATCTCAAAGAAGTTTCTGCCTTTATTTCTCATGAGCTATCAGTTAGCAGAAGCCCTCAACAGAATAGCTCTGCCAGACCAAGAATACAGCAGAATGGATCAAGTTTTCCTAAGAGATTCCAGATGTCATGCTTTGAACAACCAAGAATAGCAGAACATCTTTAAATTATCTGAAGCTTTGGCTGGATTACTATTTGGGGGAGAATCCATCCTGCTGCTCTCTTCCTTTATTCCCTAAATACACATCAAGAGTCTCCTTCAGTCATATCCTGACTAGTGAAGGAGGCCCTCTCCACCCCCACACACACACACACACACACACACACACACACACACACACACACACACACACACACACACACACACACACACACACACACACACACACACCAAGCAGCCCTTAAAGTGTCCATCCATGTCTGGAGCTATGTGGATGTTTCCATATATCTGGCACAAGCTTGGCTGAATTTACAGTTTGTTTTCCAGCCTGACTGGTTCACAGAGCACTGGTCCAAGCACTAATGAAAATACCACTGAACCTTGGCCCTCAAGGTCTTGAAGGAGGGAGTTGAGATATCAATGTGTTAGTCTGTCATGCCTTTACAGAGAAAGGAGTTGGGCAAGGAAGTAAAGTCAATCCATTATGGCTGGAAGGAGGTGGAAAGGAGGAGGACTAGGTGGAGGCAGAAGAGTAATTCTAATGGGTTGGTTGATAATGATGGAGGTGTAAGTGTCCACTGGGTGGGGGAAAGTTGTGGGACTAACACTTTAGTATTGTGGTAGCATCCTGATTATATTCACTCTCTGCCCAGTTGAATTCTGTTATGTCCAGGAAAGGACAAGCTATGGGAGGCCCTGAGTCCTTCAAGCCAGACAGAAAAGGCAGTGTGCAGTGGAAACTTATGGAGAAAAGGAGCCTCATCCTTTCAGCCCAGTGCACCTTAGAAGTGTGATCTTCTGTGCAAGCTAAGATGTGGCTGAGAAACAATGAGATCACACTGATGGAAGTTTCCTGACTTCCTCACTCAACAGGGACTCACAGAATCCTCTTGAAGCCAGTTCCCTACCTAGAACTTATCCATGAGCTGACTGTCTGAGACTAAAAAGGGTAGAATATTTCCCAGCCACTAAGAAGCTCCTGCTATCAGTACCTTCAGATGCTCCAGCCTTGCCCTGTCTTTTCCAAACCTAGATTTTTACCCTTTTTTCTTTTCAGTGTACTCTTCTAATAAAAAAAAAATTTATGTGGGAAAGGGGTTTATTTAGTTTATGATTTGGGAAGCTCAGAGTGAAAGATTGACTTGGCCTCTTATGTGGACCTCATGGTAGAAGGTATCATGACAGAGTGTTCACACACACACACACACACACACACACACACACACACACACAGAGAGAGAGACAGACAGACAGACAGACAGACAGACAGACAGACAGACACAGAGAGAAGCTGGAGAACATAAACTCCACTAATTCCTTCAATGGGTTCTATTCTTGCTTAAACTAACCAATCAGTTTCTGTTGCTTACAATTAAGGAATGCCAGCCAATACCACGTTTGCCATGTCGGATGGTGAGTGATGGCGGGCATGTTTGTGGGTGTACTTGTGTTTTGTGTAATATAATGTTTTGTGTAATATAAGGTCCCAAATATTTTTGATGTTGGTGTTGGAGTCATGGTTCAATTGGTTGAGCACTAGCCAATGAGCCAAAGGGAATTCAAGTTCCAGTTTTGAACAAAAAGGAAAAAGGAAGAAGGAAGGAAGGAGGGAGAGAAGGAAGGAAGGAAATCCTCTTTGTGCCCATGAAAGTTGGAGCCTTCCTTTCCCCTCTCCCTCTCAGCCCCATTCTACCTCCCAATTTCTCACCCCTTCCCTGAAGTTCTTTGGCCTCAGAACAGGGGCTGAGAAGCAGCTACGAGGCCTGACCCAGTGCTCAGATGCACACTGGGGTCCGCAGAACTACAACTGAGTGAGAGGAAAGCAATAGCAGACCCAACAACAGGAGAGAAAGCAGGAATATATTTCTGGGACCTGAGAACTCTACTGTAGACCAGTGCAAATCCCACAGAAGACCTTACAGGGTGGGACCTTCAGGGTGAGAGGGACCTCTATTTGTCATCAGAATCCAAATCCATTGCTCTTGGCCAACATGGTGGGAAGTCAGGAAGGGGTTTCCATACATCCCTGAAGAGGCAGAGGGTGGCCTCATCAGGGTGATATGAGGAGATGAGCAATATGGCTGGTATTTACTATTGAAAACACATCAGGGCAAATATTTAGCCAAGTGTTTATTTGCTAGTGGAACTTTTTAAATGGTTGAATGGAGCCCAAGTGTCAGCATGGAGAGTTTGATTAAAAACAAACTAGAAAAGTGTCTCTCCACAGTTATGAACTTGGAGAATTTTTGTTTCTTTGGCTCTGGAACCCTAGCAGACTCTGTACCTCAGCTTCACATGGTCAGTGAGGAGCCCCAGCCCAGCAGGCTCTTCCCTCCTTGTAGCTGGTGAAGACCAGCGCTTTGTATGCCCACAACACTACCGAATTGTGACACACTTCAGGCCCAGTGCAGAGCATGGGTCTTTGGCAGGAACTTGCTTCATCCTCTGGGCAAGGCTGGTTGCCAAGGAACCATTCAGTGAGCATGGCTAAGCACCATGTGCTGACAACCCCAGCTTTGCAGATCGAAACTCGCCTGGGTCTTTCTTTTTCTCTCAAAGTGCTTGTGAAGTGAAGGTCACTCACTAAATTGCCTCTGGATGGCTGGATGCAGAGGAGAATGGGATCCCACTTTGCCGAGGGTCTCAGAAACATACTTCTTCTCTAGCATCTCCTAAATTCCTACCCTGCTGCACCCTTACCTCCTTCTTCACCAGAGTGAATTCATGCTCCAGTATCAGAGAGTTTTATCCCACTTTACAGGTAAGTAAACTGAGGTTCAAAGATACAGAACAGGATTTGAGCTGGGAGTGGTCAGATTCTAAAGTCCATACTCCAGTTTATCCCTTACTCCTGTCTCCTTGGATTCTCACAAATGGCTGCTGTATTGGATTCCCAGGACAAGAAACTAAGTTTCTAGCCATCAGTGGGAAGATCCGCAGGGACCTAACCACCTTCTACCTCTTGCTGTGACACCCATACTGAATGGCTGGTTCCCTAGAAAGAAGGCTTCTTCAAAGTTCCAGCACACTTAAGGGGTACCACCAGGGGCCGGCCATGGTTTTTACTTGCTCCTCCAGAGTATCCTATGTGAGGAGACAGCTCTAGGGAGAAAGCTTAGGCCCTTTTCCTCCTTCCACCCTGACTCCCACCTGCATTTCTACAGCCACTGCTTAGGTGCAGACTCTTGGAGCATGCTACTGGAAACAGTTAATATCATCTCTGAGCTTTAGTGGCCCTATCGGGAAGACAAGGAGGGTCATGTCTCCAAGCTACATGATGATTAACTAAGGGGACATCTAGACAAGAGCATGGTACTAATGGTCACCAAAAAAAGTGCTACTCTCCGTTAGATGCACACACACACACACACACACACACACACACACACACACACACACACACACACACACACACACTTTTCCCTAAGAGAGAGAAAAGTCCACACCTCCAGCCTAAGGCAGCTCCCTGCCCCCACCTGAAAGACTGAATAGTCAAAGCCAGTCCTTTACCCCTTGCGACTCTGCAAATTGCAAGCAAACAAGACTGCTCATGATAGGCGGCCCTGGAGTGTGGCCAGATTCCTGAGGGTGAGAAAAAATATCACACTAAATCTCCCGGAGACAGTCCCCAGAGAGAGCCTGTTCTTACCAAGGGACCCCTGCCTGGGCCCTGCTGCTCTGACCAGAGTCCCCTATCACGAATCCCTTTTGGAAGAGGCAGACATGACTGAGGGACTTCATTTCTTCACAACAGGGCTGGTGGTGCTGGGAGGCTTCTCAGCCCTTACAGAAGGTGATAGCTACCAAGGATCAGAAAAGGCAACGATGTGAGGGAGCCCTCCCTGGTCACATGACAGTTTAAGATAAAGTTTACAAGCCCGTTGCCCAAGTCTCATGTCTGCAATTTTAGTTACTCAGGAGGCTGAGATCTGAAGATTGTGGTTTGAAGCCAACCTGGAAAGGAAAGTCTATAAGACTCTTATCTCCAATTAACCAGCAAAAAAGCCACAAGTGGAGCTGTGGCTCAAGTGTAAATCTAAGGGACAGTGCCTGGGCCTTGAGTTCAAGCTCTACAACAACAAAAATGTTTCTATTCCCCAGGACAGGGCAGATACTCATTTCCAGCAGGGAGAGTTTGAGAAAGCATATTGGGTGTTGTAAAATAATGTCAGACATAGGGGAAAAATAAATATGTTTTGTTTTAATTATACAAATTACTAAAAACTTAGACAAATGTTTAGCTGGGCATGAGTTAAAAGGAAATTAAGAAATCTTCCCTTAGACAGCGAGGGTGAGCAATTCAACAGGAATTATGTACAAACCACTCTCCTTTTTATGAAAAGAACTCTCTCCCCCTTCTCTTCTCATACATGCAATTGTTCCACAGTTGTTTCAAGTGGGAGGAGGGCGGATACAACAATGTGTAATTAAAATAATGGCTTGCATTTGTCTTTTCCTAGTATTCTTCACTTATCTGACCATCACTGACATTCCCGTGTAGGGCTGGAGGTTTTAGTACTCACATGTAGAAGAAACACAGATATGGTGATTTTTCCTGCATCACACAGAAACTTAGCATCACACACACACACACACACACACACACACACACACACACACACACACACACACACACAGCCCAATGGTCTCAAATAAAAGCCCATGGTTTTGTGGAGTCATATTTTCTCTATCCATTCTGCTCTCTGCCCTTTCAGTTTCCCAGTAGAGACCTGACCCAGTCTTCTCCCAGGACCTTCTGACTTCCTATATTTTTAGCAAACATGGACAAATCTAGAAACATTTTATGCAGTTTTTATAAAGATGTATATTGTTTGCAGTGTATGCTTACATGCATTTGTAGATATGAACGGTTGTGAGGCAATTTCACCATTGTGTGAACATCACAGGGTACTTACACAAACCAAGACAGCTAGCATATCCCAGGTGGTACTGTCTTAAGTGGCCATTGTCATCAATTCAGTCCACAGATGACTGAAAATCTGCGATGTGGTTCAAGACTGTATATGCACAGATGTGTATATATACATACATGTATGCACATGTGTGTATGTATAATATATTGCTTATATGATGAATGAACACATATATACTATATGGTTAAGTAATTTACAGTATTGCATGTGTCTACATATATGGATTTATATGTACATGTGTGTGGGTGAGAACTTATAAAATCTGTGAAAAGATGAGAGAGGAAAATGGAAAGACAATGAAGGATGAAAAATAGGGTGTGAAGAAGGAAGAGAAGAAACAGAAGATGGGAAAGTCACAGGAGTCATAAGCAGAGAAGGGTGGTGGGTGTCAGAATCACAGAAAGTACAGAAAGTGAAGATGAAGACATGCATTTCTTCTCAGCAAAAGAAATGACCGGGACTGGGAATATAGCTTAGTGGTAGAGTGCTTGCCTAGAATGCATGAAGCCCTGGGTTTGATTCCTTAGTACGACAAAAGCAGAAAAAGCAGGAAGTGGAGCTGTGTCTCAAGTGATAGAGTGCTAGTAAAAGAAATGATCACATCAAGGGCCACTAACTGATCAGAAACTTCCAGAATGTTGCTTGGGCCCAAGAAGAATGGGTCCAGCCAGTGTGGATTCCTGAAAGCCAAACTTGTGTCAATGGCCACAGACTCTGAGCTCTTTGTTTTCTGCCTACCTGAGGAGGTAGATAAGAGAAGGGCAAGCTGTGTGGTATGGGGCTGATGAAGGAAGGGGTAGGTCAAGTCCAGCTCCAGGAAAGCCAACCATTCCCTTCCTCCTGAAGCCATGTGAGACATCCTCCAGCCCAGGTCCCTAGCGGCCTCCTCTCCGGGTAGCTATACCTTGTTAGGTTCTCCCTTTAGCCTGGCCTACGCTCAGCCTTTCCTATTCCTCTTATGTACCTGGAGATTTCAGTGGAAACTTCCCTTTGCCTTGCTTTCTTCATCTGTAGACTGGGCCAGTACTGTCTTAGTCTGCCAGGCTGCTACAAGAGAATGCAACATAGGTGTGGCTCATTAAACCATGGAGCTGTATCTCTCACCGCTTTGGTGAGTGGGAGCTCTGACCAAGCACTGGCAGATCCCATTTGTTGGAAGGTAGAGCGGTAAGGGTTAGAGTATAGTAGTGTGGTAAAGGCTGACCTCCTGGTTTCACAGGCAGCTGTTCCTTGTTGTGTTGTTGTGACCTCACATGGCAGAAAGCAACAAGGCCTCTCTGAAATCTCTTTGGGAAGGGTACTCATCCCATTCTCGAGGGCACCATCCTGATGACCTAATCCTCCTCTAAACACCCCAGCACCTAATAACCACCACATGTGGGTTGGAGCACTGCATCTGTATTTGGGGGATTCATGAGCATTCAGCCAATAGCAAGACACACTGATCGTTGAGGGGATTATTAAATAAATGTACAGACACCACGTGGCTCAGCATTCACAGATGCCAGCCCTGGTTCTTATTGTCACTTTAGGACCAACAAACTTCCCCTGGCTGAGATTTGAGGAGTTCAGCTTAAAAGCCAGCCTGGACAGACAACTCCAAGACAGACTTACCTTCAATTACCCAGCACCCCCCCCCCAAAAAAAAAGAAAACTAGAAGTGGTGCTTTACCACTTGAGGTGAAAGTCTTGAGGAGGAAAAAGTCTAGCAAGAGTATGAGGCCCTAAATTCAAGCTCCTGCACTGTCACAGACAAGAAAGACAGACAGACAGAGACAGAGACAGACAGAGAGACGGAGGATAAAGTAAATATACTTTTACCTCCCTGGGTTTCTGGAATGACTTCTAAAATAAGAGATTCAGAAGATAGCACTTGGTTCTCAGAATGGCTCAAGCCCCCTTCTCTTCTGTGCCCTCTCTCTGGGTAGCAACAGGACCAACCCTAATCCCTTTGTCTTCTCATTTGCAAGAAACTCAGGAGGTAAAAGGACTTCAGCTCATCCAGGGAGCAAGCTTCATTGAACCAAAAGCATACCACCTCAAAATTTCACAGGAGGATTTAGGAGTCTATGGCTTTAAGCCAATGGTATCATCACAAAATTATGTTCGTCGTATGGTGGTCATTTTACAGTCTCTGTATCTCACTTGATTTTTTTCCCCTTCCTCCTGAAGTCATTCAAGGCATCCTCCAGCCCAGGTCCCTAGCAGCCTCCTCTCCAGGTGTCTATACCTTAGCTTCTCCCTTTAATCTGGCCTAAGCTCGGCTTTTCCTATTCCCCTTATATACTTGGAGATTTAAGTGTAAATGTCACTTTGCCTTGCTTTCTCCTCCTCCCCCTCTTCTCCTCCTCCTCCTCCCCCTCCTCCTCCTCCTCCTACCCCTCCTCCTCCTCCTCCCCCTCCTCCTCCTCCTCCTTTTCCTTCTCCTTCTTCTTCCTCTTCCTCTTCTTCTTCTTCCTCTTCTTCCTTTTTGCCAGTTTTAGGACTTCAACTCAGGGCCTGGGCACTGTTCCTAAGCTCAAGGCTAGCATTCTACCATTTGAGCCACAGTGCAACTTCCACCTTTTTTCTGTTTATGTGGTATTGAGGAATCCAACCCAGGCCTTCATGCATTCTAGGTAAGCACTCTAGCACTAAGCCACATTCCCAGCCCCTTATTTGACCTTTGTACCAGCTTCATGGAGTAGGTGTTCCTAGTCGCATTTCACAGTCACAGAAACAGAGCTCTTAAACACTTGGGGTTATGTGGTTTATGGCTCGAGACCCAGGACTTGAACCATCATCCACTATAGATCTATAAAGTATGTTCTCTCCCCTTTGATTCCATAACCTCCATCCATATATGTTAAAATTCCCTCCCGTTCTCATCAAAGGCTATATAGTCAGAAGAGAGTTTAGGAGCAGGGAGTGGGGTGGGTATGGGAGGAAGGAGGCCGAGACTGCTTTTCCTTTCTAAAATGAGTAGAAACATCCCAGCTCCATTTTTCACTGTCTATCCTATCATAAGAACACAAAGGCCTCAGCCAAAACCCTAAATATTTAAAGAGTAACAGAGCTCCAGATTAAATTAATATCCTCACTCAAACAGTAGCTGCAACAGGGCGATGGCCAAGTTATTTCTACCCTCATGAGAAAGGAGAGAAAGAAAATATCAGCCAGGGTCTTCGATCTGGAGCATTGAAATCAGATCCCATTGGGGACGATGCCACGCTGGGGAGCTTTAGCACAATCAAATCTTTTCACGTTTCTACTCAGCTTGCTCCTTTTCTCCCTGGGCTCCTGGCTAACAGCTTCCCTCCAGTGACAATGAATTGGCACCAAAGTGATCGGGGGGCTGTTTTGACACCAAGCATCAATTCCCCAGCCCCGGTTCTCATCGACCAATCAATTATTCTAGCTCATTACAAGGCCAGAGTGAGTTTTCCCATCAGAATGGAAACTTTCATTCACTCTGCTTTTCATTCACGCAGGAAGGAAAGACAAAGAGAGGAAGGCAGGAGGGAGCTATGTTCGTTCAAGTTATTAGAGAAGGCAGCCATGTTGTCTCCCCGAAGCAGACAGACCCAGAGAGGTGAGATGTCACAGAACTCAGAATGCAGCTCCCAGAGGTTTGCGCTTCCTGGGAGCCCCAGGATGGGGCTGCTACCATCTCTAAGCTCAGCCTCACTGACAGGTGCCCCCAGCAAAAGCCTCAGACAACCAGAAGAGCCAAGCAGGAAGGTTTTGCAGGATGTGTCATCAAGCCACAGGTCATAGTTGTAGGATAAAAGCTACCAGATCACCAGCCCTTCTCCTGCTACCCCATCAGCATCCACAGTACATCAGGACCTGGGCATCAGTACTGAGCCTGTGTCCCCCCTAGTGCCTTCTACTGAAAGCTGCTTTGCTGATAATGTGTGTATGTGTATGTGTGCATGAGAGAGAGAGAGAGAGAGAGAGAGAGAGAGAGAGAGAGAGAGAGAGAGAGAGAGAGAGAGAGACTGTGTATGTGTGTGTGACTAATAGGGCTTAAACTCAGGTCCTCCTGCTCTTGCTTGGCTATTTTTCCCAAAGCTGGTATTCTGCTACTTGAGCCATACCTCCAGCTGAGAAGCTGGTTTATTGGAGGTAAGAATCTCATGGACTTCTCTGCCTAAGCTAGTTTTGAACCTCGATCCTCAGATATCAGCCTCTTGAGTAGCTAGGATTAAAGTATGATCCACCAGTGCCCAACTTTCTTCCCTTCCTTCCTTTTTTTTAAAACAGACAACCTTACCTGTTGCAACAATGAGAAGTACAAGTTGTCATGTCGAAAACGAGCTTTACAACGTTGGTGCTGGGGGGGGTGGAGAATTGGGGGGAGGCTGGGAAGGGATGTGAAGGGTAAACAAAGGAGGAGGCTGCAATGCTTGATAAGAAATGTACACATTATCCTGCCCATGTAATTGTAACCCCTCTGAACAGTATGTTCACAAAAAAAATAAAATGAAAAAAAAATAAAACAGACAACCTTGTGTTTTCTGTTTAAGCCAATCAGAGTCAATTTTAATTGACTCCAACCTGTGGGTACCTTATCTCTGCTCCAGTTTCATGTTTTTTTCTCCGTCCTCAATTTCTTTTTCTATGATTTAGCATACCACATCTCTTTTAAGAAGCTGTCTTGTCTCCTTTCTGGAAAGCCAAGAACCACATGGGGCCAAATCAATTCAGCATTAAGCAAAAGAACAAAGGGCAAAATTGTATTTCATCCTCACAAAAGTCTTAGCATGCTAATACCTGTCTTCATGTTTTAGATGAGATGATTTGGGCACAGAGAGCTTAAGTGACTTACCTAAAGTTACACAGCTGGCAAAGTACATCGTCAAGATACTTACCTAAGTTTTTCTAACTTCAAACACAGTGCTTTTTCCAGTGCACCAAACTGCAGCTAGTTTACCACTAGTACAGGGGCGAATCTCAAGATCTCAGGACCTTTCAGAATCCCAAAAGTAGAGCTCTAGAACCAGTTCCCCTCTTCTCCCTTTGCACCCAGGATAGGTCAAGAGGAAACAGGTGCAGCATCTGTCCCGCAGGTCCACCCCCCCATGTCCTCCTCTCCAGAGTAATACAGGCCAGTCCCAGAACAGCATGTCAAGTCCTGGACGCCTTCCTTCTGGAGCCCGTGCATGTGGTTCTGATTTGCATGCATCGCGGCTGCTCTCCACAGAGCCATTCCAAGTCCGAAAAGCTGTGGGAGCCTTTTTATTTTTTTACAACTCCCCCCCCCCATCCTCCTCCTTTCTCTCTCTCCTTCTGACAGCTTTTCTCTTTGAATCAGAGAACTAGTCTATGCCAAGAGAAAATGTAACTCAAACCTCAAAGGGCTCAACAGCAACTAAAAACTCAAAGAAAGATTGCCCCCAGAGATGTGGGACTCCTGCTGGGCAGGGCTCTCAGATGGTCAGAGGTTGGGGGTGGGGGGAATACAGCCAGGAGTCTGGGTGTGATGGTAATACATCCAAGTATTCTTGTGCCTGCCTTTAAAGGTAGGTGATCTCTCCACTTTACAGGTGAGCTCTGAAAGCAAAAAAGACACTTGCATTTGTTGAACATCTGTTGCGTGCTGAGTGCGTGTACGTGTATCTCACCCCTTCCTCACAGCCTCTCAGGGAGGCAGGTGGGAGATGGGCATGCTGCTGTCCCTGGGAGGCTTCAATCTGTCCTTCCTCACTAAGCTTGTAAAGAGCTGAAATTGAATTCAAATCTAGGGCCATGTGATGGTAAAGTCATGTTTTCCCCCTCTTTGCCACTGGACATCTGAAAAAGTGAGAAAACACCTCTGGGAGTGCGGGCAGGGAAATACTCAAATGCTCGTAATGCTGCCCAGGATTCCTCCCCAAGCACTGTAGACAAGTAAAAAGAAAAATCACCGGGCACTGGTGGCTCATACCTGTAATCTCTACTCAGGAGGCTAAGATCTGAGGATTGCAGTTCAAGCTATCCCCAACAGGAAAGTCTACGAAATTCTTATTTAGTAGTGGAGCTCAAGTGGTAGAGAACCAGCTTTGAGCTAAAAAGTTGAGAGAAGCCGGGCGCCAGTGGCTCACGCCTGTCATCCTAGCTACTCAGGAGGCTGAGATCTGAGGATCGTGGTTCAAAGCCAGCCTGGGCAGGAAAAGCACTTGAGACTGTTATCTCCAATGAACCACCAGAAAACTGGAAGTGGTGCTGTGGCCCAAGTGGTAGAGTGCTAGCCTTGAGCTGAAGAGCTGAGGGACAGCGCCCAGATATACACACATACACACACACACACACACACACACACACACACACACACACACACACACAATTCCATCAAGCCCAAGTATTGTCTATAGAGCTGCTGGATGCTGGCAGGCAGGCAGGCTGATAGTTCAGTGGCTAACCCTGTGCTTACCTGGCTAGATCAGACAGTGCATAGAGTCTCTCTGACACAAACCTGACTCTACAGGGTGATGTCCTTGTGATCTGACAGCTTGACTTTGGCCTGGTGGATCGCAGCTATGCTTTATTTCAACACTTTATTAGTCACACCCTTTTGAAGTCAAGAAAATTTGATGGAAGCTACACCATACCCCCAAGGCACATGAGCACGAAGGTACGTACACACGGACCCCCAGTGAAGAACATCTGATTGATTCATTGTTGGTGGTATTTACTATTTGAGGTGTGTCCCAATAGTTGGTATGCGAAAGGACAATATGCACCATCCATAGATCTAGTATGTGAAAAGTATCCCAAATGGCTTGCACTCCACCTCATCTCTTAAACCATGCAAGAGTTCAATGCTATTGTATATGCTAAGCTCCACAGTTGCATAAACGAATTCTATCCTCTGTGACCAGCAGTTTCCAACATGGCTCCCAATGGACCCCCATCCTAGAATTCATGTCCTTCTGTCCTTCTTCCTGGACCTAGTAACCTTCTTCTAATGAACAGAATATAGATGTGCCTTCCAAAGACAGGTAATGCTCCTAGTTCATCTTCCTTTGTCCTCACACTTGCTCTGTCTCAGGTCAGTTGCCACGTGGTGAGCTGCCCTAGGAACAAGGGCAGCCCCGGGCCATCAGCTCTCAGTCCCTCCCGAAGAAGCCTCCTGCATGAGACTAGAGCCAGAGCTTTCGCTTGCAGTCTCAAGATGACAGGAGACCCAGGAGCAGACACTGAGCCAGAGAATTCAGCTAAAGCACCCCAAATTCCTGCTCCCTAGAAGATGTGAGATAAGAAAACATCTATTGCTTTAACCTCTGACTCCAGATATAATTTGTGACACCAGCTAGGATCACTAACACAATAGCTAATCTGATATCCCATTGAATATCTAGTATTTGATGATTCTAAGGAAAAAGAGATGAATTAGGAAACAGGTCATTTTAATTTGCTTATCTAAATATTTATGATCAAGTTATTAATACATGGATAGAGTAAACAAACTATGCAAAAAATCATTGGCCAAGGCAAGTAATAGGAACAAACTAAAATTAAAAGGAGGGGGAAATATACCCATCCCTTTGGTGAATAGAATTTCTATCATATCATGACAGCAAGGAATAATCTCCCCTCTCCACCTCCCATTCTCCCCACCCCTCCTCCATGGCACCAAGGATCTATTCTAAAGGACCATGGCAGTTTAGAAAAACAAATATACATTTAGTATATGTGTGAAAGGATACTGGAAGGAAGTGTATAAAATACTGTCTCTGGATAATAAAGGATTACACCTGATGGTTCCAACTTGTGTGTGTGTGTGTGTGTGTGTGTGTGTGTGTGTGTGTTTCCCATCTCTGAATACTCTACAGCAAGCATGTTTACACTTAAAGTAAGAAGAAAAAAAAAGAACGTAGTATTTAAAATTTGAGAAAGAAGCAGTGGTACCCATCTATAATCCCAGCACTGTATCTTGAGTATGAGGTCAACCTTAGACTACCCAAGCAAGACCCGGTCTCAAAACAACAGAGGGAAAGCCGGGCGCTGGTGGCTCACGCCTGTAATCCTAGCTACTCAGGAGGCTGAGATCTGAGGATCGTGGTTCAAAGCCAGCCCGGGCAGGAGAGACCGTGAGACTCCTATCTCCAATAAACCACCAGAAAACCGGAAGTGGCGCTGTAGCTCAAGTGGTAGAGCGCTCGCCTTGAGCTGAAGAGCTGAGGGACAGCTCCCAGGCCCAGAGTTCAAGCCCCACGACCAACAAAAAAAAAAAAAAAAAAACAGAGGGAGCAAAGTTTCCCAGTCAGTTGTTCAGAGAAGGGCAGGCTGGATGAGCACATCTCAAGAGCTTCAGAAATGCCATCCTTAGATGGCTTTTCACTGAGTACTTAAGAGGAAGTGTTAAGTATTCAACATCATTACAGCCTTTGCTTTCAAAAGATTTTGCCTTTAAAGACTTTCTGCTGGAAAAGCATGAGGAAGGTTGGGGGGGGGGGGGAAGAGGCAGGGAGGGCAGGCTCAGAAGTTTCTTGTGAACCAAGATAGTATCTCATTCTTCTTGGCAGTGTCGGTGTCTGTAGGCCTGAGCACAATTCTAGGTTCAGGGTCACAATGTAATCACCTTTGTCAATTGGCTTCAGCCAATTGTCATCCCTTTGTCTCCTACTCCCACTATAACAGAAGGAGTCTTTCTGATCTTGCTTTGTAACTTTGATTCTTAGTTAAGGAACTTGGAGTGGCATGGGGCGGGGCAGAGAAGAGCCAAGGCAGAGATACAGCATTGGGTGTGGAGGGGTCTTGAAGTAGCTCCACTGAACTACTTTCTGTATTGCAGTGGAAAACACCATTTTTAAAAAATAAGAAAACAAGGGGAAAAATCCATCTCTCTTCAGGGAGGGGAGGATTGGGAGCAAGCATTAGCCTCCTAAGAGGGTTCACAAGTTTATACTTAGTCTTTTCCCGATCTCTCCTTCTCTGACACACACACATACACACACACACACACACACACACACACACACACACACACACACACCTTTTCGTATCAAGCACCAGGTTGAGCAGGTTGGAGAGGAATGGTACCATTGTTCCCTGTTTAGGCCTGCTTTTCAAGAGACTTGCCCCAGAAAGCACCTTCTCTACCCTTCCCCTACCTGAAAATGAGATTAGAACTTGCCCTTGATTCTGTCCCAGGACTGTTCCAGCTCAGAAATGCTCACAGCAGGGCCATTCAACACACACTAATCATTGCTTCCTATCTTCCCATGAGATTAGAATACTCTGGGCTCTGGCTCCTGGTACAGCCTGACTGTGTTAGGTCCCGACATGCTCCAGCCACTGTGGGAAGAAAAAAAAAAAACTTGGAAAAAAAATTAAAAAGTTCTGGAAGGAAAGGCCTCCTTAGGAAGCTGCAACCTCAGTCTCCAAGGTTCCTAGTAAGGATTGGGAAGGGAACAGATGGGCTGAACGGACACAGAAGGCCTTCTGCACGCTTCAAGAGACAGTTAATGCAGGCTGATTATCGGGGGGAAGTCTGATGAGGCCCTTGAACATTCCTCCTCCCTCTTGACAGGTCCAGCCTAGGACCCATCCTCATTGTCAGGTCTGGGCAATGGGCTCATCCCCCAGGAGTCTCACAAAGTGTCCAAGCCCCCCACTGAGAGGCACATCTCAGGTTTACCTCCTGGCCTCGCAGAAAGAAGTTGATTTCCTCTGAGTCCCTTCCAGCCAACCCTCTGGCCTGGGACTCACTTGCCTGCCTCTCTTCCCAACTCTTATTTCCATCAAACAGAAGCCTCTTGAATGAGACCTGTAGCTCAAGAGCTCTAGAGAGTCGCTGCCTCTCTGATTCTTTCCAGTTGTCAGAGAGACCAGCTAAGAATAACTTCACCCAGAATAGCACTTGGGATGATTTAGGTGTGGCTCAGCCCAGAGGCAGGTGGATGGATGACAGGACCTTTGGGAGTTCTTCCTACTCCTGGTATACCTTGTTCATTCCACAAAAAGGAAACTGAGCACCTAGGTTCTGTGTTCAGTGCTAAGGATACAGGGAACTCTGAGTCCCTTGAGGAAACCAGAGAACACCTCTGTCCGGACCCCACTTTTGCCACAGGCTTTCAATAAGTCCTGCTTCTTTGCCATTATGTTCAGGCCATGGGCCTACCTCAGAATACAGTTTTATACTTACCTGTCTCTCCAGTAACTTATCTGCTAGATTCTGTCTGGAAATAAGAATCATTTCCATATTTCCAGAACTTGACACATGTCCTGGCCTCAATAGATACAAAATAAAGACAAGTGGATGGATGGATGGATGGATGGATGGATGGTACATGGATGAATGAATGTATGGATGAAGAGACGGGTGGATGTGGATGGTTGAATGGATGGATGGATGGATGGATACATGGATAGGTGGGAGTATGGATGGATGCATGCATGTATGGTAGGTGGATGGATGATGTGGATGAATGAATGGATGCATGTGTGAGTGGATTATCAAGTAGTTTATGGAGATGTTGACTAATATGGGTTTTATTTTGTTTTACTTTTTTTTATTGTGAAAATACCATATAGAGAAGTTACAATTACATGGGCAAGATAATGAGTACATTTTTTTATCAAGCTTTGTTGCCTCCTCCTTTGTTTCCCCTTCCTATCCCTTCCCATCTCCCCTTCTGCATCCCCATACACTCCCCCGTCAAAATATGGGTTTTATTTTTTCATTTCTTTTTTGTTTCAATTTTTGTTTGCTGTTTCTAAAACACTGTGCAAGGAAGTTTCTACTTTGTCTGCAAGTCAAGTGTGCTACTATTTATTTTCTGCTTCAATGTGAGTTTTCTTCTATCTGCTTATTATTTGGGGCCCATTTGATCTGGCTTCCCTGTATCAATGTGGGCCAAGTGAAGATTAAAGAGCAGGTGCCTAACTGAACCTCTCAGGAGAATAAGGATGCTAACTGTGTGGCCTACTTGCTAGTGCTCTTGCTCCCACATCCACTGCATCTTTCCTGCTAAATCTGGGCTTGCACTCAGAATCCTTCTCAACATACTCCCTAGGACATTTGCAGGTCGTCACTGGAGATGTTAAATAGCTTAGTTGCTGTTCATGAATATTGTATAGGAAGATGCAAGGCAAAGTGAGCTTCTGTGAGACCGTGGAGATCAAATTACAGGTGCGACATTCCTAACACAGTCTCTAAAACACAGGCCTGCCCTGCTGAAGCAAATACTAAGCAGTACTTGCTAAATACAGGAACTCTCCATTCAGATACTATTTAATAAATTTGTTCTACATATTGACACGTGAATTGCTTTCTCATCTCCCCAAGAAGGCATCCTGGGAATCTCAGAATTCCCAAAGCAATCTTAGAATAAAATTCAAACCATGTCACCAGCACTCCAATGGTTGTCCACCATCTACACAATAAAACCCCTGGCAGGCATGGCAGGCTGTACCCTCCAGAGCACAGCCCCAGTGGACTTACACCAAGGTGCCGCTTCCGACTTGTAGACCCTGGCCCTAGCCTCCGCCCTGGCCTTCTTCCCTCATATCCTTGGCTCCTCATCTCTTCTGAGCTTCAGTCTGCCAATTCTTGTGACAACAATGGAAACTGTTTCCAGTTAATGGATTGGAGTGCTAGCCTTGAGCAAAAGAAGCTCAAGGACAGTGTTCAGGCCCTGAGTTCAAGCCCCAGGACTAACCAAAAAAAAAAAAAAAAGATAGCATAGCTATGAAAAAGACATAATGGAGAAAAGCTGTCAAGAAATAAAATAAACAAGAAAACCTGATTTAGTGGAATGAAAATGTCACTGATATTTCTCCTTTTTTTTCCATTTCCTAAGTCCATTTTCCAGTGTAACTCTGCTTTTATAATGAGATGACTAGAAAATAAGCTTAAAAAAAAATTAGAGCCGGGCACCAATGGCTCATGCCTGTACCTATTCAGGAGTTGAGATCTGACGATCGTGGTTCAGGGCCAGTCCAAGCAGGAGAGTCCGTGAGACTCTTATCCCCAATTAGCCTCTAAAAAATTAGGAAGTAGTGCTGTGGCTCAAAGAGGTAGAGTGCTAGCCTTGAGCACAAAAGCTCGGGGGCAGCACCCAGACCCTGAGTTCAAACCCCACAACCGACTAAATTAATTAACTAAAAAAAAAATCACACCTAGTCCAAATGCTAGGTGCTCCCAGGTATGGCACCATCCTATGGCCATAATGTACAGCATCTTCTGTGTGTCCTATAATCCTTCACAAATGCCTTTTAGAAGACTGACCAGGTCTATCTTGAATCATGGATGACTTTATTCAAGGCTTTGTCCAGTTTCATGATGGAAGGCATTCTTTTTTGAGCAATAAATGAAAGAACGATGGTGTGTATAACAGGCACTGAAGTTATACAATATATCATATGAAATAAAGTGATATGCTCTCATTACTACTGCTTAACCCTTCTCAGTTGTGCCCCCGCCCCTGAGCATTCCAAATCCCAGACAGTTACTTGGCAAGCACCTGTAAGACCAAACTTTAGGGACCTTCAGGGTGGGGACTGCCTACATTTTCTAACACACATTGGCCCTTTAAAACAAGGAAAATCAACCATTAGGTAATTAATTTGTGGGAAATATGAAAAACAGCTCTTGGCTGCAGGCTGTATGATTCTCTGTGGGATTTAAGCATTCAGCCAGTTGGATGAAGAATTAGGTGTGCCGAGGCTACTGACAATGAGAAGAGAATGGGCCTTCCCACCCAGTCCAGGCTGTGTGCAATCTCCCGTCAGACTCACACAGGTACAGCCTAATTGGAGGAGGATTATTTGTTTGAACTTGCAAAATGGATTTCTTAAATGTTTGAGCGGGTGCTAGAAATGTTTTCAAAGTACCTGCATGCTCATCTTAAACACACACATTATTAAGGGATTTCATTTGACATTTAACAATTTTGTATATTAATATCCCCCCCTTTCCCCTAAATGGCCTAATCCGTCTAAATCCACAGCATCAAAAGTCATTACACAAAAAGAACAAGATGTTGCCAGAGCCACTGTGGCCCGGCATTGAATTTGCGTGAGCTGAGATGATTCAGGCAGATTTATATCCTGTTATTTCCTGAACTCGGAACAAAACCTCACAGGTTCAAGACTTTGAAAGCATTTGTCTGAGCAATCTCACTTCATCACTTTGAAAGGGATGAAGTTTCTGCCATCTGCTTAAGCAGCAAGGCCTTCATGAGAAGGAAAAAATTTCCTCTCTCCTCAACTTTCTTTCCCCTCCTTTTCCTTTCCCTCCCCTCCTTTCCCCTCATCTCTTCTCCTCTCCTCTCTACTGGAGACATAAACCCCGGGTCCTTCCACTGGAAAGATAGGATCTTTATTTAATCTTCCTTCTCCTTTTCATTTTACCTTTTCTCAGAGTTCCTATAACATGGACAGGAAGGAGTGTACAACACTTCAAACTCTGAAATCATGACGTTCTTGTTTGCCCTAGCAAGTGACGAAAAGTGTTGGGCTAGAAGAATGACTTTTCATCACTTTTGAGTCCCACACATTGTGGAGAATCTGTAGAGTTGTTCCCTAAAGAAAAGCAGATATCAACCAGGAAACTTGATAGGATGAGTGGCATTGAGAGAGATAGATGAGGAGAATGATGGAAAGGGTGACACTGATCAAAATGCATTACGCTACACTGACATGTGGAATTGAAACTCCTTTGTGCAATTACTTAAAGATGATAAAAATAAAATCATATATGTGTATAGATACAACATTGTGCTTATAGAAACAGTTGGCTCATGAGGTGAGTCACCCACACATGAGTTCTCCAAGAATCTGTGAACCCCAGTCTCAGTATCCCTGATGTGAACAGTTAACATTCCTATTTACAAAACATTTTCTAATCTTTCTATTGTTTGACAGATTAATAAAGGGGGCTGACAAGACCAAAAGCACGTATTGTCAACTGGCTTACCAGAAATATAGTTTGACTTGCTGTTCTCAAATCTTACTTTTTTTTACCTACTCTTTGTTGGGAAATTACACTTTGAAAATTCAGATTGTCATTTTCAAAATGAACTGGTTTATATTCGTTCCCGGGTTTCTTCTTACCACTAGTATAGAGAAATCACAGACTGAGTACCAAGAACTAGATGTAGTCTGGAGGCTGCCCTGTCTAGACATCTGAAGGAAAGGTCCGAAGGATTTCATGAGTCACACCAAGATTGAGCCCCAAGGGTACACTATTAGCGTCTCCAGACACATTGCATTAGACTTGTTGTCTCTAAGTTACAAAGAGTCAAACATACAGAAACTTCTACCGAGGTGGTACTGACAAGAAGATAGAATGAGAGAGTGCTACAAGTAGTAAGACCTTCTAAAAACAGTCTTTAACTGCTGAGATCACAATGATCTAACACGTTTATACTGATGTTACTTTCCAAACCCTTTGTCTTTGACTAGGAAGCTGTACGGACCAATCATCTCCTCAAATAGCCTGAATTATTACTGAAGTTTCGGAACAAAGGGGCGAATGCTGTTGTGAGATGGCCAGAATGTAGCCTCTTACCCTCTATGGGAAGAACCTATGCGACCCAGTTTCGACATTGCCTGATGCCTCTACTTCTGGTTGCTACCTATTCTTTCTCACTGCTCCTTAGCCTTCTTTCTAGCTGGGCACTCCACTGAGGTGGTCTGGGCCAGAATGACAAGTGTGCCCAGAAACAAAGACAAGCTCCTCCTAGCACCTTCATTCCACCTGAGAGGGAGCAGGTAGAGCCAGAGTTAAGTCCATATAAATTATGTGACTTCAATAAGAGGCCCTGCCCCCTCTTGGAAGACTGGTTAGAAAAAGGCTGCTTGAGGTGTCCCAGCTCTCTAGACTAAAGAATAAGCTAGTGGAGGGTGGACTGGGCTCCCCAGCAGTTACTTTCCCCCCACAACCTATGCTTTCATCAGTCAGTTAAATGAAGAGTCTCAGGCCTTCTTGCAGTGAACTTTAGGAGCCAACACCCCCCAACAAAGAGGAGGCCAAATGGCCATGTGCTTAGATTCCATTTTTCCCAGTCCTGTTCTCCAGCGCTGGACTCATTTAATTAACAAAGATTTAGCGAACCCAGTTCACATTCTAGCCACACAAACTGCCTGCACTAGGTTTTCCTTTGCCTCCTCTACAAATCTCGGCAAGATGGCAATCATCATTTCCATGTGATAGGGAAGAAAGTCAAAGTTCAGAGAAAAATGAAGTCAGTTGTTCAAGGTCTTCTGGATAGGGATGGTGGGGCAGGATGCAAATCTTCTCCAGGCTGACTCCAAGGTCTCCTATTGTCCAGTAGCTGCCTGTTAGAATCACCTGCAGAGCATGTCGATTGCATCCATGCCCAGGCCTCACTAGAGATTCTTTTAAAATAATAGTTTATTTTATTGTAAAGGTGATGTACCGAGGGGTTACAGTTACATAAGTAAGGTAATAAGTACATTTCTTGTGGAACATATTATCCCCTCCCTCATTTTCTCCCACTTTCCCTCCCCCCTCTTCCCTTCCCCACCCCAAGTTGTACAGATCATTTCTAACATAGTGTCTTGTGAGTATCACTGTTTCTCTGGCTCACCCTTTGTCCTTTGTCTCACCATTTTGTTATTTCCCTTCCCTTCCTTCAATCAAATAAGTGTATATACAAGACACAGGGTACCAAAATAAAAAACAGGACAACAAGGGATAAATCAAAGGAAAAGAAATGAAAGTAAAAAGAACTCCACACAGTGCATTTTTTTCAAACCCTCTTGTTTCCATATCTTAGAGTTCATTTTGATTGGCATCATTTTATATGGTCATATGTACATAGCTATTGAGCCATTATGATTCTCTGCTAGGATTATCCTAGACAAACACTAATTATTACAGATGAGGAAACCATGGAGCCTGTGTTTCTTTGAGTCTGGCTTACTTCGCTTAATATGATTTTTTCCAAGTGTTTCCATTTCCTTATGAATAGGGCAATATCATTCATTTTCTTGATCTATTCATCTAATGAGGGGCATCTGGGTTGGTTCCATACCTTAGCTATTCACCAGGGATTCTGAGGGTATAGATTGTCACTTTCAATCTTCCCTAGTGACTCAGATGAATTACTCAAGTTGTTTCCACCCTAATACCTGAAGAGACACACAGTCAGACCAATGGAGGTTTGTTATAGAATCAGGCCAGAGCTCCATTTCCAAAATGTAACTAGTTCTAACCCCTGAACTTTGCCACTGACCGCCCCCCCCCCCCCCGCTGTTAATATTCACTAATACTTCTTATTCTGGTGCATATTAGTGGATACTAGCTTCCAATCAACTAATAATAAGAACAGGGCATCGCAAAGGGGAGAAACAGAAAGTGACAATAGAGGAGATAAGACATAATAATGCACTAAGGACAATGATGATGATAATAAGTGCTGACCTATATCAACTGCCAATTCTAATCCTGGCCTTGTTCTATGCACCTCACAAGCGTTAACTCAACTATTCTCTGTATTCACTTCCCTTCATTTGCAAATGAGGGAACTGAGGCTCTGCTAGGTAAAAGAACCTGCCCAAGATTACCCAGCCAGCCTAACCAGACAGGATATGGCCTCGTCATTGTGACCTTGACAATGCTCTTCAGGACCTTGTCTGGTCCTGGTCTCCCTGCCCAGTGGAGAACCACATTTCAGAAGGTCCCTTGAGCACCACTTCACTCCCTCTGTGTACAGCTGCCTGGCTCGGCTCTCCTGCACTCACCGGCTTCCTCTGGTCCCGCTAGCTGTGTGACCCAGGCATATTCAATGGGGAGTGAAGGAAAGAGCCCTAGCTTGACAGTCGCAAATCTAGGGTCTCACTGCAGGACTGCTTCTAAGTAGCTGTAAATCCTGGTCAAGTTACTTTTCCCCCCTCTGGGCTTATGTTTTCTTCTTTAAAAGTGAGGGCTTTGATTGAATCACCTATAAAGGCTCTGAAAAGTCCTGCAATAAATAAGCCTAATTCACTTAACTAATATGACCCCTGTGGTAATTGCATTATTGCTCCCAGTTTTCACTCCCTCCCAGTAACCACACTCTTTGCTGTAAGTTCGTAGGTCCTATCTGTAGAGACTCAGTAGATTCCCCTGCTTCACGAACACAAACTTGCCCTCTTTCTCTTCTATTCCTATTTGAACATTGAGTTGGACTATACGACATAGTATAACCAGCGAAACGTTAGTGAACATGATACAAGAAAGGGTTGAAAATACAAATGTTCCTTGACTTAGGATAGGGTTACAACCATGTAAACACATTGTAAGTCAAAAGAGTATAAACTGAAAATGCATTTAATCTATCGAGCCTACCAAACATCATATCCCAGTGTCACTCCTATAAAAGTGTGCTCAGAACTGACATGAGCCTACCACTGGGCAAAATTAGATCTAAACCAAAACTTGTTTTTGTTTTGTTTTGTTTTACAATAAGCAGCCTAATGTCTCATGTTATTTATTGAGTACCTGTATCAAAAAAAAATCCCTATTAACACAATACATTGTCGGGTATCTACTTTTTACACATATCCAGCTAACTGGACATTGTGATTTATGTCCCTCTCCTGCTTCACGATGGAGTACTGTTCCAATGTGCTGCTAGCCTAGGGGGGAAAAAATCAAAAGTCAAAAGTACAGTTTCTACTGAATGTATATTGCTGTGTGCCATCATAAAGTGAAAAAGCATCATAACAAAACCATTGTAAATGGGGGAGCATTTGCTTGTAGGTAAGCTTGCCCTCTAGCTCCTCTAGCTCCAAAGCAAATACCCTAGGAAGCCTGCTGGTGCTGAAGATGCAGAGGCAGCCCAGATGTTTCCTAGATCAGTGAGCGTTCTGAAACATACATAGTAATTGTAATAATAATATTATTATTAAATAGGATTGTTAGTGACTGCATTTGAGGCTCCTTTGTTATAAAGCCCTAATCCAGTAACAGCTAACTGCTGAAAATTACCAATCCATGTTTCATTTAACAGCATATTAGATGTTCCAAGTACAGCATTTAAAAAAGTACTTCCCTAGGAAGGTCTGAGGCAGGTCCTGTCTGCCTACTTGGTCATCTTCCATGCTCTTTGGAAGGCATAGGCTGGGTTGAGTGTTTATTGCATGAATGATAAACTCCCTGAAGGCAGGGGCTTTGCATAGCATCTTTCCATCCCCAATGCCTGACACAAAACCCAATACACTACCAGTGCTCAATAAAGGCTAGTTAAATGGAGGGGGGTGGGGAAGAGAAAGAAAGAAAAGGAGAGGAAAGGAAAGGAAGTGATCATTACAACAGTCTGGACCTCTGTTTCTTTTCCCCTGGGTATGTGGCAAGTTGGTCTCTAGGTATCCAAGCACCTTCAGCATCTTAGAGTTAAATAACCAACATCTGCCTTCAGTGGGCCATCTTCAAGGTCTGGGAGCCTGCACCACACTCTTTGCCACCCTGCTATGTCTACTCTAGATTGCTGCTTCCTCTTTCTTGACTAATGCAGCCACTGCATCCTGAGCTTTTAGGGACTGTGGCTATTGAGGAGGTAACAAACCATGAACAAGACTCCCTGGCTGCTCGGAATTGCAACCAATCTAAATGGTGCTGAGATTCCAGGCTCAAGTCCTCAGGCATCACCCAAGGTGATGGTAAGCAGGAAGCAAAAGGCAAAACCCTGAGCCAGAGAGCCTAGTTACTGCTCTCATCTCCAAAGCCCAGGACATAAACCATGCTGTCTTCAATGGAAAGCCAGGGAACTCAGCCCATTCCCCTCCTGAGCCTCTAGTTCTTGAAGCCTCCTCCCCTCCCTACCAAGCAATTCCCAAGGCTCCTCCAGCAAATTTGGGGATTTCCTAGAGGGGGCTGGATTGATTCCTTCACCATCCTTTCACACCCTCTAGTGGCTAGAGGGCAACCCGGCATCTTGGAAAAGAGAGGTGACTCCCCTGGGCCTATAAAGTGAGCCTGCTACTCTAAACACTGTTCTCTGGGGAAGTAATTTGGCAATAAGTATCAAAAGCTATAAACACAGTCCTACCCTTTAACCCAGTAATTCCACTCCTGGGACTCTATTCCGAGGTGATAATCCAAAAAGTAGGGAGAAAGTCTGTTGACAATGGTGTCCATTGCCCCATTGTTTATCATATCAAAAAATGATAGATAACCTGAGTGACCGAAACTAAAGGCATGATTAAGCTGATTGTGGTATATCCAGACTAAAGAAAAGAATTGTGATATCACTTTGAATGATGAGAAGTATCACAGGCACAGTGCCAGGCTATGAATATTGAATCCAGTCTCTGTTGTTGACAAGATGCATAAACTCCCTGAAGCCTCTGCTTCTCACTCTGTAAAATGGATCCAATGACATCCAGATACCCAATATATGGAGCTATTATGGTTATTCCTAAAGCTCCAAATTATATTTCTACAGGAGAGAGACATCTAAAATTATCATAAGGGCGGGGGGGGGGGGCGGAGAGGCAAAATACCAAGATTCCAATTGTGCCATCTTACTACCATAGGGAGGAAACTTCTGGAAGACACACATCAAATACTGACCATCCTTTGTCACTTTTTAGAAAACAGGTCTTAAATAGGATGCACTCAAAATGGAGTTCATTAGAGCTACAAAAGATAAAAGCCAGCATTCTGAGAGCAGTGTGTGGACCCCTAGATGAGACAGTTCAGGGAACAGGCAGCCCAGACAGGAAGGAAATGGGGAAGGACCCAAGTTACCCAGAAGACATTGTACCTGAACAGACTCCTGAAGATGGATACATTTCCCCTCACCTTCCAAAAAGGCCATCTTCTCTGGGAGTTTAATCCCATGGCACCCACCCAGCCTCCAACACTCTGGACTTGTTGAGGAGAAGAACTGGGAAAAGGGTAGATGGGACAAAGGCACTGGCTTTTACCACGCCCAGTACCAGTACTGTACTCAGTCTCATCCACGTAGCCCCCTGCTGCCTAGGCAAGGGCCTACAAGAAGCAGAAATGGTGACATGCCAAATATCACCACATTTCTTTTTCTCTCGCTGTATTAGCTACGTAGGATTTTCTAGACACTATCACAAGTGCCAACCAAAGTTTGACATTAGTTGGCGGGCCTGTTCCCTAGCTGGTTAGATATGAGACATAAGACCGGCTGGCCTCTTGGGCGCTCTCCAAAACATGAGAGATGTAACCCATGTTCCCAAGGTCTACAGCCTGGAGTAAAAGCAAGGAGAAGGCAGTTCCTCCTCAACCCAGCCACGCCCAGGAGGGACATCATTGTTCCTGCTCCAGGTCAAGAGGTTAGGGCCATGGCCATCTCACAAATAGCCCTCTTTTATTTCTGTTTGACCTCTAGGTATATATAGATCCTATAAGTAGGATCTGGAGAATCTGAGGGAACTCAGAGAATCTAGATATTATTGTAACTACCGCTCTCATTTCCCCAAGGAACCATTCATCATCTGCCTCACTTCCACCAATCCTTTCTGTCCACTTTGGAGAAGTAGTTCTCTGTTATAGTTGTTGTTGGTGCTGACAAACTTCCCATATTTAGAGATGGAAGAAACAAGGGAAGGAAAGGGAGAAGAAAGGAAGGAAACAAGGAAGAAGAGAGGGAATATGGAAGGAAGGAAGAAGGAAGGAAGGAAGGAAGGAAGGAAGGAAGGAAGGAAGGAAGGAAGGAAGGAAGGAAGGAAGGAAGGAAGGAAGGAAGGGAAAGGAGGGAGGGAGGGAAATAAAATTATAGAGATCTACATAATTTTATCATGTCCATGTGTTTTCTGGGTCAGAGGTTTTCCAGGGGTACCTGGAGTAGATGACTCGTTTTCCATGTCTAAGGCTTTAGCTAGAAAGATTTGTATTAGAGCTGACTAAAAGGTCAGGAGCTGGAATCATCTTACGGCTATGTGGCAAATGAAGCAAGTGTATCAGTCTTTAGGAGTCTATTGGGTTACAACTTTTAGGTAACCTGAGTCCTCCCCCATTCCCTTCCTGTCTGGGCCACCTGTTCACTGAACAGTCTCCCTTCGTGGGCTGCACACACCTCGGACGTCCTCAGCAGCCGATGTCAGTAGAATAGCTACACGTGACCTCTCCTCATGACTTCTCAGGCCTCCTTGTGGTATGGTGTCTGGGTCCTAAGAGTAAGTCTTTCAAAAAACCAAAGGCTAAACCTTTCTACTATGGTCAGAACTCACCTGTTTTGTGGTGGATCATAAGACATAGCCATCACAAAGTGCAAACCACTCTTTTTACCTTCTCTCTTTTTATAGCTCCCACCCCTAGAGGATTCTGGAACTGATTTCAGAGGATCCAAAGTAGAAACCTGAGTACCACAGCACTTCTGAACCAGCCCTGAGAAGTGTCCACACTTTTAGCTAGGACATCTTCTCCCACTTCACTCCTTCCCCACTTCTGTACAAAGTCTTAGGAGGACAAAGTGACCCTTTTACAAGTAACCAAGAGGTCTTAGCCCAAAGACTAATTATCAAACGCCAAACATCTAGTCACTCAATCATTTTTCCATCAATTCAAACCAAAACACCCTTGTAACCATACCTGGCCCTCCTTCCAGTGATACCAGACATCTATGGGATGCCTGGAGCTCAGATGTACACAGTGAAAATGAAAAGAGAAATATCTCCAGGGATGTGGTGACATAAAACCCTCAGTGTATAGTTCTTTTATATCAATGTATTGGTGTTAAAACTTCCAATTGTGGAACACAGCTTAAACATGTATGGAATACACAATTAAATCCTAACCCATAACTAATGTGAGCTTATGATATAAATAAATAAAATAACCCATACTCCCCCCCTCAAAAAAAAAACCTACATGTGACATTAGTACCTATTAGTTTGAAGTCCCAAACTGGAAAGAAATTGTTTGACACATACAAGTAGGACCGTTTGTATAAAAACCTAATTGGCAATCATCCAAGCTCTTTTCAATGAATTTGAGAAATGAATGTATGACTTCCTATTTTAATCAAAAGATGCTGCTTTTATTAAAGGAACTTCCTTGAAGGATTTGAGTGTTGGCTTATAGATTGGCAGCAACTAAGAGACAGAAAAATACAAAACTAAGAATTGGGCTCACCGCCAATCAAAGATGAATCACAAACCAAGAGAAAATTCTGAGGCTAAGCCCCCAGCATTGTGGAAGTGGGATTTTCTTTACACACATACACACTTTAAATGACAAACCATGAATCCATTCATTGCATAAGCCAAGAATCCCTGATATAGACCCAAGACTGCATTCCAGGCTCACACAGTAACGTGAACAAATGCACAGAATGAACAAGACAAGGATGGCATAGTTTTAGATGTGAAGAAGACAGACATGCCTGGAGAAGATAGTGTGTGTCAGAAACAAGAAAATTAAGCTGGCCAGTAGTGTGGGGCCATTTCAGTAAGCTTGGAAAGCGGAGTCTAAGAGTGCCCATGATCAGAGACCAGTGTTGGAAGATTAACCAGGTAGAAGCATTGGAAGACAGGATGGAGACAGGATAGGAGTCATGATACTGATAGGTATCATGATACTTCCAATAAAACAGGAGGAGTACGTGAGTAGTCTCCATAAGAAACATTCCTAAAGGAAAATAACACATAGACTCATCAGAGCTGAGGTTTTACTGCAAGTCTCTCCATCTCCAGAAGTGGTACTTCTATGATCTTTTTTTTTTAAAGAACCATCTCTTCTTGGATCTTAAGTCCCTTTTGACTCTTTTCAACTTCTAAAAATATGTTTTTCATGTAGGGAGGCAGCGGGAGGGATGGAGGGGGATGGAGAGGGCGTTAAATCCCAGCTCACTGAAGACATAATTGAAGGTTAATGGGGCCTAGCAATTTTCTAAACAAACCTATGGGCCTTTAAGCTTCCCAGAGCAGTGTCATCTTTCAGACATGGAGCCACAGCATACCAAATAATCAAGTCTCCATACTTCAGACGCATCTCCATGCCTTCAGGTTCTCTTGGAAGCTCAACGCTATCTTATTTTATGATGTAATTGATTTTTTTGCTTGTTTGTTTATTTATCAGTAATCTATTTTTTTAAAGAAATATCCACAATTCAGGTAGAGAAAAACAGTGATCATGCCATCCCAGTGAAAACTCCTGGGGTGAAATAAACCAACCAAGCAGGTGATGCTTCAAAGAAATGCACTGTAGTAAAGGCAGTAGGAGAGTTTCTGTCTGCTTCATTTCTGTTATATCCGCAGGGAGGAATCACCCATCCTTCACTCATGTTACTTACTTGTGCTGTAGCTCAATTCGTCTTGGCCAGTATTGCCAATCTGTCATACCTTGAAGTCTTTTTCATCATTCAATTTGTAAGTACAGCAGACAAAAGAAGAAAAGAACAACCACAAAATGCAAGTGATAGATATCCTTGCACAATTGTAAATTGGCTGAGTAGAGTATTTCATAGGGAGTTTGCAAAAGAGACTTTGGGTAAAGGTAGCTACTTAGTTTGGTGAACACTAAGCCTCCCTACAGAGTAACACCATTATGCTATCTAACAGGATGGGGATGCAGGTAAAAATTAGCAAGATTCCTACTCTCTAGAAAGCTCTAAGCTCCTGAATCACCTCCAGTGCTGGCTGCTTTGATAGAAGCAGCATTTCTTTTAAGGCAAATTCATATTTTTCATTTCCTCCCGTTAGGACAGAGACACTAAATTCTCACGTAAATAGCCATGTGCTTTCCCACATCCCACTGTCCCAGATGCCCTTGATGTTGGATTGGAGTCATGTGGCTGGTTCTGGCAGTGGGGTATAGGAGGAAGTAATTACAGTATTTCTAGACCTGGTGATATCAGCCTTATTTGGGAAGCCAGCTTGCTCTTCCCAGGCTTCGGGGACCACAGATGTTATAGGATGGCATGGATGTAGCCTCAAAATAGAGACAATCAGGACTTAGAGTCACTTACTGGAAGAGAACTGCTCAAGAGATTCATTTGACTCACTTTGAGATGCCTGGGAACAAGAAAGATACAGAGAGGGGGGAGGGGGATGGGGAGGGAGGAGGAGAAGGAGAGGGAGAGAGGGAGAGTTAAGCCCTGAGGTTTGGGGCTTTATCTGTTGCAATTGAGATGATCCTATCCTGACATTTTGCCTAAAATTCTGAAATAATCAAAGAGAGGGCATCCTAACTGATGGTGGTGGTAAAGGGTTGTCGAGGAGAGATCAGAGTCTATAGTAGTACTAACCTAGATAAGGGTAATGACAAGATTGGGGTGGCTCATCATAGTCATTTATAATTTTTTAAAAGTCTCAGCCCAGTGCCTGTAGCTCACGTCTGTAGTCCTAGCCACTCAGGAGGCTGAGATCTGAGAATCATGGTTCAAAGCCAGCCCAGGCAAGGAAAGTCCATGAGGCTCTCATCTCCAATTAACCACCAGAAAGCCAGAAGTGGCACTGTGGGATGGCATCCAGGCTCAGAGTTCAAGCCCCACGACCAACAACAACAACAACAACCAAGTCTCATAAAAGTCCAATCTTCTTCCTTGTGAAAGAAGTGAAGGAACAGGGTAGGAAGGTAGAGACTCCTTCGAGTCTCCAGGTGGGATATATATAATTTTTATATAATTGAAAAGTATACTTCCCCAACCCATATATATTAATGCACTCAGAGAGTTCTGTCAAGAGAGCAAACTTTTCTTCCCTTCACATTATTTCTTTGAAAGTATTCCTATAGCCAGATGACTGCAGTTCATGTCTATACTCTTACCTGCTCAGAAGGCTGAGATCTGAGGACCAAGATTCAAAGCCAGCCCAGACAGACAAATCTGCAAGGCTTATCTCCAATTAACAAATAAAAAGCTTGGAAGTAAAGCTCAAGTGATAGAGTACCAGCTATGTGCAAAACAAGTCAGGCAAGAGTTCTGAGTTTAAGCCTGAACACAAGCTTGTGCACACATGCACACACATACACACATACATGCACATACACTCAAATTATTTCTATAAAATTAATTTTCTTCTAAAAAACAGATTTTTGAAGTACTTTATATGCATATAGGAAAATAGAATAATGACGCTTGTTAAAAACTGGATGGAAATGAAGGGAAGAGGGGATAAGAAAGAATAACTGAAGAGGGGAAATTTGATCAAAATATAGTATATATGCATACGTATATGCATTATGGAAATATCACAATGAAAACTCTTTATATAACTAATATATGCTAATTTTAAAATAAACATGACATATTAATGTTTTCTTATGTATGAGTACATATGTGTATGTGTCTTTGTGTGTATGTATACAAGTCAAAAGGTTAAACCAAAGCCCCTTCCAATTGACTGTGTTTGGCCGGGTGCTGGTGGCTCACTCCTGTAATCCTAGCTACTCAGGAGGCTGAGATCTGAGGATCACAGCTCAAAGCCAGCCCAGGCAGGAAAGTCTGTGAGACTCTTATCTCCAATAAACCACTCAGAAAACCGCTGTGGCTCAAGTGGAAGAGCTCTAGCCTCGAGCTGAAGAGCTGAGGGACAGTGCCCAGGCCCAGAGTTCAAGCCCCATGACTGAAAAACAAAAACAACTGACTGTGTTCTACTCATCCAGAGTTAACCACACTGATCCATCTCTTTGCATCCTTCTGAGCACACATATAAAGATACATAGTTATGCCTTAGGGTTGTGGAATACATTCTCTCTCTCTCTCTCTCTCCTCTCTCTCTCTCTCTCTCTCTCTCTCTCTCTCTCTCTCTCTCCTCTCTCTCTCTCTCTCTCTCTCTCTCTCTCTCTCTCTCTCTCTCTCTCTCTCTTTCTCTCTCTCTCTCTCTCTCTCTGCTAATATTAGAGTTTGAACTCAGAGCCTGGGGTCTGTCCTTAGCTTCTTAGCTTTTTCACACAAGGTTGGCACTCTACCACTTGAGCCACAGCTCCACTTCTGACTTTTTGGTTGCTAACTGGAAAAAAGAGTCATAAGGACTTTCCTGCTTGAGCTGGCTTTGAACGTTGATCCTCAGATCTCAGCCTCCTGAGTAGTTAGGATTACAGGCATGAGCCACCCATACCTGATTTACATTTACTCTTGAAACACAAATGGGCCAAACAACAAATGTGGTACTTTTTTGACTTTCTGACCCTTTTCATTGAGACTTTGATTATTTTTCAACTCGTGTTCTGCCTACTTAGTGCCTTTTCATGACTACAGTTCTCCATGTGAGGAGGTATCATAACATATGTAACCATTGCCCTATTGGTAGACACACAGGTGTTGCAGATGCCCTGAGCACACCTGTAGTTCTTTTCTCTCCAGGAGGGATACTTGAAAGGGGTTTGTGTGGATCAAAGGATATGTATATTTTTTGATTTAATAAACACCTCCCAATTGCTTGTCAAAGAAGTTAAGCCAATTTACACTTGCATGGACAGGATGTACAAGCTAAGGATTGTGTGGGTGCTGAGAGGTTTTATGTTAATAAAGTGGGCAATACTTTTTTGATATGAGTCACTTCCTGCATTTGCCTGATTGCTGAGGAAGACTAACTCCACTGCCTGGTGGATTTCACGAGAGTGCACATTAGCTCTCAGGCCCTGATCCCTCCCTGTCCAACCTCTTTCAATATTGACAGAGTGGCTTCTTACATCCTTTCATGAACAGTGACCTCTGCATCTCTGAGAGTCACACCAGGTCAGACCACCCAGAAATGTTGAAGGAGAAGAGTAGAGGTGGGATGGGCAATCAAGGGGAGGGGAGGTTAGTGCTCACCTTGGAAATGCCACCCAAACACTCAGGAATCAAGATAAATATGACTGAATATAGTATTTTTTTCAAAGACCAAATGCAAAAAAAAAACCATGATAAACAAAATAACAAAATTTCAAGTAAAGGCAAGATTGATGTCACTGATTTTTTTTTTTCCTAATTCATGTCAGTGACAGTCCATAGCAATGGTCACTTATCATTTTAAGCAGATCTGCAAGACCTTTAGAATCACACACATACACACCTTGAAATACCTTCTGTGTGTCCTTAAAGAAATCACTGAGCCTCTCAGAGACTCTGCTTTGTCATTTGTGTGTTATCAGGATTAAAGGAAATAACCAACGGATAAAATAGTTGGGTTTTCAATAAGCATCCTATGCCACCATATGAGTATTGGTGTGCTTTCCTTAGACATCCAGGTGGTCCCTGCTGGTTGCTGACTCTGCTCTCATCATGGAGCCTGGCTTGATCTCTCAGGTTTGTCCTGATGACCACTTTTCCCTAAATGACCACTTTGCAGACTCAAGATTACTGACAGGAGGGAAGAACATTGGATGGACGTTCCTTCTGCGTTGTATTGTGAAAAGGGCATTTTCATGCATTGCCTCAGTAAGTCTGTACAACCACCACTGGAGGAACATAGAAGAGAAAAATGAGGCTCAGAGATGTTCAGTGACTTGCTTACCGTCACTGAGCAAAGCAAGTGACTGAGCTGGGCTTTGAAGCCAGGTCTCTTTGTGTACAAATCTATTTATATAGTTCAATGTTGACTTCCCTTGGGGCGATGTCAGTGGGAGAAAAAAAGGAAAAGGAGAAAAGAGTCTACTACTTCCGAACACAGACCTACCCACGAATCAAAATTAGCAAACTTTAAGAGCTGGAGATGTATGTAGCTCAATGGTAGAGTACTTGCCTCAGATACACACAGACAAGACAAGACCCTCCATTTGATCTAGCACTACAAAAAGGAGGAAAACACACACACACACACACACACACACACACACAATTTTGTTCCTCACTCAGACCTACTGCCTTAAGAGAAGTATTTGTTTCTTGCCTGAACCCAGGACACCATGATTCCATGATGTTACACACCCTGACCACTCTCTCCCATCTAGACGACACCCCTTTGTCCTCCCTCACAAAATAGATAGCAAAGCATGACAATTCTCACCCCCCCCCCCCGCCCGCCCCTTGGTCTGCCTACAGTGCAGCCACCCCTCTCAGGACCTTTCTGTCCTGGATCCCCAGAGCCCGAAGGCCGAGGCCTGCCTGAGCCCAATGAAGGTTTTCAAAGCACTCTCAGATCCAGCACTGAGAACCTCTGGAGACCTTTAGAGGCTCAGCACCCACAGCCCCTCCCCAATCTGCCTAGTCCAGTACAAAGGCCACCTGACCAGGCCAAGTCAGACCACCAGAGAGACTCCAGAGAACGTGGGGTGGGCGAGTGGAGGGACAGGAGGAGTCTTACACCATCGTGATATTCCATCCCTGAAATCTTGCCCTGCCCATCTCTGTCCTTCTCCCAGGGGGAACTTCCCCAAGGCACAGTGTCTATCATTTGCTGAGAGAGAATCGTGTCTGGCCGTCACCCCATGAATTCACAAAATCACCTTGTTGTCCTCACTTGGCAGTGGGGAGGGTGCTGTGGGGAGGGGCAAAAATCAATAACTCCATTTTCTGTCACCCACCCCCTCCTCACTGCCCTCACCAGCCAGGGCCAGGAATTCAAGTTCACACAAAATGTCATTTGTCTGACCTGCCAGAAGATCTTAGCCTTGATATGCCCTCTAGTGGATTTTAAAAAAAAATCCATGGAGTCGTGCCCACACTGAACAATGATCAATTAATTCTGGCTGCAACTACAAGGCTCCTGATGCCAAAGTACTATCATTCTGGAAAGCCTGTCACCCTGCCTAAGCCATCACATAGTGGCAGAGTGGACTATGCACCGCTTCCAGATCCTGACCAGTAGCCTATACATCTAGAGCCAGTCATCGCCACTAACAGGAATACTAATTCAAGCCTGAATCAGGGATCCTCCCTCCTTCATGCTCCCAAGCTTCCTCGGCCTGGAGAGATGGTAACACACAGTTTGACGTCAGTATCTTCTTTCCTTCAGTTCTTGGGCTGTCCCAATCCTTTCCCTCACAGAGATGATGTTTCTTTGTCATCACTCCCTTGCCCTCCTATTGTCTCCTGAAGGGTTCCTGTGTCTATGAATGGTTCCCTTGATGGTCTCTCTCCAGGTTTCTCACTCTCCATCCCACTGACATCCTGGTGTGGGTAATTCTTTGTGACAGGAGACCATCCTATGTATTGTAGGGTGTTTAGCAGCAGTCCTTGGCCTGTACTACTAATTTGAGAAACATTCCTCCATTTGTGACTATCACAAATGTCTTCAAGCAGAGTCAAATGCCCTTTGGAGATGGGGGGGAGGGGCAGGGCAGGACACAAAGTCAATCCTCCAACAGAGAGCAATTGGCTTCCGCAGAAGTTCTCCTCCCATTGGATGATTGGTGATTGGCTAGATGGGTTTTGTGACTTTACGGATGTGTTACAAGGCACACTGACACATGTTGCTGCATTCCACCCACTCGGAAGGACAAGGCTCCATCTGTGGAGTGTGAGGACAAGGGCAGAAAGGGAAACACTGGGGAAGCAGGGCGGTGCCATGTTCCCTATCCTTGTGCTACAATAGGACTTCAGCCACTTCTGCTTCACTTCATTCCTAGAGGGTCCCATAAACAGTCACCATGGCCCTAAGGAGGGCCACCCTCCAAGCAGAACACAGGTCACCCCTGAAAAATAAACACGTCTTATTTTTCAGAGGCATGAAGTCAGGCTTGGAGAAATCCATTGTTTGCCAAGTAGCCACTGCCAAGCCTCCATTTGCCCTATGACGCTCAGAAATATGTCAACAGAGCATTAAACACACTGGGGGCAGGTGTTTCTGCAGGTGTGAAATCAGGGAAGTCCTTGGCCTCATTTCAAAGATTGCTTCACGGCTGACCCAAATGGGGCCCTGAATTCAAAGTGGCCTAGATTAATGCTTTCTCCATAACCATCACTTAGGAAATGGCTATAAAGCATTTCCTCCCCACAGATCCTGAGATCCCCTCTCCCCTACTGGGAAGGGGTTCCCTCATCTCCAGGTTCTCCATGGGGGTCTGACAGACTGGCCTAGAG
This sequence comes from Dipodomys merriami, assembly GCF_024711535.1. Taxonomy (NCBI): domain Eukaryota; kingdom Metazoa; phylum Chordata; class Mammalia; order Rodentia; family Heteromyidae; genus Dipodomys; species Dipodomys merriami. The sequence continues at coordinate 11,807,671 of NW_027205826.1, read as the reverse complement.
GCCAAGGAACCCACAGGAGGCCCATCCATACATCCTCCTAGCCTGCTGTCTCTTAGCTGAGACCCCCACAGACAACAAATGCCAACTACATGGAGACATACTTCCAAGATGGAGCTCAAGGAAAGCAGAGATAGTAGCCACATTGACTATGACATTGCTTCTTCTATATTCTATTAACAAAGCAGTCACAAAGTCCCAGAGAATGGCGGCAGAAACAGGCTAGCCCTTTTGAAAGTTCTAGGAGAATCTGAGGACTGGAAAAGTCCTCTGTGACCATTTGAGGCAAAGACTGTCACTCTACTTGATAGTATTGATTAGGTGAATTTTTCCTCATTTTCTTTCAATAATATTCAAGTCCCCCATTGCCCAACCTCAGACTATAGATCTTCCCTAACTTCCTTCTTCAATTCAAATTTACCTATCTTAATCTATCATACACCTGCCTCTGGCAAAGAAAATAAAAGACAGATCGAATATTTTACACAAGCTTCTAGGAGAATGCCTCACGGCTTGAGGGAAGGCTGCCCCTATTATACCTCTAAGTTATCTAGAAGATCTAGCCTCCTAGAATTCAGAGAGAGGGGAGGCAAGAGGCTGGGTAGGAGAAGTAGTGGGTGATTTGGGGAGCTATTTTTTACCTAGTTTATTGTTATTATAGAGGTGATAAACAGAGGGGCCACATTTACATGAGTCAGGTAATGAGCACATTTTCCTTCACACAGTGTCATCTGTTCCCTCGTTCTCTCCCATTCCCTCTCTCCCAGCTCCACCCACAGGTTGCATAGTTCACCTTCAACAATGCCCAGTGTGCTCTACGGCTGCACTTTCCCATCCTTTTTCCTTGAGTTCTGTACTCTCCCTCCTGCCCTCCTGAAGATATACACGTGAATGCACCATATGTAAGGTAAAGAATACAGAATCATCTGAAAAAGAAAAAAAAATAAGTCTTCTGTTTCCCTATCTTAGGAGTTCACATAATATGATATATATATTATATTTATTATTTTATATAGATGTGAAGAGGCACTAAGGCTTGGCATCTTTGTGATTCTACCCTAAGACTATCCTCTTTTGGTCTCACTGTATGTGAGTATCTAGAATCCCGTGTAATTTGTCATATCCCAGTGTGATTTAGATCTAATTTTCACATATCAGAGAGAATATCTGCCATTTCTCTCTGATCTTGGCTTACCTCGCTTAACCTGATTTGTTCTAGTTCCATCCATTTCCCTGCAAATGACATTATTTTATTCTTTCTAATGGCTGTGTAAAATTCCATTGTATATAGGTACCATATTTTTGGATCCACTCATCTGTATGGGGCATCTGGACTGTCTCCATATCTTGGCTATTGTGAATAGTGCGGTAACGACCACAGATGTCAAGGTGTCCTTATCATATCCTGGCTCATTATGTCCAGGGTAGATGCCCAGGAATAGTATGGTTGGGTCATAGCTTTTTTTGAGGAACCTCCACACTGCTTTCCGGAGTGGTTGTACTAGTTTACATTCCCACCAACAGAGCTATTTTGTTACTTGACCTCCCAGTTTTAAATACCTACACAGATGAAGCCATTGCTAGCCCCATCCAGTCCTCCCTGTTCTAGCCACCTCCATTCTCCTCCTTGAACTGAATTAGTTAATTATGAACCTAGCATCATGACCCTACATTACTTCACCTTGAGACAGTTTCAGAAACTAGTAGAGGGACCTGGGCAATTCTGTGGAATCCCCAAAAGCCACTTAATGGTCAATGGCTCAGTAAGTCATCTATTTTGCTGCAGAAACCACTCAAAGACCATTAACCCTCTTTCCCCAAACCATGTTGTTTTCCACACATCCTTCTGATTCATCCGCATTTGTTCTCTGACTCATGTGTTGTCCTTAATTACATCCTGTGCTGATGGGAAAACATCAGCCTCTTTGTTTTTCATTATGTTCCTGTTGGTCAGAAGTTTCTGACTTACACCATGAAACCTGAGGGGCAGCTACTCAAAGAATCCCACTCACTGTCCAGTCCCTATTTGTCATATACATACCCATACCCTTGAATACACTCAACTGTGTGTACACACTCATGCGCACATACATACGTACATTCCCTTTGTGGATGTCTTATTGCCTCAGTGTGAATCCAGCTTCCTCAACCGGACTGACGGAGGGCTCAGAGGTCGGATCTATCCCATGTCTCTGAATTCGTCTCATGCCTTGCTCCCTTTCATATATAAGCTTCTTTGGGGTCTTTTAACTCACCACAGCATTGGCTCATATCATTCCTTCTACCCAGAGCATTCTTTCTCTTCCTCTTCAACCTTCAGCTCAAAGCTCAGAAGGCGCTTCCCAAGGAAACCTTGCTGGACTCTCAGATGAGATTAAATGTCTTTGCTACCCATCCCCCTCACACTTCTCAGCTCATATTTTTGTAATGACTTTGTTAATGGTTGTCTTCTCTCCTCCCATCCCACCCACCACCATCAGCTTGATCAGAGCAGGACTATGTCTACATCTGACTTGCTCACCATGGTGTCCCAGGGCTCAGCATCATGCTTGGTACACAGAGGATCTGAAGGAATGAAGCTGGGTCATTAGCCAGGTCCTGAGCAGGGTCAGTGCCCATCTGCTATGGTTTCAATATGGTTCATCCTTTCTGAAGTTCACCTTATAGTTCAATCCTCACGGTAAGGTATTGAGGGAGACTTAATCCAACTATGGTGTTTAGAGATGGGGTCTTTGAGGATTATTAGCATTCCATAAAGTCATCAGCCCCCATCATTAAAGTCTGGGGACTTTAATAAGAAAAGGGAAAGAGACCAGAGAAGGCATATGTGCACACGCACTCTCTGTCTCTTACACTGTCACAAAACTCTGCCAACAAAACTATCAACAACCATGAGCCCTCGATCCTGCATTCCCAGACCCATGAGACCAAATTTTTTTTTTAAAATTCTTTTCTTTTTAACTTAGCTAGTCTATGGTATGTTCTTCATAACAGAAATGAGATTAAAATGCTATCATAATACATTTGTGCTGCTACAGAAAAATATCTGAAAATGGCTAACTTATGAGGAACAAAATATTATTTCTTACAGTTCTAGAAGCTGAGAAGTCCTGGATCAAGGTGCTGACACACTTAGTATCTGTTTTCTAGATACCCAGTCACTGTTTTCCAGACACTCTCTTGAAGGCTATAGATAGCATCTAGAAAAGAGGAGCACTCTCTCTCAGATGACAAGAATGTAAAATCAAAGAGAGAGAGAAGAAGAAGAAAGGGTAGAGGGTATAGAACTTTCTTTGTTTTACCGGGAACCTACCCCTACCATGATGGCATTAATCCACTGATGAGGGCAGAACCTTCATGTCTTGTCTCATTAGGTTCCATCTCCCAGCTCTGCTGCATTGGGAATCAAGTTTGTAACACATGCTGGAGGGAGGCACATTCAGCCTGTAACAGCGACTTGTCTCTTCAGCCCTGATCACCTCCAACACAGTTAAGCAATGTTCAACACAGTTAAGCAATGCAGTCTAGGAACAGATAGCAGGGGGAAAAAGGGGTGTCTTAGGTAGAAGGAGAAAGATGAACAGGGAAGGGAGATAGGAAAAGGATGAGCACAGGGAACCTGTTTCTCAAACTGGGGTATAAGTGGCCACAAGGCCCATCCATGCCATTATGCTTGGGATGATTTTAAAGCCACTGAGATAAACAGAACACATTCTTAGAATGCCAATTTCACTTGTTGATGCCATTTTTGAATTATTTTCAGATTATAAGAGGTTTATGATGGAGTTAGATGAAAAGCCTGTATTGCTTTTTTTTAAACCCGTTGTACAAACAAGTTTCAATTCAACATGTTCATTTGTGATCCATGTCACCCCTTCCAACAGTCTCCTCCATTTCTCCCAACCCCACCTAACCCTTCAATTTACCTGGTTTCATTTTCACATACGTACATTGGACATTGTGACTGCATTTTCCTACCTTTCCTCTCTCCATTTACCTCCTTCTACATTGATTTTCAAGGAAACAAATGAAATTTCAAACACCTCTTATCTGTTCATGGTTTTAAAAATAAATCTCTGCACTGTCTTCTCCCTCCCCTCTTCCCAGGGGGTCCATGCTTCAAACTACCACCTTCAGATTCTTTGGTTTAAAATTCTGAGAGGCCCAGATGTCCTCTTAACATGGCAACAAGAGTCTAGGATGGAGCATCCAGACAGAAGACTAGGGAAAGCCGTGTTGCCTTTTATCAGTCAGCTTCATTTCCACCGTATTTAATTAATCTCTAAGGCTTCTAAGTTCTCTTGAAGGTCAGATGTTTGAAAAAAATATTTGCAAAAGATAGAATTAGGAGGATATTACTTTCATCTGTCATGTTGAGTATCTTGACAATCCTGGGGCCTTGTAGCCATGAGAAGAATAGGTCTGCTGACAACTTCTTTTGTGATGTATAAACACCAGGCCTCAACCTTGTCAGGATGCTAGCCATTGGCATGAATGTCTGTACCCTCCATCTCACACACATAATGCAGATTTTCTCTTTTAAGACTCAATAGTAGCCAGGTGCTGGTGGCTCATGCCTGTAATTCTAGCTACTCAGGAGGCTGAGATCTGAGGATCATGGTTCAAAGCCTGCCTGGGCAAGAAAGTCCATAAAGCTCTTATCTCCAGTTAACAACCAGAAAACTGGAAATGGTGCTGTGGCTCAAAGTGGTAGAGTGCTAGTCTTGAACAAAAAAAATCTCAGGGATAGCACCCAGGCCCTGGAATCCTTACCATTTTACACATCAGGACAAACTTAAGTTTAGAGAAGATAAGTAATTCTGCAAGAGATGACAGGGATTTGACCCAGGAAACAGCCTTAAATCTATGTTTTCTGCCCCCCCAAACTCTGCTACCTGGGAGGTCTGAGGGCATTTGTTAGGGGCCCTCCTTATAGTTAATTTCTGAGGGTCTTCAACCCACACCCATAGCAACTCACTTAATCCTAAAACAACCCAGAAAACTGTCAGAAAATCCCAACTTCAGCCAGGGGCTCACACCTATAGTCCTGGCTACTTAGGAGGCTGAGAAATGAAAAGCACCAATTCAAAGCCAGCCTGGGCAGACAAATCTGAGAGATTCTTATGGCTAATGAAGCAGCAAAATGCCAGAAGTGAGGTTATGGATCAAACAATACAACATCAGCCTTGAGTGGAAAAGTCAATTGAAAACACAAGGTCCTGAGTTCAAGACCCCATTACTGGCACAAAAAGAAAAGAACAAAAATCACACCATCTCCTTTAAGCTCCAGAAAAAGGAAAATAAGACAGTTTCATAGAATTTTGACACATTTCATAAGCTGATATATGCATCTTTCCCCTTCCCAAGAATCTTTGTATATCATAATTATATTCAGGAATTACATGTCCTAGATAACAAAGGAAAGACAAACATTCCTTCTCCATTCTCACTGTAAGTTTCTAGGATACTGCAGGCTGTAAGAGCAGAAATTGGATCTCTCTCTCTCTCTTTCTCTCTCTCTCTCTCTTCCTCCCTCCCTCCTTTCTCTCTCTCTGTCCAGAGACAGATAACTTCATTTGCTCTGCTTCTCCTCCTCTCCCTTTTCTTATCCCTCCTTTTCCTCCTCTTCTGCCCCCCTCCTTTTCCTCCTCCTTCCTTTCTCTTTCCCTCCCTTCCCTCCCTCCCTCTCTCTCTTCTTTTCTTCCCCTGTATCATCTCCCAGATCTGCCTAGTTAACCAGAAAAAGTTATAAATGGAATACCTGATGCTCAGATCAAAGTTTCAGATCTTGGCCACTACTGACATTTAAGGCAGAACAATTGTTTATTGGAAGGCTTTGCTCTGTGTGCTATAAGGATGTTTCATGAGGTTTTTGGCCTCTACTCACTAGAGTGTACCCATAGTGCATGTACACACACTCACACATGCACACACCTACACACCACAGGACTTTTAGAGAAAGTCTTGATTGTCAGAACATCTCCAAAAAACGTTAAATGTTCCCTGGAGGACAAGATGTCTGCATCCACTAGTTTGGCCACATACACCAAGGACCGACCGAGGATAGTCAAGTCAAGAGCACTTATTGTTCGGGTTTGTGTCTACAAAGCTTTTCCTTTGTATCTTTGTATTTTTCTCCCCCACGGTAGGCATCACAGTTTGCAATTGTAGCAGAAGCTGTCAGGGCTCCACTGACCATCTTCAGCCTTAGAATAGCACTCCGCCTTACGTGCACAACCATATCCCAGCTCAACAGTTCTCAATGAATGACTGGCATGAGCTGGTGCGTAGATATCTCTGCTTCCCTACATTTTGGGTAGGATAACCCTGAATCATGGTTTTATACTCCCCCAAATTTCCCTGTGGTATTAGATTCTAGTCACCCATAAGGGTAGACTGCTTACTACTGCTTTCTTGGCTCCTCAGCCTATCTGGCATATGGTAGGTACAAAACAAATAGTTCTTGGATCTAGAATGAATGAATTCAATCTGAAAGGCTCCTGACAGACAGCTTAGGCCAACAGGCTGAGGCCCAGAGAGGGGAAGAGAGTTACTCAAAGGTACAATGCAAGTCACTGACAGAGTTCAAAGTAGAAGCAAACTCTTCTAGATGTTCACATTGCTGTATACTGCTGTATACTGAGAGACACAGCTGGGAGACAGACCAAGAAGGAAGAACGTCAAGTCTATTTATAAATCAGGACAATCCAACTCCTTCTTGGCCTTCAGGATGCAGCTGAACAGCTCACTGAGAAGACCCCTTTGGGTCACTCCAGCATGCCAGCCTCTCCTTGGTGCCCTTGCTGTTACTACATGAACCCCATCACAGCCAATGCTGCAAGGCATCCCCCATCCTGATTGCTTCTTTCCCTTCTGGTTCTCCTTCCCTCTTTCCCCTTTCTCTCCCTCCTTCCCCTTCTCCTTCCCTCTTCCCTCCCCCATCCTTCTCTCCCTTTCCCTTTCCCTCTTTCTCTCTTTCTTTCTCTCTCTGTACCAGGACTAGGGCTTGAACTTAGTGCCTGGACACTCTCCCTGAGTATTTTTTGCTCGAGGCCAGTATTCTACCTGCTGAGCCCCACAGCTCTACTTCCAGCTTTCTGTAAGTTAATTTCAGATTAAAAAGTCTCACAAACTTTCCTGCCTGAGCTGGCTTTCAAGTGTGATCCTCACATCTCCACCTCCTGAATAGCTAAAATTACAGGTATGAGCTGTCAGTGCTGGGCTTTGCACATGTCTTTATCGCCACCATTTAACCTAGAACTGGGCAGGTGCATAATGATCATAGAGTGAATTACTGCACAAGTATATGCTACACAACTCCATAATTCATTTGTGTTACAAGAATTATAAGAATACTGGTACCCTCTGCTTCTAAAAATATCATCAGGAAATAATTCCTCTAATATTGAATTGCAGAGAACCTTGGGAGATGCTGCAATAAAGGCAGTCTATAACATTTGCTAACAATTACTACATTCTAAGTATCTTACTACATACTAAGTATCTGACATCTAATGCTCATATAAACTCTTGCTAGCCCTGATGTAAAGTAGCTAATTCTTGACAACAACCAAATACTGTCAAATTTCCCAGCAACAAGAGCTGGGCACTGGTAGCTCAAGCCTATAATCCTAGCTACTCAGGAGACTTACATATGAGGATCATGATTTGAAGCTCCCTTAGCCAGGAAAGTCCCTAAGACTCATCTCTAATTAACCACCAAAGAGCCAGAAGTAAGCTCAAGTGGTAAAGTGCCAGCCCTACCACTCAGTGTCCAGGTCCTGAGTTCAAATACCAGAACTAGCACACACACACACACACACACACACACACACACACACACACACACACACACACACACACACACACACACACACAATCAGCAACACAAATAGGATTCGATGTACTTGAAAAGCCATTGTTCTCATCCCTAGCAAGCCCTATCCTTAAGGGATACCCTCTTAGGGCAAATAAAAAGCAATTGTATGAACGTGTTTTTATCTAACATAGCTTCTCATTCCCTGGTCAGTGAGCTTGTACACTTTTCTTTGTTTCCTTTTTCCCAGTATTGTGTTTACTGTATAGTAGTTGCTGAATAAATGTGGATGAACCCATATGTCATAAAGTGAGAGAATGAAATCAAACACAGTGAGAGTTGCAGCCAGTGTGTCCATCATCCAGGCTCTGTGTGGTCAACACACACACATGAACTTGCTGGGGGGGAGAGGGGTTAGATTCAGAGACCCCCCCATCTGCTGCACCAGCTCCCTGCAATCAGAAGGTGGTCAAACAAAACACAACTCAGCAATGTCCTCCTCCATGTGAGCCTCTCTGATTAGCCCCACTGGGTCTCTTCAAATCCATTCACTTTTCAGAAAACTGAGATCCAGAGGCCCAGAATACTCTGATTCAAATCAGGATCAGAGGTTGAGCAGGAGCTCAGAATCTTCGTCACGCTGCTTCCCCGTTCCCTGCCCCTCTGCAGGTTGGCATGAAGATCCACAGAAGCAGGTGCTGCTTATTCTCTCTTCTGTTCTCATGTTCACATGCATTCCTCCAGAGCCCAAGACTGGATCGGCTGCAGACCTCAGGGATGTGGAAGATGAGACAGCTTGGGGCTTCACATTGGCACTCTCTCAACTGATCTAGTAGGAAAAGACCCATCTTGTTCAGTTCCTCCCTGAAGACACCAAGGATCAGAATTTCTAGCTAGTCAGGCACCCAGTAGTTTATGTCCTCGTACTGCCTCTCAAGAGACAGATGGCTTTCTGGATGTGGCTCACACAGAAGAATGTCAGAGACTCATAAGAAAAGCCAGGCAAGCCCCCATCCTATCTCACAGCAGTTGAGTTTTCAGCCAAGCTCTGCTTGCCATATCTATGATATTTATTCCCAAATAAGTAGCCCCTCTAGGCTTGGGCACCAGAAAAGACAGACAGACCTGTGCCCCTGCAGGGCTCCTCACTAGGCTGTCCCAAGTTGCATGGTACCCTTGTTTGGGACCCCACCATGTTGCTTCAGTATTCTTGGACTGACCACATTGCAACTGACCAGTGTCTGCTCTCCCTCAAAGAGCCTAAGGTCAGGCACTCATTTGAATCATAGTTAAATCCCTAGCACATAGCACACTACCAGATGTTCAATAAAGGATCAATAAATTAAATTACAATTACTCAGCTAAATCAGAGCCAAGACAGTAAAATGTGCTCCCTTTCGCATGTGAAGAGGCCAGGATTTATTGAATCTGGCTCCATGAAGGGTACAGAGGGCGGGGTGGGGGGTGGGGGTGGAGAGAATGTGAACAGGAGCTCCACAGCCTCTCCCTTGCACAGTTAACCAGGAGGCAGGGTCATCAGAGAGGAGAACAAATGTGTGACATAGAGAAGGAGCTTCTAGCACAATGGGGGGCGGAGGGGGGGGGGAACAGCAAAGCATTTGTTCTACCAGGAGGAATTTTTCACTAGTCATGGGGCAGGTCACCCTGACTCATCCATTGTCTCCCTTGGTCCTCATTCAAGCCAATAGTATCCAATAGCCAGCCGATCACCTGGGTGTGGAGATGACGTCAGGATACGCAGCCCTTCCTCCTGGGAATGAAACAGGCCCAGCCAGTAACTACTATGGGGCTGATCACCCAGGTGATATTTGTTTGTAGATTTAATCTGGGTTTGACCTCACAACTGCAGCTGGGGTCATGTCCTGGACCAGTTTACCAGGTCCAGCCTACGGCAAGGCTGTGAGGATCTGACGAAGGTACCATTAACCTACCAAACGCTGCCCCTAGCTCCAGAGGGACCAGACCTTGCTCTTGAAGATGCCTTGCAGATTAGCAGAGACAGGACCTGCTAACTCAGACCAGCAGAACAGGGGGGCATCCTGGCAAGTTTAAGAGTATGGTGAGGCTGGGTGGCCCCTTGGCTCTTGCTTGCAATCCTAGCTGCTTGGGAGACTGAGATCTGAGAATTATGTGGAGACTCTTGTCTCCAATTAACTACCAAAGAACCAGAAGTAGAGATGTAGTTCAAGTGGAAGAGCACCAGCCTTGAGTAAAAAAGCTAAGGGATAACACCCAGGTCCTGAGTTCAAGCCCCAGTACTAGAACCAAAAAGAGGGGGGTGGGAGTATGGTAGGGGGCCTGGAGGATGCAACCATGACAGAATGAGCCTTAGTATCCAAAACCCAAACTGTGCACACGCACTGGGGGGTGTCAACCTCATCTCAAGTCTTCATCGTACACCCAGCACATTCCTTCCAGACCTAAACCTGCTTCTGACCCTATACCACCCAGACCAGCAGCACGTGGGACAAGCCCCTGATACCTTCTCCTGTTAAAAAAGAAAAAGCCCTCACCCCAAATGTCCCACGTGCTGCTGATGTGACACTCCGATCCCCTCCTGTCAAAGCAGAGCCCGAGGAGTGCTGGTGATTCCTGGTGTCCCTCAGATAGTTCCCAAGCTCTGATCTATGGATTGTTTTGATTTCTTGCTTTGAACTCTTCCCATCCTGCTCCAGCGGCAGACAGAGATACTGAATTAAGCGACAGACAAGTTGGAGACAATGAGCGCCAGGGGCCCCTCCCTCCCTCCCCCCTCCCCCAGCTCCCCTCCCCTCTCCCCCACGAAATCTGCAGACATCTGCTAGCTGGAGCCCAGTCATAAAGAAGAGCTGGCAGGAGGGTGAGGTACAGCCCCGAGCCCTCCAACGGAGAGGCGCTCACCCCATTTGCGATGGAGCCTTTGCCTTGCACCCCTCCATAGAGGTGCCTGGCCCAGGCTGGAGATTTAACCAAATTATAATGAATGATCCTCAGCAGCGCTGTGCCCCTAATTAGAACAAGTCGCACAGACATATTGTCTCCCTGATTTCCTCTGTTCCATTTCTCGCCCTCTCTTTCTCTGCTCGGGACACATGGGCCCCATTAAACATTCTAGTATTTAATGTGGTTCCCTTAAATTACTTCTCAAGTTTTCGAGTTCCATTTAGAATTGGATTTTACTCTTTGGACTGTGTTTTTGATTTGGGGCTTTGTACATTTCATAAGCGCTCTTCATCTCCACCTAGTGGAGGCTGTGAACATGCTTAGCAACAACCCCACTGGAAGATGGGCAGCCAAATGGAACCTTCAGTTAACCGGAGACCTCTGCATCGGTCTTGGAGGAGAAGGTAGAACTTTAACAGAAAGCTAACCTGATGTTATAGATTTGATGACACTCAGCTTGATGAATTCCTATCAAACCTTTTGGTGAGGACCTCCTGGGTACATCATGAAGAGGAAAGGCCATCTTTCCCCAGCCCGTCCTGGAAGTCACTGTAGAAACACCCTGCGTTGGGATTCCCTGAAGATAATCATAGGCCTGAAGGCTACAGACTGTGCGTGTGTACGAGAAAGGCATAGCTCCCTGAGCAGAGCAGAGAGGATTCACCTTTTGTTCAGAGATAGCAAGGGTAGACATGAGAAGCACACATCTGGCAGTTTAGGGAGAACTGGTATGTGTAACCCCCTCTTCCGTCCCCCCCACTCTGTCTGGATATATGAGCACTATATCTACACACCCACACCCAGATAGATAGGAATCTATGAGGAGAAGATTCCAAGGGAAGATAGTATCAACCACAGCCACTGGCGGGTCTGTGCAGACAGATTGCATGCTATGTATGTGTTTCCAAGCAGCAATTCGAGTTCCTTAGGTTAGGAATATTCTGGGTGGAGCCTTTGAGATGGAAATGCTTTGTGGGGGGGGGAGGTCCCTCTGGTCCTCCCTAAAGCCCCTGGTATGTGCCTGGAAATGTTCACGTGGTGCCTGATGATGGAGAAACCCAGACTTCTAAGGCAGCCTACAGCTTCCAAGAGATGTTCAGATAACAGAGCACCTGACAGAGTCAGGAAGGAAGAAGCTCCAAGCACCCACCTGTTATCCCAAGAAGGATGTTCAGCCTCCCTGACATCATGTTCATTCAACAAATATTAGCTGGTGATGGTCCAGGTACGGGAGATGATGTAATAGATTCTCAACCATTATCGTTTCCTGACTTAAGACATGGATACCATGGGTCATCTCACATGTAAACTCGAGTTTGGGGAATTTGGAATTGAAACAATGATTGGCAGTGTTTCCTTGATATGTCAAGTGGTTTTCTTCTATCTTCTATCCTGTGGTGGCAATTCTACTTCAGAAGTGGGACAGGTCTCTTTCTTGATGACATACATCTCATTCACAAATTCTCTTGCCTTTGGTCATCCAGGCAGAACATTCTCAGATTCATCAGCTTTCCCTCACATCACATAATTTCTAATTGTGTATGTGTATGTGTTGTCACTAGTGGGGCTTGAACTGGGGACCTTGGCGCTGTCCCTTAGCTTTTTCATTCAAGGGTAGCACTCTCCCACTTGAGTCACACCTCCATCTTTGGCTTTTGGGTGATTCATTGAAGATAAGAGTCTCACGGACTTTGCTGCCTGGTCTGGCTTTGAACTGTCCTCCTCCGATTTCAGCTTCCTGCATAACTAGGATGACAAGTGTGAGTCACCACTGGCTTCTGGCACATAATTTCTGGAATTTTCTAAACAGACTCCAATGTGTCAACACTCTTCTAAAAAATTCTGCTGCCTATAATTCAATACGCTACCCAGCATATCACTTGAGAAAAAATATAATGAGACCACCTCTTCCTAGAGTACTGAATTCGTGTTAATACTTCTGTTGGATTGTGAGCAATCACATCGCACAGTTGGACTGTTCTGAACTGGTGGCCATTTTGAATCCGTATGTCTCACTCTGTTTCCTACCAAGACAACCACTGCTGTGTTTTTGCCATTTGTGTTTTTGCCCATAGGTGCCAGATTTGCGTTTCAGTAGATTCAATCATATCTTACTGGTTTTGACCCAGCATTCCAACCTGTCAGGATGACTCTGGGTCCTCATGCCGTCACCGATGGTATCAATTCTCCCAGATCTGTGGCATCTACACCTTGGATCAGAATACCCTCCGAGTTTTCATCTGGTGATGAATCAGGCAGGATCAAGGATGGAACCCTTTATACTTTGAAAGAAACTGCCCTGAAAGTTAACAACCATTGTGAGCAGTTGGGCATAACCCCTTCAAGAAACAAGAAAAAGGAGCAGAGAGCTGAGCTTTCTGTGTCCCCACTCATGGGACTTCCTGTCACTCTCCCTTAGCCTCCCTATCTGTTTCCGCCTTCCTCTTCCTTCCCCCCCCCACCCCCTAAAACTACCTAGGTGCCTGCATCTGCCTCTCTAGGCCCTCCTGGATGCTTCTTTTCATTACCATCCCCATCTGTGTCCACAGGATCCTTTCTACTTCACTCCATGTCCCTGGGTGACAGGCTCAGGGTCTGCTGATTCTTCCCCGGCCTGTTCCCAGGCTGTCTCACTGGAGTGTCAGACTTGTACTCCAAGCCAAACACTTGGCCCAGGCCAATGTGTGACTTCCCTTCCCACCACCTTGCCGGAGTTCAACGCATGGGCTGTGACATCCATTCAATACTCAACACTCTTTGGACTCAGCTGTGGAGCCAGCTGCAAATACACAAAACCCCTACTCATATCCAACCCACATTTCACCATCTTAGCCACAAAGAAACCATGAGAGGAGCTGTTAACCCTAAGCTGAAATTGAGATCTACAATGTTTGTGGTGTACACCTGACTCACAAACATGGTAACCTTATCAGAAGAGGAAATGAGGTTAGTTTGGACTCAGTTGTGCTCCGTGAAGTCATTTTGCTTTCAACTGACCACCACATTCCTTCCTAAATGCTCAGCCACCATCTGCTTCTTAATCCCTCCTGCTTCCCTGTTGTCAAGGATCTACCTTAAACTTACTTGTCCAGAGTTTCCAGAAACAATCTCTCAACCCTATATGAAAATCAAGATAATCTCTTCTGGTTCCTGATTCTGGCACCACCTTCACAATTATTTAAGTTTCTGACAGTGGCTTCCAATTCCACTGGAAAGTTCTTTCCACACCTTGGGATGTGAGTCATCAGATCAGTTACTGGGACCCATTTAAATCAATTTCTTGTCCCTTTCCTACCTGACCCCTTTATCTTTCTTGAGCTCCAAGCCAAGCAGGATGACTTGAACTACATGGAACACACACACACACACAAAGTCCAACTGGCTTAAATGATAAGAAAAATGGTTTCATTCACAAAATGAAAATTTGTGGGAGCTAGAGGATCTCATATTGGTCACTTCAACACTACCTTTCTACTCTCTGGCTCTGCCAACTTATTTAATTCTTTCATGGTATCTGCAGATTCAACTATGTTGTGCAAACAACCCTGTTCTATATATATATTTTTTTTGGGGGGGGGGTGTCGGTCATGGGGCTTGAACTCTGGGCCTGGGTGCTGTCCCTCAGCTCTTCAGCTCAAGGATAGCACTCTACCACTTGAGCCACAGTGCCACTTCTAGTTTTGTGAGTGATTTTTTGGAGATAAGAGTCTCCCAGACTTTCCTGCCCAGGCTGGCCTTGAACCATGATCCCCAGATCTCAGCCTCCTGAGTAGCTAGGATTATAGGCATGAGCCACCGCACCCGGCCATATATTTCTTTTTAGAAGCAAAGACACATTTTCAGCAAACCTAGGCAGACCAGTTCTTGCATCTGATTGGTCAGATGTAAATCTCATCACTAGCCAATCAGAACAGATACGAATGGAGGGTGTTGGAAAATATAGGAATTCGTGGCAAGAGGAAAGAAGGAAGCTTTCAGTGAACCACTGCTGTCTTACTGTTGGTTTTGGGTTTCTACATATTCCTTGTTCTTCTTTTTCTGGCTTGACTTGGAAAAATTACTGCATTTGTATTTCTTTCTTTCTGTATTTTAGCTAACATTATTTCCTTTTGCCCAAGTAATGGGTAATGCACTGTTTTTCATTCACAAAGACAAAGGCCTCAAAGACATTCTATTGTCCTTGAAAAGCTTATCTCTTTAAATATGTTTTAAGTTTTATTGTTGCTCTTCCTAAAGGCCCACTCTACTCTTTAGTGCCCACCCTCAGGATCCCGATAAAGTCAGGACTCACACTAGAGAACCCTATGTGCTCACCATGGCTTTAATCAATCACTCGTCTCTCCTCACACATACTTTTCTCCTCATCGAGATCAGCACTGACTATAGCTTTATAAAAATGTCTTTGCTAAGAACATTCTACCTTTTGTTACATGGGCATTGGCTATAGAACCAGACTTTTCTATGAGCATTTAGAACATGCTGTGGTTACCACAGGAATCCTATTTGCTTTGTGGAATTGTTTCTTGTACACCACTCCTAACCCACTGTCCCTCACTGGAGGAAGCAGTGGCCTACGCCAGGTCTGCCAATCAGCTATCCCTTTAGAAATACTGATTAGTCCAGGAGTGGGCATGAGGCCAAGAATGCCAATTAGAGTTCTGTCCTGGGTGGAAAATAAGAGATTGAGAGAGATAAAGGGTTCTTTTCTGCCTGGGTAGCTAAAGTGGGGAGATAAAAATCTGAAAATATAGGCAGTTTCCTTTCCCAGCTGTCAGCGGATGTCAATATATGGAACCAAAAGAGGAGGCCATACAAGTCAATGTAGCCCCATTGCCTTGTTTGACCTGAGGGCTTCCAAGTCACAGGCACCAATTTACTCCCTTCCTCTGCCTGCCCATTGAAAGTGTCGTGAATAGCCAGACACGGATGGTTCACACCTATAATTCTAGCTATTCCAGGGGTTGAGATCTGAGAACTGCAGTTCAAAGGTAGTCAGGGCAGGAAAGTCCATGAGACTTTTATTTCCAGTTAACCACCAAAAAGCCAGAAGTGGAGCTGTGGCTCAAGTGGTAGAATACTAGCTTTGAGCAGAAAAGCTAAGAAACAAAGGCCAGGCCCTGTGTTAAAGCCCCAGTTATGGCACACACACACACACACACACACACACACACACACACACACACACACACACACACACACACACACACACACATCTAATAATGGTTGAGTCCAGACCTCTGTGCACTGCACCAGTGATTTCCAGAAGACTCAACAGAAGTGGGTGGCAGCTCAGAAAGCTTTTGGCAGGCTCTCCATCACACCTGATGCACACAACCAAGACAGAATACTTTCCAGTGATGTCAGGGCCACTCTGCCCACAGAGAATTCCACACCGTGTCCCCGGAGGACAATACTCACTGCCACAATGCATCTGTCCCTCCTTAGGATAATAAATATACTACTTGCTCGTTCCTGTTCATGTAGAGAAATGTCAATCTCTGACTGAGATGTCTTCAGAACCTCTAGAATTACTGTCTCTGGTACTATCCCCTTTCAAAACAGGCCCTTGGTGAAGAGGTACTCTGCGGCCAAACTGAGAGTGTAATCTGATTTCAACATGGTAGAGAATAAAACTGCCAAGATCTAAAAAAATGAAAGCACCAAAGGTATGTCACAAGGTAAGGGATAGGTGCAGTCATTAATGCATGCCAAAATGAATTCTTACTGGCTAACTATGGATATGCTGGCTTCTCTATGCAAGGGTACCTTCAAAGCCACTGTCAACCAAGGGACCATTGCTTTCTGTAGAGCATTTCTAAGGTAATTGATGTTCCTTCTCCTCCAGGTCACCTTACACTCTCCTAACTTTCGAGCCCTTTTAGCAGTCATCCTGGACCCAAGTTGTGTGTGTACCAATGGGACTCAGACATACCACATCCACAATGCTACAGAATTCTCCCAGCAATTTATTCATTCACATGAGAAGCAATGGGGAATTCCCAAGTAATAACTCACCCCACAAGAACAAGGAGTTAAGCAGAAGAGGAGTGCCTAAACAAATCCGTATGTTCAGAGGAAGGGCGGTTCAGGCTGTAGCCCAGTGCCCGCCTATTTGATTTGTTTCCTGGCCAGCCTCCCTCTTAGGCTTATGCTGACATCCTAGGAAATGACAGAGCTTGAGTAAAAATAAAAACTAATTAATGCTGCTGACATTTTATGTGAAATCAGAGATTCTGTCCCAGAGCTTAACAAGAATTGTTTGTCCTCCTTTTGTCAAAATACTGCACAAAGCTGTATTTTGCAAAGCCTGAGAAATGTACCCATGCAGGTATATGGTAGTCAATCTCCAGTCTGTCCCAAGGATCCCTTCCTCTTGGCACACACACCTTTGAATAGTTCCCACCCACATTGTCTTAGGGTTCATCGGTGTGGCCAACAGAGTGCTGTAGTCATTATGGTCGGTCATTTCTAAGAAAAGGCACTGAGTTTCCTCTGTCTCTGAATCACCCACTCTGGGAAAGTCAGCCACTGTATGATAGGGACACATGTGAAGTCCCTATAGAGAAGCTCCTTTGGGAGGAAGTATGGGCTCCTGCCAATAGTCCTTGAGGAACTTGAGGCCTCCAGCCAATCACCATGCGAACCCATCTTGGAGATGGTTCTTCCTGCCTCAGCCAACATCTTCACAACCTCAGGAGGCAACCTTAGCCAGAACTATCCAACCCAGACATTTCAAGATTCCTGGCTCTCAATAACTGATGAGGTTAAAATACTACTTTAGCTGTCGGGTTTTGTGGTTATTAGTTATGCAGCAACAGGTAAAAATGTGGGTACCAGAGGTGAGGTGCTTTCATTTAAAATGCAAGATTGACTTTAGAACCAAGCAGGAGGTAGAAGATAGAAAAATTTCTCTGGAATCTTGAAGAGCTTAGACAGACCTATGGGGACATGAGGACCTTTGGGTGGCTGAAAATCAAGGAGAGTGAAGGCAACTTCCTTGGAATGGAAAAGAATACCATCCTTTCTGTTACTCTGTGGTGGGCAGATGAACAACATCATCACTTGTAATTATGTGGAGAGACAATATATCTATAAAGGACTGGATGTAGCTAAGGAGATTTCTAAAATATATATTTTAAAAATACCAGCTGGGTGCTTCTTACTGTTTATACTGAATCTTAGAGAAGATGGATCATTGAAAGGACTATGGCTAGGCCTCTTAAGAGGCTGTGATCTGAGAATTGAGGTCCAAAGCCAGCCCAGGCAGACAAATCTGAGAGACTCTTCTCTCCCATTAACCCACAAAAAGCCAGAAGTAGAGGAATAGTTCAAATGGTAGAAGTACCAGCATTGAACAAAAACAAATCAAAAAGCCAAATAGAACACAAGGCTCTAAATTCAAACCCCAGTAACCAGCACCAAAAATTAAAAATAAAAATACAATGAATTAATTAAACTTCCCAGCATTTTTCCAGCTGAGTTTTGAGTTGCTTTGAACCAGCAAATCCTTTCTACTTGCCATTGCCCACATTTTTCAATGGAAGTGTTTACAGGTGTCTATCCCAGTGCTGCATGCCAAGTGTGTGTTCAAAGATCTTCACATTTATCGAAATGGAAACAAGAGGAATCTTTCCTTTGTTATTGTTTTCTTCTCTTTTTGTCTTGCTTGTTCATTTATCTGTCTTTGAGAGGTGGTATTCAGTAGACACTATGTTGAAAATGAACTAAACAACTTGTAGATGGGGGTGGGAGGGAGAGAAGAAAGGGATGACATTGTCCAAAAAGAAATGTACTCTTTTTTTTGTCAGTTCTGGGGCTTGAACTCAGAGCCTGGGAACTGTCACTGAGCTTCTTTGTGCTCAAGGCTAGTGCTCTACCACTTGAGCCACAGTGCCACTTCTGGTTTTTTCTGAATAGTTTATTGCAGATGAAAGGCTCATGGACTTTGCTACCTAAGCTGGCTTCAAACTTGGATCCTCAGATCTCAGCCTCCTGAGTAGCTAGGATTGTACGTATGAGCCACCAATGTCCAGCTAAGAAATGTACTCTTTACCTGACCTATGTAACTATAAACCCTCTGTAAATAACCTTTATAATAAGAATAGGAGATATGAAATTTTTACATTTGGGAAGTAAAGAGTGAGTTTAGAAATTACATCTGAGGAGCCTCATCAGCTTCTGTTCAGATGAAGAAGTTCTGGAGTTCAAGTTGATGTTACGGTGGCAAGAGATCCGGGCACTCTTGAGAAAAGGTGAGTATATTTTGCATGTGGGAGGAATATAAATACTCCATAGGCAGACAGTAGATTGTGCTGGTTTTAAAATACCCACAGATTCTTTGTACTCCTTCCTTCAAGTGTTGGAAAGTAATTTTTCTCCCCTTGAGTATGGGCTAGTCTTGGTGACTTGATTTTAACAGAGACAATAAAGTGATGCTGGTCAATTGTGAATACTAGGTCATAAAAGGCCTCAGAGCATCTGCTTGCTTGCTCTCCTTTAGATCTTTCACCTAGAAGGTAGCTGGTACCATGACATGAAGACACTTGAACAGCCTGTGGAGCTCTCTACACAGTAGACCTGAGGCCTCATGCCAACACTCACTAGTGAGTGTTGGAAGTGGATAATGGAGCCTTGCCTCTGGTTAAGCCTTCATATCAATACCTTGACTGAGTAGAGACCCTGCATCAGCATGGCCCAGTTATATCACTCCTGAACCACCCCAACTATTGGCACCATAAAGTAATAAATTATATGAGAGAAGAACAAACTTTATTGTAAAACAACTGGTGTTTGCTGATTGCTTGTAACTACAGCATAATCTAGTCTTCACTAATTTAAAAATTAGGTTTACCTTATATTAAAGCACAAATGAAGCTCTCTCACACACAACAACAACCACAATCCTATAAAATACCTATGCTTCAAACGTACCTCAGAAAGGTTACAGTAATTCTGGGGTCCATTGCTAATGGAAACTTCCCCCATAATCAAGATCTCCTATACTTAAAGAGTAGTCTGAGCCAGGTGCTGGTGGGTCACGCCTGTAATCCTAGCAACTCAGGGGGCTGCAATCGAAGGATAGGGGTTCAAAGCCAGTCCAGGCAGGAAAGTCTGTGAGATTCTTATCTCCAATTCACCACCAAAAACAAAACAAAACAAAACAGAAGCAAAAACAAAAAATGGAAGTGGTGCTGTGGTTCAAAGTGGTAGAACAATAGCTTTGAGCAAAAGAGCTCAGGGAGGAAGCCCAGGCCCCGAGTTCAAACCCCACAACCAACCAAAAAAAAAGTCCATTCATTAAGCAGATGACATATTTATTCCCTGAGTGACTGCCTCTTGATCTCGCGTGAGCAGGAGACTCACTGGAAAGTCTGATCTCTACTTTCCCAGGTCCTAGCCCAGAGAGGCAGCTTCAGGGGCTCTGAAGAAGACCTTAGGAATCTTAATTTTAATAAACGCATCAGCAGATTCTGTTACAATTCATCTTCACACTATGCTTTTTAAATCTCCAGGCCAGATAATAGCAGGTACCCTACTGAGGTCCCTTAGCTTTCCGTAAAGCAGAAAAAGAATCAACAGGGCCCACTGGGGTGAAGCCTGCATGGGTATTGCAAGCCCGAAGACCCCTGAGGATTCAGGCGCTGCCTGTCCTTAATTGTAAGACCTTGGGCTAGTTACTTCACTCCCCTTGTCTTCGTTCCCACATTCATAACATGAATCTGGATCGTTCTGAGAACCCAATTAAATAGAGTTTTAAATTGTTTGCAGTAGAAAGCATCACTGCTCAGTAAATATAGATGCCATACATACGAGTCAGCATTATAGACAGAACCTCAAATAAGGAGTTTGAGCCAGGATCGAGCTCTACTACATAACGTCATGGTGAGGATTAAGAGAGATAAAGAAACGAGATGTGCTGTACATTTCTAATGTAACTCAGTGTTCACGTTCTCTAACCAGGCCACTGGGCTCCATACACATACTGCATCAAACAGGCTCATTCTGTGCTTGCAGGTTTGTCAACTACACTAAATTGTGCCACAAGGACCTAGTGTAGCTGATCAGGGATAAACAGGGCCCAGAGAGGCTCTCTAGTCCCTTACTCACTCATTTTACAAAAAAACTGAAGGATTTAAACATCTTGAAAAATTAAGGGATATGAGAGACCTCCACATCTAGTAAGCGGCCTTGAACTTGTTCTCAGCTCCCAGCCTTTTGCTTTCTCCTACTTGGCAGAATACTGCAGTTGGTATTTTTTTCATACATTTGGAAGGGGGTGAGGTGGAAAGCAGGCATTGAGAAAGAGATGCTTTAATCAAGGCAGACACAGAGGAGGCGTGGCTGTGTTGGGTTGGGTTTCTCAGGGAGTTCCAGGCCACTGACTGCACCAGGCTCCATGTCGCAGATGCGCTTTGCCACAGGGGTCCACGCACATGGCCTCTGTCACTATGGCAGAGTCTGGAGAAAAATGCCTGCTCTGCAACATGTTAGGGGCTGGGACATGTGTGGAAACTTCCTGGAGAGAGGGGCCAGCTTCCGTGCCTAGCTCCACTGGAGATGTGTGAAGAATGTATCGTGAAAGGTGGGGTTGCCCATAGCTATGTGCTTCTGACCATATAAAAATCATATTTATCGTGATGAACGTCAGGAAGTGACATGGCTGTTTTTGTTTTCATTTCCTTTTGTCATGTTTGGTTGTCTGTCTTTGGGAGGAGAAGGGGGAGGTACAGATGCAGAGGGACAAAGGTGAACAAATGCAGCAGTGGTACTCAGTAGACACTATGTAGAGAATGAACTATATAACTTGTGGGTGGGGATGAAAGGGGAAAACAGGAAGAGAGAGAGGGAAAAGGTGCTATGGTTCAAAGAGAAGTGTACTCTTTATCTGACTCGTGGAACTGTAAACCCTCTGTACATCATGTTTACAATAACAATAAATATGGCGGGGGGGGGGAACTGGGATGCCATATCAGAAAGCTCATGTGAATTTAAGTCACTTCAAACTTTCCTCTGATTACCACTGATTACTGTGTGATCTTGGGTCTTTCCCTTTGTCCCTGGCAGCCCATTTCCTCCTTGAGACCCCTCTCTGGAAGGAGAGTCTCGCTTTCTTTCATGGTTTCTCTTTCACTTTAAAACAAATTTACTCTGTTCACCTTTTCAAAAAAAAATTTTAAGGGGCTGGGAAGGTGGCTTCGTGGTAGAGTGCTTGCCTAGCATGCATGAAGCCCTGGGTTCCATTCCTCAGCACCACAAACACAGAAAAAGCCAGAAGTGGCGCTGCGACTCAAGAGGTAGAATGCTAGCCTTGAGCAAAAAAAGCTCAAGGACAGTGCCCAGGCCCTGAGTTCAAGCCCCAGGACGAGGAAAAAAAAATTTAATAAGTAAATGAACTAACACAACTAACTAGTTTGTCCTCAAGGACAATCTAGGCTGACCTGCTAATTTGATAGGTAAGGAGCTCAAAGTTTCACTTAAGTGAAATCCTGAAAGCAAGTGCAATACTACTACTAAAAGGCAACTGGCATATCCTCATGTCTAAGAACCAAACAAACTTGTTTCCAACACACACTGCTTTTCTGATCATCTGGGGAAGGTCAGTAGCATCCATCTGAGGGGCAGTGGGGTTTGTAAAGACAGTGGCAGAAGTATTCTCAATTCCCTCAAAAGAATGGTATCAATCGATGTCCTCAGGGAAGATGTCCAGGATGTAGATTGAGAGAGAGTCTGGGTGGAGCAGGGATGGAGAGTGCTCAGGAACTCTGAGTCTTCCTAGCCTTGCACACAGCTCCAGAGGAGGCCAAGGGCGGGGTGAGGGGGGGTGAGGGTTGGGGTGGAGGAGTTGGGGTAGGCGCATGTGGAGAGAGGAAGATGAATTGGCAGGCTCTGGGGATCCATCCCAAACATCCGGAACCCATTGCTCAAGCAGGGCACCGGGCTCCAAAGACATGCTGAGAGAAAGATGGTGAGGCTTTGTTTTATTTTTGGATTTTGCCAAATCAAAAGAATTTGGGAAATTGTGAGAACTGTTGTGCTGAAACACAGACTCTGCCAGGTTGGCGTGGGCCTGGTTATAAGTAATTCAATCTGAGGCAGGGAGGAGCTGCAAGCTACATGCACGCACACACTCCTTTCGCACACATACATTTTTCCTGCACAAGCCATGGTGCCTGAGAGGGTAGCCAAGGCTGTGGGTCCTGGGCCATTTACTCCCATATTTACTATAGGCCTCAGGCATTTAATAAACTTTGGAGACAACATGAGGAGCCCAGCAAAAGAGGTCCCTCTTCTCGGGGTACTTACGTTCTACTGGGCTACCCAACTGGATGGAAATACAGGTCTCTCCTCCTTTTCTGAGTCTCTGTAAGCAGACAAGAGTAGGATGGATTAGGAATGGTTCGAGACACACAGCCAATGTAAGGAGATGCAGGCAGTTCCTTTCCTACCAGCCCGCATAGGTCCTACTTTGGTTCATGCTCAGATGGTATCAGGGATTCCTTCATCTCAGGCAGGGGAGAGTCCTTCCCCAATATTTTGTTTCCAGTCCTGAGGCTTGAACTCAAGGCCTGGGTGCTGTCTCTGAACTTCTTATGCTCAAGGCTAGCACTCTATCACTTGAGCCACAACACCACTTACAGCTTTTTCTGAGTAGTTTATTGGAGATAAAAATCTCATGGCCTTTCCTGCCCAGGTTGGCTTCAAACTGTGATCCTCAGATCTCAGCCTCCTGAGTAGCTAGGATTAGAGGCATGAGCCACCGGTGCCCTGCTACCTTTCCCAGTCTTAAGGGTTGTATCTCAACAGGCCTAAAACATGATCATCTCATGACTCTTGATCAGTGGTTGGCTATGGAAGAAATTCCTTTGCTAAATAGAAGACAAACCTCTTTAGCTCTATCCCTTCTTGGGACATGGGCAAAATGGATGGAGATGTAGAAGCCCTTTCACAACCTGGAGGCAACACACCAGTAAGTTAAAATGGCAAAATAAAAAGAAAGAGCTCTGTACTGGACCTCACAGTACCGGATATGGACAGCCTTCCTCTATAGACTTGCCAGGAAAGAAATATGAAGAAAAAAGGTCCTGTCTGGTGAAACTGCATTTTATTGGGAATTTCTGCTACTTGCCACTGAGTGCATTCCTGAAACATCTGACAGAGGATACTATCAGTGTCATCTTGCAGGAGACAAGTAGAGCCCAATAGACTATATATTTCCCTAGGTGCTGAGAGTATAGTGGACAGACACAACCACTTCTCCCTAGAGGGACAATGAAACAACTTTGTAAAGAGGAAACACTTGCCAAATCATCCCCATCCCAATTTCTTGGTAGAATAGCATTTAAAGGAAACAATAAGATGGGATTTTAAAACCTGTGAATGTGTGTGTGTGTGTGTGTGTGTGTGTGTGTGTGTGTGTGTGTGTCACTGGGCACCATCAGCTTATGCCTTTAATCCTAGCTACTCAAGAGGCTGAGATCTGAGGGTCAAAGTTCAAAGCCAACCCAGGCAGGAAAGTCCCTGAGACTCTTAATCTCCAATTAACCACCAGAAAACCAGAGATGGTTCTGTGGCTCAAAGTGGTAGAGCGCTCACTTTGAACAAAAAGAGCTCAGGGACAGCACCCAGGCCCCATGAGTTCAAGCCCTATGACTGACAAAAAAAAAAATGTTTCTATGTCTTTAACATCCTGAAGTGAAATCTAGCTACTCACCAATCATAGAGCATCATATTAAGGAAACTACTTGGGCATCGCTTTTATTTGAAGTAGTCCCTGTGTCCCAGAGCTATGTCGAAGAATAAATGAATTTCATTCCTACTCTTAGAAAATATGCTTTGGGGGGAGGCTGGGAAGGGATGTGAAGGGTAAACAAAGGAGGAGGCTGCAATGCTTGATAAGAAATGTACTCATTATCTTGCCCATGTAATTGTAACCCCTCTGTATAGTATGTTCACAAAAAATAAAAATTAAAATTAAAAAAAGAAAATATGCTTCAACATTTGAGAAATATCACCTTATATTGTTCAATAATGTCATCAATTCTGAGGTGCACATGGTTTCATATTTATAACATCTCTACAATCATGATGTCCTTCAGAGAGCTAAGTATAGGATATTACTGGTCATATGTAAATTAAGCCTTTCTAGTATGGTGATTATTATTTTTTAATGATTATTATTATAATCTTCAGAGTCTTAATGAAACACGAAGTTATTTTGAAAGGACCACTTGAAGAATACCCTGGGCACAGAAATATCAAAAGCAACTAACCACCTCATTGTGTCCCAGAGAACTCTTTCCCAGGAACTCTTGTTTGTGGAACTCAAAAGTCTCTGATCAAGCTCCAGGCAAATTTTCCTAGGGAATTATCAGGTCTGAATGGTAAGAGTGTGTTTCTATGGCCTTAGCCGTTCATTTGTTTTTGTTTGTTTTTTTTCTAAGAGAAGTTTTAGGTTCATAACACAACTGAAAAGAGGTATAAAGATTTCCCAGAGTTGGGGCTGGGAAGGTGGCTCAGTGGTAGAGCGCTTGCCTTTCATGCCTGAGGCCCTGGGTTCGATTTCTCAGCACCACTTAAGCAAAAAGAAAAAAGCCGGAAGTGGCGCTGTGGCTCAAGTGGTAGAGCGCTAGCCTTGAGCTGAAGAGCTGAGGGACAGCGCCCAGGCCCAGAGTTCAGGCCCCAAGACTGGACCCAAAAAAAAAAAAAAAAAAAAAGATTTCCCATAGTTGTCCTGCCCCTACACATGCATAATCTCCCGACTTTCAACATCCACAGCACAGAGACATGCTTGTTTTTACCATCAATAAACCTACATTGACACCTCATCACAGCCTGAGAGTCATAATTTACAAGAGAACTGTAAATTCTGTGGGGTTTGATGAAATGTGTAATAACCTGTATCTATCACTGTCAGGGAATCACCCTCTGTACTGTGTTTCTTGCTCCCTCCCTGATCCCTGACCCTGGCAACTGATTATCTTGTCTCCACAATTTTTCCTTTGCCAGGGTGCCTTTCAGTTAGAATCATACAGTACATGGCTCTTTCATTCAGGAATAGGTATTTTAGGTGACTCCTTGTCTTCCCACGTCAGGTTAGCTTATTTCTTTTCAGTGTTGAATAATGTCCCATTGTCTGGGATGTACTATTTATTTTATTTATCCACTCATGTCCTCTGAAGGACAGGTTGACTGCTTCCAAGTTTGGGTAATTATGAATAAAGCTGGTATCCTAACAACTGTGCACAGGGTTTCTTTTGTTTTGCTTTTTGGTTAGGAGTTTGGGCGGGGGTGGGGTGGGGGAGTTGTTTGGTTTGGTTTGGTTTGGAGGCCGTTTTTGAGTAAATCCTTAGAAGCCTGGATGCTGGATCACACAGTAAGAGTGAGTTTAATTTCACAAGAAAGTTTCACCCTGTCTTTCCAATTTGTCTTGCCATTTTGCATTTGCCCAGCAATGAAGGAGAGTTCCTGTTGCTCCATATCCTCACCACCATGTGATAGTGTCAGTTTTCTGGATTTTGGTCATTCTCATAGGTGCGTGGTGATCACTTACTGTTAATCACGTGCACTTTCCTACATAAAACGCTAAGCACCTCCTCACACACCCGGGTGCCACCTGCACATCTGGTGAAGGGTCTGTTAAGTCTTTGGCCCATTTTAAAAAATCAGCTTGTTTATTTTTTTTATTGCTGAATTGAAGAGTTCTTTGTATATCCTGGATAACTGTCTGAGTGATGTGTCCTTTGAAAATATTTCCTCCCTGTCTGTGATTTGTCTTCTCATTCTCTGGACATTGTCTTCCACCAAGTAGAAGTATCTCATTTTAATGAAATCCAGCTTACCCATTAATTCTTCTATGGATCAAGCCTTGGTGTTGTACCTAAAAAGTCATCATTACACTCAAGGATGCCAACATTTTCTTCTGTCACCTTCTAGAAGTTTTATCATTTGAAGTTAATTTTGTGAAGGGCTATGAGGCTTCTCTTTCTCTTTCTCTCTGTCTCTCTCTCTTCACACACACACACACACATACACACACACACACACACACACATATTTTCTGGTTGTGAGGCTTGAACTCTGGGCCTGGACACTGTCCTTCAGCTCTTCAGCTCAAGGCTAGTGCTCTACCACTTGAGCCACAGCACCACTTCTGGTTTTCTGGTGGTTTATTGGAGATAAGAGTCTCCAATACACTTTCCTGCCTGGGCTGGCTTTGAACCATGATCCTTGGATCTCAGCCTCCTGAGTAGCTAGGATTAGAGGCATGAGTCACCAATGCCAAGCCTCTCTCTATATTTTAATGTGGGAGACCAGTCATTCCAAATCCAATTATTGAAAGGTTGTTTGATAGTTGTTTTATGAAGTACAGGGAAGTCCTGAGATCTGAATTTGGGACCTTCTGCTTGGTAGGTAGATAATCTACCCATTAAAGCCAAGCCCATCCCTTTCTGCTAGTTATTTTTTTTTCACTTATGATTCTTTTTATTTTTGTAAAGGTGATGTATAGAGGGGTTTCAGTTACATAGTAAGGAAATGAGTACAATTTTTATTGAACATTGTTACCCCCTCCTTTGTTTTCTCTCACTTTCCCTCCCTCCCCCCTCTCGCCTCTCCCCCGCAAGTTGTAAAGTTCATTTCCTACTTAGCATCTTATGAGTATCGCTGTTGCATTGGTTCACCCTTTGTCCTTTGTCTCACCATTTCTGTGATTCCCCTTCCCATCCAATAACCTTATCTACAATACAAAGGGTACTGAAACCAAAAACAGTGACAATGGGGAGGGGGTAAATCAAAGGAGAAAGAAAAAATGAAAGAAAAAAACTAACTGCATGTAGTACACTAAGAAAAAAACCTCTTGTTCCCATATCTTGGAATTGATTTCGATTAGCATCATTACAAGGTCATAGGTACATAACAGCTAGTTATTTTTCAAATAGAGTTTTACATTTATACCTAGACAAACTGGACTTCAGTGCTCCTATTTATAGCAGGGATTATAGACACACAACATTATACTCAGCTTCTATTATTTTTTAATTTCATGTTATTCACATGCTTGCAGGTCATATAGTGAGTGAGGACACCCAGGCAGAATGACGTGAAGGGCTTTCCCAAGAAAAGGTTCCCCAGTGGGAGTGGTGAGAAGGTCCCTGACCTCCATGAGGACCAGATTGGAGACTCAAGGACAGATACGTTTCTCCAGCCCCTTCAATGGCAGAGGTGTGATAGGGCTGCTAGGCCTCCTCCAGCCTCCTGTGCACACTGCATTTCTAGAATCCCCAGCAGGGCTGGAGCCAATAAAAATAAGCAGTTGGGAGGGAGGGGGATTGCAGCTTACAGAACTTGGGTTGACACTAGGAAGGAGAGACTTGTGATTTTCTGATAGGAGAGGCAGAGAAGAGCTACAGTTAAGAGAAGCAGGAGAGTTTTCAGCTCTAGTAGGTGAAATGAGCCATACAAGTGAAGTTATGAGTACTAACTCCTCCTAATTGTTGATAACACAACACTATGATCGTAGCAGCCAGCATTTGTCAAGTGTCTGTTGCATGTGAAGGCACAGATTCTGAACTAGGCATGAATGAGCTCCATCTACCCTGTCAGGAAGAAACAACAGTGGTGCCACTGACAGCTCTGAGATGTAGATCAACTTACCTGTGATTATAAGCCTGGCACCCAGGAGGGCTCAGGTTCAAACTCAACTTGGTTTATTCCAGTGCCTCGGCTAATCACCACTCATGATTGAAAATGGAGTTTCTTCTGTGCAAAGGCACTGTTGTTTCTAGCTGGGAGGGTACAGTTGAGCACGTGGATGCAACAGAATCTCTCCTGAGTTCCATGAGCAATGTCAAGGGCTGGCCGAGTGCTACCCTCAGGATGTATTAGTCAGATCAGGCTGCTGTGACAAAATATCATGGAATGGGTGGCTGATAGGACAGACATCTATTTGCTCAATAGTCTGGAGGCTGGAAAGCCACAGCCAAGGTCTGGCAGGGTTCTGTTTTCTAATGAGGCCCTTCTTCCCAGTCCACAGAAGATTGCCCTCTCATTGTGCCCTTGCTTGAGGTAGAAAGGGAAAGACCGTGGGTCCATTGGATCAGGGACCCACCCTCATGACTTCATTTAAACTTAGCTACCTCCAGATCTGGTCCCAATAGGGGCTGGGCTTCCACATGTGAATATGGAGCAAGACGCAATTCAATTCATGGTAACTGGATAGGCTATTCTTTAACAGAATCTCTCTCTCTCTCTCTCTCTCTCTCTCTCTCTCTCTCTCTCTCTCTCTCACACACACACACACACACACACACACACACACACACACACACACACATGTTCTCTGTCTTCTTGTGATGTTCTACATCATCTCAGAACTCTGCCAGCAGGAAGGCCATCACCAGATGTGCCCCTAGATCGACCTTGTCCCTCCAGAATTAAATCAAAATAAACCTCTTTATTTAAAAAAAAGGAAGAAGAATGAAACTTTCCATGAATATCTATTCCTAAGTATCTCCAAGATCCCCGAATTTTAGATCTAAGAAGAATCAAGGGGTTGGAGATATGGCTCATTCGGTAGAGCACTGGGCCAATGAGCACAAGCATCAGGTACTGAGTTCGAGTCCCAGTCTCCGACCAGAAAAAGGAAAAGAAGAATCAAGCCCAAATGTATCATCATGAGTATATACAAGCCAGATTCAGAAGAGGAATTGGCTGGAAGCCCACACAGCTCCCTAATGACGGAGCTGAAGTCGAAACTGAGACTTGTGATCCAGTGGTGTCCTGGCCCTTGTGCTAAGTCTTGGAATGATCATGACAGTAACGATGATGGTGCTGATGATGGTCATTCAAGTCTTTACTATGTGCGAAGCGCTGTAGAGTTCACTTTATAGAAACAGCTGTATTTAACCTTCCCAGTAACCCCGTGTCTGGGATATTCACCATGAATACAGAGGCAGAAGCTGAGGCACGCTACAGAAGCTCACAGAGCCAGATGGTGGTGGAGCCTGGATACCCACCGTCTCAGCTCCTTTGGCATCACTATGCTGTTTCTCCACAGAACAAGTAGGCACCCAAGGGAAGCCCAAGAAGGTGTCCCTAGGGCTCTGAGCCAAGACTTTGAGCCAAGTCAAAGTCATAGACACTCGGGGCTGCTGGAGTGACAGGAAGAAGAAAAGAAAGGGAAGTTAAGAGACAGGAGCCAGGCCTAACCAGCTTTCCAACACGCCCTAAGGGATCTCCCTTTCCATCTGCCTTAACCTAGAAGCTGAGGCTGTTTGTTTGTTATCTATTGTCTTGGCCTGGGAGTTCTCCACTCCTTTATCAGTAGGTAAGCTAGGCTGGCACACAAGGACAAACCAATGCCAGCCCACCTCTGCCGACCTCCAGCTGCAAAGGAAATGAACTTGACTGTTCTGCCATCCTCACTGGGCTTAAGTCAGGGGGGAGCCCCCAAGGGACTGGGGCAAGGCTACCTGTCAAGCTGCTGATGGGGGATGGAAGGCTTGAGAGAGCAAAGGAAGGTGTTTGCAGGAGAAAGGTGAACAGCTGGCTTCAGCCCAAGAATGACAAAGGCGCCTGGCGCCCGCTGCCCTTTGTTTCCTTGGGGAGATGGGGTGGGGGGAATGGGGGGGGAGGACACAATACCCAGGCACTGTCAGGAAGTGACACTGAAACACCATCCCCTTGTACCTCGTTCAGCCTCTGGCAAAAGGAGGTTCCTGGAGGGAATATTTTTAGTTTGACAAATGAAAGCCTGGGACTGAGGACAGGAGGGATTAAGGGAGCTCTTCTCTGACACTCCTGGAGACGGGGAGATGATGAGTCAGATACAGCGGGCTTAGGCGCGACTTGGAAAGACATTCCTCAGACATGAGCTGAGGCGGCCGCTGGAATTCCTCCTGCTGGCTGCCTGCCGGCCCTGGGCGGGAGGAGGGGCCGGCTGGGAGCAGCTCCTCTCCTCCGCCCTCCCCTTGGCACACTGCTGGACAGAGGCTTTGGGAGATCAAAGCAGCCGCCGGAGTGGCTTTCCGGAACTGGGAATCAGAAGAGCTGGGTTCGAGTCCATTTCCTGGCTGTGATGGGAGCTGTCCTCATTTCTCCCTCCGAACTTCAGCTTCTTCATCTGTAATCTGGGAATCCTGGACTGCCTTGGAATGCTGAGGATGAAAGCCGTAGCTTTGAAAAAGGCACCGAGGGGCTGGGAAGGTGGCTCAGTGGTAGAGCACTTGCCTCGCATGCATGAGGCCCTGGGTTCGATTCCTCAGCACCACATAAGCAAAAAAAGCTGGAAGTGGTGCTGTGGCTCAAGTGGTTGAGCACTAGGCTTGAGCTGAAGAGTGTAGGGACAGTGCCCAGGCCCAGAGTTCAAGCCCCACAACTGAGAAAGAAAGAAAGAAAGAAAGAAAGAAAGAAAGAAAGAAAGAAAGAAAGAAAGAAAGAAAGAAAGAAAGAAAGAAAGAAAGAGAGAGAGAGAAAGAAAGAAGGAAGGGAAAGAAAGAAGGAAGGGAAAGAAAGAAAGAAAAGGCACTGAGAAGGCAGAGCTGTAAAGACAGCACAAACTCACAGACATGTACCCCAAATCTCACAGTGTGATGATAACCAGGGCCTAAGGAGTACCCCTAACCAATAGTAGATGGGCTCTCTGCAACTCTGAAGCCCCATCTCTTGTCTCTGTTAGAGATCCACTAGCTGGGCCGGTGACAGAAAGGTGGAGGCCATGCACCTCACCAGGCATCAATCCAAGAGACTCAGAGAGAAGGGAAGAGCTCAGGTGGTGGAGAAGGGACAGGGCGCACCAGAAGCTGGGGTGCAGAGCCAGAGCATAGACATAGCAGCAGGTAGAAGTAGCAGAGGACACTGCCCAGCTGGAGCCCCACTGGGACCCCCCTCCCCCCAGAAGATTCATGACTAGGTAGTAGATCAGGGGGCAGATAGGGAGGGGTCGCTCATTAAAGTCTGAACACCAATAGGTGTAATCCTGGCTACTCAGGAGGCTCAGATCTGAGGCTCTCCATTCAAAGCCAGCCCAGGCAGGATAGTATGTGAGAATTTCATCTCCAACTAACCAGAAAAAAAAAAAAAAAGCCAGAAGCTTTGTCCTCAAGTACTAGAGTGCTCCTTGAGTAAAATAAGCTAAGGAACAGCACCCAGGCCCTGATTTTAACCCCCAACTCCACCCACCACACACACACACATACACACACACACACACACACACACACACACACACACACACACACACACACACAAAGCAGAACCTGCTCACTTGGTAAGAAGAGAGAATGAGGTAATTAACAGTGCCTAGATTCCATAGATGGCTAATTTCTCATTTCCCAAGCAGCTAGCTTGGGTGGGTACTCCCCGGGACTCAGCACTAAGTCACTGAGTGAATTCTACCCCAAAAATGTAAACCTACAATGAGCCACCCACCCCATAGGCCACCACATGGCCCACAAAGTGTCACTGGGCCTCAAGTTGAATTGAATATTAAAAGACCATCCATATGTGTTGTCTCTCAAAAGTGCCAGGAGTTGGGGGGTGGAGGTTAATTGCTAAAATTAGTGTCATTTCCCTCATTAGCATCTGCTTCTTGAGAAGGTGATTTATATCCAGAGAATGAGCCCCTCCTGGAACTTGAACTCTAATCCAAGGACTGAAAGGTTGGTTTAGGGGACAGGACATGGCTATATCAGCTGCCTCACCAGTTTCCCTTGAATAGGGGCTCTGAGATGTACAGGTCTTCCCTAAGAGGCAGGCCCTGGGGCTAACAAGTGAGTGGCATCCTAGCTTTTTTTAAAGTTGATCTGCATCTCAGCCTGTCCTGATTCTTTGCCCACTGGGACCTGACTCTCAGCCCTACCACTGCTCAGCTACTTGGGTTCCAAGCACATTTCCTTCAAGACTCGCAAATTCCTTACCTGTAAACGATGATCCTCATAGTAGCAACTTCATAGGATTGTGATGCCAAGTAATCAGCTTCAATTGGCATACGCTCCACTTGTTTTTCACCTGATGAATTTCTCCATCTTTACCAAAAGGCTTCTAGCACCCACCTCACAGAGCTGTGCAAACAGTCCCTATGTTAAATATGTTGAGACTTCAAGAAACACTCAGAAAACACCAAATACTACAAATGCTCTCCTCTCTCTCTCTCTTCTCTCTCTCTCTCTTTCTCTCTCTCTCTGTCCCCCCTCTCTTCTTCCTGTCACTCATGTGTTTCTTCAGTGTTTTTTCTAAAAACCCATCTCCTCCCTATCAAGTATGTCTAGAAGCATGCTACAAACAAAGCTCAGTCCCTTAGCCAGGTGCTGGTAGTTCACACCTGTAATCCTTGCTATTCAAGAGGCTGAGATCTGAGGATGGCAGTCCAAAGCCAACCCAGGCACTAAAGTCCATGAGACTCTTCTCTCCAATAAACTATTCAGAAAAAGCCAGAAGTGGTACTGTGGCTCAAGGGATACAGCACTAGCCTTGAGCAAAAAAAGAACTCAGGGACAGCACCCAGGCCCTGAGTTCAAGCCTTAGGACAAAAAAAAAAAAGCCTTATGAGTTGCTGTTTGATATTTTATGGAATGGGGAGACTGAGGCCAAAGACAAAAGACAAAAAATAATAAAAATAAGAGAAGGACCAGCTGGGAAACAAGACGCTCGCTCTGGGGCTGCGGAGCACCATACTTTACTGTTCACAGTCCACTTCTCCGCTTGGGCTTCCTTCCTGCCAGTCTTTGAACATGCTCACATGCGGGCTCTTTTACTTGACCCTTTCCTCAAACCAATCCTATGAAGATGAAAAGCCAGGGCCGTGGGACAAAATAGAAGGGACAGAAATTTAGCCCCCAGACCATAAGAGAGCCACAACAAGCAGGCGCACAGCACCCGCCTTTGCAGAGCCCAGACCCAGCTCAGCCGTAACACAAGCCATGGGGAGTCATTAGGGTGAGGAGCCTCGGAGCCTTGACTTCCTGGGACTGGTGGGTGTCTATGGGCCTTGAAAGCTCAGGGAATTAGGCCAGTGTACTGCTGCTAGGCTACCCAGCCCTGGCATCCCAAAAGTAGACCACCTCCCCCACCTGAGTGTTTTCCAAAGCATCAACATGAGCAATGGAATGTTGGTGGTAGTGGTAGTGATGGTGGTGGTGGTTGTGGAGCCTGAACTCTGGGCCTGGGTGCTGCCCCTCAGCTCTTCAGCTCAAGGCTAGCACTCTACCACTTAAGCCACAGCACCACTTCCGGCTTTTTCTGCTTATATGGTACTGAGGAATCGAACCCAGGGCCTTATGCATGTGAGGCAAGCACTCTACCACTGAGCCACCTTCCCAGCCTGAGCCAGGGAATTTTTAAAGCTGAAATTACTTTGAAAAAAAAATCATCTCTGAACTTTGATTTGGGCTTTCTAAGGAATTACACAATTTGAGTTCTCCCTCGAATCTACCATATTTCAGTTAATCCATTTGTATACACTTGCATACCACTCAATGCATTTACTTATCAGAATGTAAGCTAAAGCAAACTTCCACATATAAGGGAAAACTTTTGTCTCTCTAGGCCTGACTTACCTCACTTTTTCCAAGTCTTTCCATTTCTTTACAAATGGTTCAATATCGTTCTTTCTAGTGGATGAATAAAAATTCCATTGTGTGTGTGTATCACATTTTCTTGATCCAGTCATCCATTGAGAGGCCCAGTAAATAAGTACTCAAAAGGGATGGGGTGGGGTCCAGGGGAACAGGGTAGATGAATGAAGAGGAGGAAAACAAAGACAAGAATCCAATGTATAATACTACCAGATTAAGAGTGAGGGAAGGAATTGGGCAAGTGGAGGGATGGGTAAGAATGTTGAAGGGGGGGGGGGCTGGGAAGGTGGCTCAGTGGTAGAGCGCTTGCCTTGCATGCATGAGGCCCTGGGTTGGATTCCTCAGCACCACATAAGCAAAAAGAAAAAAGCCGGAAGTGGCGCTGTGACTCAAGTGGTAGAGCGCTAGCCTTGAGCTGAAGAGCTGAGGGACAGCGCCCAGGCCCAGAGTTCAGGCCCCATGACCGGACCCCCCCCCAAAAAAAATGAATGTTGAACAGGACGACATTGATCAAGATATAGTGCATTCATCAACTGCTTTGTTAAATGGAAACTCCTCTGTACAACTACTTAGAGATAATAAGAAAGAAAACCAATGTGAACAAAGATGATGAATTAAATTTACAAAGTATAACTGCAATGTTTTTAAAGTCATCTCTGATTTCAAAGGTTGGCAAGCCTGTCCCTACCAGCCCACCCCACCAGAACAACTAAACCCATGACAAGAGTCTGCCCTGGCCACCCAGCACCAACCATAGAGGAGGAAAAATGGCATTGCTAGCCTGTCAGTTGGGGAGCACTCAGAAATCCTTCCTGGCTTAACGCACGTCCCCAACGGTGTGTCAAAATGTTCCATGTCCAGAACTGCTAGATCTTCCCAGCAAATCTCTCGCCTCCTCCTCCACTCACTCCTGCAGGGAGTCTCAAGCTCCAAGGAGATGGTCAGTGGCCGATGGCCTCTTGGAGAAGGTCTGTGGTATTCACTGCCTGCTGGTGTTACAGGGCAATGCTTCGGCAGCACTGATTGAGCTCAGGACCTTGCACAGGTTAGGCAAGCACTCTACCACTGAGCCACCTCCCCAGCCCTTCCTTTTGTGAGACAAGGTCTTGCTATGTAGTTCCCAACTGGCTTGAAACTCATTCCATATAGCCAGGCTGCTCTGATACTCAAGATCCTCCTGCCACCACTGCCCAAATGCTATGATTATAGGCATGCACCACCACGCCAGGGCAGGCCACTCTCATCCTTTAAAATAAGCCAGAAATGTTGGTGAATGGTCCCAGCACCTTGGAAGCAGTGGCAGGAGAATCACAAGTTCAAAGCCAGCTTGGGCTACATAATGAAACCCTGTCTTATCTATTACAAAGAACTCATCCATTAGAAAGCATGATATTGATGCTGGCATGGTGGCTCATGCCTGTAATCCTAGCTACTCAGGAGGCTGAGATCTAAGGATCATGGTTCAAAGCCAGCCCAGTCAGGAAAGTCTGTGAGACTCTTATCACCAATAAACCACCAGAAAACCAGAAGTGGTGCTGTGGCTCAAGTGGTAGAGCACTTGCCTTGAGCTGAAGAGCTGAGGGACAGCGCCCAGGCCCAGAGTTCAAGCCCCACAACTGACAACAACAACAACAACAAAAAAGCGATATTGTACCATCCGTAAGACAATGGAAACGGAAGTGGTGCTGTGGCTCAAGTGGTAGAGTACTATTCTTGAGCTGAAGAGCTGAGGGACAGTGCCCAGACCCAGAGTTCAGGCCCCATGACTGGACCAAAAAAAAAAAAAAAGACAATGGAAAGATTTGGGGGAAAATTTATAGTAAATGAAATAAGCGAGACCCAGAGAAACATAGGCTGCATGGTTTCCCTCATTGGTAATAGATATAATGTACCTATAAATCTAGACATAAATATGCTGGGTGGTATGAATTGACTTAAGAATTCTACAGAGAACTCAAATAGTGTAATTTTTTTTTTGGGGGGGGTCCGGTCACAGGGCCTGAACTCTGGGCCTAAGCGCTGTCCCTCAGCTCTTCAGCTCAAGGCAAGCACGGTACCATTGAGCCACCTTCCCAGCCCAATAGTGTAAATTTTTAAGAAAGATTAGGTCAAAGCCCAACAAAATCAATACTAGGAAATGGGTACATCCACAGTCGCTTTAACGTATGAACTACTTTCTATACTTGAGTTGCTCAAACATGATCTTTAGCATCAAGCAATGACCACATTAGAAGACCCATCACCACCATTTCACAGACAGATCACCTGATTTATCCATCAGGTTCTGTGAGACGAAAGCCCAAGGCCACCCTTACCTCTACCCTTGATTTCCAGCC
Organism: Dipodomys merriami; assembly: GCF_024711535.1. Lineage (NCBI taxonomy): Eukaryota > Metazoa > Chordata > Mammalia > Rodentia > Heteromyidae > Dipodomys > Dipodomys merriami. Next base: position 11,771,009 of record NW_027205826.1, on the reverse strand, counting down.
CTTAGCATCGTCAGGACACAGCCTCCCCTCAGAGACCTGTTGCGTTCTACTGAACTTTTCATTTGCAGAACTCTTTGAGTCCTAAGATGACAACGTATGAATGGAAGGCTGTAACTACCTAACTGCCAACCGCTAGCCCATGGAGACCATGTGCAGGGGCCATTCTGGGGGCTCCCTGGATTCCTAACTCCTCCACACAGAGCCCACAGTTGCCCACCTTGGGGATGAGACCCATCAAGGTGATAGAATGAGTCCACCAGTCCAGTGCTGGTGGGTAAGCAGGGTCCATGATGGGCTCTAGGATTAGAAACAGGAGTCAGCGAGGAAGGAATGGGAGAGACCGTGTGTCGCGTGCGGTTTGCTCAGATGTTGCAGTGAATTCCCCAGTCCCTGCAAGACCAGATTATTTCCTGGCAAATGATGAAGCAGAGGGGCCAGTTGCTCCTCCGGTGACATCTTATTTCTGCCTTTTCCAGGCCCCTACACGGGGTCCCTGTGCATTCCTAGTGACATCACCTCAGCTCCCAAATGAAGCTCTGTCATGGGGTCAGGGGAGGGGGGAGAGGAGGGAGAAGGGGGGACAGAACCAGGGGAGTGCTGAGGATGGATGACAGGGTGACAGACTGCCTCTTAGCACCATCCCAGCCCCAGCTCCTTAGCTCTAACCTGGTGATCAATCCATCGATTGAGAGGGTCTCCAAGCAAGGTCACTTCACCATGATCAGAAAGTGGATGCCAAGGCCTGAAATGCCCAGGCTAGAGAGGAAAAATAATCCAACTAAATAAATCAATTACCAAAGAGAGCAGCAACCACAGTCTGCCAAGAAACTTAATCCCAAATGTGGAGCGTTGGGGGGGGAGGGAGGGGGCGGGCGCTGAGGGACAGGGAGGACTGAGGGTCTGAAAAGATTTAATTGGTGATAGGGCCCTAGGAATATGTAAATAAATGCGTAGTTTCTGTCCTAAAAGGAGAAACAGATGCCAAGGTCTCCAAGCTGAGTTTTCATATGAAAATCACTAAGACTGGGAGAATGCCATTTAAAATGTATATAATTCGATTGTTATCTCTTATGGGGGTGTTCGGGGAGGGGGGACTCTTGCCCTTGCCCAGGTTTCCTTTTACAGCAGGCCCCTCTTCAGTGCAAGACCCAAGACTCCTTCCTCTGTACCCCCTTTCCCCTCCTGCTCCAAAGCCCTGGGGTTAGTGGCTGGGATGGAAGGAAGTATGCTGACTTCCGTGGCGGGGAGGAAGGGGGTCTGGTCCCGAAAGCCTGTGGCTAAACCTTCAACTCCTAGATCACATCTAAATAAGGTTAACAAGATCCAAGTCCAGCCTCTGCTGATTAACGTCCAGGGACCAGGGCATCCAGAAACAAGTTCCTCAATTCATCCCAGGCAGCCAAACTTGTAGGCTCAGGCTGAGTCTTAGGTCAATCTCCCATAGGTTTGACGAGGTCTGTCTCCACAAAGATTTTGTTTTTAATGTTTGCTATTTTTTAAAAACTACTTGGCACTATACAAGACACTGGATTCTTCTTCCCAATAGCAAGTCCTTCTAGAAACTCTCCAGGATGGCAGATGTCATGGACACCTTGCAGGGCAAAGCGGCTCACAGCTACACAGAGGATCAGGTGCCCTAGTACACATCTCACTGATGACATCAGAACAGCGTCATCCTTGGTTGACACCTGATAGACCACAATACAAATATACAAGCACCATGGTAGATAGGGGAAGGAATCTGGTATTTTCTAAGAATCTTCCTTCTGCAAAGCCCTTTATAGAATCATTTTATTTATGAGCACCATTCTGATCTAGTATTCTATTCTATTCTATTCCTATTCTGGTCTGTTCTATTCCTCTCTGTTCTCTTTGCTCGCTTCTCTTCTGTTCTGTTCCATTCCTCTGCCTGCCTCTTCCTCAGGGACACAGCCCTGTCTGTGGGTCACAACACTACTTGACCAGTGTATCCAGGGTCCGTGTGGATTAATCAGGTACTCCACTTTCTTCCGAATAATCAAAAATAAAATAGAAATCATTGGATTCTTTCCAGACATTTTCTATGTGCTCCTTGAGAAAAGGAAGAAATTGGGAAAGTCAAGAGGGATAAAGAAAGAACATCCTCATGAATGGTAATGAGTCCTCACAGAAGAATCAGATTAGAAGGAGACCATGAAGTAGCCCAGACTACCTAAAGACTGCAAAGCATCATGGGGTAAAAAGCAATCTAGAATCATCAGCTTGGACCAAGAGACGTGGCCCAATATAAGAACTGAAGAGCCTCAAAAGATGAAAACGCACAGGATGCCAAAAAAAAAAGCAAGCATTCAGGTAACTCATCCCAAAGGCTTCCCCAGGGACACAAAGCTATTCAACTAAAATCTGATGTTGGACCCTGAGGGGTCTTGAGGGTTGAGGACAAGTTACTGACTACAGGAGTCGGGGTAGGGGGGTTGCCATGGGGAACCTACAAGTTCAGGTACACCCAGACTTGTAACCCAGTGAAAGAGGTTAGGTTTAAATACAGATACTCAGCTCCTTGCCAGTGGTTCATGCCTATAATCCTAGTTACTTTAGAACCTGAGATCTAAGGATTACAGTTCGAAGCCAACCAAGGCAGAAAAGTCTGTGAGACTCTTTAATTAGCCAGCAACGCCCCCCCAAAAAAATAACAAGGCAAAAAGTGGAGCTGTGGTTCAAGTGGTAGAACACCAGCCTTGAGCAAGAAAGCTAAGTAACAGTGTCCAGGTTCTGAGTTCAAGCCTCAGATCTGGCACACACACACACACACACACACACACACACACACACACACACTCCAGATACTTGACCCCAGAGTTCATTCTCTGAACCTTAATGCATGAGGTACCACCTTACCTATAAAATGAAGAGAGTACTGCTATGCCTTACCCCAGGCTGCTCTGAAGTTAGGCAATAACCCACTCACCATTTCTCACACATCCTAGAGCACGTACAGAAGATTCCACAACAGCCAAGAGGGGCCTGTGACTGCAACAGAGGGGACACGTTCCTACTCCCCACCTTCTCCCAGGGTGGCGGTAGCTGAGCAATCACTCTGCAAAACAACTATCAGTGTTCTTACCCCATTACGTGACACGGGCTCTCCCACGCCACAGCCCTGTTCTTTACTGTTTCATGTCTGTGTCTCCAGTCCCCACTGTCAACACAAGCCAGTGTGCATCTCTGGAAAGTAGCTGAACTTCTCACAGGTCAGACCTCTCTTCCCTTGCCCCCTCCCTACCCCTGCCCCCCAGAATCACAAGATTTCAACTCAAACAGATCTCAACACTTGTTTCCATTTCGGGCCTGCACAGGATGCAGATAATAACTACCTTGGGCAATTTTGGAGCTCTAATAAGATGAACTATGAACTTAGGCTGATAACAACTCCCATGGACTGGCAATTCTTATGCAGTCTGACAAGTTTTTATGTTTTTGGTTTTTTTTTTTTTCTTGAGCAATTGGTTTTCCCCTCCAAAAAAAAAAAAAGTATAACTATATGCTGAGCCAACAGCACCACCTGGTGGTCAGACTAAGATCTGGCACATGTTCCTGGGGATTTTGTGCTTTCTTAGTCTGGTCAGAAAGAGGCTCACATCACAAAAAGAGAATTACTCCTCCTCAAAAGGGACCTGATTGTGGAAGTGAACATACATTGCTTGTAATTCATCCCTGAAGGAAGAAACTCTAGTTGTGGCTAAAAAGGTGAAACACCAGTTCCAATCGTAAGACATTTACTTCCCTGGGCCTGTTTTCGCATCTGTTCAATTAAAACAATACCTTATTTGTAGATACGCATAATGAAATAAATATAAGTCCCATGACAAACATAGCAAACACTAAAGACTTTTTTTTTAGTACAGTCCTTCCTGGGGCTTGAACTCAGGACTGGGGCCTGGGTGCTGTCCCTGATCTTTTTTTTTTTTTTTTTTTTTGGCTAGTCCTGGGGCTTGAACTCAGGGCCTGGGCCTTGTCCCTGAGCTACTTTTGCTCAAGGCTAGCACTCTACCACTTGAGCCACAGCACCACTTCCAGCTTTTTCTGCATCTGAGGAATCAAATCTAGGGTTTCATGCATGCTAGGCAAGCACTCTACCACTGAGCCACATCCCCAACACCACCACCCCACATCTTCTTTTGCTCAAAGCTAGCACTCTACCACTTGGCCACAGCTCTACTTAAGGTTTTTTGGTAGTGTGGCGCAGATAAGACTCTCATGGATTTTCCTGTTGGGGCTAGCTTCAAATTACCATCCTCAGATCTCAGCCTCCTGAGTAGCTAGGATTACAGGCATGCAGCACCAACGCCCAGCTTAAGGTGTTTTTGTTTTTGTTTTTGTTTTGGGAAACAGCTGCCTGTGACTGATCTCCAACGCTACCTGTCTCAACTCAACACTTGGGCTCCTGCTATGGGCCCTAGGAAAGCTTCCCTCTACTGGGCCTGCCCATTCTCCATGTGATCATTCACCTCCCAACCTCTAGGGGGTGCACCACTTCAAAGTCAGACCTGTGTGATAAGCCCCTTTCGTGCTGGGGTTCTTGATGCTATGAGCCAAGGGAGCTCATGTGTTCGTTTGATCATTCGTTTAACAAAATTTAAACATTTTAATATACAAACATGATTGTGACTATGACTTCTGGCCTGAGAGTTCTTTCAAACTTGAATGCAATGGTTTGGATACTCTAATAGTTAGAAAAATAGTATAGAAGAGGAAATCAACCATTCAACAAACACATGTAAGAACCTATCAAGTGCTCAGACACTGTTGAGGACCTGGATATGTGATGATGGGAGAAGGAATGTGTGCAGAGAAACACGATACGGTGCACCCCCTAGAGGCTGGGAGGTCAATGGTCACCCACCTGAGCATAGATAATCTAAAAGGCTGGACAGGGAAGGGGACAGCCACGTGACTTTTCCACTTCAGAGGCTACACCTTCTGAGCTGCTTCCCCTGCTCAGAGATTAGAATACAATATTTTCAATTTAATATCATGTGTAAAATGTGCTTATTCTCCACTCTGGTCCCTTTCTCCAAGTGTCTCAGAGAGACACTATCATATCACTCAGAACATGCCCAGCAAGCTGCTCACTGCACATACGCCTTCCCATCAGTGACCCCCTTGGCCTCAACAGCTGGGATTCTTCTCTCCAAGATCTTGTCATCAACAGTCTCCAGACCTTGAAGCCTCGGGCCTCCGGCCACCCACCTGAGGCACCAGCATCCTACTGACCTACCAAATTGGAAGAGGCTGAGATACAGGAGCATGCTACAGGGGACATGCCCATAGCCCAAGAAAAGCAAAGGGAAAACTTACACCACCCCCCAAGACAGTTACTTATACACACACACACACACACACACACACACACACACACACACACACACACACACACACACACACACACACACCAAGAGCCTATGGTGTGAATCCACTCTTTAACAGCAACAAGGCAACAAAGCATCTGAGGCTGGATTCACACTCAGGTTCTATTTTCTAGCCAGATGTCACTTAAATTCTGTCTCCACATCCCTATAAATAGAAGCAATGAAGTTAGTAAGGGACTGGATATGGAGGATAAGGCTAATGTGGGGATCCAATTAAATAATGCTTAGATGGCTTTAGAGACTGTGGGCACATAGAAAGAGCCCATTCGCCATCAGGCAACAAGAACTAGTTCCTGAACATCTGCTATGTGCCAGGACTAGAGCTGCAGCTGTGAACCCAAAAGGCTTGGTCCTTGTCTGAAAGCGTTTTCAGCCAGCAGAAGAGATGACTCCATAAAGACACAAATAATTATGTAATCACCAACTGCCAGGAGTGTGAGAAAGTGGCTAGTATTAACAGAGAATCAAAGGAATAAGAGGAAGCAGTGGAATTAGATTGAGAGTTATGACATTTAAGCAGAGATGAAAAGGATGTGCAGAAATGAGGTGATGAGTTGTGGAAATGGATGCCAAGGTCCTTAGATGGCCAAGAACACTGAGCCACCAGGAACTGGGAGAGAAGAGCAAGTGGGGCTGCCATGTGGTCAGAAAGAGAGGAAGAGTCTGAGCTAAGGTTGGAAAACAGACAAGTCAGCTCCTCCCAGCTCCCACAGGGCCATGTGGGGAATTTGAAGGAAGTATTTTGGGAAACAAGTATTCAGACACGACTTAGTTTATAGTCTCCAAAGATCTGTTCACTGATACCCAGAAGAGTCGAACTGGAGGCATCAGAGAGGAAGTGATTGTACACAGGAAGGCAGTTGGGTCACAGGGACATCAGAGATGTGCCCACAAATATAAGCAATGAGCTTGGTATTGGATTGGATGTGAAAGCTGAGGGAGAGGGAGAATGAAGAAAAACCTTCTACCGAGATGAGGAAAGACTGAAGGAAGACCAGACATTAAACAAGTTCAGGAGTCAGAAGCAGTTGGAAATGCCAGGTAGAATGTGCCACATGAGAATCTAAAATTCCAAAGAAATGTGCATGTAGGAGCTACACATTCTGGAAGAACAACATACAGAGAATAGACGGCAAGAGAATAGATAAGATCGTTTGGAGAGAAATCTCAGAAAGAGAAGAGAAGAGGACTCAAGACTAGAGGCTTCAACATGCAGAAAGCAAACAGAGAAACAAGAACTGGGAAAAGGCTGAGTGGAAGGAGGAAAATCAGCAGCCAATGATGTTTTAAGGAAGGAGCTAGGAGAAGATGGGAGGTGATGGATAGAAGTTGATCTGTAAACTAACCTGCAGATAACTGAGATTCCCCTACTCTCAGTCTAATCCTGGCAAGTGGCTTTATTTCCTTCACCTTGTGAATGAGGAAAATGCTTGACCCCTCTTCTTATTCTTAAGTATCCACACCAGAATTTTGAGTTTGTCTGACTTAAAACTCTCTTCTTCAGCACATCCCCTGATAGCTCATAAAATGGGCACATTACAAAGGATTCCCATCCCAGTTTTTGGTTCTGATTTGAACCTATTTGTAGCAGCAAATCAGGAAGCCCTGGGGAGGAAACAGGTGTAGTAGAGAGGGGCTTTGTAGGGCTGAGATTGGAGTCAAGGGAAGGCAAGAAAGGAGATCAGCACAAAAATACTGAAAAGTAGAATCAATAAAGGTTCTAGAACGGCTGAGATCTCTTAGCTTACCTCTCTTATCCCTACTACATCCTTCACTAAGTACACTCAAATGTCCTTGACCAGACTATGGATGAATTAGGGTTCTCCTGGCTTCCTGGTTTGTCTGATGTCATAGACAGAAACCTCAACAAAGAGACTGTGGCCCTTTGTATTAGGCAGCTCTGGATTCTAGATCTGGCCCCAACCCCATCATCTACTAGCTATACAATCCTCACCAAGTAACTGTACCTCTGAGCCTGAGAAATGTTCATTGCTCTGTCTCCTTCAAGTATTTTCCTGCCTCTCAGGTTCTTTATTTTCTTAAGCAACTGGACTCGCAACATCTATTTCTCAGGGAAGGAAAATTACATCAAAGAAAAGACAAGGCACTGGTGGCTCACACCAGTAATCCTAGCTACCCAGGAGGCTGAGATCCAAGGGTCACAGGTCAAAGCCAGCCCAGACAGGAAAATCCATGAAACTCTTATCTCCAATTAACCACCAGAAGTGATGCTGGGACACAAAGTGGTACAGTGCTAGCCTTGAGCAAAAGACCTCAGGGACGGTGCCTAGGCCCTGAGTTCAAGCCCCATGACAGACAAAAAAAAAAAGAAAAGAAAAGAAAATGGGGGGGGTGGGGGTGAGATGTTCCAGGGTAAAACAACAACATGGTGAATCATAATTAGGTTGCTTGACCTAGGACTGATTAAAAGATTCTCCACATAAAGAAATAATGGTGTGGCAGAAAGAACCTAGCAACTTACCAAGACCATTTCCTTTTGATCCTGGGCATGCAGGTGGACTACATTTCCCAGATGTCTCTGCAGGTATCCATGGCTGCACCGAGTTCTCAGCATTAGAATGAGATCAGCCTGATGTTTCACCTCAAGGTTTTTGCTGGACCACAAAAAAATCTTCCAAGCTAAGTTCTTTCATATTCTCACTTGCTCTCCTCTGTGGTAATCACATCCTATAACTTGAAACTTCATGTGAAAGATGGGGGAGCTATAGGTAGAAAGCACCTGCTAATCAGGAGCACCACATGGGATTTCATGTAACCGACTAGGCATAGTGTTGGAGCCGTAAACATTTAGGGGATTAGCATCTAATGCTTCACTGTTTGGTAAAGAAGATAGTAAGGATGATTGAGAGGGGGGTGAGATGGAAAAAATAAGTTTCTGTCTAGGTTTGTGGGATCTGAGAACAGGGGAGAGCCGTGCCTCATTCCCCAAGTATAGGCCTGGGGAAAGATGGTGGCATATATAGAAAATGAGGTCGCAACACAGCCTTGCTGGGGTAGATAAATAATCACTGGTGTCCCTTAGAAAGGCCCAGAATGTAGCTGAGAAAGAGAGAGAGCCAGACTTCTATGATTGAAAACAATGAATGCCAGACACAATAATGACTGTACCTATTAGCCAATAGCTTTTGATGGGGAGTGCCAAGGGATGTCATCTCAGTCAGGTGACAGGGCCGAGTCTACCTCATTTGGTCTATGTACCTTGTAGGAACAAGATGACTCTTCCCCCCACCACCCCCCAAGAAGTTCCAAGCAAATGAGACCTACATCTCCCCACAGTTAACTTTCACTAGATTTGATCCTTGGAGGAGACCTTGCTCTATTGACGTGAATACTATTTCACATCAAGAATAATAGCCAAAAATAATTGTTGTATTTATGAAATACCGAGTATCAGACATGGTACCAAAAAATGTTAATATCATAGCTGTTTCTCACAAAAAAAAAATTACTTGATTTTCCTCTCAAAAAGGAAGTACCTAAGAGTCAAAAAGACTAAGTACGTTGTCCAAGGTCACCAAATTCGATCATGGCAAAGTCAGAAATCAAATCTAAGACTACCTAAACTTCAAGGTCAAATGTGATAATGCTTTCCTGTAACCCAGCTATTCAAGAAGTGGAGACACCAGTCCAGGAAAAGCTCTAGACTCTACCTGAGAAAATAAACTAAAAGCAAAAAAGGTTGGAAGCATGACGTAAGGGGTAGAATACTTATCTAACAAGTGCAAGACCCTGAATTCAATCCCCATTACAGCCCATAAATAAATAAATAAAATTACCTGGCTTTAGAGGCCGAGCTGAAGACCATTAAGCTACATGACATCTTCTTTTCTATTTCCGCCATCAGAGACCTAAGGTGCTGAACATGGGTTGCAGGTAATATGCTTTCTCAAAGGGAACTACTACTACTACTACTATAAATCATTGCAGGCCTCCTCATTTTTCATCATACCATGTTATTCTAAAAAAATTCTTGGGCATCAGAACCACATTGTTGCCTTGTGAATCTCAGTTGCCCTGGAATTGTACGACGTAAGATGTCAGAGTTACTGTACAAAGTTAAGGGATGGCCCATGTTATCCTCATCACCATTGCCTGTGTATTGGACTGTAAGAATGCTGCCTCATACACCTTCCCAATGCTCAGTGACCTACAACAACAAGTGCTTATTTGTGTCACTTGGGGTAAGTTGGGTGGGGCAGCTCTGTGTTCAAGGTTGCAGGTTAGCTGGCTTAGCTCCAGGTTCTGGATTGGGTTCAGCCCTACCTATGTGTCCAACACATTCTTAATGAACCAGCAGTGATCAGGACATAGTCTTCTCCTAGTAGACCTGAGGAGCACAAGAGGCCAAATTGCACAAGACCACTTCGGGCTTCTGATTCCTGTTGTTAGCATCCCATTGGCCAAAGCGAAGCAGGTAACCCAGCCAACATCCACGGGGTGGGAAAGCACCCCCTGCCCACAGTGGGAGGGCACATAGGAAGGGTACATAGGAAGGATCGATACAATAAATTAATAAAGATGCAGAGCCAGTTGGACACAGTTAGAACCTCCGTCACCATGACTGCTAGATTTCATGCTTGGCTAAGAGAATAGGCTGGCAGACGGAAGTGCTGATGTCCTTCTGGGAGACATACTTTTCTTCTGCCCCTTCCTGCATCCCAGGACCTCAGGAATCCTCTGTTCAACCCCTGAGTTCTGAATATTGCCATAGTCAGATTCTTATCCAAACCCAAGATGGAACTTATAAGACAGACTGAAATCATTATAATCCAACTTTGTAACTCTTTCCTGCCTTGAGTTTCACAGTGCTGGCCTTCCCCCCACCCCACCCCTACCCCCCAGATTCCTACTGTATGGATGAAGAAAATGAGATTAAAGGTCTCCTCGCTGTGAACTTGCAGTGCATCTTCACCATCTAGCCAGATGCTGCAAACAGCTTGGGTTTGGGCAAGTCAGACTTGGTTGGAAGAAATGTCTGGGGGAAAGGCGTGTCTCAGGAAGATTCTCTACAAACACTTCCCTCCGGAAGCTCCATGAGCTTAGCCATACACAGCCCAACTCTCAACGGTCCTCTACTGGGGCGTGGCCAGAGACATCCGGGCCACAGGAATTCAGTGTCTAACCGAGTGTCTTAAGAAGAGCACATTTTCATCTTAATTCTAGGAGCTCTATGAATTCACCCACATCCATCGCAGAATGAGTTCACCCACATCCATCGCAGAGTATCATGGGGGGGGGAAGCATCAATTTTTTCTCTCTAGGGTCTTTTCTTCACCCATCCATTCAACCCACCCCACCATATCTTCTTGAAGATATGCTCATATCTTCTTGAAGATCCTCTCCTAATTGATGGAGTTTGAAATGGGGTAATAAAAAAAATTAAGCAAAATCCATCTTTAGCCACCAAGTGGTGTTGCTATGTTTGGGGGATGATACTAAAATAAGGACTTTATTTTTTTTTAAGTTAATGAATTGGCTGACATTATGATGTCAGAAGGCCTAGAGCCAAAGGTGTTTTGCTAAAGGGAGTCTCCCCACAGGGCCCCCCCGCCCCCACCTCTAGACGGCACGGCACCCCTGGAGCCCATAGTACTTGCAACTGTTCCTACTGTTTACACTCCAGCTTCCCTGACTGCCTCTTTGTGAGAAGTTGTTTACATGAATTTATTTTGGGAAAATTCCATTAGACAGAACCAGGATTTCTTCACAAATCATTGCCTCTCACTTGTGTCTTGATCAAATCTGGGCAGGCCCCCCCCTCTCTCTCTCTCTTTCTCTCTCTCTCTCTCTCTCTCTCTCTCCCCCCCTCCAAAGCCCTGTGTCCCTTGGTTTCTATTACAGGTAGAGGGGGAAGGGAAAGGGAGTAAGAAGGATGATGGATGTGGATGTGGCTAGGGATACCTTGGGAAGAAGAAGCCTGTCTCGAAGAATCAGATGCAAGAGTTCAGGGAGAACAAAGGGGCCTCCGTGGGCTCTGGGGTTGCAGCTTCCCATGTGTGGTTTTCCAGGTCATGGCTCATCTTGTACCCAACACCGTGCTAAGGTACAGGGACGCAGAGAAAATGTGGCGTTGTTGTTTGACCTCAAGGAACTCAACATTTAACCAAGTAAATGTCAATCCAATGGTCTTGTGCTGCTGGCTGGATCTCACACCCCTGCCCCACCCATCTCTTCATCAAGTACATGGATCTTTTTCTGGTCAGCTCACGGTTGTCATTTACTCTGTTAAAGGAGAATCCACAGTATCGGATGCAGCAAACTCGTTATCATTGGTGGGACCTCACACTGGCTCCACATTACATACAGGTGCTGATAGTTTAGGGCCACAGCAACTCTCTCTTATCACAGAAGATTGGCTTACTGGACATCTATGTGCCACCCACATGGATCCAGAGATGCTGAGATATACTCCTTCAGCCTTCAACCAGACAAGGAAAGAAAAGAATGTAGATCACAGATGAGCTGTGGAGTTGATATACTCGTTCTTGGATGTATTCTGAGAGAACAACTACTAGCAGAAACCCATCACCATTTATGCACACACACACACACACACACACACACACACACACACACACACACACACACACACACACACACACACCGTGTTCCTTGCAAGCCTGGCTTCTCTTCTGCTTCTCCTGACACTGAAGCCTGGTACCAGAGTTCACTGAACAACCTCAGTAGACATCAACTGCTCAGGATGTGTTTCCTCATCTCTAATAAGAAACGGTTGAACCATGAAGTTTGCAAGATAGACAAACAGACTGTCAGACAGACAGACAGACAGACAGACAGACAGACAGACAGACAGACAGACAGACAGACAGACAGACAGACAGACAGACAGATAGATAGATAGATAGATAGATAGATAGATAGATAGATAGATAGATAGATAGATAGATAGATAGATAGATAGATAGATGCACGGGGAAACAACATCTTGGATAATACCAATGGCTCACATTTTCTGAGCACTTACCATATGCTAAGAGTTTCATATGACCAACTCAATCCTCATAGCAACTCCTAAGTTAGGGACTTAACACAGAGAAGCAAACTCACAAAAGAATTAATAACTTGCTCAAAAACCCAACATGTGAACCTGATTTTTTAATGTATGTTTGTGGTCTTGGGGGTCCTGGTTGGATCCACACGTGTGTCCTTCCATCCCTTTAGGGAGTGCATTGATTCCTTTGGTCAATTCTCTCTTGTCATGTATTCTGTTAAAAGCAGAATCCAGAAATAATCCTTTTGTTGATGAGTGGGTTTGCTCAGAACTGACTTGAGTTTGCTTGGTTGTTTTTCACCATGCTGAGGCTCAACCCCAGAGCCATGTGCATGCTAGGAAAGCACTCTACCACTGAATTATATTCCCAACCCTAAATGACCCTGCTTTACAGATGCCAGTCCATCTCCTTAGGAGATTAAAAGCCACCTCCAGAATCCTATGAGAAGGTAGGCAGTGGGGCAGGGTCACCTGATCAGACTTGAGCGTCAGACCTCGTTGCTTCCCCAACTCTATCTCCTGCTGGACAGGTGACTTGAGAATGTAAAAGTTGTGGAATTATGGAGATTTCTGCAAAGGTTCCCGAGAAACACTTGGAAGGCCTGCCCTTGTGTGATAGGCTGAGGATCCCTGCACCTAGCTCCTGGGGGGATGATAGACAAAAATGTGCTCTTCTTAAGATACTTTGTTGGACACTGAATTCCTGTGGCCTGGATGTCTCTAGCCATGCATGCCCCATTGGAGGACTGTTGAGGGTTAGGCTGTGTATGGCTAAGCTGATGGAGCTTCCGGAGGGAAGTGTTTGTAAAGACAGTGGAAGATCTATGGCTAGGAAGGCCATTGATAATGAGTGAAGCCAGCCCAGGGGGCCATGGGGCCCAACCAGCAAGGCTCTAGGGGGCTAACCAGACCCTGGGGGCTTACATCCTGCCAGCATGTGCCTGCAATACCAGGCGTGTCTGTCTTGCTGGGTTTCAGTCTTGCTTTGATCCAATCCTTAATATCCTTCTATTCCTTCCTTTTGAAATGAGAATGTTTATCCTGTGCCATTTTGTATATTGGAAATATGTAACTCTTTTACTTTTAAGCAGGGTCTCATAGCTAAGAGTGTAACCTTAAGTCTCAGCAGACTGTGGTGTTGGTCTTTTAATCAATATTGGAACTTTTAAGATATGGGGCTCTTGAGGATGAACTAAATGCCTATTCCATTAGAGTCCTGGCCCACAAGTCTTTGTGCAATATTATGGTCTGGATCTGAGTTGTCCCTCAAAAAACTCATGCTTAAAGGCTTGGTCACTAGTCTGTGATTGCTCTATTGGGAAGTAATAGAACTCTGGAAATAGTGGCTAGAAAGGTATCGGGGATGTGCCCTTGAAGGGGATATTAGAACCCCTGTGCCTCCATTTTCTCATTTTTGGATTTTGCACACAATGAGAGGAACAGCCTCATATGTTCCCCGTTACGAGGTCCTGCCTCACTGTAGGCCCCCCAAGAAAGAGCCTAGGCTCCCCAAGAGCCTAGTAAGCCTAAAGGTATCTGTCCTCCTTTTAAGTTGCTTATCTCGGGTGTTTTATCACAGTCCCAGAAAGCTGACGAATGCAACACCTTGGTACATGTGTCATTTTAACAACTCGAGGGACACTGAAGTCCTGTTGCTTCCCTGCTTGGCGCCTTCTCATTGATGCAGTGCTCTGTTAGCTGATCACTGTCTGACACAGGCTGCACCTCGGCACAATGTCTTAAGGCCCATATTCTACTCCTATGGGCCAGCCCCATCCCAGCGCTAACTTCTACCCTGTACCACCCCAACTTGAGCACAGTGCGTTCAGGTGGTTGGAGAGGAGATAAGATCCAAGCATTCATCACCTGGGGCCCCAGTCCTTGGAGAATCTGGACTGGAACAATGAGTCTTCAGTGTCTTGGCATTCCATGGATAGGTTCCAGCCTTGCTCTGAGGTTGCTTTGGCTGTGCCTAAATGGAAGTGAGGAATAAGACCAACTTGAGGCTCTGTCACCCTGCCCTCCACTGGTAATGGCTAGAGGTGAAAACTAGATGAAAATTCTTTAACTGGCTAGGCACCCGTGGTTCATGCTTATAATCCTAGCTACTCAGGAGGCTGAGATCTGAGGATCATAGTTCAATGCCAGGAAAGCCCATGAGACTCTTATCTCCAATTAATCAACAGAAAACCAGATGTGGAGCTGTGGCTCAAAGTGGTAGAGTTGATAGCCTTGAGCAAAAATGCTCAGGGGATAACACCCAAGCCTTGAGTTCAAGCACCAGGACCAACACACACACACACACACACACACACACACACACACACACACACACACACACACACACACACACACACACACACAATTATCTTTGGGCTACATATTATTATAGTGTGAGGAAACATGCCTCCACTGACAATATACAAGCAGTGACCTCAGAGGGGGATGGGAGGGCTGAAGGAGAGGATGGGTGGTTGGTGCATATAGTGGTTTCCACTTACAGTGAGCACTCAGAAGGTAACTTCATCAGGTCAGAGTTCATGAGTCTACTTAACATCACAGAGCACAAATGACTTTCTCAGGACTCTGACATCCACTCGTCAGTGTCTGCAGTGACAGAGATCTGACTTGACAGACACAGTCTGGCACTCAACATGGCTGGAGCCAGAATAGCTTGCAGAGGAGTCTGGAGGCTAGACTCCTGGAGCTATAAGCAAGAATAAGAGTTAGACAGGGAGTAGAATGGTGCAGATATGGTCAAAGGAGAGCTGCATGTGTGTGTGTGTGTGTATATATATATATGTATATATATATATACACATACATATATAATATACACATACATATATATACATACATATATACATACATATATATACATATACTTCTGACCATTTCTGGATTCCTAGGGCAAGAGTTTGGGCCTCCCTCAATCCAAGCTTCCCAAGGGTAAGCCAATAGCACAAGAAGACAGCTTGTGTATCACAGAGCCAGGTTACAGGGTAGTGGTTTGTTTCTGTTCTTGATCTTTGTGCAGGTTATGAAGGCATGAGACCTTCATGCACAATTCTCAGGCAACGGTTTAGAATATGTGTTGTTTTCTGCACTTACATTGTTATTCAATCATAACTGAATATTTTTAACAACACACACACACACACACACACACACACACACACACACACACACACACACACACACACACACACACACACACACTGTCTTTTCTACAACCTGTGGGTTCTTTGCAGCATTTGCCCTGCAGGACAGAAAGGAATATTCTTGCAGCTGTTGCACTAAATTGTCCAGCTTAACCCAAGTCACTTCTTTTTTTTCTTTTACCACAAAACTCAAGTGTCTGATCCACCTAACACATTTGCATGCATCTGCTTCGACACATCCTGGCCCTTACCCTGAAGCCGGTGAGGCTTCCTTTGGCCAGTTCATCCCGCTTACCCAGACACAGTCCAGCACCAGTGGCTCCACCTCTAGTGCCCCTTTCTACTGTACGCACGCCAATCTCTCACACTGTAACTATTGCTTTGGAAAATTTGCCAGACTCCATGTCCTCCTGTCCAGCCAGACTCCGGAATATATCCTCATTCTTTTCCATCTGGGTATCCCAGGTGATTCTTAGCTTGGGTTGCCTGAAATCTGCACGTCCTTGAAGACAGTTTCCAGAGATACTGTGCCTAATTACTAAGAACCTTCCCTGGGAAAGGGTCTCAATTTCTTTGTTTGACCTTCCATGACCCAGGCCCACCTGCCACTCAAGCCTCTATTCACCTACCACTGACTGCATGGACTATTCTCCATCTATTCACCTACCACTGACTTCACGCATCACTCCATTCCTCATGAGTTCCTCATTCATTCTCACTTCCACCCCTTTGGCTCACATTGTTCACTCAATCCCAAGCACTCTTCTCTCTTCTCTATATTTTGACATTTACTCAGCCTCCAAAGATTAGCTGAGAAGTGTTCTCCCCTAAGAAATCTTCCCTAACCCTCAGATCAGGTTTAACTGCCTCTTCGCATCGCATCGACCACGTGTCGTTAGGCCAAAGGGCTCTCTGTGTCCGAGGGTTCAGCACCCACAGACTCAACCAACCACCAGTGGAAAATATTTGAGGACAAATAAATGGGTGGGTACAGAAAATGTATAGACATCTTTTCCCTTGTCATTTTTTCCTTAAACAATATAAGATAACCACCATTTATATAGTATTTACAATGTGTTCAGTATTTTAAGTCATCTAGAGATGATTTCATGTGTACAAAAGGAGGCAGATTGATTGTACCCAAATATGATGTAGGCCCTTCTGTCTAAGGGATGTGACCATCTGAGGATTTGAGTAGCCATGGAGGGTCCTGGAACAAGGGATACCAACGCTTTAATGTCTCATTGTCACTATGTAATTAGCAAAACCACCTGAACCTCTCTACAAAATGATTCCAGAATTGATATTCTTGATTCTTTCAAGTGCTGTGCCCTGGCTCAGTCACACTTTTTGCAAGTGAATCCTATCTGTGCTCCCCACTTCTGCTCTGGCTTCATCTCCCACACATCTTCTCTTTCCACAGAGGATGCTGTGAGGCACAGCTCAGGCCATGCTAGTCTTCAGCTCAAAGTCTTCCTCAGACTAAAATCCAAAGTCCATTAGCCATGGAGTGAAAAGCACCTGAACTCAGTGCCTACAACCTCAGCAACTGAGCTAGGCAGTTCTCTCCAAGGTCCTCAAGCAGAGCAGCCAGACATCTCTACAAGGTCACGCAGGTCAGAGGTCAGACACCATCTGCAAAGCCCAACAAAGTCAACCCCTCTCTACAGTATTCTTGGGGTCCAGCTGCCCCCTGTAAGGTCCTGTAGGATGGGGTTCAGCCAACTCTCTGTGCTACCCTCTTCAGTGTGTTGCCCTCCAGTGGGACCCCCACAGCCTCTGAGACCTCAGCTCCTACCCCTTCTATTCCCACCCACTCATTTGGTCCTCCTGGTCTCCTGGTAGTAACTCAAGCACATCAACATGGTCACATTCGTATTCCAGTGCCTTTGTATGCACTATGTCCCACACCTGGCACATTCTCCCTCACTCTTCCTCCGGCCTTGTTCCTTTGGTTAACCCATTCTCACCCATCTTAAGAAAGGTCTGTTGCCATCTGTCCTCAACCCTCCTCCTCACACTCCTTCCTGATTCTCCACAGCATCAGTGGCTCCTCACATACTGGTTTCCTAGAAGTGTTTGCTGACAGCAATCAGAACTTAAGTTCCCTGTCTTGTTTCCAGAACCAAATCAGTCCTTGGACCATAAAGACGCTTGTAGATTGCATGAATGAGCATTTACGTTTGTTTCTCTCAACTTAAACTAGCCCAAACAAAAAAGAGACATAATTATCTCTCATAGAATCCATGGACAGATTCCATGATGCAGTAGAAACAGAAGCTGGCAACCATTACGGTTTATATTTAATAGCATGAGCTGCCAGAGAATAACCCATTCAGTTTCACTTACAAAAATCCCAGGGAACAAAACTGGTGGGCCCCGCTCAGATCAACTGTCCTTCCCTGGACCAATCATCTGTGAGGAGGGGCGGGGCCACATCTCAGTAACGCTGAAGCCACCGCAGTTTTGCATGAATGGATGAGGGGAGGGAAACTACCAAAAGATGGGAGGATAGAAGGAAGGAAGCTAGGGCAGAAGAGCCCATGGAAGTCCACAGTGAACCATGAGTTTCATGTGGTGCTTGCAATATAGTATGAATTTAATAAATGTGTGCTGTTGGTAAGGCACCTGAGCTGCTATTGTATATATTACTCTTTGAAAAGCAAAGTAGAAGACACCAATTATACAGCAAGTCTGAGGCCTGCCATCAGAGAACAAAGGACCAACTGAATTACTTCCAGGCTTGTTCTAGAGACAGAAACCTCTAGGCCAAGGCCTAAGTGTAAAGCAGGTAACAACAGAAATTCCTTGGTGGAAGCAACAGGTGAGAATGGGGATAATCCCTTCATGCTTCCCATTCCCAGAGGACCTCAGGCTCTGAACAGAACCTGTAGGACCCCATAGATACCAGTTCAAGACCCACCCTCTATAGACCACAAGCTCCTTAAAGACAGCTGTCTAATTTTTCACCCTTCTATCCTTAGTACTTGGCTCAGTGCAAATATATGTGAAGTGCCTACAGCCAAAACCATCAAACCCATGAGCAAAAACATAGTTTTATGTTTCTTTAAAAAAGATTCATGGAAGCTGAGCACCAGTGGCTCACGCCTGTAGTCCTAGCTACTCAGGAAGCTGAGATCTGAGGATCACGGCTCAAAGCCAGCCCGGGTAGGAAAGACTGTGAGACTCCTATTTCCAATAAAACCACTAGAAAACCGGAAGTGGCACTGTAGCTCAAGTGGTAGAGCACTCACCTTGAGCTGAAGAGCTGAGGGACAGTGCCCAAGCCCAGAGTTTAGGCCCATGACCAGACCACCCCCCAAAAAAAAATTTATGGATATTTGGCTCAAAGAAAGTATTTCAAATGAGGTAAGGAAAGGCAAGGAAGGCTACCTGGGAGAGGAAGCTTTGACTACTTTTGTGAAGGAAGTAATGAACAACAGAGGAAAGCGAAGAGAAATTTTAATGAGAAGAGCAGGGACACAACACAGAATCCGGTGGGAGCTTTGTCCCTATGGAACAAACCCAGGACTCAAGTAGAAGATTAAGTCAATACCACACTTTAATTTTCTTTTTGTTTTACTTCTCCCAGTGTCTGGTAGACAGGGGATCAGCAAGAATACCAAAATAGCCATCTTCTTATTTCTTCCATTAACCTGAGCTGCTTCACATTCAACGTGTCTTCCCATCTCAGAAGAATTGTAGGACAAACTTTAGGGATGTATTGCTGTTGGCAGGGGTGAAAAGATACTATTCATTTTTTATTCATTCTGCTAATATTAGATCACCTATTATGTGCTGGGCACAATCCAGAATACAGAGGGGTTGAGACTTAGCAACTATACTGGAGTGCCTTGAGCTAATAAATGTGTAAAGGAAATAATTGCTGGCGGTGATATTTGTCGTAGAGGGAGGTGAAAAGGAACCAGGGGCGGACATAGATAACTCTGCCAGAGAAGCCAGGGGAGGCTTCAAGGTAGAGGCAATCTTGATGTGAGTTATCTGTAAAGGACCAAATAGTAAATATAGCTTTACAGGCTCAGTGATCTGTGCCTTAGCTACTCAACCATGCCATGATGGCACACATGATAGATCATTGGGTGTGGCTATGTTCCAGTATAGCACTATTCATAAACACTGAATTCCAGTTTTTTATTTTATTTATTCATTTTTGTGGCCAGCCATAGGGCTTGAACTCAGGGCCTGGGCGCTGTCCCTGAGGTCTATTTTGATCAAAGTTAACACTACCTTTTTGAGCCACAGCTCCACTTCTGGTTTTTCTGGTTGTTAATTGGAGATAAGAGTCTCTGATTTCCTTGGCTAGGCTGGCTTTGAACCATGATCCTCAGATCTCAGCCTTCTGAGTAGCTAGGATTACAGGTATGAGCCATGAGTGCCCAGCTTCTATATTTGTTTTTGAGACAAGGTGTTGATAGGTAGGTAGATCAGGTAGGTCTTGAGTTCATGTACCCAATACACCTGGAAAATTCTTTATGATGTTTACATGTCATTAGATATTCTCTTGGCATCATCTTTCAACCATTTAAAAATACAAAATCTATTTTTTTGAGGCATAGAGAATCTGATAGTGGGCTGGATATAGCCTTCTGCAATAGTTTGTGGAACCCTGGCTAAAGGATGAATTAATGTACCAGGTAGAGATAGAGGAACGAATGATGGAGAACAGTTAGAGTGGCTTCAGTGCAAAAGCTTAGTAAAGTCTCAAAAGCACAGAAAGATACAGCTCACTTGGCATATAGACAGAGGATTCGGGTTGAGAGTTGAGGCTGGATTGAACCCAGAACAGTCCATTCAGGCTTTCTCTCTTAAACTATAAAATTCACAAATACTTTAAGTTGCATAAAGACAATTTTGGCTTGTATTTTAAGACATTCATTCAAGAACGAAGAGAAACTGGACACCAAGAACCTGGGCAGCAGCAAATTTGGTGTAGAAAATGTTGTCCTGGGTCTAGCAGGCAGGAGCTCACAAAGGCTGATTATGCAAGAGTTTTACTTCTATTGAGTTTTATTTCTATTGGGGGGGGTGGTCCCAGTCCTGGGGCTTGAACTCAGGGCATGGGCACTGTCCCTGCGCTTCTTTTTTGCTCAAGGCTAGCACTCTATCATTTGAGCCACAGAGCTGCTTCTGGCTTTTTTCTACTTATGTGGTACTGAGGAATCGAACCCAGGGCTTTATGCATGGTAGGCAAGCACTCTACCACTAAGCCACATTCCCAGCCTTATGTTCTGGTTTTGCAGTACTGTAGACTGAACTCAGGGCCACGTGCTTCCTAGGCAAGCCCTCCCCTCCACCACTGGAACCATGTCCACAAATTCAATATTCAGGAATTTTTAAGATGGTGCTTAGAGCTAACACCTATGATCCTAGATACTCAAGAAGCTGACATCTAAGAATCAAGGTTCAAAACCAGCCCAGACAGACAAATCTGAGAGACTCATATCTCCACTTAACCAGGAAAAGCTAAAAGTGGAGGTATGGGTCAAGTGGTAGAGCCTAGCCTTGAACAGAAAAAGCTCAGCAGGAGTGAGAAGTCCTAAGTTAAAGTCCCAGTATTAGCATGCACACACACAAAAACAGTTTTTAAGCCAACTATTTAACATGGTCATTAATTTAAAATTAAATTATATAAAATGTCAATTGAATAAACTACATCTAAAATAATTAAACAAGTACATTTTAGTACTTGGAAAGTCATCGTAAAATTAGGAGTGTCAAACTCCAGTCAGTGGTTCTTATTTGAGTGTGTCTTCTGTAACAAGTTTCAATCAAGTTGGACCAGCCCATGCCAGTGGCTCACACTAGCTACTCAGGAGGCTGAGATCTGAGGATCACAGTTCAAAGCCAGCCTAGGCAGGAACATCTGTGAGACTCTTATCTCTACTAAACTACCCAAAAAAAGCCAGAAATGGAGCTATGGCTCAAGTTGTAGAGCACTAGCCTTGATCACAAAAGCTCAGGGACAGCACCCAGGCCCAGAGTTCTAGCCTCAGGGATAGCAATCAATCAATAAAAAATAAATAATAAACAAATATCAAGTTGGACCAAATTACCACAAAAAACTCATCATATCATTATTTCATCACTTGTTACTATAAAGATATTAATAGTAAGATTATTCACAGGAAGGGTGAAACTGGGGAAAGTAAAGGACGGAGTAACATTGTCCAAAAATGAGAAATGTACTCATTACCTGACTTATATAATGGTAACCCTTCTGTCCAATACCTTAAGAATAAAATTATATTTAGAAAAAGATTATTCACACGTAGTATATCCATGAAAATATATAGAAGACATATTACTATGTTAGTCTTCCAAAGTCTATATTCAGGACCTCACAGGGGTCCCATTAAATTGAGCATGGGTGGAAATACCTACAGCACAGACAAGGACAAATGATCCACATCAGGGCCTCCACTCCCTACCACCTCACACGAGTTCTTCCACATTTCCCAGAACAGATCTGAAGACAGGCAAAAGAAAATGAGATCCAGGACATCCATTCAACCACAGAAAGTACTGGAGCGATGACACCGAAGAGGAAGAGAGAAAAAAAATGCCTTCACGTGAAAGAGCTCTCGCTAAAGCATCACTTTGAACTCCAGGCTTGCTCTTCTTTCTCTCACACATCCCTCCTCTCAGACATCCAGTCTACCAAGCCCTTGTGTGAGATCCCTGAGCCCCAGCCCCTGGCTGCCCTGTGCATCGCTTGCCTACGAACATGCTGGCTACATCTCATATATACCTGCCTGCAGAGCTCTTTGGGAAGCCACCGTTCTCCACAAGTGGGCTGTGTGTATTTATTACCACAGAGCCGCGTGTGGACAGCCTCATATATACATCTCACCTCCATCACTTCACACCTTCCCCGAGGTGCTTCCTGACCTCACATCGGGGGCGTGCGCCCTGTGATTGACTCTGATGGGAGCTGTGTTCTGCCGGCCAAAAGGCATGCAAGCCCACTTCTCACAGCCCATGGCTGCCACCCTCCCACAGATTAGGGGGAGGCAGGCGGAGGGAAGAGGGCCCAGACCTTCCTGGTAAACTTGTGCCGAAAGGCAAGCTATAAACACAGGACAGGCTGACCTACATATGGAAATGAGGCTTGTGGTTGGGACTGGCACTCAGCCACAAGCCTGTGGCCTCACTCCTGCAGAGTACCATGAGGGTGAACTTCATTCACGTGGGTCCTTCCTCTGCCCTGCCTCTGCTCATCTCTCACTTTATGGTGCCTCTTTCCAGGCTAGGGTCTGACAATACTAATAACATCATCAATGCAGCTTGTACTTTCCCAGGGCACTTGCTGAATACGTTATATCCATTATCACATTGAATGACTGGGAAACCACCTCCCACCCTTTATAGATAAGGAAGTTGAGTTCCTATGAAGACAGGCCAAGGCTGAGCAGGTCAAGGTTAATATTGTTGATTGAGGCTCCCAAACCTGTGTTCCAGACTGGTAGGGATATTGGTGCAGGGAAAAAGCAGAAGAGATCAAGACTGGACAAGGATGGCACAAGTAGAAAGAAGGGGGTGGTACACGAAGAACCGGCATCCACCAGGTAGCTTTGTAATGATTGAAGGAAAGAAGAGGAAAGGAAGGATGCCTCCCAGCCAGGGAGAGCTATTTATAGAGGAAACTCCGTGCTTTTCAAGAGACAGCGGTATACAGAGACCACGATGGAGAGGAAGACACACCCTGCGGATACAAGCTGCTCCCAGTTAAGATGGGCTCCCTGGCGGACACTCCTCAGCTCAGTGTCCCAAGGGGTCTGGGCTGGAAGGTCCCCTTTGAAGACACAGCTCACATAGTTCTCCTTCAAGATTTCCATCCAAAGCCTGGGGCTGGTGATTCACCCCTGTAATCCTAGCTACTCCAGAGGCTGAGATGTGAGGACTGAGGTTTGAAACCAACCCAGAAAGGAAAGTCCGTAAGATTCTTATCTCCAATTAACCACTAAAACGCTGGAAGTGGAGCTGTGGCTCAAGTGGTAGAGCACTATCCTTGAGTTTAAAAAAAAAAAAAACTGAAGGACAGAGATCTCAGGCTCTGAGTTCAAGTCCCCAATCTAAGGGGGCAGGGACCAATCTATCACGTTATTCACAAAATTACAAAATAGCCAAAAGGGATCCGGTCAACCTTGGGGAGAGGGACATACAGAACATTTAAGACATGTTTTATCAGTGGAAAGTGGCCTAGAGAGGCTTCCCTGGGCTTTGTCCCTTTAGTGCTCTAAGCCCAGAATTAGGTTAACCCCAGACTGACAGTGTCCACTTCCTGCTTTCATTGGCACACCATAAACTGCGCAGTAAGGACATAATACATGTATGTGTGAGCCCCTCCCTCGCCTTTCCTTCTCTCCTTGCTTCCCGTATTCTTCTTTTCACGCCTCCTATCTCCTCTCTACTACTCTAAAAGTAAACAATGTTCCTTCTTGGGTTGATCAGCCTGCCGGTGGGTTCCACTCATTTGCCTCTGCTTCTGCCTCTACCCTACCTTTCTCAACCAATCGCTGGCACAACTAGCAGTTGGAACCAGGCAATCTGATGCAAGAGCCACTAGCCCTGACCACCAGATGCATGAGCTGCCCACTGGCTTCTGTTTGCAAATATTCAAATACAGAAAGACTCTTGGGGGTGTGGCTTGAATGTTAGAGTACTTGCCTAGCAAGTGCAAGGCCCTGAATTCAAATCCCACCACTGAATTTTTTTTTTAAAAGGCTTCATGACCAGGTGTCTTCCACATCATCTAGTCACTCCACCTGTTTCCTCAAGAGACTATCTAGTTCTTCCCATTGTGGACTTTTTTTTTTCATTTTGGTCAATTATGGGGCTTGAACTCAGGGCCTGGAGTTTTTCCCTGAGCTGTTCTGCTCACACTTTGAGCCCTAGCTCCACTTGCGGTTTTCTGGTGGTTAATTGGAGATAAGAGGCTCATGGACTTTCCTGCCTGCACAGGCTTTGAACTTCAATCTTCAGATCTCAGCCTCCTGAGTAGCTAGGATTACAGATGTGAACCACCAGAGCCACCAGCCCATAGTGGACATGTTAGAGTTAAGTGTAGAACTTGACCACATCTGTCAATCTTCCCAAAGGTCATGTCATCAGGCCCTCTGCCTTGGAACAGGAAGGCAAGAGTGATGCCCAGTCTATTTGGTGGTTTTCAGAGCCCTTAACCATTCCACTTCAACAGAGATAATGGAATCTAGCTATGTCATTTGGGGTCACCCACTTGGGACCTTCCCTAAATCAATCTCCCTTCTCCCCTACCGCATCCCAATTCCTTTCAGGCCAGCTCTCCACTGCAGTCCTCAGGGTCTGTCACTCCCATGCCTCAGGCCATAATAAACCCAGCCGAAATGCAAGTCCAAGCCCTGCCCATTGTCATCGAAGTAAACAGCCTGGACCCAGACACCTCCCTCCCTCCCCAGAAGATTAATAAATCAGTCCCAGACGCCTATTGTTCTGGACTCAGTGAGAGTCAATTGCAGGATTTTAAATCTCTCAGCTCAGAGCAGCTGGCTGGCTATGAGAGGCCCCGCTCTGTCTCTGGGAAAGCTAGCTAGGGATGGAAATCAGAAAGAAAAAAAAAAAAAAAGGGCAGATCAAATAATCAATAGTTACCACATGCACTTGGCCATCTCCCCATAGTATCCCTCAGGAAGCAGGATCCCCAACTTCATCATGATTCTCACACAGTGAGGGCCCAGGAAGGGGACAAAAAATCAGGCTGGGGAGACAAGCTGGGGGGAGCAGAAAGAGGTAGGCCTGGTGGTCCTAGGGTTAGCCCTCCGATGGGTGGGTCCCTCCACGCCCATCTCCGAACCTCACCAATGGCTAATTTCATCTGCAAATATTTGAATCTTTCCAAAAGGAGCCCTCACTGCCCAAAGCCACATGGTGAATTCCGGTTTATTATCCCAGAATTCCCCCCAGAAGAATTCATAGAAGTTCTTATATCTTAGACTTAATTGTCACTCCCTGACCATCCCACCCTTAGGCTTGGGTTTTGTTGTGTGTTGTTTTGTGTTTGGTTTTTTTGTGTTGTTTTTTTTTAATCCCTAAACTCTCCTGGGAGACATAGTGAGTCTGCCACTGCCGCCTGAGTGGCTGCTAGCATTTTCCCCAACTGTTTATGTGGAAAATCATAAAAATATTTGGTGGCCAAAAAAAGAGTGGAGAAATGCTTTGGTGGTCTGATGCAATAGAAATGTCTTTTGGAAGAAAAAAGACGTAGCAGCAACTAGATGTCTTATTCTTACCCAGAAGCATGCTTAAGCACCGTATTGATTGAAAAGTACTGGGTAGAAGACTTGTCCCCTTGAAAGACCTGCTGCTCCCCCCACCCCCTCCAAGCAGACAAAAGCCCTGTTGGCAGCTGCACAGGGTAAGTCACTTAGAATCCGGCCACAGCGTTTGGGAAGAGCTGGAAGCAGAAATTTTTGTGGGCTCTGTTCTGCCCTGAGTCTGGTATTAGATGCTCCTGTCCCAGAGGCCTAGTTCTCCTGGCTACAAAGAGGAGGCAACAATGCTTTCTGGTGCTGATGATGGTGGTGTTGGGGGTGATGCAGATGTTGCTGTTGCTGCTGTTATTGATGCGAGAAAGAAAGAAAGAAAGAAAGAAAGAAAGAAAGAAAGAAAGAAAGAAAGAAAGAAAGAAAGAAAGAAAGAAAGGAAGGAAGGAAGGAAGGAAGGAAGGAAGGAAGGAAGGAAGGAAGGAAGGAAGGAAGGAAGGAAGGAGAAAGAAAAGCACTAGAGCCTATTATCACATAGCATATATAGCATGCCTATAATCCTATAATAATCATGGCCTATAATCCTAACTACTCACGAGGCTGGAGATCTGAGGATCACAGTTCAAAGCCAGCCCTGGCAGGAAAGACTGTGAGACAGTTGTCTCTAACTAGCCACCAAAAAGCTAGAAGTAGAGCTGTGGCTCAAAAGTGTAGAGTGTCAGATTTGAGCAAAAAAACTAAAGGACAGTGCCTAGGCCTTGAGTTCAAACCCTAGGGCCAGCATTTAATAAAAGGAAGGAAGGAAGGAAGGAAGGAAGGAAGGAAGGAAGGAAGGAAGGGAGGGAGGGAGGGAGGGAGGGAGGGAGGGAGGGAGGGAGAGAGGGGAGGGTGGGAGGGAGAGAGGGGAGGGAGGGAGAGAGGGAGGGAGGGAGGAAGGGAGGTGTAGGGAAGGGAAGGGAGGAAGAGGAAGCAAAAGTACATTCATGCTCCATGTTGGAATTTCATAAAGGAAGAAAATGTAACCTGGATGAAGAATCTTGCCCAAAGGGATACAACTGTCAAAGATAGTCAGGATTCAGACCCTGCAGGTCAGCTTTAGACCATACTGCCTTGGATGCTGTCCAGCAGATAAATGTGAGTCACAAATGTCATTTAAGTTGTGCTACTTGCCACATTTTCTAAGCAAAAAGTGAAATTTATTTTAATACTATAAAATATAACCAATGAGGTCAATATACTTACCATTTCAACATGCAGTCAGTGCAAAAATCACTAATGCAGTATTCCACCTGTTTCTTTTTAACAATAAGTGACTGACATTTTCACTTTGGCCATGCCCTGTTCAGATAGGCCTATGTGGCAAGTGATTACATGGCTGGCCAGCACAAGTCTAGAAGGATTTCACAACTTTTGATTCTTAATGTGAGATTTCAAGAATTATAGAGCAAAGAAAACAGGATTGTTGTTTGATTTATCTTTCTTCATAGAGGAAAAGATCTCATCTCAACACAGTCTATGGCAATGCACAAAAATGAGCTCTTCTTCCTTCTTCTTCTTTTTCTTCTTTCTTCTTCTTCTTCTTCTTCTTCTTCTTCTTCTTCTTCTTCTTCTTCTTCTTCTTCTTCTTCTTCTTCTTCTTCTTCTTCTTTCTTCTTCTTCTTTCTTCTTCTTTCTTCTTCTTCTTCTTCTTCCCCTCCTCCTCCTCCTCTACTTCCTCCTCCTCCTCCTCCCCTCCTCCTCCTTTTACTTCCTCCAGAAAGAACCAAGCAGCACTCAGAGAGTAGGAGAACTTAGGTTTATTATGCTGGTGGGCCCAGAGGAGTTTCCTACTTCAAAATTTGAGCCCCAACCTATATGAGTACAATCCTTTTCTACTTAGGTTCTAGGTTCAGATTTGGGTATACTGCAGTATACAATATACTGCAATGGTTACAGTGTCTCAAAAATTACTTGCAAACTACTTCTGGCCATATTAGGTTGTGCTTGTTCTTATAAAGGTTTTCCTTATCATTCCCCCCCATTTGAGGCTCTCTGTGTATATTAAAGAGCATCATCTTCTAATAAATTGTATTCATCCAAGGGATAGTGTCTTCACAAAGCAAGGATGTGTGCTTTTTGTATTAGTTTCTACAGCCAGCTCTATGTAGCTACAGAGTCAAACTACGAGGGGCAGTACTCAGGGATTGATTAAACAACCTGCTGTTATGGATAAGACTAAGCCTATTGCTAGGTGCTGGTGGCTCTCACCTATAATCTTACTTGGGATGCTGACATCTGAGGATGGAGAGTCAAAGCCAGACCAGGCAAGAAAGTCCCTAAGATTTATTTCCAATTAACTACCAGAAAAGCAGAAGTGGTTCTGTGGCCCAAAGTGGTAGAGCACTAACCTTGAGCAAAAAATGCTTAGGGACAACACCTAGGCCCTGAATTCAAGCCCCATGACCAACAAAACATAAAAGATTAAGCCTATTAAATCTGGAGCCCGCTAATCCTGAGAACCATCCTTCAAACAGCTCCCAATAGGTGGATCTTGGAAAACTGCTAACAGAGGTCCCCCATTGCCCCTGGCCTTCAATTCAAATCATCGTTCTTCCAGGAAGTCTTGGGACTCAAAACATACAGTTTCATCTTTAACTTACACACTGCATACCATCGTTTGTTATGCTGGCAGCAAGTTGTCTTCATGAGACAGGAGCAGTAGACACACAGTCCTGCCATCCATTCTCAGAGGTTACAGGTTTTAAACACAGTCTAGCCATGGCCATTATCACCAATACAATGTTCCAGAAGGTTATCCTCAAGCTCTTGCCATGGATGGACTGGTCAGCCCTGGAGTGACCAAAGCAGGGATCATGTCTCCTCTTTCCTCAAGCTTATCCTCAGTGGATTTCTTGATGAGTTTTTACTTTCCAGATCTTTGGCTCCTCTTCCTTTGGAACAGCTGGTCTGGTAGGATGAATCCACGGGTGGATTCAGTGACAGCAATGGGAGTGGTTAAGATGGGATGTTAACCATTTCCTCATATGTTTCTTTGCCATTCTTACCCCTTTTTCTGAGACGTCTCTCCTTTGCAGCTTTGCCAATTTAGTGATTGGTTTATTAGTTTGGGGAGGGGTTAATTTCTTGAGTGCCTTGTGTACTTTGGGTATTAGGCCTTTGTTGAATGTATTGCTGCTGGTAAAGATCTTCTCCCAGTCCATTGGCTGTTTTTCTCGTTTAGTAACTGTCTTTTACTGTGCAGAAACTTTGGCTCCCTCTTGCAGTAATTTCAGATTCAGGTCTGACAGTGAGGTCTGACATTGATACATTTTAACTTGATAGTAGTGCATGGTGACAAACAAGGATCCAGGTTAATTTTCTGCATATGAATACCCAGTTTTCCCAACCCAATTATTAAAGAAGCTGTCTTTCCCCACTGTGTATCTTTGGCTCCCTTATCAAATATCAGATACTATATGTATACTGTTTTTATTTCTGTGTCTTTTAGTCTGTTTCATTGATCTTTGGTCTACTTTTGTGCCAACACCAAACTGTTTTTGTGTTATTCTAGCTCTGCTCTGTAGGATAGCTTGAGGTCTAGAATTGTGGTACCACCTGTCATCACTTTTTTTTTTTTTATGCTTAGGATGGCTTTGGCTATTAGAGTTGTTCCATATGCATTTTTGGATTGTTTTATCTATCCCAGTAAAGAATGCCATTGGGATTTCAATGGGGATTGCATTAAATTTGCAGAAATGGTTAACATCCCCGACCACAAAGGAAATACAAATCGAAACAACCTTGAGATTCCATTTCACCTCAGTTAGAATGGCCAACACTGTGAATTCCAACAACAAATGGTGGGGTGGGGGGGGTGGGAAGGAACCCTATTGCATTCTCAGTGGGAATGTAAACTCTGGATGGTGGTCTAGAGGTTCCTCAAAAAAACCAAACAGAATTTCCCTAAAATCCAGCCATACCATTCCTGGGCATCTACCCAGAACATCACAGCCAACATACCATAAAGATACTTGCACATCCATATTCATTGCTGCACTATTCACAATAGCCAAGCTATAGAAACAGCCCAAATGCCCTACAAAGATGAGTGAATTTTAAAAACTGTGATACTTGTGTCATTTGCAGGGAAATGGGTGGACCTAGAACAAATTGTGTTAAGTGAAGTAAGCTAACTAAGAGACACAAATGCACATGTTTTTCTCTCATATGGGGGAGCTAGATTTAAAATATACCTGGACATGATAAATTATACAGGACTCTAGGCATTCACTCACAGTGAGACTAAAGGAGGATACTCTTAAGGGACGAACCCAAAGGTGCAAGGTCTCTGATCACATAAAACAATATTTAGCTAAATGAATTCCAGGAAGTAGAAAAAATACTTTTCAATCATACAATCAAGGACCATGGGTTTTGAATTCCCCACATACTCATGTCCCACCCGGTTCCATTGTCACAAAGACAGACCAATGAAGGTCATTTGTGTCGTCAGAGGTCCTATTACGAGATGTGAATCATTGTTATGCCATACAAAGTCACCATGGAACCACAGGTTAGGACTCACTGGGACTTCTTGACTGTGTGACTCACACAACAGGTTAAAATAATTCCTTCCCCCTTCAGAAGTGCCCTAAACTGGGCGTTCTCTTTGTAAAGAAAAGTCCTGGACTGATTACTCCTTCTAAAAGAAGAAGCCTGAACTAATGACTCTCCTTTAAAAAGGCCATGGGAGGTGATCAGGCTCCCCTTCTGGGGTCTGGCTGGGCCTGAGGGGTCGTGGGAGCTTACTTTATCCAGAAGCAGGTGTTTACTGCTGATCCATGTCTCCACTGAGTCTGGAGAAGGCTGCTGCTCCCTACTGGAACCTCTGGTCCTCAGGAGGAGGGCCCAAAAACAATCTGGTGGTACCACCTCATCCAAACTTAGGATGGCACACTCCAGCAAGTAAGGGGCCAGAATGGTTGTCACTTCTCAGCCCCAAACACCAAAAGGTTGCAGAAAATGCTCCTGGAAGAAGCAAGCAGCACTCAGAGAGTTGGAGGACTCAGGTTCTCTGAGCCAGCAGGCCCAGAGAAGTTCCTACTCCCAAACTTTGAGCTCTGGCCAATAGGAATACAGTTCTTTCATACTTGGGCTCTGAGCTTTAGTTTGGGGCAAAGAACAGGTGTTCTGAGTTTCAATTTACTCCTATGTTTACAGTTTCTCAAAATTACTTGAATCTGGCAATGGCAGGTTGAGCTAGTTCTGATGTTTTCCTTATCACTTCTTTTTCCCCTTCCTCTTCATTCTCCTTTTCTTTTCATTTTTCTCTTCCTCCTTTCCCTCTTCCTTTCACTCCTTCCTTCCTTCCTCTCTTTCTCTCTCTATTTCCATCTTTCTTTCTTCTTTCTTTCTTTCTTTCATTGGTCATGGGGCCTGAACTCAGGACCTGAGCTCTTTCACTCAAGGCTAATGTTCTACCACTTTAAGCCTCAGCAACACTTCCATTTTTCTGGTAGTTAATTGGAGATAAGAGTCTCACAAACTTTCCTGCCTGGGTTGGCCTTGAGCCACGATCCACAGATCTCAGCCTCCTAAGGTGATAAGTTAGGATGACAGGTATGAGCCACACACCTGGCTAACACTTCTTTCTTCTCTTTCTTCTTCTCTTTTTTCTCTTTCTTATTGAGCATTAGCTGCTAAAACATCTAATCTAGATATTAGCACAAAGCCACCTGCAATCATCTATAAGCAGCAATTTGCTCCCTTCTTTCTGAAGATTTCCTGACCAGCTACCTAATTATACATAGTGCTATCTTTGGCAGCATGCAGAAATAATGATCCAGGAACCTTAGGCATTCAAAAAAGAAGGAAGGAATACAGAACAAGGATGGATAGGGGAGGAAAAGAAGGAGGAACGGAAAGAAAGTGCACTGACTTGAATAACATTCCCCTAATGTTCATATTCATCTGGACCCTCAGAAGGTGATCATATTTGAAACTAGGACTTTGCTCATATATAAGTTAAGATGAGGGCCCCCTAGATTAGAGTGAGCCCTAAGCCAGTGACAAGAGATAGATGTAGACACAGAGCCACAGAAGAACAAGTGTGAACCCTGTGTGAATCAGCAATAAATAATGAGTGTGTGTCTATGTGCAAGCTGAAGAGCACTAAGAACTACCAGAGACCTCCAGAAGCTAGAAGCAAGGCCATAGTGGAAAGTCTTGATTTCCAGTTTGAGCGGATTGAGAGATTCCTAGGAGTTTAGTAAAGTACATCTCTAGATACATCGCTGCAAGGACATTTCTGAGACAGTTAACTAAAGACCTACTACTGAAAAGGTCAGAAAAGTTGATGTTAGGTGAAATGAACCCCAAGATTAAGTACTCCAATGTTTTTTCTTTCATGTGATTGTTTCTAACATATTTATAAGATGATTTCTTTGTTGCTTTGTATGCCCCTCCCCCACGGTATAACCCCTGCTTTCACTGTATTTGATATTGGTATAATTTGTGGAGGGGAAGGGAAAAACAAATTGTTAAATAGGGATACAGGTGGACCCATTGCAACAATGAGATGTACAAGTCATTATGTCGAAAAACGAACTTTACAACTTTGGCTGGGGGGGGGAGAGATGGGAAGGGATGGGAAGGGATGGGAAGGGGAAACAAAGGAGGAGGCAACAGAAATGCACTCATTATCTTGCCCATGTAATTGTAACCCCTCTATATGGTATTTTCACTAGAAAAAAAAAAAAAAGACCTGCCACTGAGCATGAGCCTCACCAACTCACAGGCTCAAAGCCTTGGGTTCAAACTGCAGGGCCACGGTGATTTCCCTCAGGGGCTCAGACCCTTACTCTTTCTTCTTCATCCACCATCCTTGCCTCACTCATTGACCTTGACTCACCTCCATTTGGCCTTCCCCCCCTCCCTCCATGGTCACTGTGAAAATCTTCAAGCTCCCACCTGAGGTCTTAGACTATCTCCTTGGCCACGTAGACGACCATCAACCCCACATCCCTTGTTCACCAACCCCTCCCTTTGTCCTAGTCAAAAGCTCTCCTGCATGCTGATTTTCCTCCCTCCCTTGTGGGCTGTGGTCCCTGACTCCTCCCTTAAGCCATCCCCCCACTGTCAGTGACCTCTGCCCCCTGTCTCTTGATCCCCTTTCATCTATACAACCTTGCAAGCTTCCTAGTTAATCCAACAGGTACCTTTCCTCACCCCCACCTCTAGACACCAGAACCGCACAAGAGAAAGACCATCCAGCTCTGTGCACAGGTGCCAAAGTCCTTTGGCAACAGCTAACCATGAAAAGAGATTTCCATCCCTCCTCCAGTTCTCACCAGCCTTCTTCTATCCCCCATGATGTGTTCCAACTCCCTCCCCCTCAAGCCCCCAGCCTGGGAAGCTGCCCAGCTTCCCAGGATTCTCTCAGGATGACCTCGCCTCCTCCTTTGCAGAGAAAATAGAGACAATCAGGAAAAGACGCCCTCACCTTCCTGCCACCCCACCCACAGCCCTGCATAAGTGTACCATCCTTCCTGCCTCCCTCCCTTCCATGCCGGGGGAGTGCTCCACCTGCCCAGAACTAATCCCACCACCTGTGTACAGGGTTCTTCCCCACCCCACCCCCAAAGTTCTTGTCCCACTGAGAAGTGCCAGTACACCCTGGGCTCCATCTGTGTCCTGTTCCCAAATTGTGGGTACCTTTCTCTCAGCATATACGCACAGTCACATCTCTCCTTGAAAAAAAGAAAAAAGAAAGTCTATGACTTCTGTCCTCACCCTTTGCAGCAACTTTTCCCCCCTCCCCTTCCTGGCACTAGGTTCATGGCTCATGGATGGCCCTGAACCTGCTTTTCTCACTACACAATAAACTGTGAAGATCTTTCTAGTATGCATCCAATTACTGATGGCTAGCAGCTGTTTGTAGCATGGACTTACCATCATTTACTCAACCAAAACCCATTCATTGGGCATTTATGTCACCTCCCAATTCTGCCTCCTGCCAAGTAAAAGAGAAAAAAAAAATTGAGGTGTCCAAGAGCATCTCTTAGGAGTCAACTGCAAAAGTACAGTCAATACTATAACACCAAGAGCCCTCACTCATCTCTGTCTTGCTTTTTGTGTTCTCTCTCTCTCCTTGGTCTGCCATCTCTACTTTTTCCTGATCATCTACTTCATGGCCCTGGCCTGTTAAGGCCACACCACAGACACAATCACCGCTGCTGAGTCTACATGGCATTCCAGCTTTGCTCCCCAAGGAATATGCTTTTCCCTCACAGCCCTCTGACGTAGACCAGTCTCCCTTGGAATAAGAAGGTGGTTGGGTATGGACTAGCCCACAGAAGCCACAGGATCTTAAGATTCTGGAAACTGTGGTTGGGCTGGATAAGTTGGAGTGTGGCAATGACAAGAACAAAGCTATCAGTCAACTCCTTTCTTGCAAAATTATGAGGTGTCAATTAGGAAATGGAAATGACTCCAAGTCTTTCAACCGGAGGGGTGGAAATGGAAATCACTGCAAGTCTTTAAACAAAGAGAGGTGGTGGGAGATGGGCAGTAGGAAGAAGTAGGCCTCTCTCTGGCCACACCCACCACTGCTGGCCAGTGCCTCCCAATGGATAAGTCCTAATGAAAACTAGATGTCACAGATGCCTATAAAACATAGCCTGTGTGGATCAGGGCCCCTCCCTGCACCTTCAGTGATACAGAGCTGAGGGAAAGAGTAGAAAACAGACCGGAGACCAGGTCCAGCACAGCTTTCCACCCAGGTACTACCTCCAGCAACATACACATGAAGAAGTGGGGCACAGTGCTGCTCACAGGGGCACATGACTGTAACCCCAGGTACTCAGGAAGTGTAAGTAGGAGGATTGCAGTCCAGGCTGACCTGGGCATGAGACCCTACCCAAGAAATAACTATGTCAAAAAGGACTAAGGGTGAGGCTCAAATGGCAGAGTACCTGCCTACCATTTGTGAGACCATGAGTACAAAAGGAATAGATAGAAAGGAATGGTGGGGAGAGGGGGGGGAGATGGGGGCAGGTAGGCAGGCAGGCAAGAAGGCAGAAAGGAAGGAAGGCAAGCAGGCAGGCAGGCAGGCTGGAAGGCAGGAAGGCAAGAAGGCAGGAAGGAAGGAAGGAAGGAAGGAAGGAAGGAAGGAAGGAAGGAAGGAAGGAAGGAAGAGGGAAGAGAGGGAAGGTAGGAGGAGAGGGAGGGAAAAGTCAAGCAACTCACTGAAGATCACACAGCTGGTTATTAGAAGACTGGAACTTAGAACCCTAACCACTGGCTGACCTCATCCACATCCTACTGCCCTCGATGAAATGCTCTAGCTCCTTCCCCAATGCATCTACAAGCTTGTGGCTTCTTCCTACTCAGTCCTCCCATCCTTTCCTCGTTCTTATCTGTGCAGGCAGGGTTGCTCTTGCACCACAAAGCCGGGCGGGGGGCGGGAGGCAGGGTGGGAGTCAGACTTCAATTCCGGATCCAGCTCCGTTACCAATCAGTTGGGTAAAGTTGCTAGTCAGACAGCCCATGTGTATTGAACATCAATCATATGTAGATCTCAAGTTGCCTCACCCCTCCAAACCTGTTTTCTTATTTAGGGGAAAAAAGGTATAAAAATATGAGCTAGTCTGCCAGCTATAAGGGGGTGACTGAGAGGTTGATATAGTAAGATATTTACTCCACAGAAAATGCCACTGTTCCACTCATTTCAGTCTCACCTTCTTGTTCCTGACAGAACTTTAGGTCTGTTTGCCAGGAAGAACTTGGCTCATCTCTGCTCTTGGAAAAAACAAAAAACAAACAAAAAAAAAACACAGGCCCCTATTACAGCAATGGCCTGGACTCTTCACCTGCTGTCTTCCGGCTTGGTAGCTGTCAAGGCCTTGGTGGAGCCTGTGACTCATGCCTGCAGTCCTAGCTGTTCAAGAGGCTGAGATCTGACCATTGCAGTTCGAAGCCAGCCCCGTCTTGAAAGTCCATGAGACTCTTAACTTCAATTAACCACCAAAAACCTCAAAGTGGAGCTGTGGCCCAAGTGGCAGAGCATCAGCCTTGAGTGAAAAAGCTAAGGGACAACATCCAAGTCCTGAGTTCAAACCCCTGTACTTGCACACTCACACATACAACACACACACACACACACACACACACACACACACACACACACACACACATCAGTGGAGGCTTTCCATCTGGAAAGTATGTTGAGGGAATCGTGCCCAGCTTTCTCCACAAGGATGAGAGGAAGAAGCTGAGAGACAAGGATCAAGGGGGTTATTTTGTAAATGTGGGATGCTCCTTAGAGAACTTCCACAGCATGAACAATGCCCACCGTGGCTCTCAGTGTCCACCCAGCAATGCTGGAGCTTCATACCGGAAGTCAGCAGACACTGTACGCTGCAGAGCAATGGTAGGATCTATTCTCCGTACAGATCCCAGCAAGGAAACATGGCCAGTTCGTTTGTCTGTGTTCCCCACATGTGCTCCTCAAATCCCTTGCACCCCATATCTTCACTTCCATTTGCGTCCCCCTCCCTGCAGCAGGCAGTCAGGCATTAGAAATGTGCACAGCTTCCCCCCAGAAGTTCAGCTGAGGCCCACTCTGCTTGCTGGCCTTGGTGGGGGAGTGTACCCAGAAAGGCTACCCTTTGCCCCCATGAATACTGTGGCCCTGCCCAGTCTCAAGACTTCTCCTCTGAGAACCAGAGAAAGAAGCATGGGGGGCGGGGGGGAGGAGGGAGGTGAAGACAGAAATACAGGGCCCAACAGGGATGTCACCAGAGATTCATAAGAGCACCCTCATCAGGAGCTGAGAGGTAGGTGCGGGAGCTTCAGGAGGGACCCACCCCTAGGAGCTGCCCCTGCCACAGGACACAGAGGGCCAGGAAGAGAGTTCCCAACCTCCCTGCTCACCCTCTGATGTCCTGCCAGTGTCTCCCCTTGCACAAATCCAACCGGAAACCAGAGGGCCAGACAGCCGAGGTGCTGCCGTCCACAGTGTCCAGCTTCTCTGCATAGAAGGAAGGGCCAAGCATGGCTCTGGAGGGGAACAGCCACCAGCTCTCCCAAGCGTTTCTGTTAAAAGAAGCAAATGCCCATCAAGTCCCTGCTGTCCTGAGCACTCAGCCCATTCTTTGCAGTTCTTTCGGTCCCCATGATCAATGTCATCGTTTGTCTGACATGATCAGAGCCCTGCTGCTCTGACCTTCTACCCTCTTCCTTCATTCCCAGAAGTAAACTTGGCTATCCCTTATCTTTTAGAGCGTAAACCATAGATAAACAGCACCCTAGGCAGCTGGGTGCTTAGGATCTGGTTTCACTTCGGGTCTGACTTTACAGGGTTGGTGAGGGTGTGGTGGGTTAGAGGGAGGCATACCTTCCAATCCTCTGATGCTTCTTTACCAGGGTCTCTGGACGCCATGACCAGCTACTGAAAGGATCCAGTGCGGCTTCCGTGGTTTTCCCTTGGGCTCATGGAACCAAGGAAATAAGTAGGCATTCAATTGAGCCACCCTGGGGTACCCTGTACATTCTATGCTCACACCCAGTGTGGCTTAAGGGTTAAGAGCATTCACTTGGGGACTAGAGTGTACCTCTGTGACAGAGTAACTTACCTAGCATGCACAGGGATCTGACTAACTATATTTATTCTCTTTGGAGGCAGGCCAACCCTAGACATGCTAGAGGACTTCACCGAGCCTCTATTTCTTTGTTGTAAGCGTAACAGAGAAGTCGTGACACAGAGATCTTCTGGCTTCTTTCTGTATATATGTGACAGATGAAGAAATAGGGATCAGAATGTCCAGAGGACCCCACGAACAACTGCTATCAAACCCAAGTCTGCCTTGGCCTGAGCCAATGGCTTTCTGTTCTCCACAATATCTTCCTTTGGTGTGATGTATTTCTGTCAGAAGTCAGTGGTATTTTTCTGGAAATCGATTCTTTGCTGTTTGGGGCAGGTGGGCACTTAGATGTGGAGCCTCAAGCCTTTGGGCGAGATGCAGGGTAGAGGGGACTCTTCTTCAGACATTTCTATATTGAAACTTCCAGCAGTGTGGATTTGAGGTAGGACCTCGGGAACCTGGCCCTGCCCCTGAGCTCATGGATGCCTGGAGCAGCTCACTCATTCTCTAGGTTCTTTCCTACAGAGCTCCAAAATAATCCTTCCCTCTCCTTCAAGTCATCTAAACGTTTGAGACCCAAGAAGTCCAGTGTTGTGGGAGGTGCTTCAGCATCAGCTAGACTTGAGTGTGAGTCCTGAGGTGATCTTTTTCTGTGCAACTCTGGGCCAGGTATTTAATCCTTCCAGGCCTCAGTTCCCTTATCTATGAAGAAAGGGTAAGGAAGCCTAACTCTGGGGGACATCAGGAAGGTGCAGAGATGTCAGGCATGGTCAGGGACCGGTGACACAGTGTTGGGAAATAAACCTGGAGATCAGGAGGAGCGAAAGCCATCCTGTCCTACCCTCTCAGGCCACGGGAGACTGAGAAATCCAGGCTTCTTTAAGCAGAAGCAAGGTTCCCGCCCTCCGCCTCAGCCTCTGGGCCCCTCTGGCCAAAGATTCCTGTTGTCCTCTTTTACTCTTTTAAAGAAAAGAAGCATCCTTCCTCTGAAGACCTTTGTCCTGAAAACAGCCCTGGAATGCTAGAAACATTCACTCCATGCTGAGTACGCTCAGCCACTTTCTGGGTTTAAGAAAATATATTATTGTTTACCTAACGGTTCCTTGGTGAGAAATGAGTGTCTGTTCCTTTAAACAGAAGCAAGGCGCAGACAGAGTGGCTCCGGGCATGTTTGCAACTGCGAGGAGGGAGAATGAGGGCATCCTGTTGTTGGGTAGAAATGACCATGACCCAGACAGACAGACAGACAGACAGACAGACAGACATGTGAAAAAGGTCAACAGATACCTGAGCAGGGGACCCCAGCTCATATTCCCTCCCCTCCCCCTCACCATGAAGAATTTTCTTTTTTCAAAAAGGAAAAATAAATAATTTGGTTTTCTTTTTGTTTGTTTGGGGACTGCATTCTGCCAGACTAACCAAAGATTCTACTGCTTTACTTAAGGGACAGTAGACTCTGCTAGTTCACTGTAAGGAAGGTCCTGACTATCTCTAGTCCTTAGACTTTGTGCATGAGATCCTGTGAGCCACTCCTGAGCTCGGGATTTGGGATTAGGAATAAAGAAAAGTGCATCTCATTGACTGAATGGCTATATGCTTTTCCTGCATGAGACCACCACCCAGAGAAGTTTATACCAACTTCACAGGCAGGCTCAAGCACCCTGAGGTTCATGTCTGAGGTCAGGAACAGCCATAGATAGGCAAGGGGTGGGCTGAGGTTTCATCAGGAGCCTTTAGACAGCTCCTCCCAGTTTCTCACCTTTGTGGCTCTGTGGACAGGTATAAAAGTAGCACAAGAGCAGGAGAGAGAGATGGCAGATTTCTGGCTGTGTGGCTTACCAGCCACTGGGTTAAAAGCCTCTGGCCACTCTTGGGCTCTTAGAAGTATTCCAACATCAGTGAACCAGGCCAGGGTTGCAAATTCACACCTTTTTTCTTGGCAATGTTATAAAGCATTTAAGAAGCTTTTATCCAGCCGGTATCAGTGGCTCATGCCTGTAATCAGGAGGTTGAGATCTGAAGATTGACATTAGAAACCAATCAGGGCAGAAAAGTCCCCTAGACACTTATCTCCAATGAGCCAGCAAAAAGCTGGAAGTGGAGCTATGGCTCAAGTAGTAGACTGTCAGAATTGAGCCCCCCACCCTTACCCCTACCCCCCAAAAAAAGCCAAGTGAGAACCGGAAGCTCTCAGCTCAAGCCCCAGTATTATCACAAAACAAAAACAAAAAGAAAAGAAAATTTTACTTATCAAGTGTTAGCTCAGACTGTGAAGCTCTTCTTCCTACATCGAGAAGTTGGCCCTCAAGCCCCTGCTTGATCTACTCTCTGCCTACTCCCCTGCCCCATCTCTTCACTCCAGCCCCTTCTCAGCATGTCCTACCATGCCTTCAGAAGTCTCCCAGACTCTACCAGCCTCAGGCCAGCTGCCCCTTGGTCTCCTGGTTGCTAAGAGGCTAAACAGGACTACTGCCCCGGGCACCTGTGACTCATGCCTGTAATCCTAGCCACTCAGGAAGATGAGATCTGAGGATCGGGGTTCAAAGTTAGCCCCCCACCCCCACCCCAGAAAAGTCCTGTAAAACTCATCTCCAATTAACCACCAGAACTATAGTAGTAGAGTTGTGTCTCAAAGTAGTAGAGCGCTAGCTTTGAGCAAAAGAGCTCTGGCACAGCACCCAGGCTCTGAGTTCAAGCCCCATGACTGACAAAAAAGCAAAAGAAGAAATGAAAGGTAGGACTGGACTGTAGCTCAGTGGCAAAGCTCTTGCTTAGCCTGGGTTAGGTCGTGGGCTCAGTCCCTAGCACTAAAAAGAAAAGACCCCCCAAAAAGTAAGAAGCATTGCTATTGTACATTCAGCCCTTTCTATTTCAGGAGCTTTGCATATGCCCCAGACTGCCTTGGCCCTACTCATCTTTTGACTCGTTCTCTCTTAAAAACCTAGTTCCCCCAGTGGCTCAGGCCTGTAATCCTAGATACTCAGGAGGTTGAAACCCAGCAGATTGCAGTTTGAGTCCAGCTCAGACAGGCCCTGACACTTGATCTCCAAAATAACAAGCAAAAATCAGGCATAGAGACATACTCAAGTGGTAGAGTAGCAGCCAAGTGATAAATCTAAGCAAGCACAAAGTCCAAGTTTAAGAGCTGGTACTGACACACACACACACACACACACACACACACACACACACACACACACACACACACACACACACACACACACAATCTAGTTCCAAGCTTGAGATGTACCTCAGCAGTAGAGCACCTGTCTAGCATGCCAAAGGCCCTGGGTCTGACCCTCTGATCCAAAGGGGAAAAACAGAAGTTTGATGCTTTTCTTGGGTAACACCATTTGCAGTGTGTTTCTACCTACCAACTTACATCTGTGTCTGTGGAGACTGAGGCCAGATCTCACTACCTATCCAGAGTATAATAGAAGCTGCGCACACAAGTAATGTGTTGACTACTTAAGCATGGTGCTATCGTGGTGCTCCTGGACAGAGAAATGCCCAGGCCGCTCCTGTGTGAGGCCCTCAGTCTCCTGGGACATTCCCTTCTACTGCAGTGACTGTTTATGGCATGTCCTTCTGCCTCCCAAGTTGGGGTTC
The DNA here is from genome assembly GCF_024711535.1 of Dipodomys merriami. Classification (NCBI taxonomy): domain Eukaryota; kingdom Metazoa; phylum Chordata; class Mammalia; order Rodentia; family Heteromyidae; genus Dipodomys; species Dipodomys merriami. The sequence continues at coordinate 11,729,918 of NW_027205826.1, read as the reverse complement.
TGTCTGTCAGGAGATTGTCACAAAGTAAATCTCAGAATTCAGAAGCAAGTCTGTTGGCTCGTTCAGGAGACAGGGTCAGAAGCTGAACAAAACTAGAGCCTAGGAGATATTTGTTCATTCTTGGTGATCACAGCAAGGAGTCCCAGAAAGAGAATTTAATTATTTCCTGTCTCTCATTTCTGGGCCAGGCACCCACATATCCAGCAAGTGGTGGGAAAAAAAATTTCAAACCCTCTAAAATAACATGAATTGCTTGGCTAAAACTCATGACTTTTGTCTTGTTTTTACATAAAATTAACAATGCACGCAATCAAAAAAATAAAATAAAATAGAACAGAGTGTTTCATTGCTCCTTACCCTGAATTCCATTCTCTAAAAAGCGACTTTATCATTCTTTTTCCACCTTTTTTTCTGGGAGATTATTTCAGATCTCTAAACATACTTAACTAAGCAGTTTATTCATATTATATATTGCTTAGCAATTCTAAAATTTGGAAATAAAGAATATTAAAGTATTGAAAATAAAGAGTATATTATGATAAATACTTATAAACTAAGCTTAATAATTATGCCTTCTTTTTTCTAAGCTTTATGAATTTACTTGAAGTTCTAACTACCTTTTTACCCTTTCTTTCTTTCTTTCTTTCTTTCTTTCTTTCTTTCTTTCTTTCTTTCTTTCTTTCTTTCTTTCTTTCTTTCTTTCTTTCTTTTGGTCAGTCATGGGGCTTGAACTCTGGGCTTGGCTGCTGTCCCTGAGCTCTTCAGCTCGAGGCGAGCGTTCTACCACTTGGAGTCACAGCATCACTTCCAGTTTTCTGGTGGCTAATTGGAGATAAGAGTCTCATGGACTTTTCTGCCTGGGCTGGCTTTGAACCATGATCCTCAGATCTCAGCCTCCTGAGTAGTACAGGTGTGATCCACCAGCACCCGGCCCCTTTCATTATTTATTATAACCTCTTCCCTCTCCACCCCAAAATCTCCATCATAAAAAGTATTGAGATTATTTTTCCCCCAGAAGATAGCCTTAGTAATACTACCCATCTGCCTCCCCCCAACTTCCACACTATTTTTCTGCATTGTTCTTTTCTAGTGTTCCTGAAAAAACCTCAGTGTACTCTCTTTGGTTAGAGTTACAGTGTCCTTAAGCTATAACTTCTGTCTTGGTTTTCTCTCTCATTTTCTTAGAATATATCCTCAATTGTTCTCTGCTTTCTTCCTTCCTTTCTTTTTCTTTCTTTCTTCTTTCTTTCTTTCTTCTTTCTTTCTTTCTTCTTTCTTTCTTTCTTTCTTTCTTTCTTTCTTTCTTTCTTTCTTTCTTTCTTTCTTTCTTTCTGTCTGTCTGTCTTTCTTTCTTTCTTTCCTTCTCTTTCTTTTTTTCTTTGTGATACTGGGGGCTAAACTCAGGGCTCTGAGTTTAATTAGTTTTACTAGTCAGGCACTTTACCACTGAGCCACACCTCCAACCTCTCATGTAACTTAACAGTAATTAGTGAGACATGCCTTCTGTAAATCCTTGTGACTCGAAAGTCACAGTTAACAGGCAACTTTTCTACATAGAGAACGCTTGGTTGGAAGTTGTTCTTCCTCAGTGAATATAGTATAAAAATATAACAGTGCAACCTGTTGAAACTATTTTAAGATGCGGGACTGTGTAAGAGAGAATGATAAAAGGATAAGGTTGGTCAAGATTCATTGTATACATGTGTGGGAATGTCACAATAACCCCGCCTCTTCCATGTACAACAAATGCATGCTAATGTTTTGTTTTGTTTGTTTTTTGTCCATCATGGGGCTCGAACACTGGGCTTGTGCACTGTCCCTGAGCAATTTTGCTCAAGCTAGTGCTGTACTACTTTGAGCCACAATTCTACTTCTGGATTTCTGGTGGTTAATTGGAGATAAGGGTCTCATAAACTTTCCTGTCAGGGCTGGCTTCAACTGCAATCCTCAGATCTCAGCCTCCTGAGTAGCTAGGATTAAAGACATGAGCCACCAATACCCAGCACTAATTAATTCTTTTATTAATATTATTATTATTCTAAGGATGATGTGCAGAAGGGATGCAGTTAAATAAGTCAGATAAAGAGTATATTTCTTTTTGAACAATGTACCCTTTCCCTCAACTTCTCCCAGTTTTTCCTTCCTATCCCCCCCACAAGTTGTATAGATCATTTTCAACGGTATCTAGTGAGTACCACTGCTGTATTTGTTCATCTTTTGTCTATTTTTTTTTTAAAAATCATTTCCCCAGAACTCTGAGGTCGTTTGCTTCATTATGCATTACAGCATCGAACTGTCTAATCAGAAGTCTGAGTCTTATTCCCTTGTAGCTGTTTTTTTCTTTCACTCTCCTTTATGTCTTCCTTAGCTTCCTTCTTCTTCTCATCTTTCTTTCTCCCTTTAATCTCCCTTCCTTCATTCAGAACTTCATCTTTGGAAAAAAATACAACGATAAATCTCTTTTTCATTCACCTTCCAATTTATAAACTCAGATGTTGCAGCTCTGGCAATATTTTTTAATTTAAAATCTAGATTTATTTTTTATTATCTTTAAATTTATTTTTATTACCTTTAAGTAAAGTTGTGCACAGTGGATTCAATTCAACATGTCAATTTGTATCACCCCTTCTATCATTTCCCCCATCAAGCCCCTCAAGTTACCTGGACCCATCTTCACATATGTACATTGAGTATTATGACTGTATTCACCCATTATTCCTCTCTCCATCCATCTACCCTTCCTCCTCACTTACCTCAGATTCTGAGGTAGCTCGTGGATCTCATGGAAGAGAGACCAGGACGGGGCATCTGGGAACATCAGCATCCAAACAAACACATGGACCCTTCCTTCAGAGCAAGGTCTCAAACCACACTATTCAGATTTATTGATGGGTGATTTTTGTTGTGGTGGAACTTTCTGTGCATTGCAGGATGGTCAGAATCTCCCCTTTCCTCTTCCTGCTATACAAGCAGCAGCCCTTCACTCTTAACGATCAAATGTCTCCAGTCACAGGGTCGCCTGAGACATTTCCCTGAGAGACAGAGCAAATGCATCCCTAGCTGAGAAGTTCTGAGGTGGGTGGGGGTCTTATTAGTAGCAGCAGAAGCAACAGCAGTATGGGGGATCATGCTAAAAAAAAGTATAATCCCCTGCTCTGGGTTGCACCAGGCCCTGAAGGTGATTGTGGTGCTCACTCGGGCTTGGTTCTGCTGTAGCGCTCTACCTCGGGATAACCCAGCTGCTGTCTCCTTGCATCCATCCATACATACATGTGGCTGTTAAAATTCAAAGGCCTAGGAATTCATCTAGATTAGATTCCATCCTCCTCTTTGGCATGAGAGAGGTGGTTTTGCACAGAACTTCATCAAATAGAGAGGAAAGCAATTCCCCCAAAAGTTACGGGTCCATAAGTTGCTATTTCCTGAATATAGGAGGAATGCAAGGTTGGTTCTCCTCCACTCATTGACGTTTAGTGATTCCTTTCCTGCATCCTGACCCCTGGTTGGGCATCCTATCATATCATGAGTATTGCTGTAAGCCACAGGCTGGCCTGACAGCTCGCTGTACTGGGAGGCTGTGTCTAGAGACACCTTTGAACTAGAAGCCGAAGAGCCAGTTTCACTCCAAAGCTCTGCCCCTCGCAGCTGCAGAAGCTCAGGGTTCCTGGATCTCAGTTTCCTGACTAGCTCCCTATCTCCTAACACTGCTGTGAGGGTCAAACACACACAGGTTAAGGAGCAAAACAAAATAACCCTGCTTCTTAAAATGGTGCTGTTCTGTAGCTGTGGATAAGCTACGGGAGGAGGAACATTATAAAGTCCTTTTTTTTTTCCCCAGCATTTTGAACATAATCCAATAACCCTCTCCTTGCCAGATTTCCCTTCATCTCTAGTTAAAGCCTGGCTAAACCTTCAGCAACAAGAATTCTCATGTTTCTACAGTAGTCGAATGATGCATTATGTTTCCTTGATGAGTGGAAGCTTGTAATGTGCCTTCTTGCACATTTCCTTGTTGGATATGATCTTCCCTCTCCTCCCCAGGAGGCAAATTCAAATCTGCAACATTGGAGTCCCCATTTTACAGAAGAGGAAATTGAGAAAGCATCACAATGAAACCCTGGCTATATTCAAAAATCAAAAGTTCCAGCAGAATGGGAAGCAAATACAAACCTTTGAAAACAGAGAGCTTGTCACCACTCCTCCCTACAGCAGACACACAGGTGAGGAGGACTTCATGAAGCTGAATCTGAGCAATGTGCAAAGGGAGTACACTCCCAGCCCCTCCCTGTATCTGGCATATTGCAGGGGTGGCTAATGGGAGACCCACAGGTCCCATCAGCACATCCCAGAATTTTGTCCAGCATCTCAGCATTTTTCAAAAGGACTGAAGCTGTCACCAAAATACAACCCTCATCTCTGTGACTTTGTCACACAAGATTGTGGGTCCTGAGAGGGAAACATCTAACTGGCTGAACCTAGAAAGGGCACCTGTGCCTGGGTTGCATGAGTTAAGAAGTTCCTTATTCAGCCAAGCCCCAGTGGCTCATGCCTGTGATCCCTAGCGGCTTAGAAGGCTGAGCTCTGAGATCTCAGTTCAAAGCTAGCCAGGGAAGACAAATCTGAGAGACTCATATCTTCAATTAACCAACAAAAAGTCAGAAAGGAAGGTATGGCTCAAGTGGCAAAGTAGCACCCTTGAGCAAGAAAGCTAAATTAGGATGCAAGGCCCTGAGTTCAAGCCTTAATATTGGCACAAAAGAAGGAAGAAGAGGGGTAAGGAAGAGAAGGAAGAAGAGGAGCAGGAAGAGGAGGGGGAGAAGAGGAAGAGGAAGTGGAAGAGGGAGATGAGGGAGAGAGGAGGAAGAGGAAGAGGAGAGCCATTTCTTATACAGATGTCATAATGGGAGGTGGGGGGATGTATGATCTTATGCTACACAAAAAAGAAAGCTGAAAGGGTTAGACAAGGCAAGGAAATCTAGCTAACCTCTTTCCTAACTCAAGTTCCCTGATCCAGGGCTCGGTAAGTGGGACTTGGACTATATTTCAGCCTCAACTTACTTTCTTACTTTAGTGTAGTGTACAACCTGCACCAGCATTCATGGAAGCCCCTGGTTCTCTAAAAGATTTGACAACACAAGGACCCATTCCCCAGAGCAACTGCAGTCATGGTAGTTGGGGCAAGGTCACAGCCTCCATATTGCCACACTTGCCACCTAGCCTGTTTTACCAGTTATCCGTTACACCCTGGCCCCTGAGCTACTCAGGTTTGTGACCCTTGTTTTTAAACAATGATTTTTTTTAACACTGGTTTACCCAGGTAATGCGTCTCCTGATTTATTTCTGAATGGCATTTTTTTTCTTTCCCACCCAATCCTAACCCTCCCAGTTAATCTATTTGTTTTTGCTCTACCTCTTTCCAAAAATATATACAATATGACAAGATTTTTTTTAAAGTCAGACCTCTGGTAATCTCTGGAATGTGGGAAAAGCACTTTTACCACAAAGTTATATTAAGAAGCTTAATTATCAGAAAATTACTATATAATAAATATATCAAACATGAAGTATGTACACTGTATATATACACTGAGAATTCCTGAGTAACCTCAGTCTGTAAACCTATTCACCTCACCCACAACCTCAACCAGCTCTTTCTATCTCTGCTTTGACTGGAATGGTTGACTTGGAGGTGCACTTGCTTCTGCAAAACCTCCCACCTTGCCAAGGACCCATTAGTTACCACGTAGTCGGGAAGATTTCCTTAGCTCATCCCCAAGACTGAGATTGTTTCTATTTCCTATTCCAGCTGGCTCACCCTTAACTTGTCCACTTCCAACTTTTAGAAAGTCCTAAGAGCAACCCCTATTGCTCAGTCAATTAGAATTGCCTAACAAAGAGCCATATACATCACAGTGGCCTACAAGAAGAAGTGGCCTGTGGGTCACATGGGGTAACTTTGCTACCGGTCTCTGGGTCATCTGGGGAAACTTGGCTTCACACAGCTCTTGTTCTCTACTGGATCCATGTCATAGTTTTCTCATGGCAACGGCAAAAGTATAAGATGGCAAGTTCAACAGCACAAGCAAGTTTCAAACTCTGCTTGTTTCACATTTGCTAGTATCTCATATACCAAAACAAGTAAAAGAGAGAAGACCAAAGTCAAGGGCAGGGAAGTGTACTGCCCCTGTGGAGATGGATGGGACTAGAAGAGAGGGAATGGTTATAGACCAAACATATTCCTTTCCCACATGCAAACTCCCTGCATCTTGAAGATATACTAAAAGCTTTATCCCCCCCTAGCATCGAGTTGTAAATCCAGAATCTTATGACCTAGACTTTCGATTCCAGACCTCACTGAAGACCTTCTTGATTTGATAAGTACCTACCAACACAAAAGACAAATTGTGGTCTGATCTATGACATACAGAATTGCAACACGAATACTTCCGTTTGGAAAGGCAAAAAAAAAAAAATGGGAAGCATGTGGTACTTGCTGATTGGCAAAAGCTTTAACACTCTGTCAGGCATTTTTTTTAACCTGGGAGTAGAGATTGTTCCCTGCTCTGGTCCTCCAGAGCAACTCTGCAATCCTTCCTTCTCAGAAATCTTGGCTTTGCCCTCTAAGGAGTCTTCCTTCTCACCAGCCTTGGCTCCTTTAAAAGAGTACATTGGTAGTATAACAAGGAAAACACTGTCATCTGCTTCCTGCCAGCAGAAATGTGGGCATCCCGAAATTCATTCATACCTCCAATGTTCTCATCTCCTCTTAGATAGGTCTGGAAGAAGTTCTGGCAATAAACCCTCTCAGAAACTTTGTTGGTCTTCTGTGACTATGACTCTATTAACTCCAGGCACCAAAAAACATTTTCATAATTCTATCCAGATTCACACCCTTAATTTTGTCTAGGAATCTTTTTTTTTCCGGTCCTGGGCTTGAACTCAGGGCCTGGGCTCTGATCCTGAGCCTGTCTATGCTCAAGGCTAGTACTCTACCACTTGAGCCACAGGGCCACTTCCAGCTTTTTCTGAGTAGTTTATTGGAGATAAGAGTCTAATGGAGGGCTGGGAAGGTGGCTCAGTGGTAGAGCGCTTGCCTTGCATGTATGAGGCCCTGGGTTTGATTCCTCAGCACCACATAAGAAGAAAAAAAAAGCCGGAAGTGGCGCTGTGGCTCAAGTGGTAGAGTGCTAGCCTTGAGCTGAAGAGCTGAGGGACAGCGCCCAGGCCCAGAGTTCAGGCCCACAACCAGACCTGGAAAAAAAAAAAAAAAAAGAGTCTAATGGACTTTCTTGCCCAGGCTAGCTTTGAACTGCGATCCTCAGATGTCAGCCTCCTGAGTAGCTAGGATTTTAAGTGTGTACCTGTGCCCAGATTTGTCTAGGAATCTTTTTATCTAGCTGAAAAGGTATGTCAGATTTTCCCTGCCCAGAGAAGAGTTATATATAGCTTAGTGGAGGCCAGAATCAAAAAGTTTAAACTAGCCGGGCGCTGGTGGCTCACGCCTGTAATCCTAGCTACTCAGGAGGCTGAGATCTGAGGATCGAGGTTCAAAGCCAGCCGGGGCAGGAAAGTCCGTGAAACTCTAATCTCCAATAAACCACCAGAAAACCGGAGGTGGCGCTGTAGCTCAAGTGGTAGAGCACTACCCTTGAGCTGAAGAGCTGAGGGACAGGGTTAAGGCCCAGAGTTCAAGCCCCATGACCGACAAAAAAAAAAAAAAAAAAAAAATTTAAACTAAAGAAAAGTAGTGCAACTGAATCAAAAAGTTTTACTGAGTTATTGGGTAGCCAAGTCACAAAACTATAATTAGGCATATTATTAAAAATGCGTATGACTCTGATCATATAAAATAACATTTATTGAAATAAAAAGCATATGATTTTTCTAGACAAGATAGCTTTTGTTCCTAGTGTGATAAGTAGAGAAGAATTCAGATGGGAAGAAAAACCTCCTAAAGATGACTTACCACTGACCGCAGAACTTAGTAATGACCATGGTAGTTAAAAAGGAGTTCCTGACACATTTTTCCCAAGTGAGACGATACCCTATCCTAAATGTAGCTTCCTGTTTGCTGGGAGAGAGAGGAAGTCAGTGCAGAGAAAACAGAGAAGGTGTTTAAAATCACTTCCGAGAGAAAGAAATTCAAGATTCATTCAGCCGTGTTATATTCTATTTTTCTAGTTTCAAAAAGAAATAAAAGAAACAGAAGAGAATTTAAAAAAAAAAACTAACAAGCTTCCAACAGCAGTAAGACTATGTTACCTCGGTGTTTCAATAGCTCCTTGGCATGTTCCCACTGGTTTCCTTGTCTGTACTCGTGATGATTCTGGGGTGTTACTTGGTTGAACAGCTGAGGACTGATGTGGGACTTGTCCACTGAGTGCATCAGGGAGTTGAGATCCTAGTGGGTATTCTCACAGATTTGGGGCGGGGGTGGGGGTGGAGAGGGGAGTTGTCTACTCTACCCATGGACAAGCAAGAGCTGATCCGGAGGGGCAAGATGTATGCTGGAAAACTGACATGTTAATAGGAGACAACGTTAAAGAGAGAAACTTAGATTCGAGGGCGTGTCTTAAGCGGTAGAGTGCCTGCCTCTCATCCTTGAAACCCTAGGTTCAAACCTAAAAATTCCTTGTGTTAAAATTCCCATATGGATCGCCATAGGGAGTGGGATTTGGTTCCTTCCTCTATTTATGGCCAGTAATTTTAGATCTGCACATTGCCCTGGAAGCTGGCCGTGCGGGTGACTATCAGAGGACGCTGGGGAGATGCAGACAGCAAGACTTCTACCATATGCTTCATTCATTGGGAATGCTATGCAAAGGGCTGTCCCCTCAGTTCAGAGCTACTTAAACATATCACTCTTTTAAAGTTGGCTCTGTTGAGCTTGTAGTTGTGGGAAAGGCTCTGAGAAAGGAAGATGGCAAAGTTTACTGAACCCCGACGATGGCATAAAAACACCTTGGCGCTGATGCCACCAACATAAAAGACACTTCTGTGTCCTCAGCCTGTGTCCTGCCTGGTACATCATGACCCAGTGCTGATGCCAAAATTTGGTCAAGCTCTTTCCTGGATTCCCAACTGGATTGCCCCTGTCCTGAGTTTCCTGGCATTTTCTCGGCTTACTAGACATGAATTTTTTTTTTAATCTTGTTAACGAGGCACAGAAAGAAGAGACTGGAAACCCAGACACATGGACCTCTCTATTCACGGTGCCCATTAGGATTAACAGATTCACTCCGATCTAGAGAGGACAGTCAATGCTGCTTGGAGCGGTTGAATGCATTGTAGACTTCTGTCTACAATGATGCCATTGCAGAGCTGGGAGGCAGAGTCTCTAATGAGATGCCTTCCTAGCTGCGAAATCCTGAAGAGTGGCATGGAGAATGAGATGGAGCCAGTGGGTTAGTAAAACAATTAAAGAACAAAATTAAGTCGGCTTTCCACACTGCCCTTAAGGAGGGTTAAGGTTTTGGGATATAGCAGAACAAGCTGTGTGTGAACCTGGCTTAAGAGCCCAGCCCCAGGACACTTGGTCAGCCTCCTGCTGGGGGGAGGGAAGGGGGAAGCATCCTTGGTAAGCAAAGAAATCATCAAAGGCTCCAGCAGCGGGGATGATCAGCCATTAGACAGGGGAAGACAGATTTCCTCTAAAACGTGCCTTTAAATGTGGCTCATTTACCTTGAAGAGCCCCAGGAAAGGCCGAGATAGGTGCCATCCAGGAAGCCAGGATGCTTTAAGACCCACACGGTTTAATGCAGCATCAGAGCCTTAGGTCAGACCCAGCAATGACTTCCTGGCTAGAAGGGCTTATTGGACCATGAAAGGGGAGCTCCCAGGGAGACTGCGAAATCACTTTCCTTCCAAGACTTTAGATTCTTGTTCTTGTAGGGTAGTGGATGGTGGGCGAGCCCAGAGGCGGGCAAAGGGATTTGATGACTTCCCAAGCCCCTTGGTCTCACCCCAGGGGGCACTTTTCCAGTCTTGGAACCAAGGTTTCCCCCTTTCGGGTGGAAAATCAGGACCAGAAAGTAGATGGGGGCAGCCAGTATTCAGTTCTGCCTAAACTGATCTCAACTAGGCCAGGAGAGTAGGAGTAAGACAAAGCTTAGTGGTTTGTATTCTTATTTTATTTTTCAGAGAGGGGTTAGCTGGATAGCAGGCCTAAGATCTTCAAACACTTCATAAGAAATATTCTCAGCCCGGAAGCCGTTTTAATACCTTAAATACATGGAGTCTCTCCAGCTTTGCAACAACTGTAGAATATAAAAATCAAATCTATTTTTCTCCAATTACTGGTCAACTCTAAGGTATCAAATGGTGACTTGGGGTGGTAAAAAGTGGGAGCAGGGGAGGGGTTGTAGCCAGTGAGGGATGGGTAAAATAAACACTTTCTTTCACTTGTGTTTTGCTTTGTGTTTTGTGCTGGTACCAAGACTTGAACTTAGGGCCTGAGTGCCTTTTCCCTCAAAATTGGCACTTTGCCACTTGAGCCACCCCTCAACTTCTTTAGGCTTTATGGTGATCAATTGGAAATAAGAGTCTCCCAGACTCTCCTGCCCTAGCTGGCTTTGAACCATGATCCCCAGATCTCGGTCACCTGAGTAGCCAGGATGACAGTCATAAGCCTGGCTCATTCCTGCCCTTATACATACTGTAAGGGTAGGAAAGATGGTCTCACCACTAAGGTTCATATAGAACAGTCAAGTGGGCACACATATAAACAACAATAAAGCAGAGTTGGGAATTGAAGTGTGGGTTCAAGTTTGAGCTCTGCCCCTTACTGAACAACCCATAGGTCCTCTAGGATAATGACCAGTTTAAGTACCTTGGGCCAAAGTAGCTGGCATAGAGGGAGACTGGCGTAGTTAGAATAATCACACCAACTTGGATAATATCATTAAGGCTTCAGTTGTTTCGGACTTTATTATTTTACAGACCTTTTGCTGGTCTTTAGACCAGGATGTAGGACTGGCTAGATAATTTATGGTGTCTGGTGCAGAATGAAATACAGAGCTCGATTCAAATCTCAATAAGAATATCAAGACAGGAAGGCAGAGCATCTAACCAAGTATAGGATTCCTGTAAACCTGAAGTCAGCACTGGATCAACTCACTTTCCAGAGAAGAGACTGAGGCACAAGGGAAATGACTCCACCAGTGTCACTCAGCTCAGAGCTGAAAGAGTGATGTTTCATAATCGCTCAGGTCTCTGTGTTCAGGTCGGACTCTTCTTGCTGAGTTGGGCTTCCTGCTGACATCTGGGCTCATGTGATCTAAGCAGACTACATCTAAAGCCTCTGTTGAAAGAGGCATCTGGGGGCTGGGAAGGTGGCTCAGTGGTAGAGCACTTACCTTGCATGCATGAGGCCCTGGGTTTGATTCCTCAGCACCACATAAGCAGAAAAAGCTGGAAGTGGCGCTGTGGCTCAAGTGGTAGAGCGCTAGCCTTGAGCTGAAGAGCTGAGGGACGTGCCCAGAGTTCAGGCCCCACGACCGGACCCCCCCCCAAAAAAAAGAAAGAGGCATCTGGATAAAGATGTGGGATGCAAAGGTCCTAAGAGCTCACCCTTGGCAAAACTTTTCAGCTGTTTCCATTGCTCTTCAGATAAAGTATAAAGGCCTAGGCGAATACAAACTCTTCTTGTGATCTGAGCCCTGGTTAAAGGTTTCCAGCTGCACTGCCTACTTCTGCCTCCTCCTTCTAAATAAGCTTTCTAATCACACTCACCTTCTTGCCATCTCCCTGCTGGGCCTTGGTCCCTCTGTTTTCCAGGTCTTTGATTATTCTGTTCATTCCTCTATCTCATCACTGTGTTACGAAGAGTGACTACAGGTACACAACCAAGGTAGAGAAAAAACCATGGCCAATCTATCTGCAGCCTCACCTGGATGAGGCCTCCCAGGACTAGACAGTAGGCACAGAAATCCTGGGGAACTAAGGACCTGGGATAAAGACAGACTGGGAGCTGGTGGCTCATGCCTATAATCCTAGCTACTTTGGAGGCTGAGATCTAAGGATCATGGTTTGAAACCAGCCAGGGCAAAAAGTTCCTGAAATTCTTATCCCCAGTTAATCAGCAAAAAGCCAGAAATGGAGCTGTGGCTCAAGAAGCGCCAGCTTTGAGCAGAAAAGGACAGGGCCTTAACTCAAACCCCAGTAAAGGCACATGCATACACGTGCGTGTGTACACACACACACACACACACACACACACACACACACACACACACACACGACAGGCAGCCAGAGACCCAGGATGGCTGTCCTTGTGTCCCAGGGAGGTAGCTTAATGCCCACTTGGATCTCCGACAGTTCTTGGCTATATATCAGGCTGAAAACTAAGACAGTAAAATTCATGAACATCATGACCTAGCAAGAGAATTCCTACTAATTTTCAAATGTCTTCAGGTCAGCAAAACCTCAAGTGCACTTTTCTCTTTTTTCCAAAGTTCTTTCCTTCCTCCTCTCTTCGCCCCCACTACCACTCTTCTCCTGCTTGGTTCTCAAAGCCACATGGATTTCAAAGGAAATACCATCCATCTGGCTCTGGTTCATTCACCCTTGAATCCTCCAACAGGCTATTTGGTAAGAGATCATGCACTTCGAAGACACCCTTGCAGGAATCAGGAAATAACATTTTGCCAGAACTTTATGCTCAAGTTCAATATTAACATCAAGAAGCCACAAAATGTGAGCAGGTTCTAAACGGGGGGGAGGAGGGGGAGGCCTCATGTTCTCCAATTTCTTCCCCAAAGTATTCCTTCAGCTACTGACATTGGAAATAACTTCTCTGAACTTGGTGGCTGTCCCTTGTTTTCTAGGCATGACATTCAAGCCTTCAAACATATGAGGGCTGAGTGAGTTGCTCAATACCCCACATCCCCAGTGTTCTGCCTCAGTGGCTCATAGAAGCAGCTAACAAGTACATGGGCAGCTGCCTCTTCTGGGAAAAGCCACTGAGTCTTGTTTCCATGCAACACATCTGCCCTGACTTAAACTTTGACTCCCTACCAGTATCCAATCTGAGCTATTTGTGCTATGAACATAGCACCTTAAAAAGATTTATTTAAAAAAAAAGAACAAGAAGAAGAAAAAAGAACCCAACATCATTTTTAGAAAGGCGAGACACCCAACACATCCTACTCTGAGTAGATTTCTTTGACAGCTTGTGATGCTGTGTGGATGGTAAATACACCCTCAGACTCCGAGCAAACAGTCCATGGCATGTAACTTGGGTATAAAAGAGGAAAAGTTTTGCACAATGTGGCCACAGACGCCTTGTCATTTCCCAGAAAATTAGAGGGTCCACCAGTGACCTCACAAATTCATCACACAAGTGTTCTTCCACGACTTCTGCAACAGATGAGGCCTGTTTCGATCAAGGTTTTCCAATCCCCATTGAAAGATAACGTTCTGGGGTGGGAAGGGGAGAGGGGGAAGGCAAAGCAACCCACCATTGTTCCCAGAAACAGAGACCTGTGCTCTTGACCTCTGGGTGTCCAAAAGACCATTGGTGAGCACTGAGAGGACAGGATGGATGCTAATTTCTTTTGGGGGTTGCCTTTTGACTAAAGCACAAAAAGACTGGCTGTCAAAGAGGTTCATGCCCAGAGGATGGGCTGTATCTCAGACAGGCTGCAAGAAGTTCTGAACATCCTTCTGCTTAAAGGAAGAGTTTGTTTTTGTTTTTGTTTTTTCATGCTGGTAGTGGAGCTTGAACTCAGGGCCTGCGCACTGCCCCTTCCGTTTTTCTGTTCAAGGCTGGCTCTCTACCATCTGAGTTATAGCTCTGCTCCTGGCTTATTGGTGGTTAATTGGAGATAAAAGTCTCATCGACTTTTCTGCCCTAGCTGGCTTCAAATTGCAAGCATGAGCCCAGTCATCTAGACTTTAAATTAGGGCCTTTTTAGTTCTTGAACCAATTGCCTTCTCCCCATGGGCTTTAGACTTTTTCTCATGCCTGGAACAACCTTCTCATTCTTCCTTGTCTATTTTACTGGCACTGAGTGACAGCTGTCTTTGTAGTTTGTGATTCACATTGTGGTTTCATGTAAACATACATGAAATCCTTACAACTCATCAGAGTAAAGAAAACCAGACACAAAGGTATTCATCATATCACAATGACTTTTCTCATTATACAACTGAGGTTGAGGGGCTCAGGCATTTAAAGTGATTGCAAGAGCTAGAATTCATACCCAGATCTTATGATCCCTAACTTTGAACCCTTCCCATGACAGGACATGGCATAAATGGGGCAAGCATCCTCAGGGAGCTGTTGCCAGAAGGAGCCTATCAGCAACCAGAGGCAGAAGCATCCAGAACCCTGAGCTTAGTTTCACATCACCTCTGCCTCTTACTAACTGGAAAGTGGCTAAACTTTTTGGTACCTTAATTTTCACATGGGTTAAACACAGATAATAATAGTTCCTACACCCACCGAATTGTGAAGATGGATGACTGATATAGAAAGGATTCTCAGGAGAGAATCTCAACTTCATAAATGCCATCTAATTATCCATTGATTTTATATTATGATAGAAACCTTGAAAGCAAACAGAGGCTGGGGAGAGAAAGACAGAAGTGTGAAGATCCTTGCAGATCCTTGGGAACCTAGGAGGAAGAAAGTGGCCAAGTGGTCAACTTCCACTCCACCACTTACGTCCTCTCTGGACTATGGTGAACAGATCGGTTATTTTGCTGCTCTTTAGTTTCCTTGTCTGTCAGGTGAGAGAGTTCAACCACACTGGATGGGGTGAAGCAGTTGGCAAAGACCCATAGCCTCCTTCAGATGGCTGGATGGCCCTGGAGACTCCGAGGAGCATATTCTAGCCACCTGGCTTGGACTAAGACCAGCTAATAGTGACACCCGGTTAGTTTCACTTAGTGCCAGCCTGATTCATTCACCTGGGATTGCTGGGACTTCCTCAGTTCAAACACTGGAAAGTCTATATTCCCAGAAGCATAATTACAGGAAAACCCCTGTAACGGTGGGCCCTCCTAATGGACAGCCAGCCTAGGCTGGCTTCAAACTACAATCCTCAGATCTCAGCCTCCCCCCCCAAAAAAACCCTAGAATTACAGGCTTGTGCCACTGGCACCTGGTGTGGCTTATTTTTAAATATAAATCTCACTGCCTTATTTTTCTTACTTAAAATCTTTCAGCTGTATCCTATTACCTGGCAGCGAAGTTCAAAATCCTTAAACTGGGTCTCAAGGTTCTAGACGGCCTACTCCAACCTCTGCAAGCTCCCCTCCGCTCTCTCTCCCTGCCCATGTGCTCTCACACCTCAATGTTCTCTACCCTTCCATGGTCTCAGCTTCCCATCTTGCACAGCCTAGAACAGTCCACCTCCTCTCTTTGCCTAGCTAGTCCCACACCCCTGATCCTTCCTCCCTAACGCCAGGCCTCCTCCCCATATTAACTCCATTGCACCCGAAAGATCCTGCCTTTCTCCTTCCCAACTCTCAGCACAGCAGTGCTTCATGTCCACCGGCCATCTCCCATCAGGCTGCACCCTCCCTGGGGACAGGGACCTTCTGATATCCCCACACCGAGGGTGGCACCCAAGGGTATAGCAAATGCTCTGTGTAAATATTCAAAGACTGCATGGTAACGACAAGAACTACTCCCAAGCATTGTGATCTCCCATCCACACAGAGATCAGCCCAGTCCTCCCCAGCCACCCCCTGAAGAATTGCAATAGCATGCATTCTGGCTGCAGAGAATGTGGTATCTGGTGACACCACTGGGAACACTGTGGCTGTCGTGAGTTCACCCGGCTCTCAGGAAGGAATAAGTATCGGTCATGCCACATCACACACAGGAAGAGCATGAGCTGGTGCCGACGGAGCAGGATGGCCCAAGCCTTTGGTCTTGGATTTCTCTTCCTAGAGTATTTATATCCATCCGGAGAGACCGGCTGGCTTCATTAATTGTGAGCGTGTGTCTACCCAAAGCAGCCATGCCCTGAATGTGCTGGATACCGGGCCTTAGATGGGCATCTTCTACTGCTTTGCAGAATTGCATATTATTACTAAGAGACATGACACGAGGGCCTAGGAGAGTGACCAATGTCTTTTACATACAGGCTTCTTGGTGTGATCTCTTATGTCTTTCTGATGATATGACTGCTTTTCAAATAAAAAAAAAAAAAGAGGTAAAGAGGAAGCCATGGTCATTTGATGAAAATCAGTTCAGAAGTGGAAGCAAAGAGTTCACATTCTATACCCAGTGTCTCAAAAATAAGAATCACTCACACTGGATGCAGACATGGTTCAAGAGATAGAGCTCCCCAAGCGAGGGGGCTGATGGCTCACACCTATACTCCTTGTGACTCAGGAGGCTGAGATCTGAAGATCACATTCAAAGCCAGCCCATTCAGGAAAGTCTATGAGACTCTTGTCTGTAATTAACCACAAAAAAGCCAGAAGTGTGGCTCAGCCAATAGGGCACCAGTCTTGAGTGAAAAAGCCCAAGCCCTAAGTTCAAACCCCAGGACTGCCACAAGAGAAATAAATAAATAAAGTATCCACCTAACAAGCATAAGTCCCTTAGTTCAAGCTCAATATCAATAAAAAGAACCACTCACATTTATAGGTCTTTGGATCAAGCACCTTTTAAAGCAAATGTATTAATTCATTAATGTCTCTTCAGGACAGTACTATGAGGTAAAATACTATCCCCATATTGCAAATGAAGAAACTGGAGCACAAAGAGAGTAAGTGACTAGCCCAGGTGATAGGTGGCAGAGCTAGAATTTGAACCCAAGAATTCTCCCTCCAGAGTCTAGGAAGAATTGGACAGTATTAAAAATCCAACAGCTAGTTGGCATCAAGCCTGTAATCCTAACTACTCAGGAGGCTGAGAGCTGAGGATTGCAGTTCAAAGCCAGCCTGGGCAGAAAAAGTCCATGAAACTCTTAGCTCCAATCCACCACCAAAAATCCAGAAGTAGAGGTTTGGCTCAAGTGGTAGCATGAAAGCCTTGAATGGAAAAGCTAAGGGTGAGCACCAAAGCCCTGAGTTCAAGCCCAGGACAGGCATTTAAAAAAAAAAGAGAAGATAAAGCAGTGGGCTCCAGTGGGCTCCTTTCAGATCAGACCCAGAGCCCTGCCCTGCCACTGATCTGCACCTTTGCAGATCTGCACCTGTGCGCCTATCGGGTACCCGCATCCCCCTCTGTGAAGTGGGGCTTCTGGTGACCTCCCGCTCCTCTCCAGCAAGGACAGCGTGAAGAGGAAGCCAGAGCAAGCGCGCAGTGCACTCAAGCCAGGGAATGTCGTTGCGAATTGGCCACTATTATTTATTTCTAGCAGAGCACTTGAGGGTATCATCCTCAGTTCAGTCACACACATACTCAAACACCTACTAGCAATATGCCGGACACTGCGCCAGGTGCCAGGGATACAGGGGAGCATAGTTCAGAGCTCATTGTTTGGAGAAAGGTTGTAACACAAGTTCAGAGAAAGGGACAGCAGAGGTGAGGGTGCTGTCAGTCAGGTGGAAGTCCTGAGTCCTTCCAGAAGAAATCAGAGAAGGTGTCTCAGGGGAGGGCAGCAAGGGTGCAGGAACAGGGCGAGGTACTTCGCACACACCTGAAAGAGAGCTTTCAGGGGCTCTCTCTGCCAGTGGGGGCGGGGGTGGGGGGTGGGGACTGAGATGCAGGGCTCCAGACAGGTAGGTTGCTCTGAGATGGCCAAGTCTACCTCCAGGTCCTGACATTATTTTTATCTGAGTCAGTTCCTGGCACAAGAATAACCTGGCCCTGGTGGCTCACACTTGTAATCCTAGCTACTCAAGAGGCTGAGATGTGGAAATCCTGGCTCCAAGACAGCCCAGGCAGGAATGTCTGAGACTCTTAACTCCAATTAATCACCAAAATGCTAGATGTAGAGGTGTAGCTCAGGGGTACAGCATGCTAGCCTTGGGTGAAAAAACTGCGGAACAGTGCCCAGGCCCTGAGTTCAAATACTGTCATAGAGAAAGAAGGAAGGAAGGAAGGAAGGAAGGGAAGGAAAGGAATCATTGAAGCAACAACAATCGGACACAAATCTTCCCAGTTATTTGGCTAGTTAGCCAAATTAAAGGTAAAACTCCAGAAGCTCCAGAAAATAAAGGGAGAGACAGAGAGACAGAGAGACAGACAGAGAGAGAGAGAGAGAGAGAGAGAGAGAGAGAGAGAGAGAGAGAGAGAGAGAGAGAGTGCACAATTACACAGGATTTGGGGGTGGGGGTGTTTGGAGGGTTTGATTTTTTCTTCCATGTCTCCTCAGCTCAGATCTGTCTCCCGGGAGAGGCTCACTCTCCAGAAAATATGATACTTTATTTCCTGCCCGTGTTTGGTAACACACCCCATTACCAACCATCTCAGTTTCAAGTAACTGCCAGCCGGCATTAACGCCCTCCTCCTCGGGGAGGCAGAAAATAGAAAAGGAAGAATTCAGCAGATTTTCCCCCATGGCACCCTCGGTGGCACCAAGATAACCAGAGGGGGAAAAACCACAATTGGATCCTTATTCCCTCTGCCCAGGAATGCAGAGATGTACCGTCTGCATTCCCCTGCAAAAGAGAGTGGACTTGTTGTGTAGGTCGTCCAGGCTCCCGTATCCGTTATGGAGAAAGATGCATTCATGTATTATTATTGTTATTTCTTTGTTTATTTAGTCCTTCATGCCAGGCAGGACATGTTGCAGGACTGTCCTGCGGGCTCTGGCGGCAATCAGGTGAGCTGCCCCTGGGCGCCTGCGGCGGAGACACACTGACCCCTAGTGGCCGGCCAGGACTTCGCAGGCCTGAGGGCCTGGCCTCGCAGCTCAGTAAAACTTGGGTCTTGGCTGGGACCAAGGATGGTGGTGTGGACCAAGAAGTGGTGTGTCCGGTGCTGCCTCTCCATTGCCAGCCCTGGTACGTGTATGCACACTGACCGTTGTCTGCTTTCCCTTCCAAGCCAGAGAAGCCATTTTTCCTCTTCTTCTCTAGATCCATTAAACAATTTGCTAAAGCTATTTAGGCAAAAGATTCAGCTAAGGCAGGTTTCTCCATTCATGAGTTGCTGGGAAAGATCATGTCCCAGCCTAGCACCGCCCTGCCCACCACTGTGCCTAGGGTGTGCCCCAGCTCACAGATTTGGAAACTGAGGCTCTACCTGTCAAGTGCCTTTCCCAGGTCAAGCTAATGTTCTTATTGATGTGTGTGTGTGTGCACATGCACGTGTGTGTGCAGGCATGTGTGCACCAGTACTAGGACTTGAACTCAGCCTGGACACCGCCCCTTAGCTATTTCATTCAAGGCTAGCACTCTATCACTTGAGATACACCTCTGCTTTTTGGTGTTTAATTACACATAAGAGTCTCACAGACTTTCCTGCTAGCACTAGCTTCGATCCTCAAATCTCAGCCTCTTGAGTAGCCACAGGCATTTAACTTAATTTTCTTATTGATTTTTTTTTTGGGGGGGAGGAGGAATCAAGCTTGGATTCAGGGCCTGGGCACTGTCCCTGAGATTTTTGTCTGAAGGCTAGCTCTCTACCACTTTGAGCCACAGCACCACACCCAGTTTTCTAGTGGTTTATTGGAGATAATAATCTTCCACACTTTCCTGCTCGGAAACCAGGCTTCAGACCGTGATCCTCAAACCTTAGCCTCCTGAGTAAGTAGGATTATAGGCATGAGCCACCAGCACCCAGCTTCTTACTGATTTTTAGTAAGCCAGTGTTTACATGTACTTGTCTTACCAGCTCCTTTACCTATCATAAAACTCCTCATGTGCAATCATATCACCACCCTATGCAGTTAGAACTGTAACTTCCATTTCATAGATAGGCAAACTGGGGCACAGAGAGGTTACAAATCTAGTGAGCATAAGACTAGTATTAAACTCGGGCCATCTGGTTTCAAAGGGCTCTTGGCCACTGTACTGAGTTTTGTATACCATGATTACCCAAGAGACCACCATGCTGCTCTTGGGTGTGTTCCAGACTCCACACTCTGCTCTGTGTACCACCTCATTCCTAAAAATGAAGGACCACAGCAAGGCTGGAGGAAACAAAAGAAGAAAGTTTGTGGCCAAGGTGGCAGTGAGCTCTTTGAGGATCCAGAGTCTTCCCCTTCAGAGTCTGGTGCCTGACACATAGGAATGAATGCTCAATCACAGCTCAATTGGATGGACCGTGAAGATCCAAAAGCAAAAGGAGGGCTGAGCTGCATGAACCACAGGTGAGTCAAGGAGGAAGCAAGGCTCTGTTCTGCAGGACAATCCTGCGAGAGGGACTTTTCAAACACAGATGCTGCTTGTTCACTTTTATGGCTACCATGAGACAAATAGCCACACTGTCACTGTGTGAGCCCCACAGCATATAGCTGTGGCTTATACCACCTGAAGTGTGTACCCTTCTTGTATTTACCTCATTGGAGTTTTGCTTAATTTTTGGAATTTTTTGTGCCTGGCCTGGTACTTGAACTCAGGACCTGGGTACTGTCCCTGAGCTTTTTTTGTGATCAAGGCTAGCACTCTATCAACTTGGGCCACAACTCTACTTCCAGCTTTCTGCTGGTTGATTGGAGATGAGCCTCATGGACTTTTCTGTTCAGGCTGGCTTTAAACTGTGATCCTCAGATCTCAACCTCCTGAGTAGTTAGGATTATACAGGTATGAGCCACCAGCACCAGGCTTCATTGGAGTTTTATAGTAGCCTCATAAAGTGAATAGAAGCAGCTCAATGTTATGAGGTTTTAATGAGAAAACAGAGGCCCGTTCCAAGCAGGCTCAGACCTTGTCTCAAGTTTCCTAACTAAGAAGCACAGAGCTACACATCCTTGGCTTCCTGACTCCAAAGTGGCTGCCTTCCCATGCTGTCACTGTCAGCCAGGACCCTCACCCAGGGGAAGTCCAGCCTCCTTGTCCCCCATCCAAGCCTCTCTTATAGTAATTCCATGGCCTGGCCAGGTTGTTCCTGCCTAAAGACCTTTGCCCCAACCAGCCCCTCAGACTAGAATGCCCTTCCTGTACTGGATCTTCAGGCAGCTGGCTCCTTCCTGTCATTCCGGTGTCAGCTCAAGTATCACCTCCTCCGAAAAGCCTTCCCTGTCCACCCAACCTAAAATAGCCTTCCAGGCAGCCTCTATTGCATCAGTGTTTTATGTACCAGCAGTTATTAATCTCTGGTAGCTTCTTGTATGGTTACCATTACTAGCTTCATCTCATGTCTCTCGTGTCTAACAAGGGCTATTTATTGCATGGCATGAAGCCACCCTGAGCCAGGCAACGTTCTGAAAGCTTAACCCACTCTAAGTCATTGTATCTTCCTGGCCACCCTGTAGTACAAAGGCAGAGCAGGTTCCATAACTTGTCCAAGATTCTACCCCTCAGTAATCTGTCCCCGTCTCTACAAAATCATCAGCTCTCCATTTGTCTCCACAAAGATAACAAAAATTTTAAACAGACAATTTCAAGCGAGACGTTGGTTGGCTCCTACTGGTAATCCTAGTTACTCAGTAGGCAGAGATCTAAGGATTGTGGTTCAAAGCCAGCCCAGGCAGGAACGTCCGTGAGACTCTTATCTCCAATGAACCCCCAAAAAACCAGAAGTGGAGCTGAGGGGCTCAAGTGATAGAGCACAAGCTTTGAGCAAAAAAAGCTCAGGGACAGCACCCACACCCTGAGATCAAGCCCCAGTAGAAATGTTGTACTTTTTGTATAAGGTCTTGGTGGCCCTTGTGAAAACTTGTGGTTCTGGTAGTCTTCTGTGTTACTATCATGTAATCATGCATACAAACCTTCCTTCAGGCTGGGACGTAGCTCAGGGCAAAGTACTTGCCTAGCAAGTGCAATATCCCAGGCTCAATCCCCAGTAGCAAAAAAGAAAAGACCATAAAAAAAGAAGTTCCATTAGCCAGGTGCTGGTGGCTCATGACTATAATCCTTGCTACTCAGGAGGCTGAGATCTGAGGATTGTGGTTCAAAGCCAGTCCAGCAAGGAAAATCTGTGAGACTTATCTCCAATAAACAACTCAGAAAAGGCTGGAAGTGGTGCTGTAGCTCAAGTGGTAGAGTGCTAGCTTTGAGCCAAAGAATCTCAGGGAGAGCACCCAAAGCCTAAGTTCAAGATCCAGGTCTGAGACAAAAAAAAAGAACGCTCTTTTTTTTTTTTTTTTGTCGGTCATGGGGCCTGAACTCTGGGCCTGAGCACTGTCCCTCAGCTCTTCAGCTCAAGGCTAGCGCCCTACCACTTGAGCCACAGTGCCACTTCCAGCTTTTTCTGCTTATGTGATGCTGAGGAATTGAACCCAGTGCCTCATGAATGCAAGGCAAGCACTCTACCACTGAGCCACCTTGCCAGCCCCCAAGAACCCTCCTTTATAACCTTCCAATTTTTCTTTTTTTTTTTTTTTTTTTTTTTTGTCGTGGGGCTTGAACTAAAGGCCTAAGCGCTGTCCCTGAGCTTTTCCCCTCAAGGCTAACGCTCCATCACTTTGAGCCACAGCGCCACTTCCAGTTTTCTGGAGGTTAATTGGAGAGAAGCGTCTCATGGACTTTCCTGTCCTGGCTGGCTTTGAACTGTGATCCTCAGATCTCAGTCTCCTGAGTAGCTAGGATTACAGGTATGAACCAGCTCTGGCAATCTCTCAGATTTATTTACTTTTTTTTTTTTTGGTAGGGCTGACATAAGCAACTTTATTTTCTCTCTGACAACTTTTGCATCCCTGTCACATTATTAGGAGAGGTTCTGTAATATTTTCCCTAGACTTACCCCCACCACCATCCTGCCTGGAGACAGATCCTCTGTACTCATGAACACCTATCTTACCCTTTGGGGAGGGTGCCAGATTCTCCTTTCCTTAGAACCATTCAGTCACATTTCCTGGCCCTCTGAATATCTGCTTTTGTTGGTCATTGATGTTTAATCCATGAGGGACACTGGATATGGGGCAACATGCCACTATCCACAAGAAACATCTCCTTGGCTAGAACACTAGGGTAAAAAGGTCTGGTGTTGGGTTATGTATTTTCAGAGCTAGACTTGGGCAAATCTACTCTCCGTGTGTGTGTGTGTGTGTGTGTGTGTGTGTGTGTGTGTGTGTGTGTGTGTGTGTGTGTGTGTGTGTGTGTTACTTCTGAGGCTTGAACTTGGGAACTCGGGGTCTGGGCACTATCCTTTAGCTTTTTTGCTCAAAGCTGGTGGTCTCCCAATTGAGTCACAGCGCCACTTCCAGCTTTTTGGTGGTTAAGTGAAGATGAGAATGTCACAGACTTCCCTGTCCCAGATGGCTTCAAACTGGAACCCTCAAATCTCAGCTTCCTCAATAGCTAGAAGTACAGGTATGGGCCACTGACATCCAGTGATAAATCTATTCTTTTAAAAAATGGCCTGGCTGAGCGCTGGTGGTTCACACCTGTAATCCTAGCTACTTGGGAGGCTAAGATCTGAGGATCATGGTTCAAAGCCAGCTAGAGCAGGAAAGCCCATAAGAGTCTTATCTCCAATTAACCACCAGAAAACCAGAAGTGGAACTGTGGCTCAAATGGTAGAACACTTGCCTTGAGATGAAGAGCTCAGGGAGAACACCCAGCCCAGACCCACAACCAACAAAAAAAAGTGACCTGAATTAATATAAAATTGCTAGGTGTTCATGTTTTCATCCATTCATGTATTCAAAGGTAAGTTTTCTGATACTAGATTTACTAATATAAACAAAGGAGGGAAAAAGTCTCCACATCTCTTCTTCTGGAAAAGAGATGCCACAGAGAGCAGATTTATCACTATTTTTTATTAATGCAGAGAAAGAAAAGGAAAAGGCAGGTAATCAATAGGTCCCAGATTCATCAACCCCAGGAATACTGATTCTGCCCACACTAGCAAACTAGCAAGAAGACCTTCGAGAACTCTCTGCTTTTAAATGCTTAGTTGTCATGATTTATGCAGGTTGGCAGAATGAAGCAGAATCAATATTTGCATCTTGCTCCTTTGGCACGTCCACAGGAGCTGCCAATCATCAGGTCTGAAGACATCTGCTTTGGCGGTTTGAAGTCAAATGGAAGAAGAAGCATTGTTCCCCAGGTCCTTGCTTGCTGGAAAAGAAAAAGAATGTCATGGCAGGAGCCAAATGATGGGGCTCACACCTGTAATATTATTGACCTAGGAGACTGAGATCTGAGGATCAAAGCCAACCCAACCAGGAAAGTCAATGAGATTCTTATCTCCAATTAACCACAAAAAGTTGGAAGTAGAGCTATGGCTCAAGTGGTAGAACACTAGCCTTGAGGGGGAAAAACGGCTAAAGGAAAGTACCCAGACCCTGAGCTCAAACCCCAGGACTGGCATACATCTGCACACACACACACAAAGGGTTAAGATAAATGCTTGAATGAAGTGAGACTAGAGAATGCATGTGCTCACACCCTGGAAATTGCATAGTAATACTGAGAGGGAATGTCTCTATGCCAAATCATAGTAGCACAAAGTTAACAGCCACAAAGATAGCACATCACCCTTAACACAGTTGATAAACCACCCAATTATGCCTGTCCTGTTTGGTCCATAAAAGTTGCAGGGACAGATGAAATTCTCTGGGACTGAACCTCAGATGGGATTTTACTACCTTGTTGTGTAGGATTGGGGAAGGGAGGAAGGAGATGGGACCTACAGGTGGACAGTTGGGAGGAAACAATCTCCTTCATCGAAGAACATGGGCAGGGTGGGAAGGGGGTGCTGGGCATATTGAACTACGTGCTGCAAGCAGCCTGCTGAGCAGTGCGACAAGCCCAGAGAAAGGGAGGACGGGGTAGGGAACACACGCTGCAGTGGAAAAGCTAGGGGGTGACAATGCTGATGGTTGTGATGGATGTCATAGGCAGGTAAAGCCCACAGGTGCTGATCCCCCTTGGAGAGACCCAAGTCTCAACCATCCAGATCCAGATTCCAGGATGATCTTTTCTAGCTGGCAAATAGGGTCCCCTCCAGTCCCTATTTGGGATCACCTGGTGACTGCGCTATCCCTGCCTGGTTTTCCTACTTTGTTCTTACCATCCCACAAGTTATATGCAGCTCCCACCCCCTCCATCCCGGAAGGTTTTCTAGCCCATGTGTCGCGCACACACACACACACACACACACACACACACACACACACACACACACACACACACACCATGAAACTCTGAGACATACCAAGTGGGCCCCAGGCCCCTTACACAGGGTGCACCCTGTTCCTGTCACAGTGAGGCTTGCAGAAAGGGTTCAGCCAGTGCTCCAGGAACTGCTCCTCAGCCTGGTGCTCCAGCACCAGCAGGTAGTACATGTACTCCTGTGGGGACAAAGGCACTGTGAGGAGACTCAGCCCATTGTGAGAGGGTGGCTCTGCTTACTGACACAGGACGCAGCCTGGACAAGGGAGGGAGGAGAGATGGGAGGAGAAAATACTCACCATGTCCATGTCTCTAAATGGGAGAGGGCAGGCAGACCTACCCACAAGCGAACTCAACAAACAAGTCTGAAATACTAAGTACAAAGACATACGTACACCTGTAACCTAAATACTTAGGAGGCTGAGACCTGAAGGAGTAAGGATCAAGGATTAAGCCAGCCGGGGCTGAAATGTCTGTGAGTCTGCATCTCCAATTAACCAGCAAAATGCTGGATGGAAGGGGTGGCTCAAGTAGTAGAGTACCAGTAATGAATAAGCAAGCAAGAGTTCAAAGCCATGAGTTCAAGCCCCAGTATCACCATCAAAAAATTAACTAATATTACATAGTACCTATTGCCACATACATTTATGATAAAAAATTATTTTTTCAAAAAGGTAAGATATAGCAAGAAGAAAGCTAGCTTCTCTATAGTAATATCAAATGAAATAACAATAAAACAAAAAGTGGTATTAGACTGAGAATGTAGCTTAGTGGTAGAGTGCTTTGCATGCATGAAGCCCTGGGTTCAATTCCTCAGTACCTCAAGAAGAGAAAAAGCCAAAAGTGGCACTGTGGCTCAAATGGTAGAGTGCTCGCCTTGAGCAAAAGAAGCTTAGGGACAGTGCCCAGCCCCTGAGCTCAAGCCCCAGTACTGGCAAAAAAAAAAAATTGTTATTAACCATAGCACTAGAGAGGTATTTTGTAAAACATAGTCAGGACCGGTCTCCAAATGTTCCACATAGAGTTTATACTACAAACAATTGTACTACCGGAAATTGTTCAAGAGACGAAAAAAATTAGAATCTTGTATGGGGATCCTACCCAAAAAAGAAAAAAGATACAATTGTCCTTACAAATACAAATGGATCCACTGTGAGACTTATTTACAATGGAATATTACATGACAATGTAAAAGCATGAAGTTTTGTTAGATTATGAAACAGGTAGGGACCAGCACAAAAGAACTTCTTACTTTTAGAGCATGATGTGTGTTTCCTTCTGCTTCCGCCTTCATATTCTCACAACAGCATTCTCATAAAATACCACATTAGACAGAAAGCCAGAACATTTACAGACTAGGAGCCACTTAGGACTAGACCAAGCTAAAACCAGTGGGGTTCAGATAGCCCTCCACATGACAAACAAGGACAAAGAGGAAGTATTATCAAAGAAAGACCTAAATAAGCCCTTCAGCTTCACTGGCTCTTGACTGACTTAAAAATCTCTAATTTTGAAGGTCACATAGCTTAGCAGTAATACAGTATTGGTTTCCCACTGGCTTCCCTGCAGATAATACCTCTGACTGCTGTGGGGTTATGATCACAGCTGCCCAGGTTACTTTGTAAAATCCCTTACTTTGTAAAATCCCTCTCTTTTTTTTTCGGTCAGTCATGGGGTTTGAACTCTGGGCCTGGGCTCAAGGCTAGTCTTCTTACCACTTTGAGCCACAGCTCCGTTTCTGGGTTTTAGGTGGCAAGAAGAGTCTCCCGGCCTTTCCTACCTGAGCTGGCTTCTAAAGGCAATCCTAAAATCTCAGCCTCCTGAGTAGTTGGGATTACAGGCGTGGGCCACCAGTGCCCAGCCTACTTTGTAAAATCTTTTTTTTTTTTTTTTTTGGGTCCGGTCGCGGGGCCTGAACTCTGGGCCTGGGCGCTGTCCCAAGGCTAGCGCTCTACCACTTGAGCCACAGTGCCACTTCCGGCTTTTTTCTTTTTGCTTATGTGGTGCTGAGGAATCGAGCCCAGGGCCTCAGGCATGCAAGGCAAACGCTCTACCACTGAGCCACCTTCCCAGCCCCTACTTTGTAAAATCTTAAAGGCCACCTTTCCTAAAAGACTCTCTTCACTGGGGTATCTGAAAAATAGCTCAAATAAATGATAGAAGTTGTGGCATCTGTGTGTGTGTGTGTGTCTGTGTGTCTGTGTGTGTGTGTGTCTGTGTGTGTGTGTGTGTGTGTGTTGGTCCTACAGCTTGAAATCAGGACCTAAGCACTGTCCCTTAGCTCTTTTTGCTCAAGGCTAGTAGTGCTCTACCACTTGAGGCACAGCTCCACTTCTGGCTTTTCACTGGTTAATTGGAGATATGAGTCTCACGGACTTAGCTATCTCTTTATACTGTGTCTGTTCCCTTAGATCCTTTGAATCAGACTCTACTCAGCTCTCCCAATGTAGATACATTACACTGATCATCTGTGAAGTATTTAGTCCAGGACCATAATATAGGGTTAACTCAGTCTATGGCCTGTTGGACCAGATATATGATTTTTTTTTTCCTACTTATCCCTTGTGCTTTCTCAAAGCTCTGGAAGTCTTTCAGCCCTATCATAAGGCCAAAATATTTACATAAGATGATGACTCCATCAACTGAAGGGACTCTGCTGTACCTGGGTTAAGATACTTCCCATTAGCCCATCAAGTCGAAAGCTAAGATGTTTGCACACAAGCAGATCATCTTTTGTAATGGATGGATAATTACCAAGCTTTAGCCTCCCATTCCCAAAAAAAAAAATCAATAAAGGTTTTGCTGCTCAATCTGTTCCAGTGAGCAGTGTGGCGGGCCCTGGTGAAGGCTAGCTCTCTCCTGCTGGAGGGAAAGTCCCCAGAAGGGAATTTTGCTGGTCTTGTCGTAAGGTGTCACTTGACCTCTTGTTTCTGTGTCACCAGATTCCACTGTCCACTATCAGTGGAACTTTGAAAACATTATGCTGAGATAAGCAAGGCACTGGGGCCACATGTAGCATGATTCCATAAGAAGCTGGCCCTCATTCTCACAAGGCCACACAGGAGGCAGCTGGACAGTATTTCTGACCATCATAAATTATTTTGGCATGGGTCTATATCAGAAAAAAAACTTAAACCATGACAACTTTCCTATGGCTTGAAGGAAAAAGAACTTTTTCAAAAAGTTAGTTTAACACTTAATTTATTTTATTTTATTTTTGTCAGTCGTGGGGCTTGAATTCTGGGCCTGGGCTCTCTCCCTCAGCTCTTCAGCTCAAGGCAAGCACTCTACCACTTGAGCCACAACGCCACTTCTGGTTTTCTGGTGGTTTATTGGAGATAAGAGTTTCATGGACTTGGGGCTGGGAAGGTGGCTCAGTGGTAGAGCGCTTGCCTTGCATGCCTGAGGCCCTGGGTTCAATTCCTCAGCACCACATAAGCAAAAAGAAAAAAGCCGGAAGTGGTGCCATGGCTCAAGTGGTAGAGCACTAGCCTTTAGCTGAAGACCTGAGAGACAGTGCCCAGGCCCAGAATTCAGGCCCCGTGACCGGACCCAAAAAAAAATAAATAAATAAATAAAGAGTTTCATGGACTTTCCTGCCCAGGTTGGTTTTGAATCACGATCCTCAGATCTCAGCCTCCTGAGTAGCTAGGATTACAGTCGTGAGCCACCAGCACCCGGCTAAAACTTAAAATTTTTAATGCGTCTAGAATGTCCTGCTAGAAATTCTACATCCTATAATAAATATAGTCACATGCCAAAAAAAAAAAAATCTGAGTGTACCAGTGCCTTACCTTTCTAATCCTCGCTATTCAGGACTCTGAGATCTGAGTACCACGGTTCAGGGCCAGCCCAGGCAGACAAATAAATACAGGCAGACAAACTGGCAAGATTCTTCTCTACTGTTAAAAAAGCCAGAAGTGGAACACACCTGTAATGCCAGCACTTGAGAGGCTAAAACACAATGATTCTGTCACAGGTTCAACATCAATCTAGGCTACACAGTGAACCTCTGCCTCACGAAACAAACAAGATTTTTTTAAGAATTGGAAGGGAAGGGAAGGGGCAATAGATTAAATTATGAAGTGTCCAACTTTCCTGAACATTTTCTTTCCTACATGCAGTTTGATTTGTTTGGTTACCATGTTCATTTAACTCATCAAAACATGGTACGGTGCCCCTGCAGTGGCTCTTGGGGACCACCCGGGGAAGGTGTGGGTGATGAGAAGACTTCTTGTGGGATACAGCAATTACTTCTCTGCTGTTTGTATGATGTCTTTGTGAAGTTGAGGCCTAGTCCTGCCTTGTCTGGGGAGTCTTTGGTAAAGAGACTCAGCTCCCAGCTCCCCAGCACATAGCTTTAGGTGTTGAACTATTCTCTGGAAGTGGCACTGAAGGAAACCCACAGTTTCCTTCTTGCCTGCCCATCTGCCAGGCAGTGTGGCATAAAGATTCTGAGGCCTGGAACCCCTTCACATCCATGCCATGCTGATATTCTTTTGTCCCTCCAATTTCAGTCTTCCCATCTGTAAGATGGGAACTGAAGTAGCATTACTTGTGTGTATAAGAGAGTGTGTGTAGGTAGGTGCGTGCATATGAGTACCAATACTAGAGCTTGAACTCAGGCCTAGGTGCTATCCTTTAGTTGTTGGTTTGTTGTTGTTGTTGTTTTCCAAAGCTGATGTTCTACCACTTGAGCCACAGTTGTACTTCTGGCTTTTTGCTGGTTCATTGGAGATAAGAGACTCATGGATTTTCCTGCCTGGACTGACTTCAAACCACGATCCTCAGATCTCAGTCTCTAGAGTAGCTAGGATCACAGGTGTGAGCCATGGGTCCCAGACCCAGGTAGTAATCAAGGTATGCTTTGGTATCACAGCTCACTGGAGAAATGCATAAATGAGCAAGCAAAGGAAATAGTTAGTTTTCCCCTACAATCTCAATGAGTGTTCTTTAGGAGGTTCCTTGACCTCTGTGTCAATCTGCTCATGATCATGACCAGGAAGAATGTGCATGAAAAGCCTTAAAAACGTAATATCTATTTCACACTCCTAAACAGCCATTGAAATCGTCGTTGAAGAAAAACAACCAAAATAGACCCATACAGAGAACAAGAAAAAAAGCCAGCTCTGGTTTCCATGACATCTCACTATTTATTTAAAATGTTAGGAAAATGAATATGCCACAAAGGCCTAAGAGCGGTCATTAGTCAAAGATGAAAAGCCAAACTGCAAATCTGCTAGAAACCACAAATTTAACAATTGCATTGGCTGAGTTAGAAATGACCCAGCTGTAATGATAATCTCAAATGTTCCTGGACCAGAAAGAAGAGGGAGATGAAAAAGAAAAAAAAAAAAAAAGAGGTTTTAATTTCTTTTGATTCTTTTCTCCAAGGGAGGGGGAAAAATTAAACAAAATAAAAGAAAAAACAATATTTGTGTTCCATGTCAAATGCCAACTGCAATGATTTAAATAAATCATTTCGCAATAATTAGAACGGAAATTGTAAGTAGACACAGCACGGCCCTAGACTGGGGTGCTAATGAAATGCAATATCCACCAGAACTTGATCTAAGCTGAGAATCATAAAATGGTCAGTTAATACAAGAAGGGAGGAACTTTTTCCAAGAAAGCAAATCCTTCATGCGACATTTGGGCAGGACTAGAGGTCCATCAACATTTGGAAGAATTATTCTGCTCATTAGGAAAAGCAAGGTCATCACTTGAACAGGAAGATGGCTCAGAACCTCACTGCCCTGAGCCCCCTCCCCACCCAAGGCTGTGCCCTGTGGGAAAGTAGATTAGTGCAACACACTAATCTCAGCCACTCCAAATCATCTTTGAGATCATGGGGAAACAAAGAGATTATGAACATGCTACGTACATTTGTCAAGGAGCGAAACATGAAAAGAGATTTTACAAAGACGACTTACCATAAAGCTAAGATTGATTTCTACGTGCCTAACAAGAACATTTCTAAAAAAGAACACCAGCCAAAATGGCGAGCTTCCTATGAAGACGAAATCCCAGGATACTCAAGTACTTATGAACACAGTCACCCAAGACATCATTTAAGCTCGAATGTCAATTTTTAAAGAATTTCCATGGCTCTCTCCTAGCAATTTGGCAACAATTTCTTCCCTAAAATTTGAGGAGATTAAGAGAAGCTAATGAGATTTAAGTGAGGTAATAGAAAAGATTTCTTTGAAATAACCTCCAGGTTTTATGGTAGAGTTACATCACGTAAAATGACCCCACCCCACCCCCTCAAGCAGAGGCATGAATGGAAATAAGTATTGTGAACATTTGGTAAATATCAGTAGTGAGTTAGAGACTGGGGATCAGAAGTGAAGCACATAGTCCATCTCCTCAAGCAATTTGGAACAATCTACTAAGAGAGACATAAAAGCACAAAAAATAGGCAGCATGGCAGGGCACTAGTGGCTCATACCTGGAATCTTAGCTACTTAGAAGACTGAGATCTGAGGATCACAGTTCAAAGCCAGCTGGGGCAGGACAGTTCATGAGACTCTATCTCCAAACAATCATCAAAACACCAGAAGAAGTGCTGTGGCTCAGAGTGGTAGAGCGCTACTAGCCTTGAGCAAAAAGAGCTCAGGGACAGTGCCCAGACCTTGAATTCAAGCCCTAGGACTGACATAAAAAAAAAAAAAAAAAAAAAAAAAGTAGCCAGTTTGTGCTGTGAGCGCTGTGATTCATTAGGGAGAGGAAAGACAGCAAGAAGGCCTTTCTGCACAGCTACCCTCTAAAGTGAGTCTGTCAGGATGTGTGAGAGTTAATCACATAGGCAAGAGCAGAAGCACATACAAAGACAGGTGCCTTCTTGAACCTGAAGCCCTCATCAACCCACAGCAGCCGCTTTTCCTCATGTATGTCCAATGCCAGTGAATGGCACAGTGGTGTCCATACTAAAGAACCCTACACATCAGTTCTCACTCCTCCCCTGCCCCTCACTGCCCTCGAAACAACCACTGGGGGCCTCCAAGTTAAGCACTGGACCTTGCTCCCATCTTTAACTTAAACCTTCTGCTGGAAAAGTCACTTGGAATACAGCTCTTTTGCAAAACAATTCTATAATATATATGAAAACTTTTTTTTTGTCTGTCATGGGACTTGAACTCAGGGCCTAGGTGCTGTCATGGAGCTCTTTTTGCTCAAGGCTAGTGCTCTACCACTTTGAGCTACAGTGCCACTTCTGGTTTTCTCCAGTGGTTCATTGGAGATAAAAGTCTCACAGAGTTTCCTGCCCAGAATGGCTTTGAACCACAGCCCTCAGAGCTCAGCCTCCTGAGTAGCTAGGATTACAGGCATGAGCCTTTATAAAATAATTATGTCCAGAAGTAGAGGTGTGGCTCAAGGGGTAGACTCTTGAGTGAAAAAAAAAGCAAGTTCCAGGCCTTGAGTTCAAGCCCCCGTACCAGCACAATAAATAAATAACTACTTGCATACATACATACATGCATACATACATACGTACGTATGTACATACATGCATACATTCATGTCCTTGGACTTAATCTATTTTCTAGAAATATACCCACAGCAAAGCATTTCATGCAAAAAATGTGCAGAGTGTTGTTTTTATTTTATTTTTATTTTTTTATTTTTTTGGGTCCAGTCATGGGGCCTGAACTCTGGGCCTGGACGCTGTCCCTCAGCTCTTCAGCTTAAGGCTAACGCTCTACCACTTGAGCCACAGCGCCACTTCTGGCTTTTTCTTTTTGCTTATGTGGTACTGAGGAATCGAACCCAAGGCCTCAGGCATGCAAGGCAAGTGCTCTACCACTGAGCCACCTTCCCAGCCCCTTGTTTTTATTTTAAAAATGAAGACATAAGGGGCTGGGAAGGTGATTCAGTGATAGTGTGCTTGCCTTGCATGCATGAGGCCCTGGGTTTGATTCCTCAGCACCACATAAACAGAGAAAGCCGGAAGTGATGCTATGGCTCAAGTGGTAGAGTGCTAGCCTTGAACTGAAGAGCTGAGGGACAGTGCCCAGGCCCAGAGTTCAGGCCCCACAACCAACAAAAGAAGGAAGAAGAAAGAAGAAAGAAGAAAGAAGAAGAAGAAGAGGAAGAAGAAGGAGGAGGAGGAGGAGGAGGAGGAGGAAGAGGAGGAGGAGGAGGAGGAGGAGGAGGAGGAGGAGGAGGAGGAGGAGGAGGAGGAGGAGGAGGAGGAGGAGGAGGAGGAGAAGAAGAAGAAGAAGAAGAAGAAGAAGAAGAAGAAGAAGAAGAAGAAGAAGAAGAAGAAGAAGAAGAAGAAGAAGAAGAAGAAGAAGAAATAGTTGTTGATGAGGAAGAAGATGAGGAAGAGGAAGAAGACATAAATAGAAGGATCATTGTGCAAGATGAACAAAAGATGAGACTCTATCTCATAAATAACCAGAGGAAAGAGGGCTGAAGGCTTGGCTCAAACAGTAGGGCCTTACCCAGTAAGCACAATGCCCAAGCCCCAGTACTGCCAACACATATGTACAAAGCTTAGGAGAAAACTTTGCTAAGCAAGATTCCCTCCCGCTTACAATTGTCAGTGATGATGGTCTTTTGTAGGCTCGTGAGCACGTGTTCCTAATTATAACAAAAGGCTTAATAGTCCCAACAATGCTGTCAGTTATTATTACCTAAAATGCCATGTGCAATGGAATGGACTGTTCAGAAACAAATATTTTTGTGCCAGTGCTGGGACTTAAATTCAGGGCTTCTGTTCTCTCTTGCTTAGCTGTTTCCCTCAAGAATGAACTCCTGCCACTTGAACTTCTTATTGGTTAATTGGAGAGAAGAGTTGGGAATTTTTCTGCCCAGGCTGGCTTCAAACTACAATCCTCAGATCTCAGCCTCCTGAGTAGTTAGGATTCAAAGTGTGAGCCACCAGCTTCCAATGACTGTTCAATGACTGTTCCAATGACTATTTGTCTGACTCTGTATATGAGTGTGTGTGTATGTGTGTGTGAGCCACCAGCTTCCAATGACTGTTCAATGACTGTTCCAATAACTATTTGTGTGATTCTGTGTATGAGTGTGTGTGTATGTGTACACATGTGCATGCACACACACACACACACACACACACACACACACACACACACACACACACACTAACACTCATACAAGCCCAGGAACTTGACCTCAAGACCTGGACACTATTCTTTACTCAAATCTAGTACTCTACCACTTGAACCACAACCCTACATCTGGCTTTTTGGTGGTTAATTGGATAAAAGAGTCTCATAGGCTTTTCTGCCTGGGCAGAGTTTGAACCTCAATCCTCAGATCTCAGTCTCCTGAGTAGCAGCAATTACAGAAGTGAGCACCTGGCACCCGCAACTGTTCAAAATTGTAACCATAGTTATTCTAAGTCTTTAGTTATTACTGATTTAATCTTTTTCTGGAGCATTTGCAGGCTGGCCTGCAAATGATTCAAGTACTTATTTGTCAAACTGAGTTTGCTTTTAAAACCTTAATGAGTTTTCAGGTAAGCCCTTCTTGGGAACTATTCCTTCTAAACACTTCATTGCTCATTGAATTAGAAAAAAAAAAAAAGGCTCTTACAGGCACAGATTCACCATCCCCCCCTCCAATTTGGGATCAGCCCAGTGGGACACCTCATCCCAGTAATGAGAAGAGACTCCACAACACTTATCCCTGAACTATGCAGAGGTGCACACACAAACAGTTCCTATCAGAACCCAAATGGAGTCATTTATGGTTGCCTTTTCAAAGCTAGTTAACACTGGGAAGTTGAAGGGAAATCATTCACAAGCATGGCTACCTGACATCCATGCCTGCCTGCCTTCCCACTGAGAGGAGACATCCACCCGCACCTCCCTCCCACCTGCGATTGCTATAGATCCAAACGCTCCCCTCCTTGCAGGACCTTATATTGTCCGTGTTTTTGACCACATTTGTTTCCTCTTGACTTCAGGTTAAAGCAACTTCCAGTGAAACAGCTAAAGGGTCAACTCAGGGTCCCTCAACTCGACTATGTCTGTTGTAAATACCTTGTTTCTGGCAGTTGAGAGTTAGAATTTCCAGGGGAGAAAAATGAAAAGAAGGTCAGGTCGCACCCCACCAGCGCCCACTTTTGTTTCAGAATGAATGAGCATTCAGATGACAGTCTTTACTCTAAAAGGCCAGGGCCGTACACTCACCCTCATTGGCTCATCAGGGAAGCCCGGCTTGCTGGGTCTGTCCTGCCGCCGGGATCTCAGGAGCTGTTTGGCCTGCTTTTCCGATAGAATTGGCGAGGCCTCTGCAAAAGTCAGGAAAGGAGTTTAGGCTCCTTTGCCACAGATCAACACAAAGGATATTTGCAAGTTCCAGTTTGGTTCCAGCACCAAAGTACTTTCTCAAAAACCTTCCCCAAAGAACATAGCATTCCAGAGGATTCGGAAAATGTTAAGTTGTTTCTCATACAGTTAACGCAGAGCAAAAGCTACACAATTTGAATCTATTCACCTACTACAATGACCCCCGCCTGGGGAGAGGAGGCATGCATTAATGAGTATGTTTAAAAACAAAGTATTTTCTTCAGTTCTCTTCTCTCTTAGGTTTGCTCTGGTAAGATTTTTCTTTTTAATTCTTCAATAGACAAAATATAGCTTAAACTCATTGCTGGAAGATACTCAGTGCCAATAAGATAGGTTAAACCTAATCACCAAACACACAAAATCACATATTATACATACTCCTTTAGAGAAAACATAATAATAAAATTGTCATTGGATGCCTGTAATTCTAGCTACTCATGAAGTTGAGATCTGAAAATTGAGATTCAAAGTTAACATGGGTAGAAAAGTCTATGAGACTCTTATCTCCAGTTAGCCACCAAAAAGCTGAAAGCTGAGGCATCATTCAAGTTGGTAGAGTGTCATTCTCGCGTGATAGGTCCTGAGTTCAAGCCCCAGTACCAGCATACACACACACACACACACACACACACACACACACACACACACACACACACACAATTACATTGTCTTTGGTAATCACATGAAAATGCTTAAAATAATAACATATTAAAAGTAATCAAATTGTGCTGATCTCATACAAACTGTAAAAGAAGAAAGAGTTGAAGATTTATCATCAGTTTTGATCATTAAAACTCAAAATACCACTTCCAGGTGTTTTTTGCTGATTAATTGGAGATAAGAGCCTCATATACTTCCTTACCCAGGCTGGCTTTGAACCGGTGATCCTCAGATCTCAGCCTCCTGACTAGCTAGGATTACAGGTGTAAGCCACCAGCACCTAGCTCGTTTAAGTATTTCTTTTTCCAATGAGAGTAATCGTAGAAGCCTGCTCTTACAAGGAAAAGAAAAAGCATTAAAATATCTACCCAATCTATCCTCCCTATGATTTGAAAGATACCTATGACTAGTATTGCAGTTTTCACGTTAGCAAAGAATGAGGCTGTTTCAGGAAAGCCCACCTGAGAAGAGAGGCAGCAGGGCCAGAGCCAGCACAAGCGCTACCAACTTCCCCATCCCGAAGGGCCTGCTCCACCTGCGGCTCACCCGGTCCTCCAGGCTGAGCCAGCCTACTTGAAAGAAGCCCCGTCAAGCTCAATGCTTGTTCCGGCATTCACTAACAGGGTTTGCTGCGTGATGCTAAGTGGAGCTGACTCAATTTTGTAGTAATGACCGCCAAAATATTTTCCTCTGAATTCCTGTAACTTTTTCATCCGGAGGCAGGAAATGATCCCTAGGTCATATGACTTCTGGAACTTGACTTGAGAAAGCTGAGTGTGATATTCATCTCCTGTAAACACTCCAGTACATTCTATGCTTGTGTATGAGTGTTTCTCTGCAGCTTTGGTTTATCTTCTTGTTTGGCTGAATTATCATCATGCATATTGATGTCATTTAGGAAAAAAATTTTTTTTGCCGGTCCTGGGGCTTGAACTCAGGACCTGAGCTCTGGCTCCAGCATAACCAGTGCAAAACTCTGAACTCAAACTCCCAGTATCTTCCTCCAAAAATAGAGTAGACTTTGGGACCTGGATTCAGATCCTGGCTTCACTCCTCCCAACAGCATAACTTTTCTTTTTCTTTATTTTTTGCTTATGTGGTGCTGAGGAATCGAACCCAGGGCCTCATGCATGCAAGGCAAACACTCTACCACTGAGCCACCTTCACATCCCTTTGCCTCTCCGAGCTTCTGTTTCTCCTCTGTGAATGGAGATGTCAGTTTACTACTTGGTGGGACCCAGGTAAGGATGAGTGATAAGCTTGAACTTCCTGGTAGCCATGACCACTCACTATTCTCCACCTGCTTACCAATAAGGAACATGAGGGGCTGGGAAGGTGGCTCAGTGGTAGAGCGTTTGCCTTGCATGCCTGAGGCCCTGGGTTCGATTCCTCAGCACCACATAAGCAAAAAGAAACAAGCTGGAAGTGATGCTGTGGCTCAAGTGGTAGAGCGCTAGCCTTGAGCTGAAGAGCTGAGGGACAGCGCCCAGGCCCAGAATTCAGGCCCCACGACCGGACCCAAAAAAAAAAAAAAAAAAAAAAGAATATGAGATCCAGAGGGGTGAAATCAAATCCAAGCGTCTCCATTAATGGATGACCAAGGAGAATTTAAGGCTTCTGTCCACAGACCGCCCACATGTGCTCTTCCCATAATGCCTCATGCCAGGTTTGGATGTGGAACGCCCCCCAAAGGTTTGTGTTATGGTGGAGTCCCCACAGTGACAGTGTTGGGAGACAGTGATATTTTAGTGAATCGTAAAGTCATCTTGTATGGTTTGTTTTTCTTTTTTGGGTCGGACATGGGGCTTGAACCCTGGGTCTGGTCACTGTCCCTCAGCTCTTCA
Organism: Dipodomys merriami; assembly: GCF_024711535.1. Lineage (NCBI taxonomy): Eukaryota > Metazoa > Chordata > Mammalia > Rodentia > Heteromyidae > Dipodomys > Dipodomys merriami. The sequence goes on along the minus strand of NW_027205826.1, from coordinate 11,691,960 downwards.
GCTCAAGGCTAGTGCTCTACCACTTGAGCCACAGCACCACTTCTGGCCTTTTCTGTGGATGTGGTGCTGAGGAATCGAGCCCAGGGCCACAGGCATGCAAGGCAAGCGCTCTACCACTGAGCCACCTTCCCAGCCCCTTGTCTTTAAAGTGTGGAGTCCATGGGGAAAGCCCTTGGCCTCTCTCTCCTGCTCTTGCTCTCACTCTTAACATAAGCAGTCTTGCTTCCTCGCCAGTTCCTACCATGCTGCGCTGCCTCACCACAGAACCCCAGAACAATGAAATCCCGAAAGCTATCATCCAGGTAAACCTTTCTTCTCTGTAAGTTAACTATCTCAAGTATTTCGTTATAGGGACAGAAAGCTCACAGGCTCCCATGATGTCAAAGTCATCACATCCTCTTTTGCGGGGCCTCATCCAGCATGCAGCCAATCTGCAAGCAGATTTGCATCCAATTTAAGGTTATTTACATAGAGATAATAAATTCTCAACATACTTAAATCTATCTGTAAACAACACATGAAGAAAATACTAAGCAACTATAAAAATATGGCTACCAAAGATGTGGCTTCTTTTTTTTTTAAGGGATAAAACTCTCCATTCAAAGAGAGGAATGATCTGGTCATTCTCTGGTCACTTTGCCAGCTCAAAAGAAAACAAAGCTGACCTAAATTTGTCAGAGTTTATGCAAATGCTGTGTAACTGGATATTAAACCAACACATCCTGTCTGCTTGATTGGTATGAGATATTCTGAACGGGTAGTAAACAAGAAAAGGGTGACGGGGGGGGGGGGCTCGTGTATTGTGAGCAAAGCTATCTCACAGGTTAATTTGCTCAAAATTTGATGTTAGGCTTTATGCACTCTGCCGCTAGCCAAGTGTTTGTTTTCATATATTTTCCAAGCACTACATACAGTTTTAGGAGCATTAGCTCAGGAATGTCTGTATACCTATATACAGTATCTTGGGACTTTTATTTGTAGATTCAAATTTTTGTTCCTTTTGTTCTTTGGGCTTAGATAGAACAATGCTGTTTTACCAATTAAACATCTTCCATGTTCTGAAAATAAAATCTACAGCTAAGCAACCCAAGGGCAGTGATGGGAGGGAAGGAATGAGAGAGAAGGAGGGAACAGCTGATACTAAGCAAAAGAAATGTATATATCACCCAATAATGTAACAGCAGGTAACGTGCTGTATACCACCTTGAAAACAACAATAAAAAATTAAATAAAAATTTACAGCTAGCTAGAAAATTCTAATGTATGCAGTATGACTTTGCTCTAAAAGAATATGTCTTTAACTTAGCAACTTTCTATATCAGTGCTGTGCTGCTCAATAAAATTCATAATGAGCCAGGTGCCAGTGGCTCACACCTGTAATCCTAGCTATTCAGGAGGCTGAGATCTGAGGCTTGCAGTTCAAAGTCAGCCTGGATAGACAAATCCCAGAGTCTCTTCCCTCCAATTAACCAGTAAAAAGCCAAAGTAAAGCCGTGGCTCAAGTAACAGAACACCAGCTTTGAATGAAAAAGCCAAGCAAGAGTTCAAGGCCCTGAGTTCAAGCCCAAGTTTAAAGACACACACACACACACACACACACACACACACACACACACACATTCTATAATGTAAGCTGAGCACACTCTAGAAGCTGAGACTTCCTGAATAAGGACTTAGATGCTCTTCCACTGAACTCAGAACAAAACTCACAGTCCTTCCTTGTACTGAAAACCCTGGGCTATTTGTGCCTATTGTTCTTTCCAACTCTACTCTGACCACTGTCCTCTAATTCACTTTAGTTACTTTCAACTTATGAATCTCAGTCTCACCTCAGGACCTTTGCACATGCTCTCTTCATAACCACTTCCTCCTAGTCGTCCAGATTTTGAAATTTCTCAGGCAAGCCAACTTAAGTTCCCTCACCCCCACCCTTATTGTTGTCCATAATAGTACTCCCCAAAACTTATCAACATTGTATTTCTTTGTTTCCTCCACTGGGGTGTAAGTCCTAAGTGTGCTTGAATTGCTTTTACAGTGGGTGGGAAAGTGTTGCTAGCGATGTGAGCCTGTATCACAGCCATGGATGCTGGTACACAGTCAGATAGAGAAGGCCTCATTAGCTATGATACTGGAAGAGCATGCATTTCAACTGACTGCCAAAAATAATGATCCTAACAGGAGGATGTACTACAAGAAGAGCTGTAGGAGAGTTCTCTTCTCCTTTTCCCCATTCCCAGAGAAAGCAATAGTTGGTAACCGGATGTGCAGATCTTGCTAGAAGACGCAATTCCTAATTTATCCACAAGGTGGCAGAGTAGAAAACTGGAGAGTGGAGCCCAGAGAACTAGTCAGAAAACAAACAGGGTCAGTCAGTTTAGCTATTCAAGGGGTAGCCAGGATCCCAGTGAAGCACTGGAGGTGGAGAGAGCTGGTGCTACCGCTCCTGAGACCACCTCCCTACTGTTGTAGCTGATGTCTGACCTGAAGTCTTTCCCAGGTCATTTAACAACACATAAAGAATGATACTATCAAGGCAAGGTAGTGCACACCAGTAATTCCAGCCCTTGGGAGGCTGAGGCAGTGGGATCAGGAGTTCAAGGCCAGTCTGGGCTACATGGTTAAACCCTACTGCCTATAATTGCAGAACCCTAACATAGCTAGTTTTTCATCTGTATGAGTTTCCCAGATAACATTGTTGGGGGCGGGGGGCGGGGGGTATGATCAAAAATAAAGAAAATGTCATAGAGCTGGGGATTGTAATCCTCACACCTGTAATCCTAGCCACTCAGGAAGCTGAGATGTGAGGGTTGGGGTTCAAAGCCAGTCCAGGCAGGAAAGTCAGTGAGACTATTATCAGTGAGACTATTATCTATAATTAGCCACCAGAAAACTAGAAGTGGTACTATGGCTCAAAGTGGTAGAGCATTAGCCTTGCCTTGAGTAAAAAGGCACAGGGACAGCACCCAGGACCTGAGTTCAAGCCCCATGATTGACAGAAAAATGTGCCATGGACTTTCTTCCCTGGGCTGGCCTTGAACTCTGCTCCTCAGATCTTAGCCTCCTGAACGGCTAGGATTACAGATATGAGCCACCAGCACCCTGAATCTTTTTTTTTTTTTTTTTTTTTTTTTTTTTTTGTCGGTCGTGGGGCTTGAACTCTGGGCCTGGGCGCTGTCCCTCAGCTCTTCAGCTCAAGGCAAGCGCTCTACCACTTGAGCTACAGCGCCACTTCCATTTTCCTGGTGGTTTAATGGAGATAGGAGTCTCATGGTCTCTCCTGCCCAGGCTGGCTTTGAACCGCGATCCTCAGATCTCAGCCTCCTGAGTAGCTAAGATTACAGGCGTGAGCCACCAGCGCCCGGCCTGAATCTTTTTTATTTTTTAATACAGAAAGATACTGAATCTGTCTAGACCATGAGAATGAGCATAGCTCCACACTTTTTAGACCAAGGATTAATAAAAATTCTAACAATCATTCCCATGGTTTTTTTTAAATTTCTTTTTTTGTTGTTGTTGGTCATGGGCTTGAACTCTGGGCCTGGGTGCTGTCCCTCAGCTCTTCAGCTCTACAACTTGAGCCACAGTGCCACTTCCGGTTTTCTGGTGATTTAGTGGAGATAAGAGTCTCACGGAATTTTCCTGCCTGGGCTGGCTTTGAACTGTGATCCTCAGATCTCAGCCTCCTGAGTAGCTAGGATTACAGGTGTGAGTCACCAGTGCCCGGCTTATTTCTTTATCTCTCTTTCCCACTAGAATATAAGCTCTACATTTTTACAATGGACAAATAATTATAGTGGAAAGTATAAGAAATGTAAATATCACCTGATGTGGAAGAAATAATTCTATTGTCAAAGCTCATAGAATTCACAAACTTTATAGACCATGATAATGACAATTTGCCTTGTGAAGGTTAAAATGTGTTTGCAACTTTAACTAAGCATCACTATTCCAAAATTCTGTGATGGGCTGGGAAGGTGGCTCAGTGGTAGAGCACTTGCCTTGCGTGCTTGAGGCCCTGGGTTCGATTCCTCAGCACCACATAAGAAAAAAGCCAGAAGTGGTGCTGTGGCTCAAGTGGTAGAGTGCTAGCCTTGAGCTGAAGAACTGAGGGACAGCTCCCAGCCCAGAGTTCAGGCCCCACGACCGGACCCAAAAAAAAAAACAAAAACAAAAACAAAAAAAAATACTGTGAAATAGGTGAAATTTATGTAATCACCTAATCTCAGTTAAAAAAAGAAAAAGAAAAGAAAAGTGAGAGAAGGGGTGGGTTCGGAGTGATGGGTGACAATGTTATCAGACACTTTGTACTCATATACTGTTTTGTAGAATGGGAACTTCTTTGTACGACCACTTAAAGATAAAAAAATTTAAAAAAATCATTGTACTCAGGGCCTTGAGCTTGCTAGGCAGGCACTTACCACTTGAGCCATGCCTCCTGCCTGTTTTTGCCTTGGTTAATTTCAAAAGTAGAGTCTCACTTGATGCTCAAGCTGGCCTGGGCATACTTGTCTTTCCCTATGTTTCTGGGCCCAGTCACTGTGCTTCTCCCATTGCTGTGATAACAGGCATGCATCACCACATCCAACAATGGTGGAGATGGAGTCTCATAAATGTTTATACCCAGTTGGACTCAATCTCCTCCTCAAATAGCTAGGATTGCAGGCTTGAGCCACTACACCCAGCTTCTTTTATACTTCTTTCAAGTAGTGCTAGCAACCCCCCCCAACCCCTGCACAAAGTTGTACATACACAAATACACACACTCATTGACACATCCACAGTGCAGGCAGATGGAGACTAGATCAGGTGCATTAGGTTGGTTCTCATAAATTCTTTACCACCTGCATTTTTTCTTTTTTTCAAATAATTAGAAGATAATGAAAATAATGTTTTTGTTTCTTTTCTTTTTTTATTGTGAGAATACCATACAGAGGAGTTACAATTACATGGGCAAGATAACTAACGAGTACATTTGTTATCAAGCATTGTTGCCTCCTCTTTGTTTCCCCTTCCCATCCCTTCCCATTCTCCCCCCAGGTCCCCCCACAATGCCCCCCACCAAAGTTGTAAAGTTCGTTTTTCGACATAACGACTTGTACATCTCATTGTTGCAATGGGTCCACCTGTATCCCTAGTTAAACTATTTGTTTTTGCCCTTCCCCTCCACAAATTATACCAACATCAAATACAGTGAAAGCAACCACTTGCATTTTCTGACTTAACCAAGTGCTACCTGTTCTAAGCAATGGGAAGATGGCAGTCATGACATAAATGATTGTTACTGCAACCCACTGTGTCCAGAAGTGGCTTGTTATACAGCATTACCCTGACAGTAACTAACTGATACAAGAGATTTTGTTTGCTTGTTTGGTTGGCTGGTTGTGACAGGGGTCTCATTTTATAGCCCAGGCTGGTGTGGAACTTACTAGATATTTACAGGGCTGGCCTCGAACTCTTAACTCTTCTGATTCAGCCTTCTAGGTGCTGAAATTACAAGTATGTACCACAATGCCCATCAATACAAGAGTTTTTTATTGTCATTATAAAGGTGATATACAGAGGGGTTACAATTACAGACGTCAGGTAATGAGTACAATTCTTTTTGGACAATGTCACCCTACAAGAGATTTTAACAGGATGGTTAGGATTGTTGCTTTGTCAAAATTATTAATAAAATCCTAATGATAATAATTATCGTAAGTATAGGGTCCTGTAAGAATGTCTATTCAAAATCAAATTCATGTTTACTATGTAGGTAATAGAGTATAATGATCATAGCATCATCAATAGACCTGAGATTAGCCAGGTGTAGCAATCCCAACACTGAGAAAATGGAGGCAGGAGGATCAAGAGTTCAAGGCCAATCTGGATTACATAATAAGACACTTGCAGAAAGTGGGAGGAGGGGGGGAAGGGGGGATTAGGGAAAGTGAAGAGGGAGTAGGAAGAAAGAGAAAGAGGAGGAGAGGGGAAGGGAAGGGAGGGGAAGCAGAAGGAAGGAGGGAAAAGAGGAGGAAAGGAGGGAGGGAGCCATATGTCTATCATTGTTGGCCCATCTCTATCTGAAATTAACCTGAATTGTATTTACCTCCTTCTCCCACCCTCAGACACATGATAGAAAGTCCACAAAACCATTTCAAAGGACCAAATATAAGGTGTTTTTGTTGTTGTTCATGATGATGATGATTTTTGTTTTTTGTTTTTGTTGGTCATGGGGCTTGAACTCTAGGCCTGGGGACTGTCCCTCAGCTCTTTAGCTCAAGGCTAGCACTCTACTTCTTGAGCCACAGGGCCACTTCTAGTTTTCCGAGTCGTTTATTGGTGATAAGAGTCTCATGGACTTTCCTGCTGAGGCTGGCTTTGAACCACAATCCTCAGATCTTGGCCTCCTGAGTAGCTAGGATTACAGGCGTGAGCCACCTGTGCCCAGCTTGATGATGTTTTTTGATGTACTGTATTGAAGTTCTTTTTTTTCCCCTTCTTTTTTTTCTCTTTTTCCCTTTGGTTTATCCCCTGTAGTCACGGTGTTTGATTCTGGTACCTTGTGTCTGTATATGCATTTATCTGATATGGGGAAGGGAAAGGGAATAACAAAATAGTGAACAAAGGACAAAGGACAAAGAGTGAACCAATGCAACAGCGATACCTACAAAACACTAAATTGGAAACTCACTCTATAACCTGCAAGGGGGGGAAATGGGGGGCTAGTCCGGAGAGAGGGAAATTGGGAGAAAAACAAGGGAGGGGGTGACAATGTTTGACAAGAAAAGTACTCACTACTATGTAACTGTAAACCCTCTGTCCATTACCTTTACAACAAAATTAAATTTTAATAAAGGACCAAATATACAAAAATACCCAGATTAATCATGCATGTATTAAGATATACAACTTTACATGCTGTAGAAATACAAGCACATCTTCAGTAGATGAGAAAGCGTGGCTGGGTCTGTGGGCATCCACTCTGCTGACCCGGGCTCCCCTTCCTGCCATCAACAGTCCTTCACACGCCCTTCCTGTTTTGAGCAGCAGAACAAGAACAATATGAAGGTGGCCTGGTTCACACAAGGCCCTTCCAGCTTCCACAAATGGGCTTTCATTTCTCCTCAGGCCCAAGACATTGGCCTTGACGGCCCAGCAGGTGAGGACATCTGAGGTCAGCCACCATCCCTCTCACAGAGCAGAGCCAGCTACTGTCCAACCAAAACATTGGCAGAGAGGCAGGAATGTGGGACAGGGGACAATGGCCGTAGGAGGGCAGCAGGACATGGATGGAATAATTTGTGCAGCCTCTTCCAAGGCTGCTGTCAGATTACGCTTCCTTCAGGAAAAGCACGGGCTTTAATTGGAAGAGACCATGCTGGTCCTGGGAAAAAATAGTGAAATACAGTTGTTTTTCTCTGTGATTATCAGCCAGGCTGAGAAAACTTCAGGGACATCCAGGGACCAGTTCCAAAGGGGTTCTCGAACCTCACAGAGCATTAAGGACCACCTGGAATTTCATCAGACATCTCAGAAGTCTCAGACATCGAAGGTAAGACAAATTTTTTAAAAAGAAAGCACAAACTTGGGGCATATGCACACCTGTAATCCCAGCACTCAAGAGGCTGTGGCAGAAGACTCTGGGTTCAAGGCCAGTCTGAAGTACAGAACAAGACTCTATCTCAAGCCTCATGCTTGTAATCCAAGTTCTCAGGAGGCTGATACCTGGAGGACCTCGGGTCAAACCAGTCAGGGCAGGAAAAGCCTAAGAAATTCTATCTTAAATTAACCAGTAAAATGTTAGACTGGGGTGGTATGCCTCAAGTGGTAGCGTACCAACCATGAGCAACACCAGCACTGGCACAAAAAAGAGGGAGGGGCATTTTAGCTGGGCACTGGTGGTAGCTGGCTCACACCTGTAATCCTAGCCTCTCTGAAGGCAGAAATCTGAGGATAACAGTTCAAAACCAGCCTGGTCAGGGAAGTCCATGAGATCCTTGTCTGCAATTAATCACACACACAAAAAAAAGCTGGAAGTGGCTCCTGAGCTGTGGCTCAGGGTGGAAGAGAGCTTAGCCTTGCGCACAAAAGCACAGGGACAGTGCCCAGACCCTGCACGACAGAGACAGAGAGAGCAGTTATCCAAATGAGTTGACAACGTGTGTGCACATGAACACCTCCACATAGCTGTTCACACCTTTATTTGCAAGTATTTATTTCAAAACTTTGAAGCAGTCAAGACATCCTTCCAGAGCTGAATGGATAAACGGCGGTACGTTCAGCCCATAGGACATCACTTAGCACTAAAAAGAAATGAGCTTCCAACACATGGAAAGACAGAGACGAGCTCCGAATGTGTATTCGCGAGCTGAAGAAGCCAGCCTGAGCAGACTGACAGGTGCACCTGGTACAGATGTGCACCTAGCAAAGATGTGCACCTAGCAAAGATGTGCACCTGGTACAGATGTGCACCTGGTACAGATGTGCACCTGGATTTGTTTCTCAGGACGACTCAGAGCGGATGAGATCTGTGCTTCTTCCACAGGGGAAGATCGACCTTTCCTCTGGAGAAGGCTCTGCATATACTGTCATTCCCATAGAATTTTCCACGATGACCAATTTACTTAAGGGGCTCAAATCCCTGCATCCTCCTTTGCTCCGCCCCCGTTTCCCTTAACCACGCCCCCACCTCCACGGAATCCCGCCCCAGCCCTTCAGACCTTACTGCTTTCTGAAGCCACGCCTGCGCTTAGCCGCAGGCCCCGCCCCACCAGTCCCGCCTAGCGTGGGACACACCACTACAGGCCACGCCCTGTCCACAGTTGTGTGAGCTGCTTCAAGTCCTGTCCTTAATATGACCCTGCTCATCACAGCTACAGGCCCCGCCCTAGCCATGGCCCCGCCCATGATGGGGTGGTGCGCCACCTCAGGCCCTGCCCATCCATGGGGTTGCGCGGCTACAGACCCCGCCCATCGTGGGGTGCGCCCCGCAGGCCCCGCCCATCCTCAGGGTGCGCTACTATAGGCCCCGCCCAGCCGTGGGGTGCGCCGCCGCAGGCCCCGCCCAGCCGCGGGATGCATCGCCGCAGGCTCCGCCTCAGCCGCGCCGGTCGGCCGGTGACGTGCGTGCCCGCTGCGCTCGTGCGCTCCGCCAGCGCGTCCTCATCACCCTACGCAGCCCCAGCGTTGGGCTGTGCGTCGCCCAGGCGGGACGGCGGCCCGAGGCCTAGGCCCGAGGTATGTTCCCGGGGGCGTACGGGGGTGAAGGTGCGGGTCGGAGACCTCGCGAGAGGGACGAGCGCGGGCCGGCCGTTACGGACGCGGTCACCCTGCCCGTGCGTGGCGGGCGCCGGCGAATGCTTGTTGCGCTCTCCCCCGGGCTCGCGCGAGGCGGTGGCGTCCGCTTCCCGAACGCGCTCGGGAGACCCGCGGGGCGAGGAGGGCGGGGCGGCCCGAACGCGGGCTGGACGCGGGGTGGCGGGGAGGGCGCGCCCCGATGGACGCGGCCTGCTCTCTCCTAGTCAGACCGGGGACCGGCGAGGATGGACGGGGAGAGGCGGCCCGCGCCGGGCCCGCCCGCCGGGAGCCTGCTGGCCGACGGACACCTGGTGCTGTGGACGCTGTGCTCGGTGCTGCTGCCGGTGTTCATCACGTTCTGGTGCAGCCTCCAGCGCTCGCGCCGGCAGCTGCACCGCCGGGACATCTTCCGCCGGAGCCAGCACGGGTGGCGCGACACGGACCTGTTCAGCCAGCCCACCTACTGCTGCGTCTGCGCGCAGCACATCCTGCAGGGCGCCTTCTGCGACTGCTGCGGGCTCCGCGTGGACGAGGCCTGCCTCAAGAAGGCGGACAAGCGCTTCGCCTGCAAGGAGATCATGCTCAAGAGCGACGGCGGCGGCCCCGACGCCGCCATGCCCCACCACTGGATCCGCGGCAACGTGCCCCTGTGCAGTTACTGTGTGCTCTGCAAGCAGCAATGCGGCTGTCAGCCCAAGCTCTGCGATTACAGGTGTGTATGCCCCGGCGCGGGCGCTGCGTCGCGATTGCCTGGTAGACCTCAGCTCCTCTTGGCACAAGTGGCGCGAGGCCCTCACTTCACCTCCCTGATGGCTGTGCGTTACGCTCCCGATACTTGCAGCTCTGCAAAGATGCAGAGATGAAGCCGGGCGCCGGTGGCTGATGCCTGTAATCCTAGCTACCCCAAGGAGGCTGATAACCTGAGGATCGTGTTTTGAAGCCAGCCTGGGCAGGAAAGTCCATGAGACTCCTTATCTCCAGAAGTGGAGCTGTGGCTCAAGGGGTAGAGAGTACTACTAGTCTTGAGAAAGAAAAAAAAAAGCACAGAGACAGTGCCTATTCCCTGAAATTCAAACCCCAGGACCGGCCCCCCCCCCAAAAAATGCAGAGAGATGATGCGTGTGGTCTCTACTCTAGCCAAAATGTTAAAAAAAAAAAAATGTGGTTCTTTCATGTACAGGTAGCTTAAGAGCTGCTTGATTTGTGGCCATGATTTCTTCAGTTTACATAAGGAAAAATGAAAGCACTTTAACTTTCAGCCACAGACAAGTGTTATTGCAGCATGTTTTCAAATGTCTTTTGCTAATATTGGTGGCATAGTGAAATACACCCAAAAAGCAGCCTGAGAGAAATAGTTCTTTTTTTTTGGAGGGGGGGTCTGGTTGTGGGGCCTGAACTCTGGGCCTGGACGCTGTCCTTCAGCTATTCAGCTCAAGGCTAGCCCTCTACCACTTGAGCCACAGCGCCACTTCCGGCTTTTTTCTTTTTGCTTATGTGGTGCTGAGGAATCGAACCCAGGGCCTCAGGTATGCAAGGCAAGCGCTCTACCACTGAGCCACCTTTCCAGCCCCAGGAATAGTTCCTATGACATGATCTTCCAGAACTATAGCATCTTAGATAAGGGAACTTGATTAAGCCAAAAATATTTGTGGCTTCTTTATACACATAATCTTTATATACCAAACAGCATATTTGTGATGTGAATTACTGTCTGAAATCAGTGTTGATATCCTTTGGTTGTTAGAGATTGGTAACAAGCAGTGGTGCTTTGCAAATTATTGATCTTAACTCATTTCACACTGAGAAAACTGAAGGTAAAGTAGAACTGGCTTCCAGGATTTCTAACACCCAGAATAGGATTAGAAACATACCTAGCCTTCTCTTTGCCTTAAGTCTGGACATCTTCCTTGTCATAGGTTTTTATTTATGATGAGTGGAAAGACCCATAAACATTTTTAATAACCAAACTAGAAAACTGGCACTGTTTGGGCAGCTACTTTTGTTGTTCTTTATTTTTTGCATGCCGTGTGTGTGTGTGTGTGTGTGTGTGTGTGTGTGTGTGTGTGTGTGTGTGTGTGTGTGTGTGTGTGTGTGTGTGTGTGTGTGTGTGTGTGTGTGTGTGTGTGTGTGTGTGTGTGTGTGTGTGTGTGTGTGTGTGTGTGTACACAAGTCCTGGGGCTGGAACTCAGGGCCCACAGTGCTGTCTCAGAGCTTTTTTTGCTCAAGACTAGCACTCTTACCACCTGAGCCACTGCTTCACTTTCGGCTTTTTTGGTAGTTAATTGGAGATAAGAGTCTCACAGACTTTCCTGCCTGGGCTGGCCTCAAACCTCAATCCTCATATCTTAGCCTTCTGGTAGCTAGGATTACAGGTGTGAGTCACGAGTACCCAGCAAGCTGTTCATTTTTATACAGTAAATTTTTATACTGTAAAATTCTTTGTGGCCTTCTTGTCTTTGGTGAGTGCTGCAAACAGTGACCAATATCTTGAATTTACTATTGGTATATTTCCTTCCCTTCTCTGTGTGCAGAATGAGATAAAAATGGCTCCATGGGCCAGGCACAGTTGGCTCACACCTGTAATCCTAGCTATGCAGGAGGCTGAGATCTGAGGATCTCAATTCGAAGCCAGAAAAGTTCATAAGATTTTTATCTCTAATAAACTAAGAAAAAGTTGGTAGTAACGATCTGGCTCAAATGGTAGACCGGTCACCTTGAGTAAAAGAAGCTTTGGGACAGCATCCAGGCCCTGAATTCAACCCCCAGGACTGAGGGAAAAATGGCTTGCATGAAACTGATTATTCCTGTGCCACCCCCCCCCCAAAAAAAAAGCTTCCATGAATACTTTAATTGTGCTGCAGATATTCCTTCACAGATAACCTAAGTGCTTTTGATTCCAGATCATTTAAAATTGCAATCTAGGCAAACCCCTGTGCTGCCTAAAACCTTTTCAGTGTTCCTCATCACTCACAGCAGTGACCTAATGTATAGGTTCCAAGTGCTAACACAGCATTCCAGACCTCAGTGCTCTTTGCCTTGGTGCTTTTCTAGGCTTACTTGGCACTACGTGCATGCACCAGTACATACCAGCAACACCTGGTTGTAGTTTCCTTAAACTATCAGGCCGTTTCTTACACTCTTCTTTTTCACAAAGCTTTCCTCTCTTAGCATCCTCCTAGCTAGTGCCTGAGTACCCTTAAGAGCTGTTAGCTTTCTTCTAGGACCCCTTACCTGGTTTACTCATCTTCCTTTCCCCACCAAATTTTTCCTGATGATGACTTAATAATTTGTATCTTTGGGGTTTCAAAGTAAGGTCCCTGAATCTGTTGGAAGTGAAAATGAAAATAAAATGTTTATAATATTTAAGATGTCTGCCCCGCAAAAATGTATTTTTCTTGAAACACATTTTCCTGGGCTTCCTGCTTTTATCTAGCCCCATTCCATTCCTACTGAATTAGAAGCCTGGACTAGAGATAAGCAATCTTTGTCTTAACAGGTCTCACAGGTAATTCTGACATTAGGAACAATGGCTATGTCAATCTTTTTTTAAAAAAACAAAAACAGAAACAAAAACATGAGCCTCTGTCTTTTTAGTGCACTGGATTGAGCACAGTACGTATTTGTAATGATAGGTCAGGTCACCTTGTCCTCATTAATGTGCTCTTACAGGTTACTGAGCAATCTGTTCCCAGCATGCTACACCACTCACCCATGGTAAAATAGTCTTCATATAATTTAGGAAGTGTTTATTTTCAGGAGAACAGAGCACACTGTCCTGAAGTTGTACATATTCTACAATGTTCTGAACTGGTTTATTTTAGCCAATGATTTCATTATGATGCATTGTAATTTCATCAGAATTATAGTCTGCCGTAGAAATGAGATATTTTGGAGAGAGAAGCAAAACATCACTGTTCAGATCCTTTGAACACAAACCAGACTATCCCTCTTGGGTTTTGTCCAGCCTTGGCACAGACTCTTTCTCCGTACCTCACTCTTAGAGAAGTTGCTGAATCCTGGAGACTGGTCAACAACTTAGTATTTCAAAGGTGGTGATGACAGGTGGTGACTGATTCTGAAATTCTTTTAAATTCTGTCAGAAAAAAAGTGCCAAAGGTGTTGCACTTGTTGGGCATCTATTTTGTGCCAGACATTGTGCTAGCATCTACTTCCGTAGACTTGTTTCCTTTTTGTATGTTCCTGTGTCTACCCAACCACTACAGTACGATTCTACGGGTACTCTTATCACCTCTGCCCTAGCCATCCCTTTGTTCTTTGCACCTCTCTTGTGATCAACATAAGGAATTAGGCTAAATTTAAATACTCATTAAGTAAATCTGTCTCCCTGTACAATTCTCTCTCAGTAAGGGAAGGAAATGTAGTGTTATATGTTTTGTCAAGCTTTTTCTTCATTCCACCTACACATTCACCCCTGTGATCAGTAACACAAAAGCTTCTGGCCCAAGCCTTAAAAGAATACATTGGCCACTTTAGCTTCAGATTTATCTTGAATTTTCTATTTCTGTATTCAGTTGTTAAATGTATTTGATTTTATGTGTCTGTATTTGATTAAATGACCCACACCTGTAATGCAAGCACTTAGGAGGAAAAGGATAGAGTTTGAGGCCGGCATGGACTACCTAGTGAGTTCTAGGCTAGCAGCCTACACAGCATAGTGAATACATGGTAAGAGGGGGAAATTTTTAGGGGTGTAATTAAAGTGCTTGCCTAGAACGCACAGTGCCCTGGGTTTGATCACCAACATTGCTGAGAGCCCACATGCTGTTGTAAAGAAACAATTTTTTAGAAAAAGTAATAATTATCATTGCCAGGAAAGGTTCTTACTTACTAAAGTTTCCTTTTTTTTTCTTTGTTGTTGTGGGGCTTGAACTCAGGGCCTGGGCACTGTCCCTGTGTTCTTTTGCTCAAGTCTAGCACTCTAGTACTTCAAGCTGCAGCTCCATTTCCAGTTTGTTGGGGATTAATTGTGGAGATAAGATTCTCAGATTTCCTGCCTGGGCTGGCTTTGAACTACAGTCTTCAGATCTCAGCCTCCTGAATAGTTGGAATTACAAGAGTAAGTCACCAGCTCCCAGCCTGCAAGAGACTTCAATCTCCAGTCATTGAGCAAAAAGTCAGAAGTATAGCTTTGGCTCAAGTGGAAGAGCAGAAAAGCTCAGGGAATTGCCTAGGCCTGAGTTCAGGCCCCAATACCAGCGCGCGCGCACGCGCGCGCACACACACACACACACACACACGTTATTAGAAAAGGGGCTAGGTACAGTGGCTGACACCTGTAATCTAAGCTTCTTAAGACATGGGAATCATGAAGATCATGATTTGAGACCAACCCAAGTAAAAACAAGTAAATATGTTAACCTTATTCCTTTAATCCCAGCTACACAAGAGCCTGAGTCTTGTAGGTAGTGTTGTAGTCAGAGGAAAGTCCTGGGCAAAAAAATCAAGTCACCAAAATAAATAGCTTACATAACTTATAGTATGTCTACATGATATGATATCCATTCTTTACAAATCATATTCATGATTGGGCTGAGCATGTGATTCAAGTGGCAGAGCACTTACCTCATGTGCTCAAGGCCCCAGTTCTAAAAAACAAAAGAAAAAATAAACATGGTATGATATAGGAAGAAAAGCAATAACTAAATCTTGTCCCTAACCTGAAAGATACTATATGAATCATGAAACGGAGAAAAATTAAGCTTCTAGCTTTAGATGATTCTTATTTTATACCTTTCTATGTTTCAAAATTGTTAACCATCACAAAGTATTATTGAAAATTTAATTTTAAAGCTTTATTCAAGAATTTCATGAATATATTCTGGGTTTTAAAATATGAAATGTAGGGGCTGCGAAGGTGGCTCAGTGGTAGAGCGCTTGCCTTGCATGCATGAGGCCCTGGGTTCAATTCCTCAGCACCACATAAGCAAAAAGAAAAAAGCCAGAAGTGGTGCTGCGGCTCAAGTGGTAGAGCGCTAGCCTTGAGCTGAAGATCTGAGGGACAGCGTCCAGGCCCAGAGTTCAGGCCCCATGACCGAACCCCCCCACCAAAAAAAGTAAAATATGAAATGTAAATTGAAATGTAAGCAATGCAAAAGAATTGGGTGAAAAGTTGTTATTTTCCCTTCTCATCAGTCCTTCTTTCCTTGATGAGGAAACGATTGTAAATAATTCAGATTACATTCAAAAAAGACTATTTTTAAGGTGTGATCCCCTATCACATGGCCACCATGCTGTTAGACCCAAGTTAGGAGGCTGAAGCTAGGTCCTGATACAAGGGCGGCACCTTCTGAGTGGGAATCCACATGACTCCCCCAAACAAGTCCCTTTGTGTAGTGCTTGTCTCTGTGATGGTGGTGCCTTGTGTATGTATGGGATCTAGTTACCAGGTAGGCAGAGCAGTCTTTAGTCTACCCAGTTAACAAGCTCAAAATAAGATTGACCTGATCTTCCACAAATAAATGTATTAGTGGCAATTAGAGAAAAAGATGTGCAATCTAATACTTTAGAGTTAATAGTAGGCTAATAAATGAAGGTATTAGACTTTGTTATAGTTTTTCAAGATCAGTTTGAAAGCAAGTGTCAACAAATGTTATTTTTCTAAGTTATGTCATAATTTTCACTTTAATAGCAGTAAACAGCACTTTTTTCTTTAGCAATAAACAGCACTTCTGAATCAACTTGACCTATCTGAGGATCCAAAGGAAAAACATACCTTTAAAGTAGAAGGCAAAGATAGTATCTAAGCAAAAACAGCGCTTTTCCACTTTAAAAAAAAAAAAAGAATATTTAATTATAACCACTCTTTTCTGGTGACCTGCTTTTGTCTGTCTGGTCAGATCTGCTTCACTGGTAAGTGGATTAAATACTTAGCAGATTAATAATAGAATCCCCGGACATTACCAGCACTGTTCCCAAACAGTGACACCACACACAGAGGCAAATCTGAAAGTGCATGTTCTGCTGCCTGTATTTCAAAGGAAAAAAAAAAATTTAATATCAACTGCCAGAAAGAAATAGATTACTTTCTTTACTCATATTTACAAATTTATAGATGTCTAAGCTGGACCAAAGAACTTTTCAAGGCCCAGGCCAGGGACCATTGAGGCAGTAAGGACTATAGATTTCATGAACATATCTGAAGCAAACTACAACTAACACAACCACTGTTCTAGGTCACCTTTATTTACATGGATTATGTCTATTTACCATATTGCAATTAGAACTAAGAACTGTTAGAATATTTCTCATTTTTAAAGCAACAAATGTGTTTTCTGAAAAGTTAGTACATTTTTACACATTGCTTTGGCTTAGCATCTAAATTTTCCTATCTGCTCCTGTAATAGCACATGACATATATCCTCCAGAAAACACCACTGAATACTTCTGGGAGGATGAGGATAAAACAATGGCTTAGTATTATATAGATGATTTTAGCCAGGCACTGGTGGCTCATGCCTGAACTCCTAACTACTCTGGAGGCTGATATCTGAGGATCGAAGTTCAAAGACAGCCCAGGCAGGAAAGTCGGTGAGACTCTTATCTCCAATTAACCACCTGAAAACAGGAAGAAGAGCCATGGATCAAAATGGTAGAGGACCAGCCTTGAGCAAATGAGCTCGGGGACAGCATGCAGTCCCTGAGTTCAAGCCGCACGACTGACAGAGAAAAGAAAAAAAAAGATTTTAGCCCCACAGAAAGGATCTTGACTCCACACTTAAGAACCACTGTTAGATTAAACTGCCAAATACATACAAACCTTTATAGTTCTATTTTCACTATGTACATACAGGTACATATCTAGTTTGCTAGATTTTATGCCTAGTAGTAATGGAATTACTGTTTTAATGTTTATGACCCAAAAAATGGTTAGATGAGTAAGGTAACAATTTAAAATTAATACCTTGGTTTCCTCCTTCCCTCAGGTGCATCTGGTGTCAGAAAACTGTACATGATGAGTGCATGAAAAACAGCTTAAAGAATGAAAAGTGTGATTTTGGAGAATTCAAAAACCTTATCATTCCACCAAGTTATTTAACTTCCATTAACCAGATGCGTAAAGACAAAAAAACAGATTATGAAATGGTAACTTGTTTATTATATAATTGATTTCTAAAGAGGTGTTTAGGTCATTATGTAAGATAGTTAATTCTGTGCATGTGAGAAGAATCAGTTCCTAGAATAAAATAAATTTAAATATTCTAAGTAGAGATATAAAATGCCATTAAGGTAAACTATCAAGCCCAGTGTGATGGCACACACCTATAATGCCAGCACTGGAGCAGAGACAGTAGGGTTTCCAATTTGAGGTAAGCCCTGGACTACTTATCATAAGAAGACTTCGTTTACAAAAAGGAAAAACTTGTAACAGACACTATGGCACAGCCAGAAAAGGAAAACCAAAAGAGATCAGAGAAAAACTCATATCTGATCTAATTAGAATAGTAAAAGAATTTGAATGTGTTGCCTGGGGACAAATGTATATAATACAGGTTGGATATATCTAATCTAAAAACACAAAATAAAATCTTTTTGAGCCCAGACACAAATAGAAAAGTCCATACTTGACCTCATGTGACAACTTGTGGTCAGAACATAAGCATATTAAAAATACTGTATAAAATTACCTACGTGCAAGCTGGGCGCCCGTGGCTCAGGCTGTAATCCTAGCTACTCAGGAGGCTGAGATCTGATTGCCTTTCAAAGCCAGCCCAGGCAGGAAAGTCCATGAGACTTTTACCTCCAATAAACCACCAGAAAACTGGAAGTGGCGCGGTGGCTCAAGTGGTAGAGCACTCGCCTTGAGCTGAAGAGCTTAGGGACAGCATCCAGGCTCAGAGTTCAATCCCCATGACCAACCAAAAAAAAAAAAAAAGAACTATATGCTATAAGTAGGATGTATATAGAAAGCAACTGAATTTGGTGTTTGGGCTTCAGTACTATCCATAAGATACCTCATGTATATGCAAATATTCAATCTAAAAAAAAAACCTGATTCTGAGCATTTAGATAAGGATTATTCATCCTAAACAATGTATCCAGTGCTTAAAAGCAGTCATCTAAGTGATTTTAGTTGTTTTGGAAATAGAACAATTAATACAAATTATTGAGAGACAAATGTTCAACTCAGTTTAAGTCAGATCTACTTAATATATCAATAGAACAGGCCACCTTATTAACTGAGTTTTATTTTAACCCAAATGTCCAAGCATATTGCTAGATGACTTACCTAGAATAATATTCTAAGGTCCTCCTCCATTCTTAGGATTATTTGATTTTTACATTATTGTATTGATACTTTTTATATAATTGTTTTTGCTGCAGCAAAAATTTATATATTTTTATATTGTTATCAAAAAATGAAAAGTGTTTCCATCTCTGAAAAGTTAACCCTTTCACTCATGTCAATTTTTTTTAGCTAGCTTCTAAGTTTGGAAAGCAATGGACCCCATTAATAATCCTGGCCAACTCTCGTAGTGGAACTAATATGGGAGAAGGATTATTAGGAGAATTTAGGATCCTGTTAAATCCAGTCCAGGTAACTAAATAAAAAAAACTTCTTTATAAATCTTTGCATTTTTATATTTTTATTTTTCCTAAAACGCAGTGGGTATTGATGCTTTAAATTGCTGATCACAACCAGGTGTTGGTGGATCATACTTGTAATCCTAACTACTCAGGAGGCTGACACCTGAGGATTGAGGTTTAAAGCCAGCTTGAGAAGGAACGTTTGTGAGACTCTTATCTCCAATTAATCACCAAAAAAGCTGAAGTGGAGCTGTGGCTCAAGTGGTAGAGCACTAGCCTTGAACAAAACAGAGCTCAGGGACAGTGCTCTGGCCCTGAGTTCAAGCCCCAGGACACACACACACACACACACACACACACACACACACACACACACACACACACACACACACACACACACACACACACACACACACACACACACACACACACACACACACACACACACACACACACACACACACACACACACACACACACACACACACACACACACACACACTGATCACCTAGTTATAACAAGAATAACAACTATAAAAGAATTGAGTGATTCAAATATGTGAACAAACAGAAGCCTTATCACTTAGCATTCCAGTTTCAGGAATATTGTACACCCACAGGAAATGAAAACATATGTCCCTCAAAGACTTGCATGCAAATGTTTATAGCAACATTATTCTTAATAACTGAAAAGTGGACATAGCTCATCTGTTCATTACTTGGTGAGTGGATAAACAAGTCTCATGAACCCACAAAGTAAAATAACAGTGATATAAGCAAGTTTATAAAGTAAATAGAATTTTGAAACAAGTGAAAAATATCAGATTCAAAGGACCACAAACTGTCTAATTCCACTTGTGTGACCTGTCCAGAAAAGGAAATTCCATAGGGGCCGAGTGGATTGTTGGCTGTCTGAGGCTGAGTCTAGAAATGGGTTGTGTCAGCAAAGGGGTCTTGAGGCATTACAGTGGGAGCTGCACAACTAGGCAAACTTACAAAAATTGATTTGTTCACCTTTGGGTGATTTCTATGATTTAAAAGCTATACTGTGTGATTTTTAAAATAAGAAAATGAAACCCATTTATTGCAATAATCAGCAGTATAATAGCTTTTTTCCTTCCAATTTGTAGATTTTTGCATTTTGAATATTGAGGGTGTGGCTCAATAGTATATGCTTACCTAGCATGAATGAGCATTTTTACTCAAAGCTAGTGCTCTACCACTTTGAGTCAAAGCTCCACTTCCAGTTTTCTAATAGTTAACTGGAGAGAAGAGTTTCTTGCCCAGGCTGGATTTGAACTGCAGTCCTCAGCTCTCAGCCTCTTGAGTAACTAGGATTACAGGCATGAGCCACTAGCACCTGGCTGCATTCTGTTTTTTAGTGGTCAGTATTTACCCTGTTGTAATATAGTCCTCATAATTATATATCTACTGACTTAAATAGTTGAAAAGATACATCATAATTTATTCGTGTAGTTTCCTGATACTAGAGGTTGTGACTATCTCTGAGGATCTTACACATAGAGCATTTTAGTCTCTTGAAATATTTTCCTAGGATCATTTACAGATTGAAAGGTATCAAAGGTATTTGTCATTTATTTTTTTCTAAATTATTTTCAGATATTTGTAGTAATTTACACTAGTGAGAGAAAATTAAAAAAAAAAAAAAACCTACCGTAAGTATTCAACCCTAGCTAAAAGTGAGCTTAGGCTAGACGTGGGAGTGAAGGCCTGTAATCCCAGCATAAGAGAAAGTAAGATAGAAGGATCAAAAGTTAAAGACCAGCCTCAGCCACATTGATTCTGGCTTTAAAAAAAATTAGTGAACTTGGCCATTTTGGTTTGATGTGAGTAGAAAGGAAGAAGTAGTAAAATGTAACAGATTAGTTTGAATTTATATTTTAGCATTTACTTTTCTGCAGAGTCACAAGCAAGCAATATAACCTTCCTATGCCTCAGCATCCTGATCAGTAGAATGATGCCAACTCCTGTTTGTAGGTCAGTTTACAGGGATGAGCCACAGTGAATAGAATCTGGCACTGTGCCTGGTTTGTTATTAAAAGTAGATACACAGGAACAAAGTCCTTACTTAACCACATCGCTAACCTAGATTGTACTCAGATGGAGGATGGTGTTGGATAAATTTTTTTTCTTATTTCTTCATTTTTAGGTTTTTGATGTAACAAAAACTCCCCCTACCAAAGCCCTGCAACTCTGTACTCTTCTTCCCTATTATTCAGCTCGAGTGCTTGTGTGTGGAGGGGATGGGACTGTGGGCTGGGTCCTGGATGCAGTTGATGAAATGAAGATTAAGGTATCTTGTCTCTTAAATACTATACTACCATAATGGGGCTGAAGATGTGATTGCACTGTAGATAGTTGCCTACTATGCACAAGGCCCTGGGTTCGATCCTCAGCACCACAGAAAAGAAAAAAACCTACAGAAACACTTCTAAGTTAGATACATAGTATTTTTTATTAAGCAGGTGACTATCAGACATCATCACCAGAATAGAGAAGAATGAGTGCTGTGAGCCAGGCGCCAGTGGCTCATGCCTGTAATCCGAGCTACTCAGAAGGCTGAGAACTGAGGATCACAATTCGAAGCCAACCTGGGCAGGAAAGTCTGTGAGACTCTTCAATAAACTACTCAGAAAAAGCCAAAAGTGGTGCTTTGGCTCAACTGATAGGACATGAGCGAAAAAGAGGCTCACAGACAGCACCCAGGCCCTGAGTTCCAATCCCAGGACTGGCAAAAAAAGAGAGAGAGAGAGATGCTGTGATTAAGCAGTTAGCACTGTCTACAGTTGACACATGTGTAGTCTTTAAAATTTACAGATATTCTGCAGCTAGTCTAAAGAGAAAAATCTGAACTATTTATCTCCCATCCTTTAGGGACAAGAGAAATACATTCCACAGGTTGCAGTCCTGCCTCTGGGAACAGGCAACGATCTGTCTAACACCCTGGGCTGGGGTACGGGTTATGCTGGAGAAATCCCTGTTGCACAGGTCTTAAGAAATGTAATGGAAGCTGATGGAATCAAACTAGATCGGTAAGTTACAATTTGGGGGAGGAAATATATATAAATATATATATATATATATATATATATATTTCTTGTACATATATATGTGTATATATTTCTTGTGCATATATATATATTTCTTGAACTTGGAGGATATTTGGTTTACAAATTAAGCCTTGCCTAACTATAAAATGAGTTTAAATGTAAAAGACTATTAATAGTATTTGTTACACAGATACTGACATCTTGTTTAGTTATTCCATATAGTTCAGTCACAAATTATGCTCACTACTTCCACAAAGTTTGTATACCTACCTGAATGTGGTTACTTTCTTAAGTACTGTTTTAATAGAAAAACATCAGACATCCACAACACAGTTTTTAATTGCAAAAGTGACTTTTTTTTAATACTTCTGTTTTTTAGATGGAAAGTTCAGGTAACAAATAAAGGATACTACAACCTAAGAAAACCCAAGGTATGTGCCAATCGCTTCTGTTGTGAGTAGTTTTGCGAACACTCATGGATGCTCACTGCACAAGACACAGTAGCACCTGGGAAGCATTCAGAGACCTAGGGTCTTGAGCCAGCTGCTTATGGAGCAGAAAAGATACCCATGTGCCCACCTCATTAACTGGACTGGATTTGGTGTTTTTTTTGTTGTTGTTTCTGTGCTTTTTTGTTGTTGTTGTTGTTGGGGATCAAACCCTGAGCATCTTGTGTTAGGCAAGCACTCTGCCACTGAGCCACTTCCCCAGCCTCCTAGCTGGACTGTATAAAACATGATGTGGGAGAGATCGGAATACAAGTACACTTAGTTCTGTCTTGGTGTGCAGATCAGCCTGGGATGATTGCAGACAGGAAGCAGTCCTTAAATACAATATAGATTATCAGAGAAAGGTTAGCCAAGGACTTTCCAGGTAGTGGGATAGAGACAAGAAGGTGAAATGTGATTATTAGCAAATAACAAATATAACACAGAGATCTGTGGTTTTGGTTTTGTTTGGTACTGGAGATCAAACCCAGGGCCTCACTCATCTTGTAGGCAAGCACTCTATCACTAAGTTACACCCTCACCCCAAATCTGTGTTTTAAAAAGTTTTTTTTAAAAGATAGTGTGAAAATACCCTAGAAGCCTATACAGGGTGAAACTGTGGAAATTTTAGGATTAGACAACTCAAAGACATTTTAAAGTTTTGGGAGCTGATTGGTATAAAAAGGAAGAGAGAAAACATATAAAATTGAGCTGGGGCCAAGCAAAGGGAAGAGGAGGCTGATGTTTTGAATTTAAATTTTAAAATTAAAAAAACAATCTAAAGCACATAAAACAGGCCAGAACATGGCTCAAATCGTGGCTCACTTGCCTCACATGTGTGAGACCCCAGGTCCTGTCCCTAGTACTGCAAATATATACATATATTGCTACCAGATTCTAATTTTTATGGTTGACTTGTGGAAACACTAACCAAGATAAGAAAAATAGAATGTCTCGTCTCAGACTTGGGTAGGTTTGAGGAATACAACACAAAGAACTATGAAGTGTTGAACAAGAAACTGGAAGTTTGGGCCCTTTAGTCAAGAACAAGAATAGTAAGTCATGTAGATTGAGGAATCTAGGTAGGTTGGGAAGAAGGATAGACTAAGGGAGTATCAGTAGCCTGTTGAAACTGATTGAGAGCCACAAAAAAGATAGAAGATAGAAAGCAAAAGCATTGAGAACATAGGAGTGAAAAACCTGGGTACAAAAATCAGAGCTGCTCTAGATGGTAAGGTCTAAGAGGTGACATGTACAGAATTGGAAAGCAGGAGCTTGGAACTGAAGCTTTATTTATGGAACTTCAACAGGCAGTATAAATATAGATGTTTGAAAAAACTAAATTCAGAAAGTATTCACTACTCAGCTGGTCGCCGGTGTCTCACTCCCGTAATCCTAGCTACTCAGGAGGCTGAGATCTGAGGATCACCGTTCAACCGAAACTCTGTGAGCCTCTTAGCTCCAATAAACCACTCAGAAAATCGGAAGTGGTGCTGTGGCTCAAGTGGTAGAGTGCTAGCCTTGAGCTGAAGAGCTGAGAGACAGCGTTCATGTCCAGAGTTCAAGCCCCATGACCAACAACAACAACAAAAAAAGAAGTATTCATATTCACTACTAAAAACGAACAAAGGAACTGACATTTGTATAATGAAGGTTGACACCAGCTTATATACAGGAGCATCGTCTGTTGCTTATCCTCACTGTCTTCCACAGGAATTCACAATGAACAACTATTTTTCTATTGGACCCGATGCTCTCATGGCTCTCAATTTTCATGCTCATCGTGAGAAGGCACCGTCTCTGTTTTCCAGCAGAATTCTTAATAAGGTGTGTTGGATAAAATAACATTTCCTGCTTATCACCGAAGGTATAGTAAAAATCAACAGTTCAATTATATTTGGCACTCTTAGATTCAGATTGAACCAACTTATGGAAATAGCTTCCTGTTGTGTTTTGTGTAACCCGTTAGGTCTTCAAGTATATCTTATTAATAACTATAATAAAATGTTTAAAATTCAAAATTGGGATGTTCTAAGGCATATTTTGCTTAGGTAAAAACTAAATGGAATATGATAACTTTTTGTAAGTGGCAACTAAAATTAGAAAGAAATTTAAGCAAAATAAGTTTCTGGTTAAGTCATTAATGACACAGCATGCATTCCATCGGTGTGGAGGAGCTGCCCAAGGCAGATTAGATAAGGACGGGGGACGGGGCAGCTGGCTCCCAGCAAGGTCATCACCCTGGTTTCCAGAATGGTTGATTCCTTTAATGGAAGTTTATAGAGGACTTTTTTAATGACTTTTAGTGATTGAGCAACATCATGTGAAAATCACAATTTCCTGGTTTGCATTCCTGGTTCTCTTCGGTAAACTTCAGAATTTAAAGTATTGTTAATACAGTTATATTGCCAATACAGAGTATTGCCATTTATCAGCTCAGCATTTACTATCTCATTTATTAACTCAGCATTTTACTACTTCTGCCATTATTTCTGTACTCAAAAGTGATTATAAACTATTTATTTGAGTTACCTGCTACCTGCATTTTCCTTAAATAAGCTGAAGTGTTAGGAAAAAGTATAATTTTCTAGTTACAAAATAAAATTTCTTTTTTTTTTGGGGGGGGGGAGTCTAGTCGTGGGGCCTGAACTCTGGGCCTGGGCACTATCCCTCAGCTCTTCAGCCCAAGGCTAGCGCTCTACCACTTGAGCCATAGAGCCACTTCTGGCTTTTTTCTTTTTGCTTATGTGGTGCTGAGGAATCAAACCCAGGGCCTCATGCATGCAAGGCAAGCGCTCTACCACTGAGCCACCTTCCCAGCCCCACAAAATAAAATTCTGTGGGGCATCGGTGGCTCATGCCCATAATCCTAGCTACTGAGGAGATTGAGATCTGAGGATCAAGATTCAAAGCCAGCCTGGGCAAGAAAGTCTATGAGACTCTTATCTCCCAAACCACTCAGAAAATCGGAAGTGGCATTGTGGTAGAGCCTGGCCTTAAGCTGAAGAGTTCAGGGACAGCGCCCAGGCCCAGAGTTCAAGCCCCACAACCACAAAAAAAAAAGATTCTTTTTGTAATAGAATGAATATTTTTTTGATAAATCAGGCAACATCACCATTTGAACACAAACTGCCTATGCTACATCCTTCTCCCCCCCCAAAAAAAAAAATCTAGTTTAACTGGAGTGATAGCTTTTGTTACTTTCTAAAGAGAGATGATTAATATTTTGACTGTTGTTACAGAGTTCATACAACAATTCTTAAGCCATGAGTAGTGTGACAGGATGTAGTGTTAAACTGGAAAAGATACATGCCATAAAAACTATGCAGGAAAAGCAGCCTTGGGCCCCTTCTATCCATCAGTGTCTAATAGGCAAGCAGGAAGCCTTGCTCATTTTTTCTTACAGTTTACAGGGTTTGTGAGAGAATTTTAATAGGATGTTTTTATCCATATTTTAGGCTGTTTATTTATTCTATGGAACCAAAGATTGTTTGGTGCAAGAATGTAAAGATTTGAATAAAAAAGTTGAGGTAAGCTACTAACACCTTTTCTAAAGCTTTAGAGTAATTTCTGTATAATAAAGACTTTTGGTTTTACAAATGCTGAATTTTCTGTTATCATATTTTACTAATTTATTTGGAGAATTTGTGTGCCAAACACTCTGCTAAGTGCTTTGTCCACATTTTTTCCTCTGAATTCTTACCACAACCCCTTAAAGCAAATATTATTATAGTCTCATTATGCAGACAAGATAAAACAGTTTGAAGCTAAGTAATTTGCTTGACTTCATGCAGAGTCCACAGGCAGCTACATCAGGATTTGGACCCAGGTTTATCTAACTCCAGAATTTGCTTAGTTTACATATTGAAAGATAGCAAATTTCAAGTTGTCTAATACAGCGCCTGACTCATTGTAGTCAAGAGGCATTTAAATATAGAGTGTAATTCAAATTATTTTGTATGACATCTCTATATTCTAAAAGTATAAACAATATCTTGAACAGTATATTAAATTATATGTAAACAGAATATTGTGATTGCTTATTGCTACAGTATTCTTAGCATTGTGATATGGCAAAATCTTGAATATATTTCTTGCTTGTTCCAACAAAGACTCTGTCTGAAGTCTTAATCCTAGCTACTCGGGAGGAAGAGATAGGAAGGTCGCAGTTCATCTGGGTAGGGGGGATCAGTACTTTCTAGAATAAATGCAGCGAATAAATGCAGTCATGGTATTCAATATATACTATGTAAAAAATGAACTATGTGCCAGGCGCAGATGGCTCACACCTGTAATCCTAGCTACTCAGGAGGCTGAGATCTGAGGATCACTGTTTAAAGCCAGCCCAGGCAGGAAAGAACATGAGACTCTTATCTCCAGTTAACCACCAGAAAACCAGAAGTGGTGCTGTGGCTCAAGTGGTAGAGCACTAGCCTTGAGCTGAAGAGCTGAGGGACAGTGCCCAAGCCCAGAATTCAAGCCCCATGACCACCACCACCCTAAAAAAAAGAACTATGCAACAACTTTTGGACAGGGATGGGAGAGGAAATGGGGGGGAGGCGGGGATGTGAAGGGAGGGGTCACATTGTCCAAGCAGCACTGTCTTCATTACCTGACTTATGGAATTGTAACCCCTCTGTACAACTCTGTACAACTTAATTTTTTTTTTTTTTGTCGATCGTGGGGCTTGAACTCTGGGCCTGAGTGCTGTCACTCAGCTCTTAAGCTCAAGGCGAGCACTCTACCACTTGAGCTACAGCACCACTTCCGGTTTTCTGGTGGTTTATTGGAGATAGGAGTCTCACGGTCTTTCCTGCCCGGGCTAGCTTTGAACCGCGATCCTCAGATCTCAGCCTCCTGAGTAGCTAGGATTACAGGCATGAGCCACCAGCACCCGGCATAACTTAATTTTTTTTTAGTTAAGAAAATAAGCAACACAAAAAGAGACTAGAAGAATGGTTCAAGTGGTAGAACACCTGCCTAGCAAGCACTAGGCCCTGAGTTTTAAACCTCAGAAGAGCTGGGCGCCAGAGGCTCAGGCCTATGATCCTAGCTACTCAGGAGACTGAGATTTGAGTATTATGGTTAGAAACCAGCCCAAGCAGGAAAGTTCATGAGATTGTTTCTTATCTCCAGTTAACCACCAAAAAGCTGGAAGTAGAGCTGTGGCTTAGGTAGGAAAGAGCACAAAAGCTTAGGGACAGCCCCCACATATAAACACAGTTCAAGCCTCAGAATTGACACAAAACATCCTCGGAAAATTCTCTAGTTGTGATACCAACTAAAAAGATTTTGGAGAAAGCCCAAACTAGTCAAATTAAACTTGAGTAGAGGAAATCTGGCTGCCCTCCAGGCACTGAAAGTCTTTGTTAGTCCTCACCCAGAGAAGGGATAATATCCTCCATAAAATCACTTTGTAGTGCTGGGGATGAACCCAGGTCCTTATGCATGCTGAGCAAGCTCTCTGCCACTGAGCTTCAGCCACAGCCCTTGGTTTTTAAAAGCATGATTTATCCTTGTAGCCCAAGCTAATATGGAACTCAGGATCCTCCTGCCTTTGCCTTGAGTGTGCTAGGTTTATAGGCGTGTGCTACCATACCTGGCTTTGTGAAAGTTTTATGCTACTTTATCATATTTTCTTTTTGGGGGGAGGGGACTTTGATACTGTCAATAGAATAAATCATAACATGGCCCTTCTTTTATTTTCTGTTATTTAATTTATTCAGAAGTTGTTTGTGAGGGGCTGGGAAGGTGACTCAGTGGTAGAGCGCTTGCCTTGCATGCATGAGGCCCTGGGTTCAATTCCTCAGCACCACATAAGCAGAAAAAGCTGGAAGTGGCGCTGTGGCTCAAGTGGTAGAGCGCTAGCCTTGAGCTGAAGAGCTGAGGGACAGCGCCCAGACCCAGAGTTCAGGCCCCACGACCAGCAAAAAAGAAAAAGTTGTTTGTGAAACTGCCTGCAAAATGTCCGACACTGTCCTAGGTATTAGAGATGGGTGATAAAGCCCTTACTCCTACCTAGGCCTGGTGGTGCACATCTGTAATCCCAGCACTCAGGAGGAGGCAGGAGGATTGTGAGTGTAAGGTCAGTCTTAACTACTTAGTGAGACTCTGTCGCAAATAAACAAATAGGTAAAATAAAAATATAAAATGTACTCTCTCTTAAGTTTATAGCTAGGAAGAAGCAAAGTACTTAAACCACGTTGCACACAGAATGAGAAGTGATCTGATGAGGACAGTATGTGGTACATGCCTGTAGTCCCAGCTAAAGCTGAAAGCAGAATTGGGAGGTTGAGGCTGGCTGGGCAACTTAGTGAGATCCTATCTCAAACTCAAATGTTAGTGGGGAAGGGGAGCCAGTTTAGAGCATTTACTTACATGCTTGACGTTCTAGGTTCAATCTCCACTACCACAAAAAAATAAATAAATACATAACACAGACTGTGTAGGAAGTATGACGGTAATGTGGAAATGTTTCTAGAGTGAGAAGCTAAGCAAGAGCCAAGTGAAGAAGGGAGGAGCACTGGAGTTCTAGGCTAAAACAGCTTGTGTGAACAGCCCAAGGCAAGGGACACAGGAAGTTCTGGAGAGCGCTCAGCTGAAGCTTAGCTTGCTAGGAGGAAAATGGCTGGAGCTAATGATACTGGAGATAGGAACAGGAAGATGGACAGAGGCCAAGTCGCAGCAGGTCATACCCCCCGTGTTAAGGAACTTGGAACTTGGCATGACCGTGGCCGGCTCGCTTTTTTGTTGTTGTTTGGTTGTTTTTTTGGGTTTTGGGTTGTTTTTTTTTTCTGCTATGCTGGGGTTTGAACTCAGGACTTTACACTTGCTAGGAAGTTGCTCTCTTGAGCCATGAAGGGTTGAATGAGAAAATGCCATGTTCCACTGTATCGTTCCAACTGCTGTACAAGGGTGCCTAAAAAGAGAGTAAGGCTAGCGGAAACAGGCTCAGCACAGTTAGGGAAGAGATGATGGTTCTGCACCAAGCTAAAGTCAGGAAAGAGACATAGAAGGAGCATCACCTGTTTTTAGGTGGAACAAGGTGAAGATAATGCCCAGTTCGAGGGCTTGGGGAGCTAAGGGGCTATCCTGCTATTTTCTGAATAGCAGGTTAGGGAATAGCTTCTTGACTGTTTTGCCCATGAGAGTGTTGGATGGCACAGTCCAGGCAGTGCTCTGAAAAGTTGTGTGGGTGGGTCTGGCCCAGGTCACTTTCCTACACCAGGAAGATGAGTGCAGAGATAGCAGTTAACAGTATTCGGAGTCAGCAGCATGAGAGAGAATGGAGCTTGCTGCCCAGCTATGAAGAATGCTTCCTACACAAAGCAGGAGTGGAG
This sequence comes from Dipodomys merriami, assembly GCF_024711535.1. Lineage (NCBI taxonomy): Eukaryota > Metazoa > Chordata > Mammalia > Rodentia > Heteromyidae > Dipodomys > Dipodomys merriami. Next base: position 11,662,236 of record NW_027205826.1, on the reverse strand, counting down.
CTGCCAGTAGTGACCGAGGAGCATCCAGAGGCAGTGTGAAGTCCCACAAGCAAAGAAGAACAGGGAGGGGCTGCAGGGTCAGGTACCACTGAAATACGAGGTACAAGAAAAAACGATGGGATTTAGCCACACAAGGTAGCGTAGTGCCTGTGATCCTAACACGCAAGAGGCTAATAAGGCAAGAGGATCTTGGGTCTTGCAAGGCCAACCTGAACTACATAGCAGTATCTTGTTACCAAAAAAAAAAAGAGCAGGGAGTAAATAAAAAGACTTAGCAAAAGCCAGGTACTGGTGGCTCACACCTTCAGTACTAGCTACTTAGGAGGCTGAGATCTGAAGATTGCAGTTCAAAGCCAACCCAGGCATGAAACTCCAAAAGACTCTCATCTCTAATTAACCCCCAGAAAACCAGAAGTGGTACTGTGGCTCCAAGTACAGTTTTTTGCCTTGAGTGAAAAAGCTCAAGGATAGCACACAGGCCCTGAGTTCAAGCCCCCAGACTGCGGGGGAGAAGGGGAATTTAGCAAGAAGGACATCATTGATGTCTTGATAAGAATAATTCCACTGTAGAGGAGGGGAAGTCTAGATTACCTGGAGCAAGACGGAAGGAGTCCTCTACTCATTCATCTCTCATATGTTCTGTAAACGTGTGAAAGTGGGTGTGAATTGCAGGCAGGTATGTGTGGAAATAGTGTGCTCAGTACTAAATAACTGCTTCTATTTCCTTAAAGCTAGAACTGGATGGTGAGCAAGTCGAGCTGCCTAATTTGGAAGGTATTATTGTTCTGAATATTGGCTACTGGGGCGGTGGCTGCAGACTCTGGGAAGGGATGGGAGATGAGACTTACCCTCTAGCCAGGTATGTGTTTTTGCACTCTAGTTTGTTTGTTGGTTTATTCTGTTTGAAACAGTTTTCCTTATAGCTCAGACTGGAACTCAGCCCCAAGTATCCTCACATTCAAGATCCTCCTGCTGTAGCCTCCCAAGTACTGGGATTACAGGAGTATGTCATTTGCCTCACTTCGGTCTTATGTCAGTTTTCATTAAAGCATGCATTGTTCTTTATATGACTTTCACAGTTTCCTTTAGATTTTCACTTCTATATATTTCATTAACATCAATATTGTATTAAAAAAAAGTAACTGCCATTCCATGGTTGACTTCATTTTGCCCCACCATATAATTCATGTTTTCCTCTTCCAATGTTAGGCATGATGACGGGTTGCTGGAAGTCGTTGGTGTGTATGGGTCTTTCCACTGTGCTCAGATTCAGGTGAAGCTGGCAAACCCTTTTCGAATAGGACAGGCGCATACAGTGAGGGTAGGTGAAACAATGTCATAACAGGCCAGTGTTCCCAGTTCACTACCAAGCCACAGATACATAGAAGGCTCATGTGCTGGTCACTTTTGCTGGGACTTTAGTGAGGAAGGAAGAAATGGGAAGCATGGCCCTCAGTCCAGCTGAAGAAATAAAGTGTTGGCTAGAAAAGAGTCACTAAACAATCCATAAATAAAAACACAGTCAGATTAACTTTATAAAGATGAAATGCAGCCTGTGGCTCACACCTGTAATCCTAGCTACTCTGGAGGCTGAGCTCTGAGGATCACAGTTCAAAGCCAGCCTGGGCAGGAAAGTCCGTGAGACTCATCACTAATTAACCACCAGAAAATGGGAAATGGCATTGTGGCTCAAGTGGTGGAGCGCTAGCCTTGAGCTGAAGAACTCAAGGACAGCACTCAGGCCCAGAGTTCAAGCCCCATGACCGACCAAAAAAAGAAAAAAGCTGAAATGCAGAAAGGTTAGTGACCATGTGGATCATACTAGTAAGGCAGACTTTACTTTCCTGGAACTGACTTTTCTAATTATTTGTTTCCTGATTTTAGCTGATTTTGAAGTGCTCAATGATGCCAATGCAAGTAGATGGGGAGCCGTGGGCCCAAGGACCCTGCACTGTCACCATAACTCATAAAACACATGCTTTGATGCTCTATTTCTCTGGAGAACAAACAGACGAAGACATCTCTAGTGCTTCAGATCAAGAGGACATAAAGGAAGCTGAGTAACTGCATAAGGAAATGCACTGTTCTGCTAGCACAGCATCTGCACAAATATGCAGATGCATGCGCATCCAGAAGTAGAGCTTCTCCAGCTGCTATTCAGTCCTAATTTTCCTCAGAGTACAATGGGCACACATTTATGTAAATAGCATTCCCAAACAGCCAGATGTCCTGTAACTACAACAGCTGTTCTTTTTTTCAACAAGATACTTTGATCATATATTACTAACTTTGAAAACATCACAGAAAGTTACATGGAGACAAAATGCTTTTGAGAGTGGGGCTCACTGAAGTTTGTTTGCACTGTTTCATTCCTTACTGTTGAGCCACACATTTGATGGAAGGATATGAGTGGAAAGATCATTTCCCTCTTAACTTTGAATGGTAACACTTTACCATTAACTTGGAAATGATGTCTGTTAAACCAGCAAGGTTAAGATGGGGCATCCACCTGTAGCATGCCTCTTCAGATTTCTCACAGCCCAATCTGAATGGATCCAGGAACTCCCTGAAGGAGCAATGTCAAAGTATGACAATTCTGAAAACTTCTGAAGTCATTTTTAGACTCTTGAGATGCTTTGTTAACCCTCTAAATAACCATGTTGAATTGATATTCAGGATCCTTTTTTTTCTTTTCAGTAGTACCCGAGATTGAACTCTAGTCCTCATGGAGAAGGAATTCTAGGCACGTGCTCTACCACTGAGCTATCCCCTCCCTCCCCCAACATCTTTTTTTGTATCCAAAGAGAACTATCCTGAGTGCATGCACTAGTACCACAAAAACAGAAAAAAAGAAAAGCTGGGTAGGATAATTGGTCTAAAATAAGATTGAGAGCACTTTTTTATAGTGTCACTGGAGATCAAGCCCAGCTGTTCCTATGCTAGCATTGTTCATACCACTGAGCACCCCAGCCAAAGATTTAGAGCACTTCAGGTATAACGGTTCTCCAATTTTTCTTGATTAAAAGGCTGTGCCAACAATGAAAAAACTATATGCTTAAAGGAACCTTGCCAGTCAGATTAGTTGCTCAGAAAAAAAAAAGTTCAAGGCTGATGCATGTTTTTAGCATTCAGTGATCTTGTAGTACTTTGAAATCTAATAGTTTTTTTTCTATGTGAAGCACTTAATAGAATTTCTGCCTTGGGGAGGTAAGTGGACAGAAACCTCTGCTGAAACTTTATATATTTATTTTAAAATGAGATAGAGATATATTTTGAACTTATTTATTATTTACCTGTGGCATGATACTTGTGTTTTTGTTTACACATATCATACAGCTTTATTTAATAAGTTCAACTGGTCACATAAGTTCTAGCCACCATCACATAAAAATGTATCCTTTTGACCAAGTAACTGAAATTATTATTTAATTCTGACAAGTCTTTTGTGGCACTGATAACTTCTTTTGGAAGGTTAACTGCAAACTTTGTTTCCCTGCTGAAAGTCAGGCAATACTATGACTGTCCATTAGAGAGTGCTCCTCTGCTGTTTTCAGCCAGCCTGCCGATACAGTTAGGCACACTCAGTGGATGTCCAATTTTGTTTTTCTGACAAATGCCAATTTGTAAGCTTGGTGACCTTTCATGATTTTAATCTCTAAAGATGATAATACATTCCCCAAAACATGTAATGGGCCAGTATGAATGTATTATCCATGAATTGCCATGAATTTTTATTTGAGTCACCTCAGGCCCAAGCAGTGTTTCAAAAAGGACCACTTAAGTAGTAAGGGGTATGTTACATTAAATGGTTTATCTTGCTAAGTTAACTTCTTCCAGATCTCCATAAGTCATGCCAAATTCTAGTCTGGAATGATTTTGATAAGAAAGTTGTTCTTGGCTTTTTATAAAGCTTTCGCAGGGAATATCCACAGTGGTGGTGATGGAACAGTTTCATGGATTTTCTTTTATGAGCTGATCATATTTTCAGCAAAATCAAGCTTTTCATTTGTGATCAAAATTGTTATATATATATATATATATCACTGTTAAATTCACTTTGCCAAAGGTCATACCTCTGATTGGTAGTGCTAATTTGTAGTGGAAGCAAAGTAAATAATTTAGGATGTCAGTATTCACATAAAACAACTACATAGTTTTTTTTTAAACTACTGAAACTACTGTACTGTATTGCTACACTGGATTTAGAACAAGTTCATGTACATATCTATTTATTGAAACAATCATTTTCAATTATAATCCAATGAAGTGGACTCTTTCCCCCTACTGACCATCAGGTTTTTCTGTTGTCTTATTTATTTGTTCAGATTAGTTTTTATTTAGGAAAATTATTTCAGAACACTATGTCATAAATCATACCATTGTTTTAGCAAAATTTACTCATATTTTTAGGCACTAGTTTACCCAGCATTGCAGATAACTAGGCATGTGCCTTGTTTAAATAAATACAGTTTGTAGAACTTCATGTTTGCAAGTTACATATTAAGGTAATAATTGTTTATATGACCAGTAACTCTTTATGAAATAATTCACAAGCTTTTTGTCCCATTTTAAATTGTCCTGATATTAAAAAAATAACTTACATTCTCAGGAAGAAATGTTTGAAGTAAATTATACGACTTTGTCTTCACATTTCTCTCATCTTTCACTAGTCCAACACATTCCTTCTCATCAACATAGTGGCTTCAATACTGAATACCTGGCAGCTCTTACGGATCTCTTAGGTAGATGATGAAAATTTTTAGTGCTTTGTTATGGTTAATGGAAGTCAGAGACTTCTGTTTAAAATATAAGTTGTAAGATTACGTAATTTTAGGTTTTCTGAAACAACTAGCTATGAACCCTTAATGTTGCTAATGTTTGTAAAAATTTTATAGTTCAAAGTATTTATTTTTATTTTTTTAGAGTATGTCAAAAACAAGTATTTGTTTTTTGAAATACATTTGACAGCTTAGATTTGTAATATAGACTGTGACTCAGAAATCACAGACCTTTTTTGTGCAGTAAAAGTGAGTACTACCAGCATGTCAAAAGACAAATAGTTTGCATTTGTAATAGAAAGTAAAATTGTTTCTAATGTGTATTATGCAATTTTTAATTTGCACTATGTAGGTGACTTTAAAAGTTATTAATTTACATGCTAATACAGGCCCAAATACAAAATGTGGCCAAAAGAGTCCATAGAAAAGGTTTTGTGTATGTGGTTTTTTTCCTTCAAAATAATGATAACTGAAGCAAAAACCAGCACTTTATGTTCAGAAATGTTTTTGAGGAATGAGGTTAAATCTGTTCTTTTTTAAATTCTACCCAATTTAGGACAATGGAATGTTAAGTAAATTTATTTTTTTAATCTAGAAATTCAAAAGGAAAAATAGTTTTTTTTTACTGTCCCAATCTGATGAAGGTCCCTGTTCCTCAGTGAGACAGAGTGGCTGCTCTGGTCTTGCTTTTCAAAAAGTGCCCCTCCTCCCTCAGATCATCCCTGGTTCACAGGGTGTTCCCTGCAGGTGTCTGTGGCTTCAGTCAGGCAAGCAGGATTCCTGAGCCCACTCTTGGCTTAAAGAATCGTTATCTCTGGAGGTAGCAAACACCCAGAAGCTTCCAGTGCTCCTGGAACTTGAAGGCTGCTGCTCATATGTTCACCCAGGGCTTTGCCAGGGCTATAGTGGCAAAAAATAAATTAATTGAATGTTCTTAAAGTTGTTTTTCCTTCACCCTGTTAACTGTTCTTTCCTCTCACAATCATTGTCCTGAAAGGATTCTGTGAGAAACCTGTCTGTAGCCAGGTAGGGTTGTACATGCCCATAATCCCAGCACTCCCAAGACTTGAGATCCAGGCCAGCCTAGGCTTCAAAAATAAAAAACGTGTTTGTATCCAAATGTATATATTTTCTATGTATGTAGACAGCGGACCGGGTGTGGCTGCAGGAGCTAGTGAAGGACCCTGTTGGAGGTGAGCGTAGGAGGCACCTGCCTTCTCAGTTGAGTCATTTACAGACACAGCACATACTTGAGGAGCACAGCAGGTGAGATGCTTCCGCTATTTAACAGGGTTTCTATTTTTAAAAAAGACTTTGAAGTCACTGCTGTAATGGACGTCACCTGGTTGATTTTTCTACTGACTTTTGCATATTCAGAAACCTGTGTTTTTTATTAGACTGTCTTGGAGGTTTCAGTTGCTGCTTTGAAAGCTGACGCTTGGGTGTTTCACAAAGTTTTCAAAGGCATTATGATGTAAAGCAAAGCAACAAACTTAGCCACTCTTCCTTGCGTGTTGAAATTACCTACTTTCACATATGTACATATATGACTCTTGCTGTGGGTCAGTGTGTGAGCCCCATATCTCTCAAAAAGGTAGATTCTGAGGTTCTGGGAGGAAATCTTTAAAAGTTGCCCTCTTTATACAGAAGTTCACAAGATGTAATTGAACCACTGACCTTAGCAGAAACTTAATACCATGTTGCTGACAGAGTATGGAAAGGGAGAAGCAGGAGTTAGATTGTTTGCGTTGGTCCTCTGTCTTTGCCCAGGTGAGAAGGAATCATTTGCTGAGCATGTCTGGCTGAGATCAAGCCCACAGTAAGGCAGGGCACTGTGCAATTGGATGATGTGGCACAGAATCTTGGTTCTCATTGTTAAGCTCTGGCCTTTGCCAGCTGTCCTTCCAATTAGACCTGCTTGATAGAGATAGATGGACACTGGATTGAAATTCTGTTCCGTAAAGTTCAGAGCAGCCTAGCTGAGGCCCTGGTTCCCAGCACTCTTACAAGGAACCTAACTGCTTGGATATGTAAACCGACAGTGTTGAGGACAGTAGAGCAGTCTGATAGCCTTTTGTCCTTTACCCTCAAACCACAATGCTAGCACCTACCACTTAATTTTGGTGTTAATGGATTTTGTTGAGTCTGTATTGATGCCATGCCTACAGACAGAAATGTAAATGAAAGCAGTCAGTATGTCAGATGTTTGCTTGTTTGCTTGTTTTTAATAAAAGTGCAGCCCTCATAAACTGTACAATACTGTGTTGAGTTTGGGTTTGTTTTTTGTTTTGTTTTGACACAAGAGTGAAATAAGAATCCTTGAGTTCGTTTCCAGCAATATCATTGGTCCACAACAGGGAAAACATACCATTTGGCAAGTTCTCAGGTATGTTTCTTTTTTTTCTTTTTTTAAATCTTATTTTATTGTAAAGATGCTGTACAGAGGGGTACAGTTATGAGGAAGGCAATGAGTACATTTCTTGTCGAGTATTGTTACTCCCTCCTTTGTTGTTCTCCCACTATCCCTTCCCTCCCCCACTCAGGTATGTTTCTATAGAAAGAAAATTACAAAACTAAGCCAGGCGCCAGTGGTTCAGGACTGTAATCTAAGCTACTCAAGAGGCTGAAATCTGAGGATTGAGGTTCAAAGCCAGCCTGGGCATGAAAGTCCATGAGACTCTTACCTCCAATTAACCACAGGAAACCAAAAGTGGCACTGTGGCTCAAGTAACAGAGCACTCACTTCGGGCTAAAATGCTCAGGGACAGTGCCCAGGACCAGAGTTCAAGCCCCACGACCGACAAAAATTACAGAATTGTGTGGTATGTGTGCCAGTACTAGGGCTAAAACTCAAGGCTAGGTTGGCTTTGTGTGTGTGCATGTGTGTGTCTGCATGCGTACATACATGTACACACATGCAAATACTGGGGCTTGAACTCAGCCTATCCTCTTGCTCAGCTTTTTCACTCAAAGCTATTACTCTACCGTTTGAGCCACACCTCCTTATTTTTGTTGGTTAAGGAGATATGAGTCTCACAAATTTGTTCTAGCTGCTTTTCAATCATGATTCTAAGCTCTCAACCTCCTGAGTTAGCCAGGTGCAAGCTTGGCGCAAGCCACCGGTGCCCAGAAGGCCATGCACACACACTCAGCAGATGCCCTGCCGCTGAGCCATGCCCTCTATATTGTCTTTGAAATGAAAATAAACATGTATCTGGAAACAACAAGAAGAGAAAATTACAAAATTTATAATGCGTCTGTCCTGTAATCCCAGCCTTCAGAAGACTAAAACAGGAGGATTACAAGTACAAGTCCAGCCTGGGTGACATAGAATCTGTCTTTTATTTAAAAAAAAAAAAAGTGCATGTTTTCTTTCATATGGAAGCTGGATCAAAAATATACTAGGACATGATAACATAGGACTCTATACATTCACAAACAGTGAGACCAAGGAGGATACTCAGAAGAGGAACACAGTGGGTACCAGTCTGTAATCCTAGCTACACAGGAGACTGATATTTGAGGATCACAGTTCATTCCAAGTCAGCCCAGGCAGGAAAGTCCATGAGACTCTAATCTCCCATAAGCTAATCAGAAAAAGCTGGAAGTGGTGCTGTAACTCAAGTGGTAGAGCGGTAACTTTGAGCACAAAGAGGCTCAAGGACAGAGCTCGGGCCCTGAGTTCAAGCCCCAGGTCTGGAAGGAAAAAAAAAAACACAAAGGCACAATGCCTATGTGCATCTGATCATATAGTCATTATCAAAATGAACTCCAGGAAATGGAAATGAGAGGTTTATTCTTTGTTGCTGTTTGCATTTTCTTATTGTCTTGTTTGTTCATTTACATGTTTTAAGAAGGGTAAAGAGTGGCACAGAAATCTAGAGACACTGTGTTGAAAATGAACTATACAGCTTGTGGGTAGTGACCAGAGAGAGTTAGGGAAGAGGTGACATTGTCCAAAAAGAAATGTCCTCTACTGCCTTACATAACATAACGCCCACCTATACATCACCTTTATAATAACAAAAAAAAGTATGGTCACAAACTGACTGAAGGAGGTTATACTTGGAGGAAGAATCCAAAGGCATAACTCTTGAACTAATGTTTTGTTTATCAAAACAAATGCCGAGGGGCTGGGAAGGTGGCTCAGTGGTAGAGCACTTGCCTTGCATGCCTGAGGCCCTGGGTTCGATTCCTCAGCACCACATAAGCAAAAAGAAAAAAGCCAGAAGTGGCACTGTGGCTCAAGTGGTAGGGCACTAGCCTTGAGCTGAAGAGCTGAGGGACAGCGCCCAGGCCCAGAGTTCAGGCCCCACAATCAGACCCAAAAAAAAAAAAAAAAAAAAATGCCAAGAAGTAGAAACACATTTTGGGAGTGGGAAGAGGAGAGTACAGGAATGGAGGGAGAGAGGAAGGGTGAGCAAATATAGTCATATTTAATGTACATTATGTAAAAACATGAATTATGTAATGAGGATAGGGACAGGAGGGAGCAAATATGTGGCTTTCATAGCCTGGAATTACTGCTAGTGCAGATATGCTAAGAGAAACACCATTCCTGTGCAGGCAGACTAGCAAAGCATACTTCTGTAATCAGCACTCAGAAGCCAGAGGCAGGAAGATTCTGAGATGTTTGAAACCAGTCTGGACCATATAGGGAGATCCTACCCAAAAAAATAGTTTATGCAAGGTATCAGTGGCTTATGCCTATAATCCAAGCGACTCAGGAGGCTGAGATTTGAGGATCATAGTTCAAAGCCAGCCTGGGCAGGAAAGTCAGTCATATCTCCAATTAACCACCCAAAAGCCAGAAGTAGAGCTGTGGCTCAGATGGTAGAGTGGTAAGTGCTACCCTTAGGCAAAAAAAGCGTAGGGGCCAGAGGGGGAGTGGGGAAGATGGGAAGGGATGGGAAGGAGAAACAAAGGAAGAGGCAACAATGCTTGATAAGAAATGTACTCATTACCTTGCTCATGTAATTGTAACCCATCTGTATGGTATTTTCACAATTTAAAAAAATCATGAAAAAAAAAAAAGCTCAGGGACCGTGTTCAGGCCCTAAGTTCAAGACCCAGGACCAACACACACACACACACACGCACGCACGCACGCACGCACGCACGCACGCACGCACGCCAGGTTCTGGTGGCTCACACACTAGCTACTCAGGAAGCTAAGATCTGAAAATCGCAGTTCAAAGCCAGCTTGGGCAGAAAAGTCTACGAGATCCTTCAATTAACCAGCAAAAAGCTGGAAGTAGAAGTATGACAAATGGTAGAATACCAGCCTTGAGCAAAAAAGCTAGAATTTGAGACCCCGAGTTCAATGCCTGGTACTGGCACAAAAGGATTTATTTTATTTTATTTATTTATTTTTTTGTGTGTGTCCGGTCGTGGGGCCTGAACTCTGGGCCTGGGTGCTGTCCCTCAGCTCTTCAGCTCAAGGCTAGCGCTCTACCACTTGAGCCACAGCACCACTTCCAGCTTTTTCCTTTTTGCTTACGTGGTGCTGAGGAATCGAACCCAGGGCCTCAGGCATGCAAGGCAAGCACTCTACCACTGAGCCACCTTCCCAGCCCACAAAAGGATATATTTTAAAATACATATATTGGTAGATGTTTCTTAGGTGCCAGGACTAAGATAGATTTATCATCCTATGCCACGGAAGCCCACTCAGTGTGGACTTGGGTGTAGCTCAGAGGTACAAAGTGTTTTTAGCATAGGCCCTGGATTCCATCTCCAGCACCACAAAAAAGAAAAGAAAAGAAAAATTACTCATAAGAGCAATTTGGAGATTTTGATGAGTTGAAAGTATAACACATTGATTATAAATAAAAATTTAGCCATGCACCAGTGACTCACACCTGTAATCCTGGCTACTCAGGAGGCTGAGATCTAAGGGTTGCAATTCAAAGCCAGCCCTGGCAGAAAAGTCCCTGTGAGACCCATCTCTAATGAACCACTCGAAAACAGGAAGTGGAGTTGTGGCTCAACGTGGTAGAGTGCTAGCCTTGCACAAGAGCTCTACTGCCCACTCAAGGACAATGTCAAGGCCCTGAGTTCCAGCCACACAACCAACAACCAAAATTTTAAGTAAAATCGATTTTTGTAGGGTTTTAAATTTTATTTTTTTCCAGTATGTGGCTAAATAGAAATTTTTAATCTATGAGAAGTTTTGTACAGTGAACCCCTTTAAAGCATCTTTGGTCATCATTGCATTCAAGGTAGTGACTAAGTGCACATCTTTTTTTTTTTCTTTTGCTCGACCTGGGTCTTGAACTTGGGGCCTGGGTGCTGAACCTGAGCTGCATTTGCTTTATAAATGTAAAAGGGCAGCTCCACACCGGTCACCTGTACTTCTAGCTAGTCAGGAGGTAGAGATCTGATGATCGCTGGCCTGCCCAGGCAGGAACATCTGTTGAGACTCTTAATAAATTACTCAGAAAAAGCCAGAAGGGGCACTGTGGCTCAAGTGGTAGAGCCCTAGCCTGGAGCAAAAGCAGTTGGGGGGGGAGGGGGTGTGGAAGTGCCTAGGACCTGAGTTCAAGCCCCAGTACAGGAAAAAAAAAAAAAAAAAGGCGGGGGGGGGGGTCGGGAACCTAGCAAACACCAGCAAACAAAGTGTGTGTTCCTGTTACATTCTTCCACATGTCTCTGACCTTTCTACAGGAAATGTTTCCACCCAAGCTCCTGCCCCAATTGTGTTTTGTACCACTTGACTATACCTCTCCCTTGCAGTTGATTGAACCTGGGGAGTTCATTAGTTGATCAACAACAATTATATTTTATACTGGGCTTCATGTTCATGAAATGCCTTTCTGTCCTTAAATTTGTACTGCTCAAAGTGTGGCTTGTTCCTCCAGGAACTAATTGCAGAATCTAAACATTTTTGTAGCTTCTTTGACAATTGTCTATTCTAATTTTTCTTGAATCTGGCTTATATTTTGCATGTCTTCTGTGTCAATTTTTTTTTTCCCAACGTTGCTGCTTCATGTTTCAGAAGCCGAACCTCTTTGGCTTCTGAAATAAAATAAAATGTTGGTCCTTGACCACAGTTTGAGACTAAATGCTCTCAATAAAATGCTTGCTTTGTTAAGGACACACAGCACCTGCCTGGAGTTACTTTCTTTTCCTTACGTCAAGCTCTGACTAGAGATTCAGGAGCCTTGCTTTAATTTGGTAAGAGAAGCTTTGCTTGCCAAAGTCTAACACTAAAGCCTGAGATAATGATAATGGACTCTGGACCAAGGGAACACTCAGATAACCAGAGGGAGGGACACAAGATAAAAAAAAAAAAAAAAAAAGAACAAGCCAGGCACCGGTGGCTCACGCCTGTCATCCTAGCTACTCAGGAGGCTGAGATCTGAGGATCTCGGTTCAAAGCCAGCCTGGGCAAGGAAAGTCCGTGAGACTCTGATAAGAGTCTCCAATAAATCACCAGAAAACCAGAAGTGGCACTGTGGCTCAAGCGGAAGAGCGCTCACCTTGAGCTGAAGAGCTGAGGGACAGCGCCCAGGCCCAGAGTTCAAGCCCCATGACCAACAAAAAAAAAAAAAAAAAAAAGAACATAGTATTACAAGATTAAAAAAAAGAACTTGGGCCAAGGGCGGTGGCTCATGCCTGTAATTCTAGCTCAAGTAGAAAAGCTCAGGGTCAATGCTCAGGTCCTAAGTTCAAGCCCTATTAGCCACAAAAAAAAAAAAAAAAAAGGTACTTGAAGGTAAGTGAGATATATAGAAACTGAAACATAACAACCATATGTCCCAGGATTTAGTGGCATAATAGTATTTGTAGAGCCTTTAATCATTTATAGAGCCAAAACCCAACCAAGTAAATAAGCGAGATATAATTTCTGTTTCTAAATGAGTACCTTGTGCTTCACAAAGGTTAATGACCAGAAAGTGTTGTACTGAGCTAGGATACCAGTCCAGGCTCTGAAATTGAGTGGGCTTTTGTTCCTTCTCTCTCATTTCCTCACTAAGTTACACCATCTGCTGTCCAGGTCATAAACAGACCTCTGTACAGACTTGGCTACAGTTAGAATCACTTCCTTCCTCCACCTCCCACCCAGCTATGCACATACAGCAGAATTTTTGCTGCCAACTTCAAAGGGCTTCTTAGACTCCAATTAAGAACTAATGAACCAGCCAGGCTCCCATGGCTCATGTCTGTAATTCTAGCTACTCAGGAGGCTGAGATCTAAGGATCATGGTTCAAAGCCAAGTCGTGGCAGGAAAGTCTGTGAGACCCTTGTCTACAATTAACTTCTAGGAAACTGGAAGTTGGCGCTGTGGCTCGAGTGCTAGAGTGCTAGCCTTGAGCACAAAGAGGCTCATCGACAGTGCCTAGGCCCTGAGTTCAAGCCCTACACCGACAAAACAACTTCTGAGCCAGCCCAGTGGCCTATAATCCTAGCTACTCAGGAAGCTGAGATCTGAGGATTATAGTTCAAAGTCAGCCCTGCCAGAAGTGGGTGAGACACTTATCTCCAATTAACTACCAGAAAATCAGAAGTGGCACTGTGGTAGAATACTAGCTTTGAGCTCAGGAACAGCGTTAGGGCCTCAAATTCACGCCCCACAACTGACAAGAAGGAAGAAGGGAGGGAGGGAGGGAAAGAAGGAAGGAAGAAAGAAAGAAAGAAAGGAAAGAAGGGAAAGAAAGAAGAAAAACAAAGAAAGGAAAGAAAGAGAAAGAAAGAAAGACTTCTAAGCCAAGGACATCCATTCTCATCAAGGTGTCTCAGACATGTATTGGACCTGGCAATGAATTTGTCCTAGCTGGTTATCTTCTGCTGTCCCTGTTTCCTATTCTGACTCATCGGTAAGCCCACCAAGAGAGAGAATAAGCCCGCCAGTGCAGAGGAGCTTGTGGAAGACAGCAAGAGCTATTTCACCTGTGCCTCAAGGAGAGGCCAAACTGGTGAATTCAAAGAACACTGCTACATAAGCTGGCAGGAAGAAGTTTGCTGGCAGAGATTAATAGAAGACGAGAAATTGCAGGCTATCAAGTCATAGCCTTGAGTAAATTAAAACATGTCAAGTTTAGTCTATGATCATTAGGGTTCCATATACAATATGACATTTCAAGAGGGTTACTCTAGGAGCAGGGTCGCAATGGGGAAGTCCTGGAAACCAAAAGTCCAGTTCAGTGGACTGAAAACAGGATTCTATGGAGGAAGAACTAACAGATGGAGACAGACAGTATCTAGAGGAAGGATTAAGGGGACTCCACTTAAGTGTGGTTCAAGTACTAGAGTGCCAGCCTTGAACAAAAAAGCCAGCTGAAACACAGACTTCAGTTCAAGCTCCAGTTCTGATACAAGTGCATGCACGCACACACAGGAAAGGGTTGCTTGGCCTTCCAGGAACAGCTGATTCATTTGTATTTTTTAATTTTTATTTCATTTATTTTTTGGCCAGACCTGAGGCTTGAATGCTAGGCTTGGATTCTGTCCCTGAGCTTCTTTTGCTCTAGGACAGTGCTCTACCACTTGACCACAGCTCCACTTCTGGCTTTTTCTGTGATTAATTGGAGAGCAGAGTCTCCCAGGGCTGGAAATGTGGCTTAGTGTTATGGTGCTTGCCTCACATGCATGAAGCCCTGGGTTCCATTCCTCAGTACCACATACACAGGAAAAGCCAAAAGTGGTTCTGTGGCTCAAGTGGTACAGTGCTAGCCTTTAGCAAAAGCAGCTCAGCGACAGTGCCCAGGCCTTGAGTTCAAGCCCCAGGACTGGCACCAAAAAAAAAAAAAAAAAAAAAGTCTCACAGACTTTCCTGCCTGAGCTGGCTTCAAATCACAATCCTCTGATCTCAACCTTCTGAGTAGCCAGGATTACAGGTGTGAGCCACTAGCACCTGGCTCAGTTGGTCACTTCTTGGCATTTTGGCTACGATCAAGCATAGCACAGATTGTAAACACATGGGGACATTTATGTAGAGGTAATGGGTTTGTCAGAACTGAGGGGGTAATGGCTGGGTGTTTGGGTGTCAGCACCCTAGTCCAGTGGTCTTGAGCTAAAGACCTTGGCTCAAAAGTGGTGCAGCTTGTGTTCAGGCCTGTTGGGACACTTGTGCTCAGAACTCAGCCCTTTCCTCAGTCTCACACAGACCCACTGGCTCTGAGGAAAGCGAGCAGCTATGGAAAGGCCCCAGCTACCATCCATTGCCAGGCAGTCAAGTGAGCAGGCCTGGTGACACCTCCAGCCACCCCGGAGATGCCAAGTGGAACAGACAAGCTGTGCCTGCCAACCCCTACACAAATTGCAGATTCGGGGTTAGAACAAATACTGTTTTCCTCTCCAAGCTTTCTGTGGTGGCTTATACAAGGTTGACCGGGTGTGGACCAACCTAGAGTTGCCCTCCCTAAAGACAATTGGTATAGGAGATGAGACATTTCCTTTCAAAACAAAAAGAAGAAAAAAAAAAGTGGGTGTGCTTGCTGATGTCCACTGAATCAGAAATTCTGAGAACACTTTCTAGAAATGTGAATTCTCAAGCCCCACCTAAGGCCTGTTGAATCAGAAACCCAGTGGGTTTTTAATCTCTCCGTGTTATTAAGACACTTTGCTAAAGCCAGTGAACACTAAATACCCACACACAGGAAGTTTGCTTCTGTTCCTGAGGGCATGGCCTTAGAAAAGTGCTCTGTCCCGGTAGAGAGAATGAAATAATCCCTCTCTACGGGGAGAGGTCCAGTGCAGAGGGAAACTTTCTTGTGTGAATCAAGGTCTCCCTGGTAGATGGACACAGGACACAAAAGCTGGCCTAATGCTGCAATGTTGCCTCATGACCACTCCTGTAAAGAATTTAACTTTTTCTCTTCCTTTCTCTCTGGGACTCTAGCATCACACTGGACCTTGAACTCAGGGCCTAGCATTTTTACTTGTTTTTGTTTCAGGTTTTCTATTTGGTGTTTTTTTTGGGGGGGGGGGTTGGTTTTTTGTTTTTCATTCAAGACTGCTACCCTTACCACTTGAACCCCAGTTCTACTTCCAGTTTGGGGGTATTTAATTAAAGATAAGAGTCTCACGGACTGTTCTTCCCCTGGCTGGCTTACATCGTATTAGTGAGTCTCTAGGATTACAGGCTTGAGCCACCAACACCTAACTTTATTGCCGCTTTGTAAGCACACCCTGATGAATCACAGGGAAGACATGAGAAAGAACGAAACAGAAATTGTCCCACCTAACAGATATGGCCTGTTCACTAAGCACAGCCCACAGTCCAGAGTGGCAAAGTACAGAGTGGCACAGGGATCGTTTATATTTCATAGAATGTTTTAGGATTACATTACACTTCCTACATCATTAGTAAAATTGTGAGTGTGTATGTGTGTGTCTGTGACTGTGTCAGGGTGTGTGTGTGTGTGTGTGTGTGTGTGTGTGTGTGTGTGTGTGTGTGTGTGTGTACTGAGGCTTGAACTCAGGATTTTGGTGCTGTCCCTGAGTTCTTTTGTTTGAGGCTACCACATGAGCCACAGCTCCACTTCCAGACTTGGTGGTCAATTGGAGATAAGAGTCTCAAGGACTTTCCTGCCCAAACCGGCTTTGAATCCCAATGCTCAGAGCTCAGCCTTGTGATTAGCTAGGGTGACAGACTGTATCAATGGCACTCAGCTAGATTTTTATATTTTTAAAATATCCAAAATAGAAACATCACAAGTTGTAGAAAGATGTCAATCATACTTTGCCATTTCTTAGAGATAAAGGACTAGTGCTTTCTAAAGTGGAAATGGCATGTTTCTGAGCTTTTGTTTTTGTAACAGCAAAAAGCAGGGCTAGAGGCATCATTCAAGTGGTGGAGTACCAGCCAAGCAAGCTCAAAGATCTGAGTTCAAACCCCAGAGAGAGAGAAAGAGGAAAGAGAGAAAATTTGTTTCTGTGCCTTAAGAAATAAAACTCAGTATACCTAATATTGTAATAATTAATGATCCGAGACTCTTCATGAGTATTAGTATTGAAGGTGAAATAATTTTTGTATATGTGCCAATCTCTTATGTAGAGAATGATAAATGTAAAATTACGTAAGTGTGTTTCCTCATGTAAACATTCCCCTATCCTCAGGAATAGAGCAATGGTAATTTCCCAAAAGAGCAATATAAAATTCACACAGGTGCTGGCCAACTTGAAAGTAGAACATACATTTTTCAGGAGAATAAAAAGATGAAGAAACCATATAGGGTGACAGAGACTTGTAACCCCAGCAAAAGGCAGGAGGATCAAGAAAGAGTTTGAGGCTTTTCTGAGCTACACAGTGAGTGCTAGACCAGCTTGAAGTACATAATGAGACCCAGTCTCAGTCTCCCCTCACTAAGAAACCGAGGAATTGGCAGACTTGGCAGACTCAGCTAAGAAATCAAATCTGTGCATAACTGGCATCGATGAAGGTAAAGAATTTAATGGTAAAGACATCAAAAACTTATTCAGTAAAATAATAGCCGAGAACTTCCCCACTCTTTTTTTTTCTTTTTGCTTATGTGGTGCTGAGGAATTGAACCCAGGGCCTCATGCATGCAAGGCAAGCACTCTACCACTGAGCCACCTTCCCAGCCCCTCTCCCACTCTTAAGAGAGGAAAATACACCTGCATAACAAGCAATAGACTGGATCCAAGACGAAACGCTTCTAGACACATCATGGTAAAAACATTAGACATGAATAGCAAGGAGCTGATTTTAGATGCCACAGAATGGAAGAAGGAGCTATATTATAAAGGAAAGAAAATCAGAATCACTGCAGCCCACTCCACACAAGCCCTCAACACAAGGAGAGCCTGGAATGATATAATCTAAGTACTGGAGACCAGCAACTGCCAATCCAGACTGGTCTACCCAGCAACACTATCACTTATATTAGATGGTGAACCCAAAACCTTCCAGGACAATCAGAAATTAGAGGATATCATGATCACTAAACCAGCATTACAACTAATTCTAAAGGAGGAGTACTATCTGAAGAAAACAATCAAAATCAAAGAAACACATCAGACAAAAATCACTAGAAGATCAATTTAGTAAACACAGGAAAAGGGAAAAAAACAAAATACAGGAAATCAAGAAAATGGCAGGAAACACGACACTTCTCTCTATAACCCTAAACATTAATGGACTCAATTCTCCAATCAGTTAAAAAAAAAAAACAAACAGCAGATTGGAGCAAAAAACAAGATCCATCCAATGTTTGCATTCTGTTTTGGGTTTTTTTTGGTTTTTTTTTTGTCAGTCATGGGACCTGAACTCTGGGCCTGGCCTCTGTCCCTCAGCTCTTCAGCTCAAGGCTAGCGCTCTACCACCTGAGCCACAGCACCACTTCCACTTTTTCTGCTTATGTGGTGCTGAAGAATCAAACCTGGGGTTTTGTGCATGCAAGGCAAGCACTCTACCACTGAGCTGCCTTCCCAGCTCCTGTTTTGGGTTATTTTGAATTGACTAACACTTCCACTAATTATGATGTATGTCTTAATATATTATGTGTGTGTCACATTTATTGAATAAATAAAAGATATTAGTCTCTGATCTTAGATAAAAGAATTCAGATACAGACAATTGCACAAAGTAATTTAAATATAAGGAACCATCAAGGATGTCATAAAGGTTGTCAAGCTAACCTAAAATAGAAACTAGCCCTATTGCAAAAAGGAGGAGGAGGAAGAAGCCGATCAGCCCTCTTCTAAGCAGCGTGTGTGTGTGTGTGTGTGTGTGTGTGTGTGTGTGTGTGTGTGTGTGTGTCAAAAATTCCCAGGAGGACCATTCATTCTCCTAGCAGTTAAAGTACCTTTTCAAGAAGAATGTAGTATGACATATACTATAGCAACAGAAATTGGCAACACAAAGAGGTATGAATGCTTATTTTTAAATAATCTGGTATCAAACACAAAGAGAATTAGTCACTTGGAAGGTAGGTATTTACTGGACTGGGGCTACCATTGTGAGAAGGGTTGTGGAATGTGGAACTCCTCTACTTAAATTACCTCCCTCAAAGTTCACAGAAAATCCTGGTCACATGAGAGGCACTTTGAGAAGAACTAGTAGTCATTCTGAGCCAAGACAAGTGAATAAGTGGAAAGAAGAATGTTTCCCTTAGTAACATCCTCTTGTCTGTTTTCGTCTATATCTCACCCAGTTGAAGTCACTTAGCTGTTACAGCCTTCTAACTCCTGCCAAGTCAACTTAGCCGTATTCTGACTGGGTACCATTCCCTCTGACATGTTCAACTACCTTTCTCCAGTCACTCAAGCAGAAAGTCTGCATGACAGATAGCCCCATTCTCTTATATAAGGTTGAACTGAATGCCTGCCAACAGCTCCACTGCCAAACAGAAAAGAATTGTGGCAAAAGGAGCTATGAAAAAAAACAATTAATATTTGCTGAGAAGGACAATTCTTCCTCCTAAGCAGATGTGGGGATAGGGCAGGACTGCTAATTGCCTCAGCCGGGCAGAGAGAAGGAATCTCAGATGAAAGGTTAAAAACCCCAGCTCTGGGTCTTGACAGGCCTGACATTTGAGTCATGAGCTCCACTGTGGATTGTGGCCCTGGGATCTCAGAAAACTTCCTTGCTGTGTGTTCCTGTTTTCTCATTTAGAGAATGAAAATAATAAAAATTTGACCTTAGGGCTGGGAAGGTGGCTCAGTGGTAGAGCGCTTGCCTTGCATGCATGAGGCCCTGTCAGCACCACATAAGCAAAAAGAAAAAAGCTGGAAGTGGCACTTTGGCTCAAGTTGTAGAGCGCGAGCCTTGAGCTGAAGAGCTGAGGGACAGCGCCCAGGCCCACAACTGGACCCCTCCCCCCAAAAAATTTGACCTTAAAGGTCTATTGCAGTGATCAAATAAAATTTAAATGCACATAAGCATAGCATTCACAATTCAATGTTACTATTGGATGTGTTCAACAAGTTATCTTCCAATTTTTAACTTTCCAGATGGGCTTATACATAGCTTAAATATATGGGCTAACTAGTTATATTCCTATACTGCATATTTCTGAACTATTTTAGCTACTTATAGCTAAGTAGCTGAATGTAAATTTCTTGGCAATAGGGATTTTTCTATGTTTTCATCCACGTTGTATTTCTGGCACCTAAAAGATCCTGTGATGTGTTATAAGGGATTTGTTAGTATTTGTTGAATGAATGACTAAAGCTAGCTTCCTGTTCATGTACCTTCCCAATCTCTTCAGGTTGCTAACTTTGGTTTGGGTAGAAAAAATTAGAAAATCTGGGTAGAGCACTTAGCACCATCTGACACATAGTTAAAACATTCAATAAATAATAGCGATTGTGTCCCCATGACTGTGGGCAGGTTTACTGACAGGACAGATACAGGCAGATGCACACAGGATCTGGGACAGCTGGGATTTTTAATGTAGAGAGGAAAATTAGTTGCACAGGCTTACATGAGAACTTCAAACATTGGACACTAATCAAGTCAAAGGGGTGGAGGAGGTGTCTCTTACTGATATGGAAGACCTAAACAATAAGTGGGAATTAGATTGGTGAAGAAAGTGGTAGAGAGGAAGTTCCTATACATATGAGTGAACTTGAACAAAGGCCCTAAGGTAGGCAGGAATGAACACATGACCCCCAATCATGTGACTCCTCAGTCATGTGACCACCTATCACATGACCCTCCATCACTCAGGAATATTACACCATTTTTATGTCACTGTTGTTAATTTGGTAATTTATACTAATCTAAATCCATGCGTGTTATGCAAGGCACTTGGTTACAATGGTTTTTGCTTTTTTTTTTTTTTTTTGTCGGTCGTGGGGCTTGAACTCTGGGCCTGGGCACTGTCCCTCAGCTCTTCAGCTCAAGGCAAGCGCTCTACCACTTGAGCCACAGTGTCACTTCCGGTTTTCTAGTGGTTTATTGGAGATAAGAGTCTCATGGACTTTCCTGCTTGGGCTGGCTTTGAACCGTGATCCTCAGATCTCAGCCTCCTGTATAGCTAGGATTACAGGCATGAGCCACCGGCTCCCGGCTGTTACAATGTTTTTTGTTAGGTAAATTCAATCGGCAGAGGAAGAAAGGGAGAGCAGCAGTGGTATTCAGGCAAGGGAAAGGTTGATTTTAGAGCTGCAAGTTGTCTCTGGTCAAGTTGGAAGCCCAAGGAGCAGGGGGTGGGTGGAGAAAAAAGGTCGAACCACAGCTGGGCCTGGACTTATCAAGGCCAGGGGCAGAAGAAGGTGTGGCCACTCTGGATTCAGATGTGACCTCAGTTGGGGAGGGGGGGAAGGGAGGTGACTGCCTCCAGTTGTGCCAGGTGGCGCAGGTACTGGAAGGAGACTTAACCAAGAGGGAGGGAGGAGGCTGCTCCACCTTCCCAGGGCAGACCTTATACTTACCAGCTAGCCCAACAGCTCTAAAGTTGTTGCCAGAGCACAAGCAACGTTTCTGCTCAGACTGGCTTCCAACCATAAACCACTGATCTCAGCCTCCTGAGTAGCTAGGATTACAGGTGTGAGCCACCAGTGCTTAGCACATCCACCAAAATGATTGTAACCAATTGTTTGGGCTGAACAGAGGACTAGGGATCAAGAGATTCACCTTGCTTGCTCCAGGTAGCAAAGACTTACCTGTAAACCTGAAACCAGGTTTTTAGCCCCCAGACTCCAAATCCAGGATTCCCAAGTGAAGTCTGGCCATTCATCCCCATATGTCAAATGAAGAGAAATGGTGAAGGGCAAAAGAAAGATTTATTCCATGGAAGTACCTCTTTAGCCAGCTTCCCAGGTCCAGACATTGGCTTGAGGTTAAATGGAGAACACTGGGGGACAAATAGGGAAGAAGAGATGCAGAGTTAAGGCAGTCACAGTGTTGTCGGAGAACTCAGTCGTGGGAAACAGAAAAGCCACATTTTGAAAGGTCGCATTGGGAGTCTTTATTAGAAAGCCAGCAACTGCAGCAAGAATTCTGTCCAAAAGACCTGGAGCCCCACAAATACTCAACACTGTTAGGAAACTGAGCCATGAGAGCGGGAGAGGAAAGAAAGAGCAGAAAAACAATGCCAACAAGCCAGATAAACTCCAATGGAGAGCTGAAGTGCGATGCCAGGGTGACTGGACAGCCAGGTGTGGCATAATGGTGCCTGAGCTGGTCCAGGCCTAAACTGGGTTCTACTCAGGGGCAGGGTCACGGGGAGCTTGAGAGTTCATGACCCAAAAATGGCAGGTCCAGTAACCTCTTATCCAAGTCCCTGTCCTTGGCTCTAGTAATTCAGTCATATCCATCACCTGGTGGGTGGGACTTCACCTTCCTCCACCATGATCACAAGATGGCACCAGTTAAACCCAATTCTCTATCATCCACTATGTGGCCAAGATGGCACCGGGTGGACCCAGTATCTTTATTTCAACAGGTAATGGTTGGCCATGAGCCCAGCCTTTGTTTCTGGGTGAGTTTCAGCGTGGTTAGTACTTTACACTGGAATGGAATGGGTGGATGTCCCTTGAGTTTTGGCTTCTTTAAGATGGTAAGAAGATGGCATTGTCTGTGTGAGGGGCAGATTCTTACCAGTGAATCCAGTCCTTCCTAGAGCCCAAGGTGACTGCAAAGGGACTATGGCGGAAGACACTTGCTCACATCAAAGGGCACAACTACCAAGTTGAGAGGCTCTGTGTGAGCTCATCCACAGGAGCAAGCAAAGGCATGTTTTAGATCACCTCTGACACAGCCTGTGCTCTCGACTGGCAGCTGCCTGGAGCCAGTGGCCCCAGCAAGGGGAGGCACAGACCTGCCTGGGAAGGGAGGGGGAGGCTAGCCTTTCAGGATATTGTTCTCAGCCTAAATCACTCTGCAAATTGCTAGGTACAGTTAAACACCAGCACAGAGATAGCAAGGGGAGCAAGGCCACACACAGCATATCACCAGCAAAGAAACCTAAGTTGGTCTTTTTTTTTTTGGGGGGGGGGGACAGAAAGTCTGGGACTGTTAGCCTTGCAGACCTTTTACCTCTTGCCCTAAATGTTTGTCTATTTAAATCCAAAGCTCAAGTCTGTACACCAAAGATGGCAGAAGATGAACTAAAGTGCTGTCTTCCTGTGCAAGTCCATGCTGAATAATCAACTTCTTCCTCCTGTTTTTATTGTTTGTTTGTTTCCCTTTTGATTGGAGGGCTTGAGCTCAGGGCCTGGGGACTGGGCGCTCTCTCTGAGCTCTTTGGCTCAAGGCTTCAAACCACAGTCCTCAGATCTCAACCTCCCAAGTATAGTTAGGATTACAGGTGTGAGCCACCAGCACACAGCTAATCACTCGGTTCTCTGTCCTTCCCTGTATCTCCTTATTTGGCATATAGACTAAGGGACAGTCCCCAACAAGTCTGTCCCTGCTTCAAGCTCCAGCCTCGGGTCCCAGGTGACCCGTTCTGACTGGCTACAAACCAAGGGAAATTACCATGACGTTGTTCGTGCTCCATCATTCATTCAGGAAATCATAGGCACAGGACACCACATTAATTATTATAATTTTATTACAAAGGATAGACAAAGAATCATACAAGGCAAGGTTTGGGAGGTCTCAAAGACAGAAGTTCCGTGCTCTGTTCTAATGGAATCAGGACACATCACCCTATGGACACAGACATGTGCTCACCAGCCTGTCAACTCTACTAAGCCTCTGTGTCCACGGATGTGAGTGGGAAGTCATATGTAGGCACCACTGACCACATCACAGAACTCAGTCCTTAGTCACCTCTCCCAGATTGTCTAAAAGCCCCAAACCTAAGTACATCACTTGTCTTTCTGATGACCACCACCCATCCAGAGTCATATCATTTCTTGGCTTTAGCTCATGTGTGATAATAAGGGGCTTTTGAATAACAAGGATATTTGGACCACTAAGGAAATTCTGTGAATCTACAGTCCCTCCCTCCAGGAGTGGGTTTCCTTCCTTAATATCCAGTAACATCCAGTTCATACCTCTCCAGATGAGGCTAAAAATCCACTGAACAAGAACTAGTAGCTGGTCAGGATGGTTTTTTGTTTGTTACTTTTTATTATAGTAATGTTTAAAGATGACAACAGTAGAAAGAAATTTAAGGACCCTCTGTTCCCATCACTGTTATACACTGATTATCTTCCTGTGAACTAATCTATCATTGAGGACACACCCTGGCGTTCACCTGAAACCATGCCCAGACAGATAGGCATCCTACTAGTCTGGGGATTTTTTTTAACCAAAGCTTCTTGAGGGCATGCTGAACTCGGGGAGCAGATGGATGGAGGCTGGGCACCCAGATGTCCTGAGACAGTAGCCTTTACCCATGGGAAGGACAGCAGGTAGCCTTACCTGAAGTCATCTGCCCCAAACCCTTAATCACCTGAGTCAGCAAAAGGACCCCAGGCTCTGAGGTCGCTTTTGCATGTGCTGTGGCTACACCTCCTTCTCACCCTTCCCTGTATAATCTCTTTCCACCATTAGTTTGAGCTGTCACATGCTACATCCTACTCTCCAGTACCACCTGGAAGTTTGGCTCTCCCATGTGGCAGTCTTTCAGCAACCCTTACTCGTGTGTATATGTGTAGGGGGGGGTGTGCCATGCTAGTACTGGGGCTTTAACTCCAGGCTTTGCATTTTTTTCTGTTGTTATTGGTTGTAGGGCTTGAACTCAGGTCTGGGCACTGTCCCTGAGCTCTTTTGCTCAAGGCTAGTGTTCTACCACTTTGAGCCACAGCACCATTTCCAGTTTTGGAGTTGTTAATTGGAGGTAAGAGTCTCATAGGGACGTTCCTGCCTGGACTGACTTCGAACTGTGACCCTCAGATCTTAGCGTCCTGAGTAGGACTACAGGCATGAGCCACCAGCACCTGGCTAGGCCTTGTGAAATATGAAATCAGAAACAGAACAAAATTATTGATTACCAAAAATGGGGCCAACTATTAAGGGAGACCCCCTCTGAAGAGAGAAACTCCTGGTCAAATGGCAGGTAGTCAGCCTAAGCCTTTTCCATCCTTGCTAAAAAGAAAAAGAACATCTCTCCCTCACTCAAGTTTACCAAGCTGGCAGCTTTGCAGTTTACCACAAACTGCTTTAGGCCACTGACAATCTTGAGGCTTATCATCAGCTATGCTGAATTGCTGTATTAGTCAGGAGCTTATAATAAAAATCATTTCTGTAAAATAGACTATCCCTCCCCAAGGTTATGTTTTGATTTTTGTAATCCAAGGATGTGTTTTGATTTTTGTAATCAAATATCAATAGCATCGATAGTATCGGTCCTGCTGACCAGCTCAAGACTGTTTGGCTTCTGCAACTCAAGGTTATGTTTTGCTTCTGTAAATCTGCTTGTTTGTCTTTACAACTCCCCCCCACCCCGCCCCAATGTGGTTTTTCCCTTAAAAGACCCTCATCCAAAAAAGACTTCACTGTATCCCACAACCCAAATAGTGGGGTAGGGAGCTGGGAAGGTGGCTCAGTGGTAGAGGGCTTGCCTTGCATGCCTGAGGCCCTTGGTTTGATTCCTCAGTACCACATAAACAAAAAGAAAAAAGCCAGAAGTGGTGCTGTGGCTCAAGTGGTAGAGTGCTAGCCTTGAGCTGAAGAGCTGAGGGACCACGTCCAGGCCCAGAGTTCAGGCCCCACGACTGGACCCCCCCCCCCAAAAAAAAGGCAAATGGCCAAATAGTGGAGTATAGTCGCTGTGCAGCTAATATAGACTCCTTGCCCTGTTTAAGTGTTGGCATGTCTCTTTGGGAAATTAGACTACTACAGGCCTTATGTTCTTGTTTAGCTTTTTTGCTCAAGGCTGAAGTTCTACCACTTGTTCCATAGGGCCACTCTAGCTTTTTGCTGGTTAATTGGAGATAAGAGTCTTTCAAATTTGTCTGCATGGCTGGCTTCAAACCAGGATCCTCAGATCCCAACATCCTGAGTAGCTAGGATTATATATGTGAGCCACCAGTGCTCAGCTCCTTTGTCTTCTTAAAGAGTCTAAAACAATAAACTCAAGAAACAATAGCTCAAATCCTCATAATTAAATAAAATCAACAGTAGGAGGGGGAATTATGTAAAAGCTAAGCTATCAGTATTAATGATAGATCACAGAGTAATTAAACCACACACATAACTGGCCAATCATTCTTGAATAATACCAAGACTTGACCTTGGCCTTGGGTTTGTCATATCAAAGTGACTGAATCTCCACTCCCTGCATCTAGAACAGGATTTTATTTTAGTGTTTCTGGGGAATTTCTGATATTTTTACGGGTATCAGAGTGTTCCTGTTCACATATTAGGAGGCTTCTCCTCCATGATGGAATGGTAAGAGTGGTGGACCAGAATCATCTTCTCCCTTCTCATCTCACCAGATTTCTGCCAAATGAGAAGAGGGATGGATACAACGGTTCCTCCCACTCTAGGACCCTCCATGTGTAGCTTCCCTACAAGGCAACACAACAGAAAGAACAAGAGTGCACTCCTCAATTTACAAGGCCAAAGCACTTCTGCCCAGAGGGGCATAAACAGAGAATGCATGCTTCTCTGTCCTGAGCTGCTTATTTGCCAAGGAAGAGCCTTTGTCTGTTGCCCTCACTGCTATAGAAGAAAAGTCCTTTCAGGAAGAAGCCCTGGAGGAAATCCTTGGTATTCTTCTCTAAGCCCAGCTGGGACCCAAGGATGAGTTGGCTTGAGACAAGACTTTTGTTTCGGAAGATCAATGAAGCTGTTCTTGAACAAAAGCAGAGAAGCCTCACCAAAGAACTTTTTCCTCACATCAGCTATGACAAGGAAGGCTTTCCTGCAAAGGCTTCTCTCCCAAGCAACTCAGAGTTCTTTGGGGGAGATGTCACAGATCACACATCTGTCAGGAATACTAAGTGCTCCATGCCCTAGAATTCCAGCACAAGGCCTGAGCTGTGTTAAATTCCCATATCACATAGAAAGATCTGGGGTCTCTAACTTTCCCAATGGTGACCTCTTTTTGCAGTGGAAGCCTGATCAAAAGTCTTCACCGTGAGAAAGCCCAGAGCTGGACTTGTGTCACAAGAGACATGATATCAGGGAGCACAAGAAGGTTCCAGCAATCTGTTCACTCCTGCCCCTAAGTGGACTGCACAAAACACTGTAAGGAAAACAGCCTCCCATGTGGCCCTCTTCAGCTCACTCTTTCCCTGCTTCTTAGAGGTCTTTCTGACCCCTAGCCTGGTCAATATGGGCATTTAGAACTGGTTCCTAAGAGAAAGACAGAGGGACCAAGGGAAAGTGTTCAGACTCACAAGGTTTGCAGCCTGACGCCAGGGACACACAGGAACAGTGCTGTTCCCCTGAGTCTACAATAAGGCCTTTTGAGCCATACAAAGTCATCCAAGCAGATGACCTAGTATGGTCCCTGTAGTGGCCACAACACAGAGCACAGTCTGTATGACAGCAGTCTTCCAGGATCCAGCATGGCTGGCTGCTTGACTGTGGTAGCCACATGGCACCTACCTCTACCAGTCCAGTACCTACAATGCAGGGGACTGGGATGCTATGGCTGAAGACAGCTGCTAAGCAAAGCACTCTAGTAAGAGCAAAACCACCTCACCACTGTTACCCAGGCCAGGGTCCCACCTGCCCCATAGCCTAAGCCATGGGAAAGGAAGAAAGACCTCCAGCAAGGATCTGCAGTGACAGCCTAAGTGTCTTTGGTGAGATGCTGAGAAGAGGGAGCCATTTCCATCCAAACTAGATCTAAGTCAGCTCGACCATCACCTAATCACAAATTCAGCATGGGCTGATTCAGACCACAGTTTGAAGCTTTAACCAGAAAGATTCAAGCGGAGGGTAATATTGAAATTCAAGGAAGGAGGGAAGTTTAGTGATAATTTGCAAATGACCTGGGCTCAATTGCTAGTACCAAAAAGATAAAATATATATTGAAATCCACTGACCCTGGAATTTTTTATTTTTTGGGGGGGGGTCCGGTTGTAGGGCCTAAACTCTGGGCCTGGGCACTGTCCCTCAGCTCTTCAGCTCAAGACTAGTGCTCTACCACTTGAGCCACAGTGCCACTTCCGGCTTTTTTTCTTTTTGCTTAGCTGGTGCTGAAGAATAGAACATCATGCATGCAAGGCAAGTGCTCTACCACTGGGCCACCTTCCCAGCCCGGAATTGTTTATTTTTATATCTATTTGTTGGTCATAGGGCTTGAACTCAGTGCCTGGGCACTGTCCTTGAGCTTTGTGGATCAAGGCTAGCACTCTACCACTTTGAGACACATTCTACTTCCAGTTTTCTGGTGGTTAATAGGCGATGAGCTCATGGATTTTCCTACGTAGGCTGGCTTTGAAGCGTGATCTTTGGATCTCAGCCTCCTGAGTAGCTGGGATTGTAGGTGTAAGCCACCGGCTGCCTTCTCATTTTTATTTTTTTGGTATGCATATGTGGCAGTACTGGAGCTTTAACTAGGCACTGGCTCCAGTTTGTTTTTCTTTTCTTTTCGGTGGTTCACTGGAAGTAAGAGACTCATGGACTTTCCTGCCTAGGCTGACTTCAAACCTTGATCCTCAGATCTCAACCTCCTGAGTAACTAGGATTATAGGCATGAGTCAAGGGCATTAAGTTTTTTTTTTTTAAATCTAAAGAGTAATCAAAATACCAAGATCTAAAAGCTACCCTGAGAAAGAATGTGGCTATCGATTTTGTACGAGAGGAACGGGGTGGTTAAGATTTTACTCTCTGCTCAGATGCCCAGCTGCCTGGAGAATTTCCAGAAGAGTAGGAAGAGGTGAGCCTGTTGCAGTGGGCACCAGGAGGTAGACTTGCTTCCTCCCCCCCCAGACAATCACCCTACCCCCTACTCAGGAAATCCCTCCTCTAACCCCAGCTCCCCACTTTCCCCAGCTCCCACTCCCATTCTTCCAAACACTGGGGACCCAGGGAAGCTCTCCAAGGAGAATCCCATTGCAGCCCCTTTTCTAATCATACATGCTCCCCAGGCAGTGAACCCACGTGTCTATAGCTGCCTACTTGGAAGAGCAGATGGAGAGCGAGGTGCCCGCCGAGAACACCCAGAAGGCGGGATACAGAGCTTCGGTGAAGTCCACCTTGAATTTGTACAACAGGTGGACCTTCTCAGGAACAGCGAAGAAAATGACAAAGCCGTGGTCACAATTGAGAAGCACACCCACCCGCGTGGCCTTGGTAGAGGGCAGCGTTTTCTCCACATTATTGTGCCAGGCTGAGATCTTGTTGTTGAACCACTCTACGCACCAGGACTTGCTGTTGCGGCCAATCCGGCTTTCGGGGCCCTGTCGATCCATGCTGCCGTAGCAGACGCCTACCCCACAGAAGTTGTTCCTGCCCAGCTCCACCTCCCAGTAGTGAATCCCTTTCTTGTAGCAGTGCAGGCTCAGCACCTGAGAGCAGTAGGTGAACCTCTGGGGATGTGACCGGTAGTTCTGAGGTACATCGGCCACTGACGCTGTGGTAAAGCTATCTGTCAGTGCCACCTTGTTGTGGGCAGTGTTGTAGTCCAGGATAATTCTAGCAGAATCTGAGAAAGCATCAGCCCAAGAAATCAATTACAAGGGGCCCAAAATACTGTTACTTATAGGCCTTTCTCTAACTGGTATCTACACATTGGTTTTATCCAGCCATCTACCCACCCCACCCTCCATCCACCCATCTACCATTCTACCTACCCACCATCCACCCACCCAGCCATCCATTCATCCACCCTGCCACCCATCTATCTATCCTCCCATTTACCCCATCATCCATCCATCCATCCATCTATCCATCCATCCATCCACCCACCCACCCATCTACCCAGTCCTCAGCCAGACTACTCACACTCCTGCAGCTCAGATCTGGACATGGCTAAGAAGGTGGCTAGCAACTTGTCCTTGATAGATGTGAAACTGGGCTGTGCAGAGCTGGCTTTGGCTGTAGTTGTGAGAGGAAACAGAAAGTGTTATTCAGGACAAACTCACAGTGAACACCCAACTGTCCCTAGCCCACAATAGCTCACCATCTGAGACAGTTGGTTTCAAGTCCTCTGACTGTCCAGGAGCTCCAAAGGTGGGTAACTTGACAGTCGAGGTAGGGGCAGAGCCAGGGGCTAGAGTGAAGAGGAGAAACATGAGTTGGTGATGTGACATAGAGGGATGGAAATGGCCTCTCTTCCCTTCCAAGCTGAACAACGAAAGCCACGTCCATAAACACACACAGCCAAGGTGACTGGGGTTAGTTCAGATAAGACTATATAGCTCTCTTACTAGCGCATGCACATAGAAGCTCAGGCCTGCCTGTCTTGACAGAATCCAGTCCTAAGACAAAGACAAGATAGCTGCCAACTGTTAGTTGTAGGCTTAGACAAGTCTCAAGAGCAAAAAGATGCATAAATACACAACTTACACGGTTTCTTGGACTTCTTTTCTTCTGAAAAAGAAAGTTTTCAGGATTATGATATTTTTAAGCACACCATGAGACTTTTAAAAAACTGTAATCATATTCATTCCAATGAACTTGACTCATGCAAATAAAGCTAAGATGGGAGTTGGTGGCGTGGCTCAGTTGGTAGCACTAGCAAAAGTGTCATGTACAAGTTCAAGTCTCTGTCTCAGACCAAAAAAAAAAAAAAAAAAGCTAGGATGCTTTCACTTGAAAAACAGAAGGTAGGGCTGGGAAGGTGGCTCAATGGTAGAGTGCTTGCCTTGCATGCATGAGGCCCTGGGTTCGATTCCTCAGCACCACATAAGCAGAAAAACTTGGAAGTGGTGCTGTGGCCAAGTGGTAAAGCGCTAGCCTTGAGCTGAAGAGCTGAGGGACAGCACCCTGGCCCAGAGATCAGGCCCTGCAACCAACCAAAAAAAAAAAGAAAAGAAAAAGAAAGAAAGAAAAACAGAAGGGAAAAACAAGCAACACTTATCTACAGTGACAGGAAGTATCTGTGGTTGAGGAGGGACCCAGGAGTAGTTAATAAGAAGTAGGAAGGAATGTTCTAGGGTAACAGAGTCTTTGTGTTGACTTGGGTAATTGTAACACAGATATCAATTGTCAAAACTTACTCAACTATGTATGTTTAAGAAAGAAACAAAATAGTCTTTACAACATATCCAAAGTGAGTCTGTCCTACTACTCCAGAAACAGACCTGGGTGATCTGGTTTGAAGCCAGGCCGGGTAGAAAAAAGTTCTCTAGACTCTATATCCAAAATAAACAGTAAAATGCAAGGTTGAAGGCATGACTCAAGTGATAGCATAGCATGCCAGCCTAGCAAGCACAAGAGATTAAGCTCAAACTCCACCACTGCCAAAAAAAAAAAGAAAGATATTTAGATAGACATAGATAGATACAGCTATTTAGCTTCCCAGAGTACGCTGGGAAGCACAGCACACACCTGTAACCACAGAACTCAGGTGGTTGAGGCAGAACAATTTCAAGTCCAAGGCCAATCTGAGCTCCAAAAATAATAAGCAAGTCAGGGACTGGTGGCTCACACCTATAATACCACCTACTCAGGAGGCTGAGATCTGAGGATCAAGGTTCAAAGCCAACCCAGGCAGGAAAGCCTATGAGAGTCTTCCCTCCAATTAACTACCACAAAGCCAGAAGTGGAGTTGTGGCTTAAGTGTTAGAATGACAGCCTTGAGTGAAAAAACTAAGGGACAGCATCCAGCCCCCGAGTTCAAGCCCCAGGAGTGGCATAAAACAAAGCAAAACAAAAATAAATAAATAAATAGAAATTAGAAAGACTAACAGAATCCAGAGTATATGGAACTGAGTTGGACTAAAACATGGTGTCCATGTATAGTCCCCCAAACAGCTGCTGCCATGTTACCTGGGGACCAGCAAGAAATGTAAAATCACCAGACATAAGAGTGTGTGTAAGTCTGGGCGCGAGGCCAGGCAAGCAGCGGTCTGTGGTGGGGGTGAGACACTGAGTTACACTCCAGCATTCAAGTGGGCTGGAGACTCAGCTCCCTCTGCCCTTAAGCCCATCCCCTACCTCGCCCATCATGTGGGGGGGAGGGCACTAGGCTCTTAGCCCTGCGCCTTCAGGGTTCGTTTTCGGTAAGCTCTGCTTCCGCTGTAGCGTTTACTTCCACTCGGCCTCACGTGGCATAGTACTACTTCTTGCGGGAGTTCCCCAGCACCCTTCTCCTCACCTCTGCCCACTTCCAGGGGCCCAGCACCTGAGACCCAAGCCCCTCCCTGCTCATTAGGCCTCTTGGGAGTTTCCTATATGGTGACCAATCGGCCCTGGCCTCACCTCTTCCCCGACCCCAGCTGATTTATTTGGGGCCACTTTCAACATAGAGGAACCTGATTCATTCCTGAGTTTAATACAGTGCTAATGATTTTCTAGGGTGTCACTCTGTTAAACAGGAGAGTCTCCCCACCCCCACCCCCTACCCTCACATGGAGTGGTGTCACACGAGACCTAGGGCAGCAGGAAGGAAACCTCCTGGGTAAAGAGGACTCCAGACTGAAAGTCCTTCCCCTTTCACACAAGTGCCCTTCACCATCTTCTGGCTTTTCCTGGCTTCTCTCCTCCAACGACACCTGGGCATCTGAGCCCTTACGCTAGTCCATGGAGGGTCTGTGACTTGACAGTTGTCTGCTGAAGACAAGCCAAACAAGCAACAACAGAGAAAAGCAAGCCGACACTTCTCTCTCCCTTCCACTATCCACTGACCTCCCATAACTGACTTGAGGAAGCAATCAGGGTAACATCATGGTGGATCTGTAGCTTGGAAAGTGCTCTCACAACGAGTATCCATAGGAAATTAAACACATACACACGCCAATACCACCATCACCACCACCATCATGACCATGACCATCACCACCACCACCACCACCACCATCATATTGGTTTCAATATCATTACTGCTAAAATGTGGACAGTTGGGGAAACAGGAACATTTTTCAACCCAACCCAAGATCACGCCCATTGAGGGAAAACATTGATACTTTCAGGGCAGCAGAGTGGGAGTGGGGGACAAAGAATTGTATGAAAATCTCACTCCTTTTATGGATAAACCAATAAGCTGAGCCGGGCGCCAGTGGCTCACACCTGTAATCCTAGTTACTCAGGAGGCTGAGATCTGAGGATCACGGTTCAAAGCCAGCCGGGCAGGAAAGTCTCTTATCTCTAATAAACCACCAGAAAACCGGAAGTGGCACTGTGGCTCAAGTGGTAGAGTGCTACCCTTGTGCTGAAGAGCTGAGGGACAGTTCCCAGGCCCAAAGTTCAAGCCCCATGACTGACAAAAAAATAAATAAATAAAAACCAATAAACTGTGCAGGGGTGGTATTCATTTTTCATGAAGTGGGGATTAGGAAAAACCTGGCTCAGTGGGAGGGGGAAGAGGAGGCAATAATGAATCAGGGTGGGGAAAATTGGGAGAACAGACACCATCCAGGTCAGACAAGCTGCTGAGACCCGTGAGAGACGTGGCCTCCTTGCATAGAGACCACAGTATATCTCCTCCACACCAGACTCCAGTTCAGCAAATGAGACTCTACCACACATCAGCCTTGGTGATCCTGCCTTTCCAGATGTCCCTGTTACCAAATATGGTGGACAAGTGCCCCTTTCTGCCCCAGTGGAGCTCCTGCTTTACAAAGTCTACACCAGACTTCTCCAGAGATCCAGGTCCCTGTACACTGTGCCTGTTTGATCCCTGTGAGGTGTCAGTCAAAGCACCTGCCAATGCATTGGGGGTGAGGTGGTTACTTACGTGGAGTCTTCTTCATGGGGCGTGAGGGTTTGCTTGAAGATTCTGTGCCACAGTCTCCTGAGTCACCTGTGACAAAAAACAAAAACAAAAACAAAAACAATCCACTGTATGTGGCTCTTCTCTGCTGACTCAGAAGCTGGCTTTGTTGTGCAGTGGATAGAAGGGGTAAAATGCTTTTATTGATAGTTATTTCCACTGGCTTCCCCTTCTGATCATTTCAAGAGATACAAACAAAGGATAAAAGAACAAGCTCTCAGCCAGGCGCTGGTGGCTCACGCCTGTAATCCTAGCTACTCAGGAGGCTGAGACCTGAGGATCATGGTTCAAAGCCAGCCCTGGCAGGAAAGTCCATGAGACTCTTATCTCCAATAAACGACCAGAAAACCAGATGAGGCACTGTGGCTCAATTGGTAGAGCACTAGCCTTGCGCTGAAGAGCTCAGGGACAACACCCAAGTCAAGAGTTTAAGCTGGGAGCTAGGTCTGGGAGCTGGGTATACTGCTCATACCTGGAATCTCAGCAACTCAGGAAACTGTGATCTAAGCTGTGATCTTGGTTTAAGGCCAACATGGTCAGGAAAATCAGGTGAGGATTTTTTTTTTTTTTTTGGTCAGTCATGAGGCTTGAACTAGGCCTGAGCGCTGTCCCTGAGCTATTTTGTTCAAGGCTAACACTCTACTACTTTGAGCCACAGTGCCACTTCTGGTTTTCTGGTATCACAGACTTTCTTACCCAGGCTGACTTTGAACTATAGTCCTCAGATCTCAGCCTTTTAAGTACTTAGGATTAAAGGTGTGATCCACCAGCACCCAGTAAGGCAAGAATCTAATCTCCAATTGGCTAGCAAAAATTCTGAAGTGGCCAAGTGCCAGTGGTTCATGACTAGCTACTCAGGAAGCTGAGATCTGATTATCATGGTTCGAAGCCAGACAGGCAGGAAAGTCTATGAGACTCATGTCCAATTAACCACCAAAAAGCTGGAAACAGAGCTGTAGCTCAAGTGGTACCATGCTAGCCTCGATTTTAAAAAGGCTCAAGGACAGCACCCAGGTCTTGAGTTCAAGCCCCAGGCCTGAAACTCACACACAAAATCCTGAAATGGAGGTGTGGCTCAAGCGGCAGAGCACCCTCCTTGAGCGAGAAAGCCAAATGGGACTGTGAGGCCCTGAGTTCAAGTACCGGCATGCATGCATGTGTGGGCATGTGCACGCGCGTGCGCTCACGCCACACACACACACACACACATACACACACACACCTTTTTGGAGAGCATCCTAGTCATAGGATGCAGCAGAGACCCCTCTGCTGGGGAACGGCTAGGCCCAGTGCTCTGCTGCCCCCTCCCCCAGCCAAATGCAATGAGAAGACCCACCCAGTTTTAGGGCACTTCCTGGGACAGCATGGTGTTGCTGTTACCTGAGTTGCATGGCTCCTGGGGCTTCTTCTCATGGATCTGCTTGAGGATCTGCCTCAGCTCGTTCTTGAGCTCCAGGGTGCTCTGGTAGACCCCCTTCATGAGCTCATGATCCAGCTCCACTTTGGGGATATAGACTGGCTTCGATGAGGCTCCTTGCAGTTTTGCTGCTTTCTGGAACAAGCCCAGAGGTTAAGGACAGGCAGCTGGAGGGAAGCCAGGCCTGGGCTTGGTCCTTACCACTCTGTGGCCACAAGTGCTGACTAAGTTTACCCATCCTGTTTAAACCACAGGACCAAAGCTGCCAAGGGATAAAGTGCCCCCAGGCTCCTTATGGAATAGGCAAGAGGAAGTAGGTAAAGAGGGACAGGGCTGAGTGAGACAAGCACTTTGGAAAGACCTGCACCTGAGCTGTGGTGCCCCCAGCAATGTCTACTGTATCTGCGGAGTGAAGTGCCTAGCTATGCTCAGCCCAGAGCACAACCAGGGGCTGTTGGCAAGATGTAAGTCTGCCAGCCAATGTCAGGTCTGGGCACCAAGGACCTTGAAAGCCATGCTAAGGGGCATGAAGGCAAAAAGCACAGGGGACAACACTTAACCAGGGGCCATGGGGAAGAAGGACGGGAGAGCATAAAGGCCTGCATAGTTTGAGCACCAGCCTTGAGTGAAAAAGCTAAGCAAGGGCCTGAGATCCTGAGTTCAAGTCCCAGGACCAGCATACAATAAATATTTTTTTAAAAAAAGCAAGATGAGCTGGAAGCATGGCTCAAGAGGCAGTGTTTGTTACAATGCCCCGAGCGAGCGAGCGAGAGAGAGAGAGAGAGAGAGAATATTGTGGAGCCAGGAGCCAGTGGCTCACGCCTTTAATCTAGCTACTCAGGAAGCTAAGATCTGAAGATCACGGTTCAAAATTAGTCCAAGAAGGAAAATATGTGAGACTCTTATTTCCCATTAACTACCAAAAAGCCAAGAAGTGAAATTATAGCAAAAGGGGTAAAGCACAAAAACTCAGCCAGGGAGCATGCCCAGGACCTGAGTTCAAGCACAAGGACAGGCACGGGGCTGGGGGGGTGGGGGGGGATTGTGATGCTGGGCAGAAAGAACATTCAGCAGCGTCTCATCAGAACCCACCTCCAGAAACTCATACTCGTCCCCGTTGGCCAGGCTTTGCTCGATATCGCTCTTTAGGCTCTGGATCTCACTCCTCTTCTTCATCAGGATCTGGTAAATGCTGTCGTACTTGGAGCTGACCCTCACCTCCTCTTCCTTTATCTTGGAGATGAAGTTGGTCTCCGAGGCATCAATAAGCGCCTTTATTTCCAGGTATTCTTGTCTCACCTGCTCCACCTTCCTGTTTACAACATCCTAGAAAGGCCAGGTGTCAGAAGGGTGGACTGCTATGGCTACGCCCCACCCCCACTCCCACCCCCCTGTGAGTGCAGTGGGAGGCCTCTGGGGAATGTGCCTGCTGCACTTGGCCACGACTAGTCCATGTGCAGGTTTCCACACCCCACGACTGGAATCCTACTTATGTTCTCTAGAGACATTCTTGCACACCTGCCCTAGGACACACACAAGAATGGGCACAAGCAGCATTGTTTGAAACAGCAAAACCAAGATAGGCATAGGGCTTGACTGCTGTAGGCCTAGCTGATCAGGAGGCTGAGACAGGAAGAGCACTGGAACCCAGGAGTTTGGAAGCCAGACTGGGCAATATCGTGAGACTATCTCAAAAACAAAGACAAAACAAACCCCACAGGGGCTGGGAAGGTGGCTCAGTGGTAGAGTGCTTGCCTTGCATGCATGAGGCCCTGGGTTCGATTCCTCAGTACCACATAAGCAAAAAGAAAAAAAGCCGGAAGTGGCGCTGTGGCTCAAGTGGTAGAGCGCTAGCCTTGGGCTGAAGAGCTGAGGGACAGCCCCCAGGCCCAGAGTTCAGGCCCCACAACCGGACCCAAAAAAAAAAGAAAAAAAAACCCACAAACTTTCATGATGGAATATTAAATAAGTCATACAATTTAATGAAAACTATGCATGGATAAATCTCCATGGAGAAAAGCAACTTGTAGAAGCCATACAGATTGATGCACTTTAAAGAAGCTTAGAAACAGAGAGTGGTGTTTACTGCTAAGGATCGCTTTATTTACAAATATAAAGAAATGCCTGGAAAAGCTGGGACCTAGTGGCTCACACCTGTAATTCAAGCCACAAAGGAGACTGAGATCTAAGGACTGAGTTTCAAAGCCAGCCTGGGCAGAAAAGTCTGTGAGACTCCAATTAACCAGCAAAATGCAGGACTAGAGGTATGGCTCAAATGGTAGAGCACCAACTAGGAACAAGAAGCAAAGTGGGAGTTTGAGGCTCTGAATTCAAGCTTTGATATCATGATGCATGCACACACACACACACATATACAAGCCTAGGAATTAATTAACTTACTTAAGGTAGTGGTTACTTCTGGCAGAGAGAAAGGGAGAGATGGTAATGAGAAGAAAAGAGGAGCGTCTACACCAGGGGTATGGTATTTTGTTTCTTAAACTAGAAGCAGAAGCAGTCATGTGTGAGTGTGAGTGAGTGTGTGTGTGTGTGTGTGTGTGTGTGTGTGTGTGTGTGTGTGTGTGTGTGTGTACGTGCTTGAATTCAGGGACTTCCACTCCCCCTTGGTATTTTAGCTCAAGGCGAGTACTCTACCACTTGCTGGTTAATTGGAGGTAAGAGTTTCACAGATTTTTTTCCCCCAGGCTGGCTTCAAACCATGATTTTTAGATCTTGGCCTCCTGAGTAGTTAGGATTATAGGTGCAAACTACTAGCACCTGGCTTCAATTACTTCTTTATCTAACCCTTTACTTTGCTACCCCTAATGTGACCACCAATATCCTCAGTGTTCATTCTGTCCCTTTTCCTTTAGTATGAGAGCACCCTCAAGTTCCCTGTGGGTACCTCGTGGCTTGGACTACATTCCCCAGACTCCCCTGCTGCTAGGCTTGGCCTAGTGACCTAACTTCTTCTAATGAGCAGAAGTAACAGGTTCAATCCATGTCATTTGCTTAAAAGGAAGTTGCTTAGAGTTCTCTGTTTCCTCCCTGTTTACCTTTCCAAAAGCTTGAACAAACAAGTAATGATGACCCAGGGAGGGATCCCATAACAGCCATTTTTGCCCTGTAGATGAACCTGGCACACCTTCTATTAGATAAACAAACTCATTAAGTCAGTTAACCAAGCCCATAGTGCTGGCCACTGATACACAGACTCTTTCAGAACTGATCATGGACATGTTCACTCCAGTTGGGCAAGGCCCAAGGCTAAATATAAACCCTTTCTTCCTGCCTTTGGTGTGCAGAATCCTCTTGTTCTGTTGCTGCCAAGACCTGCTGCTGTCTACAAGTCCCTAACAGATTATACTCTGTGCACACCTCTTTCTGTGGTCTTTTGGTACTTCCTGCTTTTGGTGGCTGGTTCTCACCAACTAGGCCTTGTGGAATAAGAGGACAGTAAGAAGAAAGGGTTCAGCTAGGTGTTGGTGGCAGATAGTTGTAATTCTAGCTACTCAGGAGACTCAGATCTGAGGATTAAGGTTCGAAGGCAGCCTGGGCAAGAGAGTCTATGAGATTGAGATTTTCTTTAAATCTCTAGTTAACCAGCAAAAAAAAGCCAGAAGTGGAGCTATAACTCAAGCAGTACAATGTTAGCCTTGAGGAAAAAAAAAAAAAAAGTTAAGGGGCAGCATCCAGGCCCTAAGTTCAATACAAAAAAAAAATAATAATAAATATATATATATATATATATTATTTATCAGCTACTGTCCTACAATTGCTCCTTCCAGTATTCTTTTCTACTTCCTGCCATGGGGTCAAGCTGGCTCACCAAAGATAGGCCACATTCCAGAACCTGTGAGCATGACCTTGATTA
Organism: Dipodomys merriami; assembly: GCF_024711535.1. Lineage (NCBI taxonomy): Eukaryota > Metazoa > Chordata > Mammalia > Rodentia > Heteromyidae > Dipodomys > Dipodomys merriami. Next base: position 11,623,472 of record NW_027205826.1, on the reverse strand, counting down.
AAATAAGGGCATCTGCAGATGTAAATAACTAAGGGTCTGGAGCCCCCCCAGATAACCCACATGGGGTGACCTGGGTCCTTATTACAGAGGGAAGAGAAAGCACAAAGGAAGAATGGCTAGCCATGCAGATACTAGGCCAATTGGAGCAGTGTAGACACAAGGCTAAGCTACGGGACAGGAAGAGGAAGGGAAAGACTCTCCCTAGGGGCTTCAGGGGGAACAAGGTCCTGCTAACATTTTGATGTTGGACTTTTGGTCTCCATAACTGTGAATGTTTTTCTCCTCATTGTAAACCATTCACAGCCTATGTCAAGTTATTACTGCAGCCACAGTAAACACTACACTTCCTTTTTATGAACAGGCATGACCCTAGAGGTATGTACTCGGGTTTCCTGTTTTTCTCCCACTTCATAGTATAATGACTTTTCTATGCTCCTATCTCTTTTTTTTTCCTCAGTTCTGAGGTTAGAACCATGGGCATGCTTGGCAGGTGTCCTATCACTTGAGCCACACCCCCAGCCTTTTTGTATTTTGTTTTAATTTTTATCTACAGCCTCAATAACTTCACATAGACTGCCCTCCAACTCTCAATCTTTCTAACTCTGCCTCCCTTAGCAGCTGGGATGACAAATGTGTGCTACTATGCAGGCTCTTTGCTACTACATTTTAGTCTTCGTTTTTAACAACTCCCTAGGGATGGGAGAGGGAGTTGTTTTGGGTTTTGGAAATTTTTTTTTGGGGGGGGTGGAGGTGGGATTGAAGTCTGAACTGGAGATTTCATCCAGGTCACCTGAATCACACCCCCAGCCTTGGCAGTTTTCAACCTGGGTTTATGAAGAATCTTGCTTGGGTATATCGTTTTTGGCATGCTTGGCGGGGACAACATTTAATTCAGTCACTGTGAATGCAGCCGGAACCCATGTTCCAAGACCTGCCTTGCACACAGAAGCCGAAGGGAACCCGCAGGGCTAGCCTGGGGTAGGGATGGGGTACTCACCTGCACACCCTGCTGCTTGGCTCTCACATCCTCCAGCGCCTTCGATGCCCCGTTGAAGTGACTGTGCATGATGGTTAGTTTATGCTTCAGTTTGTTCTGCAGAGGAAACAAGCAAGGGTAAGATAAACCCCCTAGAGCCCAGCCACCCTCCATCAGGAGTCACACTCTGCACTGAAGTCTGGCTACTCCTGTGATCCCACATTTTGTCTGTCTGGAACTTGTTTGTCTGTCTTTCTGTCTCTCTGTCTCTGTCTCTCTTTCTCTCTCTCTGACGGTAGTAGCACTTAGGGCCAGGGTGCTCTTACCATTTTTGCTCAAGGATGGCCACTTGAGGCACAGACCCACTTCTAGCGTTGTTGGTGGCTAACTGGAGAGAAGTCTCTAAAATTTGTCTGCATGTGCTGGCTTCAAACCAGGTTCCTCAGATCTCAGCCTACTGAGTAGCTAGGATTACAGTTGTGAGCCAGCAACACCTGGCTTTCTAGAGCTTCTTAAAGCTTGTCATATGTGCTTATTCCCTGCAACTCTTTAAGGGGGGACAGGGCAGAAAAGACATTAGGACAGAGAGAGGAAGTTCCAAGTCCCAATTCCCAACTGACTTAGTTTCCTTGGCCATGAATTAGATACGACTGTTCCCACTGTTCCTCTAAAGAGGACCAATGAAAACAAGGTGAGTGTTCAGAGCCCTGCCTGGGTCTTTGTAAGGTCAGATGAAATGCCAGCTTCTATAATTGGAGATTTCTTCACTACAGCTCACTCAACAGCTGATGAAATTGAGCCAAGGGCGGCAGCAAGTGGCCAGGCTACATGGCCATAGAAGCAGCTACAGCTGCTTCTGCAGTGGCCTGTCATGCAAACACGCCTACCACAAACCTGCCACTGCAAGCAGTTCAAAAAGCAGGCAAGATGTCTAAGAAAAGCTACTAAAAGATGTTTTTGAAAAAACCAAAACAAAGGATAAAAGAACAAGCTCTCAGCCAGGCGCTGGTGGCTCACGCCTGTAATCCTAGCTACTCAGGAGGCTGAGATCTGAGGATCACGGTTCAAAGCCAGCCCAGGCAGGAAAGTCAGTGAAACTCTTATCTCCAATAAACCACCAGAAAACGGGAAGTGGCGCTGTAGCTCAAGTGGTAGAGCGCCTGCCTTGAGCTGAAGAGCTGAGGGACAGCGCTCAGGCCCTGAATTCAAGTCCCACGATTGACAAAAAAAAAAAATCAACCAAAACTGCTGAAAGCCAGGCGCCGGTGACTCACACCTGTCATCCTAGCTACTCAGGAGGCTGAGATCTGAATATCATGGTTCAAAGCCAGCCCAGGCAGGAAAGTCCACGAGGCTCTTATCTCCAGTAAACCCTTGTGCTGTGGTTCAAGTGGTAGAGCGCTAGCCTTGAGCTGAAATGCTCAGGGATAACACCCAGGCCTCATGACCAACAACAACAACAACAAAATAATAATAATAATAATAACCTGCTGAGCACAAATGACTCATGCTTATGATCCTTGCTATTCAGGTGGCTGAGATCTGAGGACTGTAGTTCGAAGCCAGTCCAGGCAGAAATGTCTATGAAACTCTGATTTCCAGTTAACGAGCAAAAAAGCTAGAAGTGGAGCTATGGCTCAAGTGGAAGAGTACCAGTCTTGGGAGAGGAGACACATACATCAAAAAGACATGAAAAAGTTAGTAAAGCAGAGGACACTGAGGCCAGATTCTAAAGAAGAGGACTAAGAAAGAAACAAACCCAATATCTGGGATTGTTCTCTCAAGTGGGCAGGGGCCACATCCCAGGAGGAAGCTGCAGGAAACTGCCAGCCTCAGGAAGGCAGAGGGACAAAATCCACAGTCCAAGCTGTACTTCACACCCAGGGCTAGCAAAATGGAGGAGCCAGCCAGCCACAGGGCTGCAGCCCAGATGCAAATCCCTTCAATTGCTAAAACTGAGCTAAACTACTTCAGAATTCTTTGCCTCCTAGCCATGCCCAGAAACAAAGGCATAAGGAGAGACATGTGCATGTGCATGAAGAAAGTCAAGAGCCTCATATTATTCCTATATGCTTTTACATCAATACCTGAGTCTCTTTTGTACCTGCACAGGTGAAATGCTGGGGCTCAGAGATGGGAAGGAACAGCCACAGCCACCACCATATTAACTGCCATGATGACATGTGTAATGGTACGTATTGTTTCAGCTCTCAACAAATACTAACTTTTCAAAATAGGAACAAGACTGTTAGCCAGACAACAGTGGCTCATGACAGTAGCTCATGCCTGTAATCCTAGCTACTTCAGGAGGCTGAGATCTGAGGATTGTAATTCACAGCCAGCCTGAGCAGACAAATCCAAGAGTCTCATCTCTAATTAACCACCCAGATGCCAGAGTGGAGGTGTGGCTTAAAGTGGTAGAGTGTCAGCCTTGAGCAAAAGAGCCAAGTAAGACTGAGCGGCCTTGAGTTCAAGCTCTAGTATGCACACACACACACACACACACACATACACAATGACACTGAGGCACAGGAAAATTAAGCCATTTGTCCAAGATGACATTGCTATTAACTGGCCCAGCTATGGTTCTGGTATAAAAATGATAAACACGGCCCGGTGCTGGTGGCCCATACCTGCAATCCTAGCTACTCAGGAGGCTGAGATTTGAGGATCATGGTTCAAAACCAGCCCAGGCAGGAGTGTCTGAAAGACTCTTATCTCTAATGAACCACCAGAAAACAGTAAGTAGAGCTGTGATTCAAAATGACAGAATGTTAGCCTTGCACCTAAGAGCTGAGGGAGAGCATCCAAGCCCTGAGTTCAAGCCCTATGACAAAAAAAAAAAAAAAAAAGTTACAGACATGACCAAACTGAGCATGCTGGTAATTCCCAGGGGCGATCACCAGCCTTCTGTGGCTCTCCCTTCTCCACTACAGAGATTTGGGGCTGAACCTGACCTTGAATCAGTAACAATCTCATATGTCAAGGTTGGAAGCAGGCATCAAGGCCATATACACTCAACCAGAAAGTCACTAACAAAGTTTCAGGCTCCACCTCTGGGTCACTGCCCTTTCACCCAGCCTATCTCAGATACTGCCGGGGCCAAAGGCCAAACCAAGGCAGGCAGATCTGGCCTGGTAGAACTGGAAGAGACATGGAGGCCACCAGTAAGTGCTGAGTTTCCATGAGCTGCTCTTAGCACTAGAGCCCTACATTGTGAAATATTTTATTTACCATTAGTTAAACAATAGTCTACTCTTCATGGACAGGGCCCCATACAACTCGAGGGAAGCAGAGTAGGGATCCTAATACCCACAAAGCCCCCCTAAGTCAAGGGCAAACAACTTTTGAAAATGAGTTAAGATTGTCACAGGCCAAGGACTTGGATGCTCTGCATCGGAGGCTGCAGAGCCTTGAGTCTGCTAGCAGCCCAGACACCCATGCTTGGGGCACTGCCCAGTAGAGGACTGGCAGTGAAGTAGCATGAGCAGCAGCCAGGCTGAAAGGAGAGCCATGGGGAGCTGGTTTGGTGAGGGATTCTTGCCAGAAGAATTAAAAAGCTAAGCTGGGCATGTAGCCTTGAGCGTAAAAGCTCAGGGACAGCACTTAGGCCCTGAGTTCAAGCCCCAGGACAGGTACAAAACAGAGGGGGATGGTACACAAAGTAGGATGGGATTCCAGCTGGGGGCTGGCTCTAGCCAGGCTAAGAAGGCCCCTCCTGCATGCTTGCTTTCGCCTCTGTGGATAAGGGCTTCTAATAGTGCTTGTCTTTGGGAGCCAGGTTGCCAGGCTTGAGGACCAGAAATGGAGCATCCATACTAAACATTTTTTGTTTCTGGTTTTGGTTTTGTTTGTCAGTCGTGGGGCTTGAACTCTGGGCCTGGGCACTGTCCCTCAGCTCTTCAGCTCAAGGCAAGCGCCCTACCATTTGAACCACAGAACCACTTGTGGTTTTCTGGTGGTTTACTGGAGATAAGAATCTCACGGACGTTCCTGCCTAGGCTGGCTTTGAACTGCAATCGTCAGATCTCAGCCTCTTGAGTAGCTAGGATTATAGGTGTGAGCCACCGGTGCCCAGCCTAAATGTGTTTTTATAGACTGCCTCATTTCCCCCTCCCAATAACCTTCTGAGTTCACTTTTTACCATTTCCCAGATGAGAAGGAAAGTTGGATTCAAACTCAGATCTTAGGACCACTAGGGTGGGATTCCTGTAAGCAGCCATATCCTTTGCCAATAAACCTGGCCTATGCAGCAATTCCTACCAGGCTTATCTCCCCAGACCCTTCCAGTCACCTTAGAAGGGAGGGAGGGAGGAAGGGAAGGGAAGGGAGAGAGGGATCCTAATAATTCTACTTGGCAGAAGTTGAAGCTCCGAGATCTGCAGTGACTTGTCCTAAGCCACAGAGCTCTACTAGGGAAAAGTAAGGTTCTTGGCCCCCAAAGCCAGGCAGATTTCGTTCCTGGAAGAGGTGGAGACTGAGCGATCTATAACCAAATCACTTATGCCACAAAGGTCAACTTGAAGGGGAAACCTTAAGGTCCAGCTGTTGAGGCTCAGGGGGAAAAGTCCTAAGGAGCCCAGAGAGATGACAAGGCCAGGCAAAGTCCATGGCCAGGGCAGGACAAAGCAAGGCCTGTGCCCTGGTCCTGGCACCACAGCGGACTTCACCAACATGGCCCAGGCTTGTGTCTCCTCTGACCACATGGGGACAGAGTGCCAGGAATTCAGGCCCTTCCTTGGAGCTTACACCGTTAGAACAAAAGTTTGGTCACATGCTCTCAGCCTCTGCTTTGAGTCCACAAAAGGAGGCCATGACCGCCTAAACCACTAAGAATATCACAGGCCTCCAAGAGTCCTAGGACCCCCATCTTGTCCCGCCTCCTCCTGCCTTTACCCATGAGGACCCGGGTCCAGGGGCAAAATCCAAGTCACACTCAAGGACAAAGGCCACTATGGTGCCTCACACTATGTTGTGAGTCACATCCGGGGATTGCTAGCGCTCTGCTCATCCTCCCTACCCCACTACACCTCTCCATGCCCTCAGGCCTCAGAGATTGTCCAGTGCACAGGACTCTAGAGATCTGAATTGAAGTCCTGTCCACGGGGAGACCCAGAAACAACAAAACATGAGTGGAAAACTCTGAACTAACCCCTGACTGCCATTTGCTGTGCGGAGTTCACTTCTCCACCTCAGGTGTCTGAGACTGGGGCATGGAATGAATCACACATAACTGCCAGGGTCCAGCTAGGATGTGACTGGGGAAACAGAGGTGACCTCTGGAGTTGCTATTTGATCTTCAAAACCCAACTGAACATCTTCAGATGAGCACGGGCTTGGGGGGGGGAGGGGACACCACCCTGCCTGTGTGTCTTCAGGTGTCCCCTCTGTAAAATGGGGGTGGAAGTGGGGGGAAGGGGGCACAGTAGATGAAGGCTTTATAATCTCCCTGTTTGGTCAAGGAGGTCCACTCTGTGGCACCTATACATCCCCCAATATGGCCTGCAGCCCAGATGACTGGGTCTATCTTAGGTTCCCCAGGGACCCTCCTGGTGTGTCCCCCTCACCCTCCTCCATGGACTCCTCCCCCACCCCACCCACCCCCCAAGGCCCTCTGCACACACACACACACACACACACACAGAGCCAGGCCCTACCTCCAGGTCAGCAGTGGCCTGGCTCAGGGGCGCCACGGAGCAGGTCTTGTGCTCCACGAGGCAGATGTGACAGATGCACTCGCCATGCTCGGGGCAAAAGAACTCCCGCAGGCGGTTGTGCTGGGGACACTTGCGCCGGAGGAGGTCGGGGATGGGCGGCTGCAGCGGGTGGTCGCGGAAGGCGGGGCTGTCGAGGTGCGGGCGCAGGTGCTCGGGGCAGAAGGAGGCCATGCACACCAGGCAGGTCTTCACGGCCGCCTCCTGCAGGCAGTGGTCGCAGGCCACCGGGGCGGCGGGGCTGGCGGGCGCCGCGCGGCCGGGCGGCGTCCAGTCGGCGGCGGCGGCGGCGGCGGCGGCGGCGAGGGCGCGGCCCGGCTCGGTCCGCAGGAACTGCTCCACCAGGTTGCACAGCACCGTGTTCTTCTGCAGCTGCGGGCGCGCCGCGTAGACGGCGCGGCACTGCGGGCAGCGGAACGGCGCGCCCGCGCCCGACCACGAGTCGCGCAGGCACGACCCGCAGAAGTTGTGTCCGCACGGCGTGGTGACCGGCTCCCGGAACAGCTCCAGGCAGATGCAGCACGACAGCTCCTCGGCCAGCGGGGACAGGTTGGCCATGGCGCTCGCGGGGCGGACGGGACCGACGGGACGGACGGACGGACGGGACGCCACGCGCGATCCTGCGACCCGACCCGGCCGCCGGAGAAACGAAACTGAGCCGGGGAAGGGGTGGCGCCCTGGGGTTTCAGGAAGTCACGTGGGAGGCCTGGGAGGGCGCCCGGGAGGGGTGGGGCCAGCGCTGGGGTCCCCGTTGGGGAGCCCCCCAGGTCGTAACCCCGTGGGGAGAGGGAGGAGGTTTCCTGCCGAGTGAGGATGGGGTGCAGTGGGGCTCCCAGCATCTTCACGACACCACCCCCCACGCCAGGGGCTGTTTGGGGGTGCACTGAGGCGGGAAGTGGGGAGTACCCCACTTCCAGCGGTCGGGCCTGTGTGACTTCCACGCAACTCCCCATTCTCCAGCACTCCCCCGCACCCACCCAGGGCCGGTCTGCGTTCCAGAAAAGCAAAGTGAACCACTGTAGGTGTGTGGAGGGGTGGTGCACGCCTGTAATCCCAGCCTGGGCTGGAGGATGAAGAGTTTCTAGCAATCTTTGAGGCTTCGCAGAGTGTTTTCTAGTGTTTTCTAGGCCACCCTGGACTAAGTGAGGGAGACTGCGGTTTCAAAAAGCCAACACCAAAATAAACAAAAGGATAACACGGTGTGGACGGCAAGGAGCTATTATTGCCTTCTTTCTTTATCGTTTCTTCAATCCTTTCTTCCTCCTCTCCCATTCCTGCCTCTTGACATCCAGACACACAAGTCTCCAAGACCACAGCTCAAGTCACACGCTCGGATTTACACTGCGTTATTTCACTCACTCCATTCATGCTTTCTAAACATGATTCCCAGATGGGCACCTGATACCGGTAATCCTAGCTCCTCACGAGGCTGAGATCTGAGGATTGCTGTTCAAAGCCTAGCCCTGCCACTGGGACAGTTAACCAGCCAAAAGCCAGAAGTAGAGGAAGGACTCAAGTGGTAGAGTGCCAGCCGTAATTGAAAAAAAAAAAAAACTAAACTAACAGCACCCAGGCCCTGAGTTCAAACCCCAGTAAACCCTAGTAAACACACACACACACACACACACACACACACACACACACACACACACACACACACACACACACACACACACCTTTTAAACCCTGCAAGACAATGTCATGCCAGTTTCACAAAGCCAGGCATTCTAACTGCTGGTTCCCATAATTCCTGCCCTGTAGGTGCCCGTCCCCCAAGAAGCCAACTTGTGAGTAGTAATCTCATTTAATTCTCACACGAGCTCTTTGAGGTAGGTTAAACTTCTCACATGAGAAATCAAGGTTTACAGAAAGTAAATAACTTGTTAAATAACAGACATTGGCCACCAGTCCATCTGATTCCCGAGGCCAAATATTTTCTACTATCAAATACTGCCTCCCCAGGCAGGAGCAGGGTTGTTTCCAGGAAATAAACATAAAATCAACCTGTCAACTGTCAACTAATTATCCTGGGTGCGGTTGTGTGGGTGACTCAGCCCAGAATGTGGAATTCTCTTTCCAGGGCAAGAAAAGATGATTAAGCTGGTTGCCGATGGCTCACTCCTATAATCCTAGATACTCAGGAAGCTGAGATCTGGAAATCACAGTTTGAAGCCAACCCCGGCAGATACATCTGTGACTTATTTCCCCCCCCCCTTTTGCTCCTTCTTTCCTTCCCTCCTTCCTTCCATCATTCCTTGCTTCCTTCTTTCTTTTCTCTTTTTCTTTTTTTGTGTGGGTACTGAAGCTTGAATGCAAAGCTATGGTGTTCTCCCTTAGCTTTGTCCTGCAAAAGGTACAGGTTCCTCATTTACAAAACAGGAACACCAATAATACCCTGTGCATGGGGTATTGTGTGAAAACCAGCCAAAGCATGAGGTGAAGTAGGACACCAGAAGTGTTGACGTTTTTCTTTTCCATGTCCAGTACTGGCCCTTGAACTCAGAGTCTCTCTGAGAGAGACTTTTTCCACTCAGGGTTGGTGCTCTACCACATGAGCTATAACTCCACTTTTCTCTAGTGTTTAATTGGAGAGTCTCACAGACTTTTCCTGACTGGCTTCAAAACTCAATCCTCAGATCTCAGCTTCCTGAGTGCCCAGCCAAAGGTGAGCCTTTCAATGGACACAAGGAAGGCTGGAACTGTCCCTGGCCTGGTGGGTGTGGATGTTTACCACCAGTAACTGCAGTAGGACAATGTCAAGTCATGCAGATGGCTAGCAATCCTAACCAGATTCCCACTGTGTTATCTGGTGGTTGGCAAAACCTGGTGGCGTGATAATACTCATTTACCTACAAATATAATTTGCCTATTATTTCCACCAATACTATCCTCATAAAACTGAAGGTCAGAGAGAGGGTGTGGTTCTTACACCCACTCTCCAGTCCTCAATCGATGTTCTCTTTAAAAGATGGCTCAGTGGCTTAGCATTCACAAGGCACTGAGTTCAATCCTCAGGTCCCTTCCTTCCTCCCTTCCCACCTCCCCCAGCTAAAAAGACAGAGAAGTCTAAATGAACTAAGATCGTACAGATGGCTAAGCTAGAGGTAGGGTTGAGATCAAGATTTCTTGACTTAATTCTAGCAAAATTCTTATTTTTCCAAAAGCATTTGTTAATTGAAGTACCCTCACTAACAAAATCATTTTCTAAGCAAAGCTTGAACATACAATTTTTCCTTTTTTTTTTTTTTTTTTTTTTTTTTAGTGGTGGGACTGGAACTCAGGGCCTTGCACATGCTAGGCAAAGATTCTACCACTAAGACATATCCCCAGTCCAAATTTTCTTCTTTGTGTTAAATTACACAGATTGACAGTTATACCAGTCACATTTCCTAGAATAAACTCAGGTTATGATGTATTATTATTTTATATACTGCTGGATTCAATTTGCTAATTTTTTTTAAAAAGGATCCTGAGTTAGCTATCAGTCCTATACACAAACTGCCAGAGACAATAACTTAGGAAGAGGAAAGGTTTATTTGGCACCGTGATGAAGGTTTCATGATCTGTTGGCCACACCGCTTTGGGCCTGTGGTAAGGAAATATGTCACGGGAAGGTGTAGCAAAGCAAACCCCCCCCCCCATCAGCCAGGGAACCGGGACAGAGAGGAAGGAGTGGGGGAGAGGAGTGAGGGAGAGGAGTGGGGGAGGGGGTGGTCCCACATTCCACAACCTCCTTCTGGGGCATACCCATCCCATGGCCTAAGAACATCCCCATAGGGCTGGGAAGGTGGCTCAGTGGTAGAGCACTTGCCTTTCATGCTCGAGGCCCTGGGTTCGATTCCTCAGCACCACATAAGAAAAAAGCCAGAAGTGGCGCTGTGGCTCAAGTGGTAGAGTGCTAGCCTTGAGCTGAAGAGCTGAGGGACAGCACCCAGGCCCAGAGTTCAGGCCCCACGACTGGACCAAAAAAACAAAAACAAAGAACATCCCCATAGGCACTGCCCATCAAAGGTTCCATCACCTCTCAATAATAGCACATTAAAATGTGAAGCACATTTTTAACACAGGGCCTTGGGGCATGCAGTTTCCAAACTCAGCTGTGGTCATGAGGGATGGTGGTCTGTAATTTCCTGTTTGCCAGTGTGTGTGTATGTGTGTATGTGTGTATCTGTGTCTGTGTCTGTGTGTCTGTGTCTGTGTCTATGTGCTGGTCTTGGGGTTTGAACTCAAGGCCTCCTGTGCTTGTTCAGCTTTTTCACTCAAGTCTGGCAGTCTACCGCTTGAGCCACACCTCCACTAATTTTTATTTATTTACTGGCCATTCAGGGCCTGGGCATTGTCCCTGAACTCTTTTTGCTCAAGACTAGTACTCTACCACTTTGAGCCACAGATCCACTTCCCGTTTTCTGGTGGTTAATTGAAGGTGTCTCTTGGAATTTCCTGCCCCAGCTAACTTTGGATGCGATCCTCAATTGTCAGCCTCCTAAGTAGCTAGGATTACAGGTGTAAGCACCAACCCAGAAAACCACTCTGACACATAGTCATGTAGGAGATAGAAGTGTTTAATGTCAGCTAGAGGTTGATAGGCTATCTATCTTGGAATAGAGAATAGTAAACTGCTCTCGTAACCTTAAAAGGTAGATATAGTATCAGGAGTCTGAGGGCAGAAGGGGCTGGGGCAAGAAATCTTTGTGGTCACAGCTGGACACTGGAGATATCCGACAGCCAGGGCAGGACATTCCATAGCTGGCTTGAAGCCAGGGAACACATCCCATCACAGACAATATATTCTATATCTAGCACGCAGCAAAAGCAATATATCTTACAGCTGTCATGTATCAGGGGGGAAACATCTTGGAGCAGAGACAATACATTCTATAGTTGGCACCTTGCAATCATACACTAGAGCCAGTATGAGATCAAGACTAATATCCGGACTCCGTTGCTGATGCAGCCAGGCAGTGGGAACAGACAACCATGGCCGGCCTGGCCTGCAAAGGACCCAGGATGAGGGCTGTCAACCCAAAGTGGGGGTGAATAAGCTTACAACAGGTATGAGCCACCAGTGCCCAGCTTAGGTCTTCTTAAATTTCAACCAGGTTTTTTTTATTTGCAGCATGTAATTTTTGCACACACACATACATACATGCATGCATACATACATACATACATACACAAATACACATAGCCCTGCCCAGCCTGGAACTCACTAAGTGGCCTGGGTTGACATCTTCCTGCTGCCACCTTTCTGAGTGCTGGAAATACAAGTGTGAACTACCACACCTGGCTTTATTCCTACCATGCATTTTTTTTTAATCTTATAATAAATAAAGCATTATTCTTGACCTTTTTTTAGATTGTCCACTGCTACTATGCAATTAATATTTACAATTGTCTAGTGTTTACCAATTGTACAAAATAGTGATATTTACTTTTTTCATTGGGGGGGGTGGGGAGCTGGTAATGGGGCTTGAATTCAGGGCCTCACTCTCTCTTAGCTGTATTTACTCAAAGCTGACACTCTACCACTTTTTGCTGGTTAATTGTGGACTATTCTACCCAGGCTGGCTTTGAACTGTTTTCCTCAGGTCTGCCTTGAGTAGCTAGGATTACAGTTGTGAGCCACCAGTGTCTTGGTAAGTAACTCTTATTTTACTTAGTAATGGCCCCAAAGTGCAAGACCCTTGGTGCTGGCAATTCACAAATGCCAAGAGCCACAAGTGTTTCCCTTAAGTAAAAGAGAGAAAAAATATATCTATACAAGGTTCAAGCACCCACTGGTAAGAGGAGGCTACTGTAATTAACATACCACCAGTGTCCAGGACAAGGGCAACAGAGAAGACACCAACTACATCAGTGAGATAAGAATCTCCACAGAGGGGCTGGGAAGGTGGCTCAGTAGTAGACTACTTGCCTTGCATGCATGAGGCCCTGGGTTCAATTCCTCAGTACCACATAAGCAGAAAAAGCCAGAAGTTGTGCCATGGCTTATGTGGTGGAACACTGAAGAGCTGAGGGACAGCGCCCAGGCCCAGAGTTCAGGCCCACAACCAGCAAAAAAAAAAAAAAGGAATCTCACAGAAAGGGAAAAAAGATCAAAATGGGCATGACAAAGCTGAGTGAAACCTGAGCATGAAGCCCTGGGTTTGATCCCTCAGTACCACATAAACAGAAAAAGCCCGAAGTGATACTAAGGCTCAAGTGGTAGAGCACTAGCTTTGAGCAGAGATGGCAAAAAAAACAAAAAACAAAAAACTAGATAGCATCTTCATTGGTCCAGTGGCTCCCACACCTGGTTAACTCTAGTGGATGAGGCTCTGAAATGCTAGACTCTTCTGATCAAAACAAGCCTTCTTGTCATAAAAATCATAATGAACCTGGATGGCAGAGGTGGCTGATGTCTGTATCCCTAACTACTTAGGAGGTTGAGATCGGGAGGAGCATAGTTTGAGGCATGCTGGGGCAAAAAGTTCACGATATCCCTTTCTCAACAAGAGCCGGGAATGCCTGTCATCCCAGCTAAGACAGGAAGCCTAAAATAAGCAGAATGAGACCCAGGCCTGCCTCAGCAGGAATCAAGACCTTACACCAAAAAGCAGCAGCATAGCTGGGCACTAATGGTGCAGGAGGATTGTGGTTGGAAGCCAGCCTGGGCAAGAAAGTCTATGAGACACTTAAAAGCCTGAAGTGGAGGTGTGTCTCAAGAGGTGGAGTGCCAGCCTTGCGCAAAAAGGTAAGAGAAAGCACAAGGCCCTGAGTTCAACCCAGTTACTGGCACAGTTGCAAAAAAAATAACCAGTGTGAAAAATGCCTGATGGTATATAACTCAGTGGTACAAAGCCTGCATATCAATGTGAAGATGTGAATTCAAATCCCAGTACTGCCCCTCCCCAACAAAACCATTATAAACCAAGACAATAATTTGCAACATTCAACTATACACGAAGACTCAGTATACATATTGGTTTTCATATGATTTTATTTAAAAATCTGCAGAGGTGAAGGGATCTGCTCTTTTGTTAAAAGAATGCTTTTTTTTTCACAGTATATATTGAGCCATTTTAGTTGTATATTGATAATTACAGAAAATCAAGTTCCTGTTTATGATCCTCCCTCCACCACACTGGGCCGGGGCTTGGCATCTTGTGGCAAGCTACCATCTTCCCCGGGCCGAGGCTCCTGGCAAACCCTCTCACCCTGGTAGAACACCCACAGAAGCTCTTTGGGGGCTCTGCCCTGAGAATCCTTAATTGTAAAGTTGGAAAAAACCTGAAAAGGATCCTTAACACCTGTAACAAACCCAACTATCTGTGAATGCTTGAGCGTTTCAAGTTTGAATTACTTGAAATTTATGAGCTTATTCCACATGTAGTGGAATATATGCTTTTACATGGTTAAAAAATTAGGTGAAGTATCATACCTCAATAGTTTCAAATGTTACTTAATAAAATGTATTGAAAGAAGATATGCAGCACGGTCTTTTCATCCCTGTTACTTCTCCTGACGGTTGCTACTTGATGGTCAAAAAAACAGAGAAAGAAACCAAACAAATTGGTATTTGACAATGCCTGCAAGGAATGTACAATTTAAATTATGTTAACTGAAATTAACCTGGAAAAGAAAAAGGTCTACAAGCCATATTATTTTAAAAGATGAGGTAGGTTTTTCCCCCCTTAGGCTGTACAATGAAAATAACAAAAAAAAAAAAAATCCATATAACTTTCAAACTCACTTTAAAAAAAAAAAGTTGAGGCTGCAGTCACTTTTACAAGCAATACATTGATGGCCTTGATGAAGACGCCTCGCTCAGGCAAGCTCTGTCCTTGTGATGTTAGCTGACTCAACAATCAATCTTGGATCGATCAACTCTCTCCAAAACACAGTGATCTGAGGAAATGTATAAAATACTCAGTTTAAGCACTTCATCTTGAGGTTATTTAAGTTTTAGTAGGTTAGCTAAGTGAATTTCTGTTTATGCAGAACTGAATTCTAGTAAATTAACTTCAATAGGACACAAAAACTCATTCACCTAGAATGTGGTGAAACTTTGTATTACATATTTCCTCCTCTGATTTAGAAGGGCTGTGGGGACCCTGGAAAATTAAACAATGTGTCAGGGAAATATGCTCTGTGCACAAGTGGCCTGCGAACCTCTTAGGGGCTATTTGTGGCCCACTTGAGTGTCACTGATAGGGTTCTGTGCAGCTCTGTAGTTCTTACCCTGTGCTGCCTAAAAATATGAACTATTTTACAAGAAACCTGTAAGCTTGGCCATGAGCAACGACAGCCATCTAGTGCAAAAAAGGAGCATTACAGCCTCTTGTTTGTTCATTTGCTAGGACATAGAGAAAGCCTCCACGATTTAATTTCCCAATGCAGTTTCTAGGAATACATTTCAAAAGGGCTAGGTTCGTGGACTTCAAAAACAAAAACAAAAACAAAAACACAATGCAGGAAACTGGACCAAACCTGCTGATCTTACCACAGACCATGAAACTGTTTTTGGATTCTATCCTTAAGAGTGTCATCCATTCTTCTTCTTCTTTTTTTTTTTTTTTTTTGCCAGTCTTGGGGCTTGAACTCAGGGCCTGGGCACTGTTCCCGAGCTTCTTTTGCTCAAGGCGAGAACTCTATCACTTGAGTCACAGTGCTACTTCTTGCTACTTCTGACTTTTTCTGTTTATGTGGTACTGAGGAATCGAACCCAGAGTTTCATGCATGCTAGGCTAGCACTCTACTACTAAGCCACATTCCTAGCCTTCATCCATTCTTCTTTTAAATGAAAAAAAAAATTTTACTGTTATTAATTTTTTTATAAAGCAAAGGAAACCAAAGTCTGGTGAGAAGTTTCTCCAACTTAACATTCCAGACAAAAATGTAAATTTTCAATGCTTAAACTTACAGTCTAATACCCATAATATTCCTTATTTTGGTGCCAGTCTTGGGCTTCTTTTGCTCAAGGCTAGTGCTCTATTACTTGAGCCATAGCTCTACTTCTGTTTTGTTGTTGTTGTTGTTGTTTTAGTTCATTGGAGATAAAGAATCCCATGGACTTTCCTGCCTGGGCTGTCTTGGAACTGTGATCCTCAGCTTACAGCCTTCTGAGTAGCTAGGGTTACAGGTGAGCCATGGGCATTTGGCTCACTTGGCTCTTTTGCTCAAGGTTGGCACTCTACTGTTTGAGCCACACCTCCATTTCCAGCTTTTTGTTGGTTAATTGGCAAAAGAGTCTTGCGGAATTGTCTGTTTGGTCTGGCTTTGAACATCAATCTCAGCCTCCTAAATAGCTTGCATTATAGGCGTGAGCTACCAGTACCTGGCTATTTCTGGTTTTTATATAGGCAGTAGGTCGGGTTTTTGTTTTGTTTTGTTTTGTTTTTGCCATTTATGGGGCTTGAACTCAGGGCCTGGGCACTGTCCCTGGGCTTCTTTTGCTCAAAGCTAGCACTCTACCACTTAAGCCACAGTGCCACTACCGGCTTTTTCTGGTTACGCGGTACTGAGGAATCAAACCCAGGGCTTCATGCATGCTAGGCAAACACTCTACCACTAAGCCACATTCCCGGCCCCTCTAGGAAACATTGATGTCACTTTCCAGAGCCTGGGTCATCAAACAAAAGAGAATGTCTGCCTAAGCAATAAAGGAAAAAGAATCGTGCCTACCCTTCTCTCCTGTGTCACTGCATACTCCACTACCTCAGTTCCGTTCTCATTGTGATAAACCAAATCAAACTTCCCAGGTTCTTTCAAGGCTGAAACCAGAGATTAGGCAAGAAAGACAGTAAGTCATTTGTTGTAGTCAAAATGTTCCTTTGCAGGGAATTGTATCAACTGAGGCGAAGGCCGGTGTATGCTGTTACAGGAGACGCTCCCCAACCCATACCAGCCACAGGGGGCTCCCTGGCATTTATCAGTGATATCTCTTCTTCATCAGAAAGAAATAAGCTTGATGAAGGGTCACTAGTACTTCCACAGTACCATGTCGCCCCACAAGAAAAACCTCAAAAGATAATGGGTGTTTCAAAAAGAGAAAGTGAACTGGATGCCAGTTGCTCACATCTGTAATCCGAGCTACTCAGGAGGCTAAGATCTGAGGATCGCAGTTCAAAGCCAGGCCGGGCAGGAAGGTCCATAAGACTCTTATCTCTAATTAACCCACCAGAAAACCAGAAGTGGTGCTGTGGCTCAAGTGGTAGAGTGCTCCCTTTGAGCTGAAGAGCTGAGGGACAGCACCCAGGCTGAGTTCAAGTCCCACAACTGACAAAAAAAAAAGCAAGTGATCTGAAAAAAACAACCCTCAACTCAGAAATCACGCATACCTATTACTTTAGAAATAGGCATTGGAAAAATGACCATGCAAGCTGAAACCATGCAAACTTTTTTTTGTACCACTTGAGCCAGACCTCTAGCCTGTGCAAGCAATGCTTAACAATCAACGGGAAAAATTATGATTGTTGGAAAATCATTCAAATTTCCATCAGACCATTAAAAACCGTATTGTAGAGGTAAATGGAAAAGTAGTAAAACTATTATGTAATACAAGTAAGTTTTTAACATTAGAAACAAAATGTTTTGTTTCTTTGTAAGAAATGTATCAAAGTTGATCAGAACAATGGTGCCTTCTTTCTTATAACTTATAGTAGAGAGGAGGTGTCTTTCTATATTCCACAGAATTACCAGACTCCTTTCCAAGTATGGATTAGCTTTCAGAATTTTATCCTTTGAGCAATCAAGAAACAGGCTGAACATTCATTTTTACTTTGAAAATTAGTGAAGTTTTTGCTGGTGCCACTTCTGAAAGTTTCTTTTCTTTTTTTTCTCTTTTTTTTGCCAGTCCTGGGGCTTGAACTCACTCAGGGCCTGGGCATTCTCCCTGAGCTTCTTTTTGCTCAAGGCTAGCACTCTACCACTTGAGCCACAGCGCCACTTCCAGTTTTCTGGTGGTTAATTGGAGATAAGAGTCTCACGGACTTTCCTGACTTTCCTGCCTGGTCTGGCTTTGAACCATGATCCTCAGATCACAGCTTCCTGAGTAGCTAGGATTACAGGCGTGGGCCATGGGCACCCGCCCGGCACTAGGTACTAACTGTTTATAGGTACTGAGTAACTAGCTTCATGCACGCTAGGCAAGCACTCTACCACTAAACCACATTCCCAGCCCGTTTTATCCTTTTCGTCACCAAGATTCCTGGTTTGGGTGGTGCAGGGGCTGAAGCCAAGACTATGGACATTCTAAGCAAGCAAGTGCTCTGGAACTGAACGACATCACCAACCACCAACTTCCTCAGCTACATCAGGGAGTGCACCTAAACAGCAGCGTCAACATTGCCACAATGGCTGGCAATTTTCTCTACAATTCACTTAAATCCCAAGTGGGTGGCTGTCAACATTAGCGCTGTTTTCATCTTGTTTACATCTTAGCTGGATAATCCCCTATTTTAGTTACTCCTTCCTTTTTCTGTTTCTTTTTCTTTCATTTCTTTTTCTTCTTTTTTTTTTTTTTTGGGGGGGGGTCTGGTCGTGGGCCTGAACTCTGTGCCTGGGCGCTGTCCCTCAGCTCTTCCGCTCAAGGCTAGCGCTCTACCACTTGAGCCACAGCACCACTTCCAGCTTTTTTTTTCTGCTTATGTGGTGCTGAGGAATCCAACCACTGAGGAATCTACCACTGAGCCACCTTCCCAGCCCTCTTTTTCTTTTCTTTCCTTTCTTTCCTTCCTGTTTTTTCTCTTTCTTTCCTTCCTGTTCTTTCCTTCCTGTTCGTCTGTCCTTCCTTTCTCTCTCTCTCTCTTTCTTTCTTTCTTTCTTTTTGTTGTTCCAATACTAGGTTTGAACTCAAGAGCTTAAGGGTTGTCTCTTAGCTTTTTCCACTCAGGTCATGTTCTACCACTTGAGTTACTCTTTTACTTCTAGCTTTCTGCTCCTTAATTAAAGGTAAGTCACATGAACTTTCCTGCCCAGGCTGGCTTAGAACCACAATGATCAGATCTCAGCCTAGGATGACAGGCATGTGACACTGATGCCCAGCAAGTCTGGGTAGTTTCAAGTGATGTAAGAATGTAAAACTTCCCCCAAAATTAATATCCCAATCAATGAATGAGCAAAGGAGCTAGAGAGAGACGTCTCAGAAGAAGAAATACAGGGGCTGGGAAGGTGGCTCAGTGGTAGAGCGCTTGCCTTGCATGCATGAGGCCCTGGGTTCGATTCCTCAGCACCACATAAGCAAAAAGAAAAAAAGCCGGAAGTGGCGCTATGGCTCAAGTGGTAGAGTGCTAGCCTTGAGCTGAAGAGCTGAGGGACAGCGCCCAGGCCCAGAGTTCAGGCCCCATGACTAGACCCAAAAAAAAAAGAAGAAGAAGAAGAAATACAAATGGCCATGAGAAGCTAGGTGCTGGTGAGTCACATCTATAATCCTAGCTACTTAGGAGGCTAAGCTTTGAGGATCATGGTTAAAAGCCAGCTTGCGCATGAAAGTCCATGAGACTCTTATCTATCTCCAATTAACCACCAGAAAACTGAAGTGGGGTTGTGGCTCAAAGTGGTAGAGTACTAGCCTTGAACTCAGGGATAATGCCCAGGCCCTGAATTCAAGCCCCATGACCAACACTAACAACAACAACAAAAAAACAGCCATGAGGAAATGCTCAACACCACTGAGTAAATGTAGTCATTATATTCAAAATACACTATGTGGAACAAATGAACTATGTAATATGAGGTAGGAAGGGGAGGGGGAGAAAACAAAGGCGTGATACTGACCCAGAAGCATTGTACTCATAACCTGACTTATGGAATTGTAACCTCTTTGTACACCTACATCATCATCATCATCATCATCATCATCAGAATCAAAAGAATCAAAAGAATGCAAAACTTTGCAAGGCAGCCTAAGTGGAGAATCCTCCTAGATATTTACTGAATCCCTCCCAATCTTTTGTCTCCCCCACACATAATTTAATCGCATCTTTCAGTCATGTTACTGAGTCAGCATGGAACTTAGATTTGCTAGAAATAATTCTTTGCCATCAGCTTTTACCAAGTCTTCTCTGAAAGTATATATTACCGCAATAAGAACACTTAGCCCAACTGTTCTGAGAACCAATCCAGCATCTCTAAGACACACAATCCAAGGCGCAGCAACATGGCTGTGCTCCCCCAGTGTGCTTCCACAGAGTTACAAGCATCAGAAAGGCCAGTGAAGGGACTCACTGTACATAAAGACTAATTGGAAACCACTGTAAAAAATATTCACAGCTTAGAAGTTTTAAAATCATTTCTTCTTTTCTTTCTTTTTTGCCAGTCCTGGGGCTTGAACGCAGGGTCTGCACACTGTCCTTGAGCTTCTTTTGCTCAAGGCTAACACTCTACCACCTGAGCCACAACACCACTTCCGGCTTTTTCTGTTCATGTGGTACTGAGGAATCGAACCCAGGGCTTCATGCATGCTAGCCAAGCACTTTACCACTAAGCCACATTCCCAGCCCTTAAAATTCATTTCTTAAAGACTCACCAGGTAAGGATGAGAGAATTTCTATATCTACTTGCTGGGTCTCTGAATTGTGGCTCAATATTTTTCCTTCCTTTCAAAAAGAAAAGTTCAAGTCAAAAAAATCAACATGTGAGTATACTAAAAGCCATACAATTTTTTTGTGTGGTTGTTGGTTGTGGAACTTGAACCCAGGGCTGGGCACTGTTCCTGATCTCTTTTGCTCAAGGCTAGCACTCTACCACTTGGAGCTACAGCTCCACTTTTGGTTTTTGGGTTTTTTCTGAGTGGCTAATTGGAGATAAGAAAGAGTCTCATGGGCACTTTTCTTCCCAGGCTGGCTTCAAACCATGAACCTCAGATCTCAGCCTCCTGAGTAGCTAGGATTACAGGTGTGAGCCACCAGCACCCAGCTTCAATTGTAGACTTTAAAAGGCTAAATTGATATATACTTTAATCTCAATTCAAAAGGTTAAAAATAAATCAGCCTGGAGGGGAAATAAAAACAGTCAGCCCAGTACTGTGACTCATGCCTATAATCCTAGCTACTCAAGAGGCTGAGATCTGAGGCTCTCAGTTCGAATCCAGCTCAAGGAAGAAAGGCTATGAGACTTTTACCTCCAATTAACCACCAAAAAGTGGGAAGTGAAGCTGTGCTTCAAGCAGTAGAGCACTAGCCTGGAGCAAAAAAGCTCAGGGACAGTATCCAGGCCCTGAGTTCAAACCACAGGTCCAACACACACACACACACACACACACACACACACACACACACACACACACACACACATACACACACACACACACACACACACACACACACACACACACACACACACACACACACACACACACACACACACACACACACACACACACACACACACACACACACACACCAGGCCCTGAGTTCAAACCACAGGTCCAACACACACACACACACACACACACACTCTCTCTCTCTCTCTCTCTCTCTCTCTCTCTCTCTCTGAATTTTTTTATTCACTTCTATTTGTTTAGTTATTTTGAGGCAAGGCTGGCCTGTTGGCCCTGAACTCACAATTCTCTTGCCTCAGCCTCCTGGGTAGCTGGGATTACAGGCACACATCCTGGTGCATGACAACAGAGGCTTTTAAAAAGTAGATTTAAAAAATAAATAAATAGGAAGTGGCGCTGTAGCTCAAGTGATAGAGCGCTCACCTTGAGCTGAAGAGCTGAGGGACAACGCCCAGGCCCAGAGTTCAAGCCCCACGACCGACAAAAAAAAAAAAATAATAATAATAAATAAATAAATAAATAAATAAATAAAAAGTAGATTTAATGGGAGTCAGGATCCCGGGAGACTTCATTCTCTGATCACAGAATTGACTGTTGAACTTCCCAGGACAGATCTGTATACATCTTTCCTTCCAGTACAATTATTAACACACACACCCAATCACAAGTATCCTAACTTAGTAATTATAATGGTTGCTTTACATATAGGAGAAACTAAGTGGCCAAGGAGATTAAAAAATCACAGAATACCAATACAAAGAACCAAACCACCAGATCCCTTCATAAACTGATTCTGGCTAGGGGCTACTATACAACTTCACAGTAAAGATGATTAAAAAGTGAACATTTTGATACTGTGTTCATGTTTTACTTTGATATTTACTTTAAGAATGTCTGTATTAGCTATATACATATATATATGAGTATTATTAAATATATCCTAGTGTTTATTTGAGACAAGGTCTCACTATTTACCCCAAGGTGCCCTCAGACTCAAGATTCTTTTGCTTCATCTTTCTGAGTCCTAGGACTATAGGCATAAGCTACCATGCCTGTAGTTTTACTATCTACTGACAACGTAATCTTTTTATTTCTTTTTAGAGATGCGTGTCTCATTATGTTGGTGAGGTTGTGAGCATCTGGACTCAAGTGATCTTCCTGCCTCAGCCTCCTGAATATCCGGGATGACAAGCACTTGTAACCATACCTAGTCAACCAAAATTTGTTGTTGTTGCAGTCCTGGGGCTTGAACTCAGGGTCTGCGCACTGTCCCTGAGCTTCTTTTGCTCAAGGCTAGCACTCTAACACTTGAGTCACAACACCACTTCCAGCTTTTTCTGTGTATGTGGTACTGAGGAATTGAACCCAGGGCTTCATGCATGCTAGACAAGCACTCTACCACGAAGCCACATTCTCAGCCCCAACTGAATTATTTTTAAACATGCAACCTTACCTTATAGTCAGACACATCAGGAGTGTAGTCAGATGTTAATTCCAAAAGCTAAAAGAAGAAAGAAAATAATCCTACAAATATACAAACCCTAAGACCTGCCCACGGCCCCTCCCTCTTCCATCCAAGAAATCATACAAAAGTGTCTCCAGCCGGGCGCTGGTGGCTCACGCCTGTAATCCTAGCTACTCAGGAGGCTGAGATCTGAGGATCGCGGTTCAAAGCCAGCCCGGGCAGGAGAGACCGTGAGACTCCTATCTCCAATAAACCACCAGAAAACCGGAAGTGGCGCTATAGCTCAAGTGGTAGAGCGCTCACCTTGAGCTGAAGAGCTGAGGGACAGCTCCCAGGCCCAGAGTTCAAGCCCCATGACCGACAAAAAAAAAAAAAAAAAAAGTGTCCCCACCCCAAGGACACAGCAACACTGGAGATCCAGGGAGAAGGGTGTTTATAAACATGTTTATAAACGCATGACACACTCAGGAAGTCCACTTAGAAAAAGGGGCTAAGCTTTTCTATGTTGGAATTCTTGTGGTTCTAAAACATACCTTAAGGGGACTGGGAAGGTGGCTCAGTGGTAGAATCCTTGCCTTGCATGCATGAGGTCCAGGGTTCGATTCCTCAGCAGCACCACATAAGCAGAAAAAGCCAGAAGTGGTGCTGTGGCTCAGTAGAGCGCTAGCCTTGAGCTGAAGTGCTGAGGGACAGCGCCCAGGCTAACTTCAGGCCATGACTGACAAAAAAGAAAAAGAAAAAAAGAAAACATACCTTAAATGCAATCTTTTCTCCAACCCGAGGGGCAGCTGCTAACAGTGGTAACAGACTATAGTCCTTCTTGTGTATCTCTACGGGATTCTGAAAAACAGCATTAGCCATGGAGACTTTGTTACTGGTGAGAAAATGGGAAGCCACGCCACAGAGTAGCGAGTCACTCCATGGGGGAAAAGTGGGGAGAGCCATCCCAATAAACCCTATTTACCTGGATAATGGTAGATGAGTTTGAGACAACCTCACTTAATTGCTGTTGCTTCTGATACTCGGCGCTTCTATGCAGGACACAGGGAACCACATTTCCTCGTCCTCGACCTCTCCCCCTCAGGCCCCGGCCCCTCACTCCCTTCCAAGGTTCCCCTCGTCCCCATCCTCTTCCCAAATTGCCAGAGACAGATACACCGGGAAGAGGACCAGGAGTCTGTTTGATGCCATTTGAGTCACCAGGTTTCCATCCCATGGCATTTGGAGCCTGTGATGACGGCCCTGGGCCTGGACAACCTCGCCCTGCAAAGAGGCCCGCTGTCTTTAAGGAGCCAGAAGCACACTCCAGGGAGTTCTTGAGCATGACAGGCTGGTCATCGGATTCTGTACTGGAGTCTGAACTAGAAGATGTGGCTCTGGCGGCATTGATCTTGCTGGTGGGCAGGTTAAAGGCAGTTTTGGCTGCCACTTTGTTCATAGCTGGATTTTTGGTAGCTGGTCCTTCCTTTGATAACTCAACTGACAGTTTGTCTAAGGAGTTCCCATTGCTGAACACATCACTGGAGGACTCCTGGCTAGACTCTGATTCCGAAGCGGTCTCGGGACCTTTTGGTTCTGTGACAGCCCCAGCTTGACTTCTGATTTTAGCCAGGCTGGCAGAACTTTTTGGGGAATTGCTGTTGCAGGTGGACCGCTCTTTTCCTGAAGATTTGGGGTTCCTGATCTGTTTCTTATATTCACACTTCTCCTTTTTCTTTGGTGATATTCTTTTGGTCTCCTCTTCCTGTTCACCCATGGTGCCACATGGTGCTTTGCTTCTTCTCTTGTTCTTTTTCTTCACAGTCCCATCTGTGCCAGCTTTTGGCTCTAGATCCAAGGCTTTCTCCTGATTGCTGTTGCTCTTTTGCCTCTTCCAGTGCTTCTTTGAATAACTGTACCCAAGTTCGTTTTCTTCATCCTCTACCAATTTTAAAGTCCGCTTCTTTGTTTTCCTAGGTGATGAGTGCAAATCACCCCCATTCCTGACTACTACAGGATCCTCAAGAATTTCTCTCTCTTCTAACTTAACTCTGTCGAGAGAATAAGAGAAAACTGGAGTGAGCAATTCAGAGGCATGACTCCAGGATGCAGTTACATCCTGAGAAGATGGCAAACTCACTACCGCCATTCAATGAAAACTTCCACAATGCTTAAGGACAAAAAACCTTTTGACCTTCATTCAATGGCCTACATTCAACTTCCATACGGCTAGTCTTACCTATTATCTAGGTCCCAGAATTTATCTATACATTTTCTCTAAGCTAAATGCCACCACAAATTAGGTAGTTTTTTTCTTTTCCTTCCTTCCTTCCTTCCTTTCCTTTCTTTTTTCCATCCTTCCTTTTCTTTTATTGTGCCAGTCCTAGGGCTTGACCTCAGGGCCTGGGCATTGTCCCTGACCTTCTTTTACTCAAGGCAAGCAATCTACCATTTGAGCCACAGCTTCACTTCCAACTATTTTTGGTAGTTTAGTGGAGATGAGTCTCACAGACTTTCCTGTCCAGGATGGCTTCAAATCACAATTCTCAGATCTCAGCCTCTTGAGTAGCTAAGATTACAGGAGTGAACTATGGGCGTCCAGCTCACACAAATAGTTAATAGTTAATAGCTAATAAGCAGAAGAAACACAACTCAAACAGCAGTTTGGCCGGCTACAAGACTCCAAATCTTTCCCTTTACTTGTAAGGCATCCAATCCAAAAGGGGGTATCTTAGCCAGGCCAGTGGCTCACAGCTGTAATACTAGCCACTTAAAAGGCTGAGATCTGAGAATCTCAATTCAAAGCCAACCTTGGGCAGACAAATCCAGTAACATTACTGATGTGTATGCACATGCACATGTGCACACAAGTTGTAAGACTTTCTGCTCAGTCTTAGCAGTTTACTAAATCACTAGAATACAATACATGTCCTGCCATTTCTGGAGCTGGCAATGGTGTCCCCCTCCTCCCTTTTTTGTGCAGATTCAGGGGCTTGAGCTCTTGGCTTTTTTCACACAAGGTTCTTGGGTTTGGTGGTTAATTGGAAATAACAGTCTCACAGACTTTATTGCCTTGGCTGGATTCAAACCACAATCCTCAGATCTCAGCCTTCTGAGTAGTCAGAATTACAGGTGTGAGACAACAGCACCCAGCCTCAGTAACATTTTGGGTTTGTGTTTTTTTGTGGGTTTTTTTTTTTTTTAACAGTCATGGGACTTGAACTCAGGGCATGGGTGCTGTCTGAGCTCTTTTGCTTGAGCCACCAAGCCACTTGTGGTTTTCTGGTGGTTAACTGGAGATAAGAATCTCACCAAGCAGGGCGCTGGTAGCTCACACCTTTCTATAATCCTAGCTACTCAGGAGGCTGAGATCTGAGGATCCAGGTTCAAAGCCAGCCCAGGCAGAAAAGTCCGTGAGACTCTTACCTCCAATAAACCACCAGAAAATTGAAATGGCACTGTGACTCAAGTGATAGAGTGCTAGCCTTGAGCTGAAGAGCTGAGGGACAGCGCCCAGGCCTGGAGTTCAAGCCCCATGACCGACAAAAAAAAAAAAAAGTCTCAACAAAACTTTCTGCCTGGCTTCAAACTTCCATCCCCAGATCTCAGCCTCCGGAGTAGCTAAGCTTACAGGTGTGAGCCACCAGAGCAAGGCTTCAGTAACATTTTTTTTAAGATTTTTTTTTTTTTTGCCAGCCCTGGGGCTTGAACTCAGGGCCTGGGCACTGTCCCTAAGCTTCTTTTGCTCAAGGCTAGTGCTCTACCACTTGAGCCACAGTGCCTCGTCCAGCTTTTACTGTGTATATGGTTCTGAGGAATCCAATCTAGGGCTTCATGCATGCACTCTACCACTCTACTACTAAGCCACATTCCCCGCCCTTTTTTAAAGATTTCTTTTTTTTTTTTTTTTTGGTTGGCCGTGGGGCTTGAACTCTGGGCCTGGGTGCTGTCCCTCAGCTCTTCAGCTCAAGGCTAGCGCTCTACCACTTGAGCTACAGCGCCACTTCCGGTTTTCTGGTGGTTTATTGGAGATAGGAGTCTCACGGTCTCTCCTGCCCAGGCTGGCTTTGAACCGAGATCCTCAGATCTCAGCCTCCTGAGTAGCTAGGATTACAGGCGTGAGCCACCAGCGCCCAGCTTTTTTAAAGATTTCTAAAAGCAATCTTTTTCTTTTTTTTTTAATATTTTTTATTGTAAAGATACTGTACAGAGGGGTTACAATTACATGAGTAAGGTAATGAGTACATTTCCTATTGAGCATTGTTACCCCTCCTTTGTTTTTCCCTTACTATCCCTTCCCTCCCTACCTCCCCAACTCCTCCCTCCCTCCCCCACCCCCAGTTGTAAGTTTTCAACATAGTGTCTTGTATGTCTCCTTGTTACAATGGGTCAACCTGTATCCTTGTTTCAGCATTTTGTTATTTCCCTTCCCCAAAAGTAGAAAAATGTATATACCAGATGCAGGGCACCAGAATCAAATACAGTAACAACAGGGGTTATACCATGGGGGAAGAACATACAAAAGAAACAAAAAAAAAAATCACACAGTACATTAAAAACAACATAAAAGCAATCTTTCTTATGTGCAGGTACCAGGGGTTTGAACTCAAGGCTTTGACTCTCAGCTTTCTTGCTCACAATTGGTGCTCTGCCCATTGAGCCAGGCCTCCAGTTATGCATCTCTCTAGTTTAACTGGAGATAAGGATCGCATGGACTTTTCTGCCCGACTGGCTTCAGACCTCAGTCCTCCAGATCTCCGTCTCTTGAATAGCTAGGCTCACAGGAGTAAGCCACATTTTACATCATTACTATCTCCCATTCACAACGAAAACAAGACCCAAACAAATGTCTAAGCGAGCCCCAAACGCGTGTGTGGAAACAGGACGGGACTCCTCTGAGCCTCGGTGGACGTGGCAGAGTGACCCGCACGGGAGGAAAAAAACACGCAGCTGTCCGGTGCGATCAGCCCAGAGCAGCCCCGGGCCGGGCGGAGCCGCGCCCAGAACGGGACGCGAGGATTCGCGACGTCAAGCCCTTCCCCAGCAGCGCGAGCGCTGTTCCCAGTTCGCACCCCCTTGTACTTTCAGAAAGTCTCCTGGCCCGGCCTGGTGGCGCACGCCTGTAATCCAAGCTACTCAGGAGGCTGAGGTCTGAGAATATCTCCAATGAACCGTCCAATTGCCAGACTGGGGGCGTGGCTCAAGTGGTAGAGCGCCAGCCACGAGCAGACAAACACCAGCCCCAGGGAAGAGGACGCTCGGGAGCCCCTTCCTCGGCAAGACGGACCAGGGTCTCCCCGCTGCCGGTGCAGGTTTGGAGCTGGGCTCCATCCGGGTCCCTACCGCTCCCGCGCCTCGCGAACGCGCAGGCGCGCGCCTCGGGCCCCGCCCCCCGCCCCGGCCCCGCCCCGGCCCAGGCCGCGCCGCGCGCACCTGAGGCTGTCGTTGTCCCTCACCAGGCGCGCGCTCTCGGTGGGCGGCAGCAGACCCCCGTCCAAGTAGAGGCCCAGGAGCGCGCCGGAGCTGAAGCCGAAGCGGTGACGGACGAGGCTGATGAGATCGGTGACAACTCGACATCGGTTGAGGTCGACGAGGAGCCAGAAGACTGTGCAGTGCGGGGTGGCTGGCGGCGGATAATCAAATTGAAGCCGTAGCCTAACCGTCTCGGTCGCTGCCATCTTGCCAGTGCTTCACGGAAGCCGAGAGGAACCACACTGCTCCGGGGAAAGCGTGCTGGGGCGGCCCGCCCCGCCCCGCCCCCCGGGACCGCCCCCCCCGCCCCCGGGCCGCCCGCGACTGCCACCTACGGCTGGGAAGTGGGTACTGCAGGCTCCGTCCGCTGCCGCCGCCGTCCTTGAGCCGCTCAGGACAAGGCCTAGGCAGAAGAGTACAAATGAAGTATTAGGCCTTTCCTACCCAACACTAGAGGGGCCTTTTGAGGATCCTGGTTCAAAACCGGCCTGGGAAAAATAAATCAATAATCCGAGAGACTTTTATAGCCAATGAACTAGCAAAAAGCCCGAAGTAGAGCTGTGGTTGAACAACCAGCCTTGAGAAGGAGAAAGACAAGAAGAGAGTAAGGCCCAGTACCAGCACAAAGCAAAGAGTTTTAAAAATGGTAATAAAACTTCTGTCCTGCCTGAGGAGGTTGGAGATATCACTCCGTGGTAGAGTTCTTGCTTGGCATAAGTAGGGCCCTGGGTTCAATCCCCAGCACAGAAGCAAAAAACTCTTTCGCCTGGGAATAATATGGACTTAAAAAATAGATGAGATCATCTTTATCTGCAAGTCAAATGTTAAGACATTTTAGGAGTGTTTTTTGTTTTTAAGCTGGGCACCAGTGGCTCACATCTGTAATCCTAGCTACTTGGGAGGCTGAGATCTGAGGATCACAACTTGAAGCCATCCTAGGCAAGATAGTCCATGAGATTCTTAACTCCATTTAACCACACACAAAAAAGCCAGAAGTGGAGCAGTGGCTCAAGTGGGAGAGCACTAGCTTTGAGCCCAGGCCTGAGTTCAAGTACACACACACACACACACACACACACACACACACACTTTTTTTTTTTTCTGTGTATGTGGTACTGAGGAATTGAACCCAGGGCTTCATGCATGCTAGGCAAGCATTCCCACCAAGCCATATTCCCAGCTCCATACAAAGACTTTTAGCTGTAACTCCAGCACTGAAGCAGGAGCAGGAAGATTGCAAGTATGAGGACAGCTTAGGCTACATAGGAAATTCTTTTTTTTTTTTTTTTGTCGGTCGTGGGGCTTGAACTCTGGGCCTGGGCGCTGTCCCTCAGCTCTTCAGCTCAAGGCGAGTGCTCTACCACTTGAGCTACAGCGCCACTTCCGGTTTTCTGGTGGTTTATTGGAGATAGGAGTCTCGCGGTCTTTCCTGCCCGGGCTGGCTTTGAACCGAGATCCTCAGATCTCAGCCTCCTGAGTAGCTAGGATTACAGGCGTGAGCCACCAGCGCCCGGCTTACATAGGAAATTCTAAGCCAGCCTGGGTTACATAGTGAGATCCTGCCTCAAAAAAAAAAAGACTTTTAATATCTACCATGGGACTACTTTGACATTCATTCTACCTAGTTTCCCTTGCATTTTATTATTAAAAAATTCAATTTATTACAAAAAATTGTTCAAGCATAATTTTTTTAAAAAAATGTATCCATTTACCTGCCACCAACATTCTACATTTTTCTTGGAGGTTAGTACAGGGTTTGAACTCAGGGCCTAATTCTTGGCTTATTTTACTCTAGTCTGACACTCTTGGCACTTGAGCCATAGCACCATGTCCCGCTTTTTTGATGAGCATTGATTGTAAGCATTACTAATTTTTCTAACTAATAGCTTGGAACTATGATCTCAGCCTCCTGAGTAAGCTAGGCTTACAGGCATGAGCCATCAGTGTCCAGCAAGGGTGCAACTTTTATATACAGTCCTTTCCAAATGTATCTTTCACAGGCTGATCCCCCTGATAGGGCTTTAGGGGATTTTGCCCTGTACAGAACACAAGAGAACCTGGGTATGGACTCTTTATACATGTCACTTCTACCTCCAACCTTCCTATTGCTACTGCCTTCCCTCCCTTATCCACAGCAGCTCATCGCGTCCAGCCCCTCACCCGCTCTCACTGGCAGTCAGGTCTGGACTGTCCTTGGTCTCTGTGGATTTATGCTTGGCAGTGGGAGGGAAGCAGGAAAAGGGAGTCAAGGTCATCTGTACTTGGTTGTTATTTGGGGATTTTGCTATTTACACTTTTGAGAAAAAGCATTTAGATTCTTTTTTTTGGGGGTGGGGTCAATCATGTGGCTTGAACTCTGGGCCTGGGCCAGAGTTCAAGAGAGTTCTCTCTCTCTCACACACACACACATACTCTCTCTCTCTCTCTCTCTCTCTCTCTCTCTCTCTCTCTCTCTCTCACACACACACACACACACACACACACACACACACACACACACACACACACACACACCTAAAATCCACTTTGTCTCATCTCCCTTCCCCAGATCTCAATATTTTATTTTAAAATGTTCTGGAATAATGTGACAATTCAACAATGCTGATCACAAATTACTGATAAAGAAAAAAGTATTTCATGCTCCAAAGATGAAGTAAAAGATTATGAAAAGTATTCCAAATGCCAATCATGGTTATGGATTTTTTTTTTTTAACCAGTCCTGGGGCTTGAACACTGACTGGGCTTGGGCGCTGTCTCTGAGCTGCTTTTGCTCAAGGTTAGTGCTCTCCCACTTGAGCCACAGCGCCACTCCTGGCTTTTCTGAGTAGTTTATTGAAGAGTCTGATGGACTTTGCTGCCCCAGCTTTGAACTGGGATCCTCAGATCTCAGCCTCCTGAGTAGCTAGGATTACAGGTATGAGCCACTGGCACCCGACTTGGATCTAACTTTTTAAATATAATTTTATTGTTAAGGTGTTGCATAGAGGGATTGCTATTTCACAATTCAGGTAATGTGTACATTTCTCTTTTGGACAATGTCACCCCTTCCTTGTCCCTGCCCACATTTGCATAGTTCATTTTGATTTTTTTTCACTTCTCCAAAAGCATAATGTATGTGATTTTTGCATGAAAAATAAAAGACTAAAAAAAAAGTCTGAAAATGGAATTTCATAGTTTCCAACTATGAAATAATAATGCATAATGTGACTCAGGGTGCAGCAGTTTTTTAAATATGTACAAGGTCTTTTGTTAGAGAAAGCTGAGATTGGAGGGGAAGTGGTTATTCCTCTAGGGTTTCTCAATTCAGCCGGTTGCACAAAATGTATTCAGTATAAATGTATTCAGAGCCTCCCTCCCACAAAGCCTTCCCTAAATGTCAGCACCAGGCGGAACTGCTCCAGCGCCCTTGCAAGAGTCCTTGGGTTGAAATGCCCGACAGAGGGCGCGCTAGACAATGTGAACCTCCAGTCAGGCCAAACCCCGCCCCAGTCCCGCTCCCAGGCGGCCCAGGCCCCGCCTCCAGCCCACCCAGGCCCCGCCCCAGGGCCCGCCCAGGCCTCCGCCCCACGTGGTCGGATCGTCACGTGACGGGGCGCCGGTCCAGCCTGTTGCTGATGCTGGGGAGCCGAATTCATCATGGAGCTCGTGCCGCGGGTCCCGTCTGCCCCTCGGTGGCCGCTGCTGCTGCCGCTGCTCCTGGGCCTCAGCGCAGGTAGGTCAAAGCAAAAGGCGCACGGCCGTCTGGCGCCCCCTCTTTCCACCGAGCAAAGTTTGTTAGTGGGTTTAGTATGTTCTAACACAAATTGGGTTCCCCCAGTTCTTACCTGGAGTAATTTCTGTAGTTCTTGACAGCTATACCTATATCTATACATTCAGTTCAGAATGCTTTTCTGCCCTCTTCAGGTGAGGGTGACCTGGTACTTCCTTCTTCCCTTGCATAAGCAGTTGTGCAGAAGTGTATGCTCTCAGGAAGCTGCTGATCAGTGGGATTTTTCACGTCTGAAAGCCAGGTCCCCACTGTGACTGACTCCCCAATGAGGCTGTATGGTCTTTCATTATGAGCTGAGATATGGATCAACGAGACCCCTCCAAATGTTTACCAGGAATGAGACAGTTCATTGACCATAAGGCCTTGTCTGCCCCCCACCCCTTGCTTGATTAGAACGGACAGAATTGCAGCAGCCTTGCCAGCCTGCTTTATAGGCAAAAGCAAATTTATGTTTAATAGGATGACATGCAAATCAATTCTCATACTTCATTCAGGAAAAAGAAAAATGTCTTCTGGTCTGAAGCAAGAAATGAGCATTTGAACTGGCCACAAACTTGTCTTAGTGATACATGGCAGTTCTTGTTTTCTGTTTCTTTTCTTCTTCTTCTTCTTCTTCTTTTTTTTTTTTTTTTTTTTTTTGTAAATGGGGACCCTACTGGCACAACAGCTTCTGTCCAGGAAATGTTTGAAGATGCATTGCACCTTCCCCCAATTTTAACAGTGGTCACTGCCTTGTAGGAAAGATGAAGTGCTGTGGTGAGGAGGCCTGAGCCTTATCTGCCATTTTCTAGATCTTTCAGCATTATCTGTAGTATGCTAGCCATTCTGTCTCCTTAGGTACTGTCTGGCTTTCTTGAGCTTCCTATTTTTTATTCACAAGACAACATTTTCTCTTCCTGTACTCTCATGTCTTCCTTCTTGGGACTAGTTTTCTTTGAGTTGCTTGAAGTGGTTTGAAAACTGAGAAAACCGGAAGAAGAAGGCAGATCTGGGGACTTTGGGATGGGGGAAGGGTAGGGGAAGGACTGGGTTTGCTGTGCTGGTAATTGAACCTGGGGCATTGTGCATGCCAGTCATGTGCCCTGGACTGAACTTCAACCCCAGCCTGTTGCTGCCCTTTTAGATTATGTCTATCTGTGTTACTCAAGATGGTCTTGAACTCTTCAGTTTCTTTTTTCAGAGCTAAGTTTTGTTTCCTTATCCCTACAATATATTGGAGTAAGTAAATCACCTAAAATATAAACTATCATCTATAGCTTAGCATGGCCGTTTCCACCAGGCTTGGAAGTTAACTGGATAGTGAACATTTTTCAGGAAAATGACACTGAGTTTCTGTTTAGGAGCTGCCATTGACTGGCCTACAGAGGAGGGCAAGGAAGTCTGGGATTATGTAACTGTCCGAAAAGATGCACACATGTTTTGGTGGCTCTATTATTCCACCAACCCTTGCAAGAACTTCTCAGAACTGCCCCTGGTCATGTGGCTTCAGGTAAAATAACTTCATGCCTTGTGTGTTTTTTGTTAGTTTATTGTGTTTATTTGTGTGTGTGTGTGTGTGTGTGTGTGTGTGTGTGTGTGTGTGTGTGTGTGTGTGTGTGTGTGTGTGTGTGTGTGTGTGTGTGTGTGTTGGTAGGTGGGCAGGAACTCTGTGTGTCCCCCCCCTTCCTGTATGGCTGGTGCTTTCCCACTTGAGCCATGACTCTAACACAGCTCCCTCACACCCCTGCCACCCTTTTTTGTTGTTGTTATTGTTTATTAGATATGGAGTCTTAAAGACTTTATTGCCCAGATCTCAGCCTCCTGAGTAGCTGAGATTATAGTCATCTCACCAGTACCAGGCCTCTATGATCCGTTTTGTTGTGGTAGTTGTTGGTGGTGGTTGGTTGGGCTTTTTTTTTTTTTTTTTGGAGGGGGGGTCATCCTGGTCCTTGAACTCAAGGCCTGGCGCTATCCTTGAGCTTTTTCACTCAAGGCTAGCCCTTTACCACTTGGACCACAGCTCCACCTCTAGCTTTTTGCTGACTGGCTAATTGGAGATGAGAATTTCACAGGCTTTTTTACTCAGGCTGGCTTCGAATCACAATCCTCAGATCTCAGCCAAATTTGGTCCAGCACTTGACTCTGGGGAATCCACCTCTTTCTGAGACAGACTGAAGCTAAATCAGGGTAAAAGGGGCCCCATTTTTCTGGTCTTTTGCCAGGATCTTTTTATAGTGAGTACCACAGTTGTAGGAACCTGTACTGAAAGTTGTGGTTTATATAGTTGACTCTAGTGACGAAAGTAGTTTGGGGCTTTGTTTTTTGTTACTTTGTTTTGCTTACTGTGCCTCAAGTTTGAACTCAGGGCCTCGAGCTTGCAAGACAAGCCCTCTACCATTTGAGCCATAGCCTCAGCCCTTTTGTTTCTATTTTATTTTCAAGATAGGGTCTTGCCAACTTTTCCTGGGCTCACCTTGAACTCTTGCTCATCCTGCTTCACTTCCCTACTAGCTGGGATTCCAGGTAGGTGTCACATAGAGAGTGTTTTGAAAGGAAGTGGCGCTGTGGCTCAAGCAGTAGAGTGCTTGCCTTGAGCTGAAGAGCACAAGGACAGTGCCCGAGCCTAGAGTTCAAGCCCCATGACCGACAAAAAGAAAAAAGAAAAAAGAGTGTTTTGAAAAGTTCTGAAACAAAGACTGAGATACCCCGCCCCTCCCTATCTAGCTGTGTCCATATAACCTTTACCCTTCCTTCTTGCCCCCAGAAAAACTCACCTTTTGGAAGACCTGATACCAGTCATTTGTATCTTAGTATGAACATGAAGCCTTACCTTTCTCCCTAAATGTGCATCCATTTTAGTCTTGAGTTGTGACTGATACTGGTAGCTAGAAACTGTTTGAAATATATTTAGGGCCAGTCAGAAAATCCTTCTGACATTCTTGTAAAATGTGACCTCACCCTGGAAGACTAACATCTGGGGAGGAGTTGAGGAGCATGGTCTTGCTTCAGCCTCTGGAAGATGTGGGTACAGCCCAGTTGGGCCATTAACTAGGGCACCTTGGGACTCACCTGCTTGGGATGCAAATGGGGCTTTACCCACCCCACCCCACCCCCACCAGAATACATCCCAGTGCTCAGGTTTTCCATCTTAGGTGGGTCACTGCAGACTTTGTGAGTGAAGATAAGCAGTTTTCAGAGAGGGCCTTTCTCTCTTTAGATCTTCACAGCTGCTGCTTCCAAGAGCAAGAGGTGAGGCTCAGCCTGAGGGTGCAGGTAGCAAAGGCTTAGGTTGGTTGGGCAACTGGTCATGACAGTTCAGTGGGGTTTCCAAGAATCAGGGCATGGACAAGCCCAGGCCTGCTGAGCAGATCTGGATTCTCAGTGTCTTTTTGCCACTTTCAGGCCTGGCAAAACACTTCTCTGGGTGTTGCTTTTCTAATGTGTATGTGTGTGGCGGGTCGGAGTGGGGTGGGGGGGATATTTGGTTGGATTTTAAACGTTTCATTAATCATTTCTTTTACACCTAGCTGAAAGTTTACATATCTTGCCAGGGTGGGGCAGGGTGTTGAGTCCTGTGCACGTGGTCTCCTCTTTGTCCCTGGCCACCACAGAATACTTTTCTAGACTTTCCACAAAAGAATTGGAAAATCATTGAATTTCAGAAGTTGCAAGCCATCCTTTGGTTAGACTTCTGAGTTGTTTTAACGGAATTAGTTG
Organism: Dipodomys merriami; assembly: GCF_024711535.1. Taxonomy (NCBI): domain Eukaryota; kingdom Metazoa; phylum Chordata; class Mammalia; order Rodentia; family Heteromyidae; genus Dipodomys; species Dipodomys merriami. The sequence goes on along the minus strand of NW_027205826.1, from coordinate 11,588,141 downwards.
CAAGCATTTGAAAATCAGGACATTTCCTTTCTCCTTCCAAAGGTTAAGAGAATCTAGCAACTGTAGAGGTCTAACTTTACTGTCCCCAAAGCTGACTGGTGGGCTGGGAAGGTGGCTCCATGATAGTGCTTGCCTCACATGCATGAGGCCCTGCGTTAGATTGCTCAGCACTACATAAACAGAAAAAGCTGGAAGTGGCTCTGTGGCTTAAGTGGTAGAGTGCTAACCTTGAGCTGAAAAGCTGAGGGACAGCGCCCAGGCCCAGAGTTCAGGCCCCACAACCGGAAAAAAAAAAAAAAAAAAAAAAAAAGAGCTGTCTGGTGGTGGTGTCCCCTCCCACTCAGTGAGGGCAGGAGCTATTGGAGGAAGGGACTCTTTATCTTTCTCCCCCCCTCCCCTCTTGTTTCTCTCTTCCTCCCCCCCCCCCCCCCCCGCATTTCATTTGCTCTGCCCAGAACCTCTGCCTAGCACCTGCAGCCGGTGGGTTGATTGGATTCACCCTCCTCGATGAGATCCTATTGAAGGCATAAAAGTGCTCTTCTTCATTTCCCTAGAGGCTCAAAGGAGAAGATAACACATGATCAAAGGAAGAAGCAATTCATTTCCATTAAAAGGAGATCTGTTTGGCAGCCTGCCTTGGTCTCCTGTACTGACTTCTCCCAGTGTGTCGGTGGGTGGAGCAGGAAGGGTCTTTGAGAATTGAGGTCATGCTTCAGTGGAATACTACTGCTATTTCAGGACACTTTCAAGTCATTTAAATATTTCACCTAGTCATACATTTACCATATTTCAGAGTTATTAGGTAGCCCTGGGCCATGGTAACACTCTGTATAAAAGATTTTGCAATTGTTTTTTTGTGTGCAGATGTGTGGGCTCCCATGTGCATGTGCCAGTACTGGGGCTTGGTACTTGGGTGCTGTCCCTGAGTTGAACCACACCTCCACTTCCACCTTATTGGTGGTTAATTAGAGATAAGAGTCTCAAAAACTTTCCTGCCTGGGCTAGCTTTGAACCACAATCCTCAGATCTTAAGCTTCCTGAGTAGCTAAGATTACAGGCCTGAGCCAACAGCTTCTATTAGTGGCCCTGTGATGAACATCTCCAACTGGTTTGTGAACTTTGTCCTATTGTGTTAGGAAATGTTAAGCTCTAAGTGCCTCTAATGAAGGGAGTTGGAGTCTTCTGATTTTATCATGGTGAAGTCTGTGTCAGTTCAGCATGTTAGTGAGAGAAGCGCTTCCTTGTGAGGGCCTCTGGCTCTGCTTAGCCAATCCTTAGCCGTCTCCCGCTTGCCTGTTTCCTTTCTTCAGATTTCCCTAGGCTGATTGGCCTGGCTTCTGTTTGTTAGAGCCCTTCTTCCCTTGCATCTTGTCTCCCTTTTTGTCCTATCCTGCTGTGCCCAGAGAGCACAGACAGGCTGTGTACAGATTTGTTCAGAATAGCTCGCTCCTTTCCTGACTAGCTCCCGAGGATTCTTCTCAATGAGAGAGTGTACCCAGCTCCTTGGGTCCTGTCCTCTCTTTCTCTGACCCCTTCAGAGTCCATGGAAGTACTGCCCGCCACAGTTACTGGGGGCGCAAGCACCTAGCTTCAGTTCAGAATCCTTCTTTCCCCCTGCATCTTAATATCCTGCTCTGTGGGGCCTTGACTTTTGCTACACTGTATCCAGAAAATTAACTTAACCAAACTATCACTCATTCTGGGTACTTTATCAGTTTTCTAGGACCCAAAAGAGAGGGGAAAGAGTTAAGGTCCCAGCATCTAGTCCTGTTATAGCCTCTAATTGCTGGACAGCACCAGGCCAGCTACAGCCCTCTCTGAGCCTTTGAAATAAAAGAGGTTAGAGGCGATGTCTTCGAAGGTCTTGTTCAGTGTGAAGGTCAGCGAGTCTGCTGGCAGGCCAAAGCTCAAGCTCAGAGAATCAAGACATACGAAACATTCCTCCAGGGCCTTGTAGCCCAGCTCACAGCTGCTTCCTCGGGGACTTGGGTAGATGCAAGGCTCCTGTGCCCTGGAGATTTGTGTCCTTTGTGCAGGGGGAACAGCCATCACCGTCACTGATCACTTAAAGCACGTGTGGTCACATATTGTAATGATGATGTAGGGTTTGGCTCCATTTTCTCCAGGTTGACCTTTGGTGCTTTCTTCTCCACAGGGTGGTCCAGGCGGTTCCAGCACTGGATTCGGCAACTTTGAGGAAATTGGGCCCCTCAGCAGTAATCTCAAACCACGAAACACCACCTGGGTACGGTGAGCGCAGCCCCCTTGCGGCCCCCTGCCACCTCGTCCAGCCCAGCACAGGGCAGGGTCACAACCTCAGCAGTTCCCTCTATGGGCTTTTCCTCAGGCTTCAGACTCTTCCCCTAAACCTCCTCTAACAGACCCAGGACCTGGTCCTTACCAGGTGCTGGCCATCTATAAGAACTCCAGAGCCGGGTGTCCGGTGGCTCATGCCTGTAATCCTAGCTACTCAGGAGGCTGAGATCTGAGGATCCTGGTTCAAAGCCAGCCCAGGCAGAAAGATCCATGAGACTCTTACCTCCAATGAACCACCAGAAAACCGGAAGTGGTGCTGTGGCTCAAGTGGTAGAGTGCTAGCCTTGAACTGAAAAGCTGAGGGACAGTGTCCAGGCCCAGAGTTCAAGCTCCACGACTGACAAAATAAAAAGCACTCCAGGTCCCACCCTCCGGCCACAGCTTCCAGTCCTTTTCTCTCTCTCCTACCTTGCAGTAACTTCATCCTGTCAACTTCTTCAAGTCCTTTGTCCCCTCCCCTTTCACATCACTCTAGTAGTCCTCTACCTCCCCGCCCCCACTCTTACCATCACTACCCTTCACTCTCAGCAACCTCCTTCTCACTTTACAGCCCTGCCAAGCCCACCTGTGGTGACCACTCATTCCCTGCTCCCAGCCCGCCCAACCCTGGTGGGCAGAACTATGCAGTCAGTACATTGGGCTGTTACACAGCTGTGGCCTTCCCGCAGATCTTTGCTCCCCTCCCTGTGGTACTTGTTTCTGAGAATGTTCCACTTTCTTTGGGGCTCCTCCAGCCTTCATCTCATCAGGAGCTGTACTTCTGACTTTCTTGGAGCAGCATCCCTTATGCTTGGCCTGGAATATTTCTATACTTGTCACCTATGGCAACAGGAGGAGAGTACTCCCATGGACTTGTCCTAGGCCCCCCAGACCCAAGAGCAGTCAGGCAGGGGCAGAAAGCCTGAATGAGGAGTGAGGGATCCAGGTTCTTGGTCCTGGGCTGCCACCAGCCTGTGCAACTCAGTGATCCGGGACTAGTGCCACGTGCTTTCTAGGCTTTGATTTCCTGATCCATAAAAAATGTGGCTGGACCGTGTGTCATCACTGAGGATCCTTCTAGACACAGAAGTTTATAATCTTCAGTCTTTTTGAAAAAGGTCTAGGATGAAGTCTGTGTTTACAATGCATGGGGAAGGCAGGCCAGTGCATAAATTAGATTCATCTGGGAGAGGGGGGAAACCCTCATGTGTGAGGACCATACTTCAAGTGGATCGTCATTGCTTTGAGCTACTGCTCAGACTGGCACGTCCTGTACATTTAGTGCATGCGTGTGTGTGAGAGGTGATGGCTTTGAGTCTTGGATCCCAATGCCTGTGCTCATCTTTCCTTCTTGCCTCAACTTTTGTCTTGCCATCTATGTTTCTTTCCCTTTTTTCCAAATCCCATTCAGCAACAAGATAATATTATCACACTAATGCGATCACCGCTGATTTTTGCTGAATAGATGGTAATGAGACAGATAATACATGATATGTGATGTTGATTATATAGAGACAATTGGAATAACTGATAATAAATTTTTTCCCCTATGTGACGTGCAGCTTCAGTCTGCCAGTCTCCTGTTTGTGGATAATCCCGTGGGCACTGGCTTCAGTTATGTGAATGAGAGCAATGCATATGCAAAGGACCTGGCTACGGTGGCATCAGACATGATGGTTCTTTTGAAAGCCTTCTTCAGTTCCCACAAGGAATTCCAGGTAAGCAAGGACAGAGCAGGAGCAGCTGTGTAGAGGGCTAGCAGTAGCAACAGTACAGCCATCAGAGTAAGTGTAAGCTTTCCTAAGACTTCGTTTCTTCGCTGATTTCAGAGAAGCCCTTTGTACTCCCAGGATTGGGTTGTGGGCTTTTGTTTCTGTCATCTCAAAAGGTGATTTTAGCTTGAGTGAATGATCCTAGAGTCAGCAATCTAATCAGATAGAATCATCAGATGGGGGGGGGGGGGAAGGAAAGACAAAAATAGATTGGTTTTGTCTGGCCATTACCTGCAATAGAAAATCAAATTTTGAGTGAATTAAAAGGCAATCCAGTATTGAATTCTATGTAATTCTTTTTCTTCTTGCTAGACTGTTCCATTCTACATTTTCTCCGAGTCCTATGGAGGAAAAATGGCTGCTGGCATTAGTCTGGAACTTTACAAGGTAACAGAGAAGATGACTTTTTTGTTATGGTTTTGGGGAGAAATTGATTTTCCTTTTGTACATTCATTAGATAGTGAGTATACTTTGAATGGGACTCTAGTAATAACTGTGAGAACCCTTAAAAAGGACAAATTACAGATTGAATAAGTTGTAAAGCTACAGAGAGTAAAACAATAAGGTATGAACATAATGACAAACTAAAATGCAACTTGTTAAGGAATCCAGAAATAGACTCATATATGTGTGTATGTGTAAGAGAGAGAGAGAGAGTATGTGTGTGAAACACATACATAGGTCATATATTAATGATAAGATGACATTCTTCTTTTTTTTTTTTTGTCGGTCATGGGGCTTGAACTCCGGGCCTGGGCGCTGTCCCTCAGCTCTTCAGCTCAAGGCGAGCGCTCTACCACTTGAGCTACAGCGCCACTTCCAGTTTTCTGGTGGTTTATTGGAGATAGGAGTCTCACGGTCTCTCCTGCCCGGGCTGGCTTTGAACCGCGATCCTCAGATCTCAGCCTCCTGAGTAGCTAGGATTACAGGCGTGAGCCACCAGCGCCCGGCAAGATGACATTCTTAATGATTGATAAATGGGTAGAATAGTCAGTATGTGGTATGAAGATAAGTGACTATCACTTCTTGGTTTACATTAAGCATTAATTCTTTATATTTAAAAATTTAAAGGTGCCGGGTATTTCTGGCTCAAACTTTTAATCCTAGCATCTCAAGAGACTGAGATCTGAGGATTGAGATTCAAAGACAGACAGAGCAGGAAAGTCTGTGAGACTCTTATATCCAATTCACTAATAAAAAGCTGGAAATGCACTGTGGCTCAAACTGATAGATGCTAGCCTTGAGCAAAAACAAGCTCAGGGGCTGGGAATGTGGCTTAATGGTAGAGTGCTTGCCTAGCATGTATGAAGCCCTGGGTTTGATTTCTCAGTACCACTGAAACAGAAAAGGCCAGAAGTGGTGCTGTGGTAGAGCAAAAGAAACTCGGGGACAGTGCCCAGTCCCAGAGTTCAAGCCCCAGGAACACCAAACAAAAAAACAAGCTCAGAGGCAATACCTAAGACCTGAGTTCAAGCTCCAGGACACACACACACACACACACACACACACACACACACACACACACACACACACACACACACACACACACACACACACACACACACACACACACACACCAGGACACACACACACACACACCAGGACACACACACACACACACACACACACACACACACACACACACACACACACACACACACACACACACACACACACACACACACACACACACACACACACACACACACACACACACACACACACACACACACACACACACACACACACCCTCTAAAGGTAAAGTATTAAAATATAAAATTCTAAGAGAGCTTGGCATGGTGGTCCATCCTAGTAATCCCAGCATTTGGAGGGAGAGATGGGAGAATCATAAAGTCCAGACCAGCCTGGTATACAAAAACAAAAAGCTTCGCTTTTCCTCCTACTAGATGGATATTATCACTGTTGGGAACTGAACCCAGAGCCTTGTGTTCTTTTTTTTTTTTTTTTTCTGGGTCCAGTTGTGGGGCCTGAACTCTGGGCCTCAGCTCTTCAGCTCAGAGCTAGCGCTCTACCACTTGAGCTACAGCGCCACTTCCAGCTTTTTTCTTTTTGCTTATGTGGTGCTGAGGAATCGAACCCACGGCCTCAGGCATGCAAGGCAAGCCCTCTGCCACTGAGCCACCTTCCCAGCCCTGAGCCTTGTGTTCTTGCTTAGCTTTTTTGTTCACTCGCCTTGAACTGTATCCCCACTTCCAGATTTTTGCTGGCTTTTTGTCTGCCCAGGTCGAGATTCTCTAATCTTAGCCTCTTGTGTATTTAGTATACTAGGCATGAGCCACTAGCACCTGGCCAGTGTGCTGCTTTTCTATATGTTTAAATTAATGTTTAATTCAAATGAGACTTTTCCTTCCTTCTCTCTCTTTTTTTTTTTTTTGGATCACTCATGGAGCTGAACCTCTGTGTCTGAGTGCTGTCACTCAGTTCTTCAGCTCAAGGCTAGCGTGCTACCATGTGAGCCACAGCGCTACTTCTGGTTTCATGGCCTTTCCTGCCCGGGCTGGCTTTGAACAATGATCCTCAGATCTCAGCCTCCTGAGTAGCTAGGATTACAGGCGTGAGCTACTGGTGCCCAACTTCCTCTTCTTTTTTTTGTGGTGCCAGTACTAGGGGTTGAGCTCAAGGGGCATTGTCCTTAATTTTTTCATTCAAGGCTAACACTCTTATCACTTGATCCTCAGCTCCACTTCTGGCTTTTTGGTGGTTAATTGAAGACAAGAGTCTCACGGATGTTCCTGCTGAGGCTGGGTTCCAACCTTAGTCCTCCAGCTCTCAGTTTCTTGAGCAGTTAAGATTATAAGTGTGAGCCTGGCTAGAAGTGTAAATCTTTTTTTTTTTAAGTTCTATTAGAAAATTTATGAAAAAAACTTAAGCAGTAGTAATCAAGAATAATAATGATATTCAGCAAATTCACGTAAAATGAGTGAATATATAGAAAAGCAAATGTTATCATGAAGTCTTACACACTTAGATAAACCTTTAAAACAGTTTCATATTCTTTGTGAAATAGAAGTGAAGAGTACACTGTGGAGATAACTATCACGTATTTGGTTTAAACATTTTGAGGAATAGTTAATGGTGAAGAAATGACATAAATTAAAAAATTTCACGTAAAAGCAATTACAGGAAACCTTCAAATTGCAAATACAGCTGGGAAAATGGAATTGGAATTATGTTTTATTAAGGCTATATGGTAGCCTGGCACTAGTAGCTCACACTATAATCCTAGCTATTCAGGAAGCTGAGATCTGAAGATCATGGTTTGAAGCTAGCACAGACAGTAAAGTCTGTTGAGAGTTTTTGTTTGTTTGTTTGTTTGTTTTTTCTTTTTGGTCAGTCATGGGGCCTGAAATCTGGGCTTGGGAGCTGTCCCTCAGCTCTTCAGCTCAAGGTGAGTGCCCTGCCACTTGAGCCACAGCACCACTTCTGGTTTTCTGGTGGTTAATTGGAGATAAGAGTCTCATGGACTTTCCTGCCGAGGCTGGCTTTGAACTGTGCTCCTCAGATCTCAGCCTCGTGAGTAGCTAGGATTACAAGCATACACCACCAGTGTCCGGCTGTGAGATTCTTATCTCCATTTAACCACTAGAAACATGGAAATAGAGCTGTGGCTCAAGTGGTAAAACCACCAGCATTGAGTGAAAAAGCTAAGGCCCCGAATTCAAGTTCCAGTATTTACACACACACACACACACACACACACACGAACATTAACCAGTTCCAACACAATTGTTAAATCACAGATTATAAGATTCTAATCACAGGACCATGCCTGTGATTGCTGAAGCAATTAGATCACAAGTTCAAAGCCAGAATACATAGCCTCTGTCACAAGAATGAATGAGAGTTATGGAGATATTTTTACATCAATCCATTAAAATATGCCTTTTAAAAATTGTTTTTAAAGTTTAATCATGTACTATAAAAACCATAGTTCATTTAGCTCATCTTATTAATTAGTATTTAGATGATTTCCAGTTTTCTTACTTGTTTTAGCTCTTGTTTTGATACAGTATTGTACCGTGTAGCTTAAACTGCCCTGGAACTCACTATGCAAACCCCAGGCTGGCTTTGAATTAGAGATCCTTTAGGTTAGTGCCACTATGCTTGGCTTTTTCTTTTTTTTCTGAGTTATATAGCCCAGATTGGCCTCAAACCCACATAAAAAAAAAAGGCTCTGCCTTTTGAATGCCTGGATTATAAGTGTGTTCTATCACATCTAGTCTTAGACTATCTGTTTCTATTATTCTGCTGATAGAAAGAAGGAATGCATATAAAGAAGAGAGAGGCATAAATTTCTGATTCTGAAGCATCCTCAGGGACAGCCTGAGGAAATTCTAGCCTTCTGTGTCTGCTGCTTGACAATGATAAATGTGTCTACCAAAGCCCCGACCACATTGGGAGATTCACAGACCTCAGAGACAGGAGGCTGAGCCCTTGGTCCAAAGATGGCATGGACAGACCCCACACACATCCTGCTGAAACTAGTGAACAGGCAAAGAATAGCTCAACAGGTTCTCCTCATTTTCTTAGTGGCAGCAGGATTGAGTCATTGGTCTTCTTATACCCAAGTAGTCTTGGGAAGGGCGGGCAGCAGTACTCTGTGCTCAGGAAAAGCAACATATAAAGCCTGCCTCTGCTGAGAGGGGACCAAGACCCCTGGGTTCTTTGATGAGGGTAATTTCTTGGCTCCTCTTTCAGGCTGTTCAGCAAGGAACCATCAAGTGCAACTTTTCTGGAGTTGCTCTAGGCGATTCCTGGATTTCCCCTGTTGGTGAGTATGGAGTTTATAGGCATTTCTTTCTTCTCAGCCTTTCCTGGGACCTTAGACTTTGATGTCTAAATCAAAGAACAGGACTTTAGAGAAACCTGGATCCTTGAGGTTAGCACAGCTGAGCATCTAGGAAATATGGGAAATGAAAACTCACAGAACAACCCCTTCAGAGCAGAGACTCTTGATTTTCCCAACAAAGCAATCACATGTTACAGTTGGATGTGATCCAACAACTCAGAGAGGTGATGAAATCTATCCCCTTACTGCACAGGTGGCATATAGAGAGGCAAACTTCCATCTGTGTGATGGAAGACCAATGTAGTTAGTTTATTCTCTCTCTCTGGCACCCTGGTACGGACTAGAACATTGGGAATGAAATTTTTACCTGTGGCTCTTGGTAATGGTGAGATAGTATTACCAGCAGGCCTTATACGCACAAGGTTCTGAGTTCAAGCCCCAGTGTAGCTTGTAATCCTAGCTACACAGGAAACTGAGAACTGAGGATCATGGTTCAAAGTCATCCCAGACAAACAAATCTGAGAGACTATCTCCAATCAGCCCCCAAAAGCTGGAAGTGAATGTGTGGCTTAAATGGTAGAGCACCAGTCTTGAGTAAAAAAGCTAAGTGACCGTGCTTAGGCCCTGAATTCAATCCCTATTACCACACATACACACACAGAGAAAGAAAAGAAAAAGAAAGAAGGAAAAAGAAATGTGCTCTATTATGTATAACCCTTATGTTTAGTCAACGAATCATTTTTTTTTCTTTTAATATCTACATTAAGATGCTGTAGCACTGAGATTGGAGTTATTTAGCCTTAGGGTATCATCAAAGGCCTTTAAGCAAAGAGTGGCTTACTGAAGTGATTTTCTAGGCTGAGGTCCTTGATATTTGTTGGCACATCACAGTGGCACTTATCTGAGAGATATGGCTGTGAACTGGCTTTGGCCAGATCTCTTTGAGAGCAGCCGTTGTCTCTTTTGTATCAATGTCTTCTCCAGCTGTTTGCTGCTCAGAATAGAAATGAGCCAGTGGGCAGAGCAGACATAGACACTTGGGTTACAAGGGTATTAGTCTTCTGCTTTAATTAGCACCTCAACAGTAGCTAGAGTCTCCGTGCTGGAGCAGCACACAGGATGCCAAACTGCAATGGAGGGTGGGGAAATACTTTAAGCTGTCTGCAGGTCCCAGCCTCTACCAGTACACCCACTTCCTGCCTGATGGTTGATCACTGGTCCAGAAGCACTCACTAGGTGGTGTCCAGCTAGATCAATATGCCATTGGCTCTTAGTCAGCAGAAAGGTCCTCCACCTTCTCCCTGCCTTCCCACCACCAAGACAGCCGTCCATCTCCTGCTTGGGTGCCAGGGTGCTAGGGTGCTCTGGAGCTGTCAAAGCCAAAGCCCCTAGGGTACATCTCCTGTTTCTGTCTACTTTGGAGGGAAGCAATTGAGGTGGTTCTCCAGAGAGACAGAGCTAGGACATACCTAATTAGTAACTATGTGTGTGGTTTTTCTTTTAGATTCGGTGATGTCCTGGGGACCTTACCTGTACAGCATGGTAAGAATGTGGGTCCTTGTCTCAGCACTCTGTCTAGTAAACAGCTCCTGGATGTCCCCAGAAGGCGAAGCTTGATGGGTCTGCATCCATAGTTGATACTACACCTGGAATAGATTAACCCAAATCCAACTGGAGACCCTAAGCAACAGCTAGCCTTGGGGATCTAAAGAAAATCAACATACTTCACATTTCTAGGTCTAAAGAAAATCAACATACTTCACATTTCTAGGTCTAATAAACATAATTTATTATCTTTAAATTCCCCAACTTTATTATTTTAATTTTAATGAAGTTAGTCAAACTTATAATGATTTGGCTGGGTGTTACCAGCTCACATCTGTAATCCTAGCTGCTCTGAAGGCTCAGATCTGAGGATCACGGTTTAAAGCCAGCCTGGGCAAGAAAGTCCATGAGGCTGGGAATGTGGCTTAGTGGTAGAGTGCTTGCCTAACACTCATGAAGCCCTAGGTTCGATTCCACGTAAACAGAAAAAGCTGGGAGTGGCTCTGTGGCTCAAGTGGTAGAGTACTAGCTTTGAGTAAAAAGAAGCTTGGGGACAGTGCCCAGACCCTGAGTTCAAGCCCCAAAACTGGCAAAAAAAAAAAAAAGAAAGAAAAGAAAAGAAAAGAAAAGAAAAAATTCCATGAGACTCTTATTTCCCATTAGCTACAAAAAAAAAAAAAAAAAAAAAAAAAAAAGCTCAGGGACAGCACCCAGGCCAAGATCAAACCCCAGAACCAGCACAAGAATTAAAAATTTCTGAAGTTGAGAGAGTATGGGTGAGCACCCTCTACCCACCGTCTTGATTCAGTTAACATTCCACTGTTTCCTCCATCAGAAAGTTTGTGGTTTGAGGAGCTGGGAAGTTGGCTCAGTGGTAGAGCGCTTGCCTTGCATGCCTGAGGCCCTGGGTTCAATTCCTCAGCACCACATAAACAAAAAGAAAAAAAGCCGGAAGTGGCGCTGTGGCTCAAGTGGTAGAGCGCTAGCCTTGAGCTGAAGAGCTTAGGGACAGCACTCAGGCCCAGAGTTCAGGCCCCACAACCAGACCCCCCCCCCCAAAAAAAATAGAAAGTTTGTGGTTTGAGGTTGTAGCTCCATGGTAGAGTACTTGTCTAGAATGCACAAAGTGTCAGGCTTAAATGTTGATGCCACTGTAGGACTTGTAACATACCTTTTCGTGTGACTGCTTTGTCCCCCACCCCGCCCCCATCCCCTCACCTCCCTGTGCTCTTTTTCCTGACCGTCCTGGTTACAGCAGCATCAAGTCTATGACTACTAGTGAAGTGGATCTTTTTGTTCTTTTTTTTTTTTTGTCAGTCATGGGGCTTAAGCTCTGGGCCTGGACACTGTCCCTAAGCTCTTCAGTTCAAGGAAAGCACTCTACCACTTGAGTCACTTCCAGTTTTCTGGTGGTTAGTTGGAGTTAAGTCTCACGGATTTTCCTGCCCTGGCTGGCTTAGAACCATAATCCTCAGATCTCAGCTTCCTGAATAGCTAGGATTAGAGGCCTGAGCCACCGGCGCCTGGCTGACACTTTTTGTTCTTGATTTATGTTCCAGTCTCTTCTCGATGACAAAGGCTTGGCGGAGGTATATAACGTTGCAGAGCGAGTCCTGGATGCTATAAATAAGGAGCAGTACAAGGAGGCCACCCAGCTGTGGGAGGAGGCTGAAATGGTCATTGAGAAGGTAAAGGAAGCCATGCTCACGGCTAGCATGACTCAGCTTTTTCCATGAGTGCCAGGGCTGTGGGGGGTGTTCCCAAGATCAGAGTCCATCCCAGGTCTTGCCACAAATGATTATATGTGAAATACTAAGTCCAGTGGCTCTGGGCAGTGATTTGGTAGTCCTTAAAAGGTCAGAAAGCCACACAGGCCTGCAAGACTTGCTTGACCTTGCCTGAATGTTGGACTCTGTTAGAAAGGAAGGTTATGTCTTGAAGAGGCACATGTAGCCAGGTACTGGTGGCTCACTCCTGTAATCTTAGCTATTCAGGAAGCTGACATCTAAGGATCTTGAGCAGGAAAGGCCATGAGGCTCTTATCTCCAATTAACTACCAGAAAACTGGAAGTGGAACTGTGGCTCAAAATGGTAGAGTGCTAGCCTTGAGCAAAAAAGGTCTGGGACAGCACCCAAGCCCTGAGCTCAAGCCCTATGACAAAAAAAAAAAAAAAAAAAAAAAAGAGGTGCATGTATAGTTTGGAGACAGTTTATGTTCTAATTTGGATCCTTGCCTAGCAGTATTCTTTTTTTTTTCCCCAGTCCTGGGGCTTGAACTCAGGGCCTGGGCACTCTCCCTGGGCTTCTTTTGTTCAAGGCTAGCACTCTACCACTTGAGCCATAGTACCACTTCCGGTTTTTTCTGTTTATGTGGTGCTAAGGAATCAAACCCAGGGCCTCATACATACTAGGCAAACTCTCTACCACTGAGCCACATTCCTAGCCCAGACTAGCAGTATTCTGACTCCCACTGGCTAAGGCCCCTCCACAGTTCTGTACTCTGCGTACATTGGTTGACACTCGGGCCCTTGATTTTCTGCAGTGTCTGAGCTCTGCCCCCGTAAGCTGTGTGCCACCCCCGGAAATGTGGGCTGACACAGCTGCTGCCTGAGCCTTTCGAGCTGCTTTCTGTCTGGTCCAAGTAAATTTATAAACTTAAAGCCATCCTCAAGAGAGCCTCATGCCTTTCTGTTTTGCAACTTTGACGAAACAGCTGAATGTCCTGTATTTCAGAACACAGATGGGGTAAACTTCTATAACATCTTAACTAAAAGCACACCCACGTCTGCTATGGAATCAGGCCTAGAATTCCTGCGAAGCCACTTAGGTAAGTCAGCTTGACGTTCTTAGCCCCGCCTTAGCCTCCATGCAAGAAGGAACTGTCTTTTTAAAAAGCTTCATTAACATATAATTTGCATAACAGGAAAGTCACCCACTTTCAGGGTCTGATTCTGTAGTTTTAAGTATATTCAGGGATTGGTGCACTCATCACCAGCACAATCCAGTTTTAGAACATTTCCATCACTCTCAGAAAGATCCCCCACATCTGTTTGCAGTCAGTTCTCATTCCCACACCCAGCTCCAGGCAACCACGAATCTTCTTTCTGCCTCTCCTTTTGCCTCCTTTTCTGAGCACAGTGTCAGCCTTCTGCAGCTGGCTTCTGTTACTTAGCATAATGATTTTTGAAACTTAGGGACCAAGTTTGTTTTGTTCTGTTTTGCGCTAGAGGGGACTAAATCCAGGATCTAGCACATGCCACACACTAATTATATCACTGAGCTGTACTCCAGCCCCAAGGGAACCAACTTTTCTGTACCCTGAATTACAATATTTGTTCTCTGAAGGGCTGATTTTAGTGGTTTTTCAGCTGACCCAGCTTGGTTTTGGATGCAGAGTGTCTAGAAACCTCCATTTGTAAGAAGTGTTGATGCCCCTGAATTCCTCTTCTCAGCCAATTTCCTTTGAGCATTCTGGAGAATCCAGTGGCCCCAAAGTGCGTGTGGTTCAGCAGTCAGTACTGCTAGGTCCACCCCACTTTCAACCCACTTCTGCTCTCTTCCTCCACCAAGATGGGCCAAGGGGCTGCCTTTCTTTTTCTAGCTGCAAGGAAGCCCAGCATCCCCAGCAGTTTGGGAAAGATGTCCCTAGGGTCCTGTTTTCTGTACTTTTACTCACTGTGTACCAATTTGGTTTCAGTTCGGCTTTGTCAACGCCACGTGAGACACCTAGAAGGAGATACCTTAAGTCAGCTCATGAACGGTCCCATCAGAAAGAAGCTTAAAATTATTCCTGAGGATATCTCCTGGGGAGGTATATATGTGACCTAATTAAGCGCCGTTTGAGTTGGGAGGTTGGGGAAAGGTATAAATGGAGAGGTTTTAATTCAGCAGTACTGGTGTTTGAACTCAGAGCTAGACAGATGATGTACTATGGAACTATACAACTATACATCTAGCCAGAGGCCTTAGTTTGTGAAGTAGGCTTTTGTTGGTAGTGATGAGATGTTGCAAGTTAAACAATATTGCTATCTAGGTTTATAGATGAACCAGCAGATGTAGAGATACAGTCAATTGATTCAAAATAAGGGGCTGGTAGGGAAGTGGGTAGGAAGAGAAAAGCACATGGTTGGCTATGAGTCAGTAATTGTTGAAGTGTGATATGTATATCTGGGGATCATTATCCTTCTTAACTTTAGATCAGTTTGAAAATTTCCATAATAAGAATGAAGGTAATAGCTGGGTGTGGTGATGCACTTCTGTCATCTCAGCATTTGGGAGGCTGAAACAGGAGGATGAAAAGTTTGAAACCAGCCAGGGCAATTTAGCAAGACCCTGACAATAAGTGTATCTAAGATTTAAAAAAAAAAAAAAAAAAAAGCCTCCTTATGACCACAAGATTACCAGGCAAAGGCCCTTTGACAGATGTCAAAAATAGCAAATGCTTTTTGGACCACCTCTCTTACTGGCCTCTCAATTATCTTATCACTGGATATGGTCTGCCGCATACTGCATTCTAGTCCTGAAGGTCATCATGGAGAACTAACAGAGTCTTTAGAGACCACGGCCAAGTAGAAAACTTGGCTGAGTTCCTACCAGTCCTGTTGGGAATCCTTGAGCAAGCCTGACCCCCTTGGCAGCTGCTGCAAAAGCTAGGATTTGACCCTGGTCCTAGTTTCCTCAGAAATCATGGGTCACGTTATCCCAACCTGTAATCACCAGAGAAGCTCATCCTAGACCCACATCCTCCTATCCCTGGACTCAAGAAAAGGCTCCATTGTGAAAAGCTGCAAGGAATGGGTAAAGCTGTTCTACTAGTTAAGGCGCCTTATCATGATGAACAAATGGGTGGGTGCTTATAAAATGCTTACCAGAAGCAGGCAAGTAAATGGTAGGTATTGGTTGGTGTTCCTGCTGTCATCCAACACCATGGTGATGCCCCGGTCAAGAATCCAGCAAGAATGCTGCCCTGGCTGTGCCTCTGTTGACCAGGGCTTGTCCCCATTTGGCTTTCCTGAGGGCTAGCCATGAATTGGTTTGGTTCTGGTTTGGTTTATTATAACCTTGTTCCAAACTTTAGATATAGCCCTCCCAAAAGAAAGTCTAGGCCTGGCACTGGTGGCTTATGCCTGTAATCCTAACTACTGAGGCTAGGAGGCTGAGATCTGAGGATCATGGTTTGAAGCCAGCCTGAGTAGGAAAGTCCATGAGCTCTATAATTTCCAATAAACTACTCAGAAAAGGCCAAAAGTGGTGCTGGCTCCAGTGGTAGAATACTAGCATTGATTGAGCACAAAGAAGCTCAGGGACAGCGCCCAAGCCCTGAGTTCAAGTTCCAGCACTGACAAACAAAAGGAAATCTAACATTAATCCAAAACATAATTTATTCTTGAGTGGTCAGGCTTTAAAAAAAAAAAATATTTCTTGGGCTCTTGCCTCCTGTTTCCTTGGAATGCATCTGCAGGATTCAGCTCCATGTTGCAAATGGCATCTGCCACCACAAGCTCCTGAGTTAAATGTGTCAGGTAGATGTCCCTTTGCCTAGCCATTACTGGGCTAGTCAGTCCCTCTCTGTGAAACCCTTGTCTTTCAGCCTGTGTTAGATGCTACACACGGTGACTTCAAGGTTCCAGTGCATGGAAACGTACCTCTTGTTCTGACAAATTCCAAGCTGCTGCTTCTTTCTCTCCCCCACTGCAGCCCAGTCTCCTAAAGTATTCATGAACATGGAAGAGGACTTCATGAAGCCAGTTGTCAGCATTGTGGACGAGTTGCTGGAAGCTGGGGTCAATGTGACCGTGTATAATGGGCAGCTTGATCTCATTGTGGACACCATGGGTAGGAGCCAACTCTGACAGACATGTGGACACCATTTATAGACTAAGCTAGAAGGGCACTGGACCCGCACACATACCTCTTGAAGTTGGTTACATTAATGCCAGGAGGAGGGTTGTTTCCATGCCATCCTTGACTCTTCAGAGAGAGGAAGCTGTATTAGCTGTGACCTGTCAGAGAGGTTTGAGTCCCTCCAGAATCTAGGGCTCTTTAAAAGACAGCTGGGTGCCAGTGGCTCACACCTATATTCCTGACTACTCAGGAGGCTAAAATCTGAGGATTGCAGTTCAAAGCCAGCCTGGGCTAGAAAGTCTGTGAGACTCAAAAAGCCAGAAATGGAACTGTGGGTCAAATGGTAGAGTACCACTCAAGCATAAAGGCTCAGGGACAGTGCCCAGATCCTGACTTCAAGTCCCAGGACAAAGAAAGGAAAGAAAGAGAAGGAAGGGAGAGAGGGAGGGAGAGAGGGAGGGAGGAAGGAAGGGAGGGAGGGAGGGAGGGAGGGAGGAAAGGGAAGAGAAGGATAGTGCCTCCTCCATTACAAAAGTTTTAAAAGAAGACAGATGTTTTCCTGGCTATTGAGCAAATGCACTACTAAGGGGAAACCTTATTTCATATCAGAGCAGAGGATAAGTATTTCAGAGTGTATTAAAACTAACCCTTAGTGAGCTGGGAAGGTAGCTCAGTGGTAGAGTGCTTGCCTTACATGCATGAGGCTCTGGGTTCGATTCCTCAGCATCACATACGCAGGAAGTGGTGCTGTAGCTCAAGTGGTAGAACACTAGCCTTGGGCTGAAGAACTGAGGAACAGCGCCCAGACCCAGAGTTCAAGCCCCACAACCAACCAAAAAATAATAATAAAAATAAGAATAACCCTGAGCAACTCTCCAGCACAGGGAAAATGGTCTGGACAGGATCCAAAGCACCATGCAGTTGCCTCACAGTCACTCCTGTGCCCAGCCCTGCTTTCCATAGAGCCTGGTGGAGGCTCAGAGACCAGTTCTTAGGCCCATGAGTACAACAGGCAGGTGACTACAGTGTGATACACTTCACAACACCAGCAGATTAAATGTTTTCAGGACTTGGAGGCACAGGCACCAAAGTCAGCTTGTTTGTCCTGACAGTCCATCAGCCTCCAGAGGTCCACACGCTCCTTCCTGAAGAGCACATGGCAGCAGAAGAGTCAGAGGCCAAACTAACCCCTCACAGTCATTAATTTTCTTAATTGGCCAATGCACATGCTCAGTTACCCACCCCCAAACTACTGCATCAGAATTTGCATGTTAACAACATCCCAGGTTTTGTGCCCATTACAGTATAGGACCTCGATTGAGGTTTGCTGCTGTTGTTGTTTGTTTTTCCTCCACCCAAGCTATTAATGCTAGACCCTTCTCTCTGTCCCTCTCACTAGGTCAGGAGGCCTGGCTGCGGAAGCTAACGTGGCCAGGGTTATCCAAATTCAGCCAGCTGAAGTGGAAGGCCCTCTACAGCAACCCTAAATCCTTAGAAACGTCTGCGTTTGTGAAGGCCTACAAGAATCTGGCTTTCTACTGGATTCTAAGAGCTGGTCATATGGTAAGAGAGTCACCTTCCCTCCAGACTTAGGGTTGTCATACTCAACGGAGAGCCGCAGGCCATCTATCCCACATCTGTGGTCAGCCTGAGGATTGCTTCAGGTTTGGGAGGGTTTTGAGTTCTCCAGTGAAATTATACTACAGGTTGAACATGGTCCAAATACCTGAAACCCAAAATACTGTCAGATTCAAAATGTTTTCAGTGCTAACATGACATCATAAGTAGGAAAATCCTGATCTCATGTGATTTACTGTAGTAAAAACATAAGTGTAGCAGGTACCAGTGGATCACATCTGTCAGCCTAGTGAGCAGGAAGCTGACTGAGATTGGGAGGATCAATGTTTAAGGCCAGCCTGAGCAAAAAAAGTTTCCAAGACACCATCTCAACCAATAGATGGGTGTGGTAGTTCATACCTGTTATCCCAGCTATGCAGGATGCATAAATAAATAGGAGGATTACAGTCCAGGTTAGCCTGGGGAAAAAGTGAGACCACATTTTAAAAATAAAGTGGCGCTGTGGCTCAAGCGGTAGAGCACTCGCCTTGAGCTGAAAAGCGCAGGGACAGCACCCAGGCCCAGAGTTCAAGCCCCATGATCAACAACAACAACAACAACAAAATAGTGTCTGGGGGCTGGGAAGGTGGCTCAGTGGTAGAGCGCTTGCCTTTCAATGCATGAGGCCCTGGGTTCGATTCTCAGCACCACATAAGCAAAAAGAAAAATAAAAGCCAGAAGTGGCGCTGTGGCTTAAGTGGTAGAGCACTAGCCTTGAGCTGAAGAGCTGAGGGACAGCGCCCAGGCCCAGAGTTCAGGCCGCACAACTGGACCCAAAAAAAAAAAAATAGTGTCTGGAGATGTGGCTTAAACAGTAGAGTGCCTGCCCAGTAAGTGTGAGTCTTTTAAACCCCAATAACACACACAAAAAAAAAAAAATGAAAGGAGAGTAAAGGAGGGAGGGAGCGAGGAAGGAAGGGATGGAAGTGGGGGTCGGCGGAGGCAGGCAGAAAGGCAGACTGGTGCCAGTTGCTCACACCTATAAGCCTAGCTACTCAGGAGGCTGAGATCTGAGGATCATGGTTTGAAGTAACCCTGGGCAGGAAAGTCCATGAGACTCTTATCTCCAATTAACCACTAAAAAAAGCCAGCAGTGGCCAGCACTGGTGGCTCCTGACTATAACCCTACCTACTCAGTAGGTTGAGCTCTGAGGATCCTGTTGGAAGCTAGCAGGAAAGTCTGTGAGACTCTTTATCTCCAAACTACCAAAGAAGCTAGAAATGAAGCTATGGCTCAAGTGGTAGAGCACTAGCCTTGAACAAAAGAAGCTCAGGGACAATACCCAGGCCCTAAGTTCAAACCCCAGAGTCAACACAAAGAAAAAGAAAGACTGAATCAACTTCCAAAACACAAGTGCACTGAATAAAATTGACTTCAGCCTGTGAATATATAGGCAATGGAAGTCTTTGGGTCCCATCCATAATGGAAAATCATTTTGGCTGTGCAAATGTCTCAAAAGCTGAAAAAAAAAAAGTCCAGACATTGCTGATTCCTTACATTTCAGATACAGGGTACTCAACCCTGTGTTTGTGCTTCATTCCTT
This sequence comes from Dipodomys merriami, assembly GCF_024711535.1. Lineage (NCBI taxonomy): Eukaryota > Metazoa > Chordata > Mammalia > Rodentia > Heteromyidae > Dipodomys > Dipodomys merriami. The sequence continues at coordinate 11,568,714 of NW_027205826.1, read as the reverse complement.
TGAGAATGAATGTGAACTCATTTTAATCCCTCTGAGAAAGCTACATGGGCTTTCTGTCCTTTATTTGGTTTAAATGAATTACTAAATTACTTTTCCTCTTAATAGTTTTTCACAGGGGAAGAAAGGAGAATTGCCTTTAGGAGGCCACTTTGTTGTGAGGCCATTTTCAGGGAGTTTGAGTTGCCAAGTGGGCAGCCTCTTAGGCACTTGAATATGTAAAAGGAGTTGGTATAACCTAGGGTCAAGACAGGTGCTTGTCCTTGGCGTGGATGTATGTTAGTTAGATAGGGAAGGGTATACCAGGACTGGAAAGGCAGGAGGTGATAAAGGAACCCACAAATGATGAAGGAGGGCGCTGTGAGAGACCTGGGGAGACCCCAAATCAGGACAGGATCTGTCATGTTGTCTTGCTGCAGACCCAGACAAATGACTGAACTGCCATCATTTGGTTCTCTTGGTGGCCCCAGCAGCTGTGGCAAGTATTAGGGGAATGAAGGCTCACCAAGAATAGCAAAGTTGGAGATCATGAATGAGCAGTGGGGGGAGGGGAGGAGGTAAGAGAGGACTACTGTGTAGTCTAGCCATTGAGGATCAAACAGGACACATGCGGTTAGGAAGACATTATTTAATGGATCTATGTCTGGTACCTTCCGCATTTGGGAAAACCTGGAGAAAGTCTTTAAGTGAAGTCCTGTTTCCATAAATAACCACCTCTCCTAGCCGTGGACTCCATAGACTGATTTCATCTTGCTTTGTCACATGACACATATAGAACAACAGACTAATTGGGGGCAAGCTTAAAATAGTTCTTAGAGACTACTGCTAAATTGTCCACTACCACTTCCCTGTAGAGTGATTATATGTCACTTTGGAATGCTCCAGTGTGCCTTGCTTCTAGGGATTCTTGCTTGACAGGAGAATCCAGGACATGAATTATTCCCCAAAGATATCTTGGAGTTGGGCTTTTCAGACCTGGGAGACCATCTTGTCCACCTCTCTCTTTGCAGAAGAGAAACTGAGGCCTCTCACCCTCCAGTTTTGGTGGTGTGTGGGAAGGAGATATTTAAAAGGATGAATTCTAAATAGCTGGGGGAAGCTGGATACGGGATATGGGTGGCTTACTCCTATAATCCTAGCTACTTGTTAGGCTGAAATCCAGAGATAAAGGTTGAAGCTAGTCCGGCAGAAAACCTCTCCAGATCCTTACCTCCAAAAATAACTAGCAAAAATCTGGGCTGGAGGCTGTGGGTGTCTGTAGCTTAAGTGGTAAAACTCCAGAGCAAGTGTGTGTGTGAGTGTGTGTGTGTGTGTGTGTTGTGGGAGGAGGGTGATGTGTGTGTGTGTGTGTGTGTGTTGTGGGAGGAGGGTGGTGCTTAGTACCAGAGCAAGTGTGTGTGTGAGTGTGTGTGTGTGTGTGTTGTGGGAGGAGGGTGGTGTGTGTGTGTGTGTGTGTGTGTGTGTGTGTGTGTGTGTGTGTGTGTGTGTGTGTGTTGTGGGAGGAGGGTGGTGCTTAGTACCAGAAAAAGGGAAAACAAAATCTGAAGGGAAACAAAAGAAACTATGTAGAAATCTGATGCCATCCAAACCTTGGGTCTTGTTTGTTCCTATTTGTAGCTTTCTTATTAGCCTCCATCTTAGCTTCTTCTGCATTTCCATTTCCAACCTGGGATCCATCCTACACAGAGAAAAGCCTCTAAAATGTTAGCCATCTTCCTCCCTCCTTGAGCATGTTGGGTCCCAACATCTTAAACAGATTCCCTGTGTAGAAATGAACAGAGGCTGGGGATGCCTTTGCTAAGAAAGCAAAGATTCTGAATGTAACCTTGGATAGCGCCAGGAGCACTAATTTGGATGCTGATGGGTTCTAGGTTCCTTCGGACCAAGGGGACATGGCTTTGAAGATGATGAGGCTAGTGACTCAGCAGGAGTAGGAAGCCCTGGGCCAAGATGAGCTGCGCCAGGGGACACAGAAGTGGAGTTGAAGAGATGCTGTTGCTGTAGGACGTCCACTCTTGCCTGAATCTAAGTGGGCTGGCATTGTGCGGGGCTCCTGCTGACTTTCACAGGAAGATAAGATCATGGCCTTGTGGCAGCTTGGAAATCATATCTGCTTCTTAAAAAAGAAAAGTCTAAGTTTTTAAACTATGGGTATGTTTTCATCCAAACAAAGGGTTGTCATAGATTGATTTTTTTTTTCCTATTGCAAAAGCAAATCAATCATGTGATTTATAAGAAAACAGTGGGACATAAACCAAAAACCAAATAAATTCCCATATACACCCTTCCTAGGGATAAACACTGTGGCCAACTAAATGTCTAGCCATGCAGGCCTTGCTTAGCTATGTATACATGTATATTTTTACAGAAATGGAACCATTCAGTATGTCATTTTAAGTGTCTACTTTGCTCATGTTGCAGTATGTCCTGAAAACCCTTTCATGTCAATAAATGTTCCTCTAAGATTTTTAATGGCTGTTAAGCACTCCATTTTGTGGTTATGCCATGAATTAGTTACTAAATGCCAAATACTTTTCCTTATTATTTCCTAGTTTGTTAACTGGGTTAACAATCAGCCACCAGCACCCAGCTCTTGCCACACTTTTTTGAAATTAAAATGAAGGTGAGTTCTGGTTGCTCATGCCTGTAATCTAACTCCTGGAGTCTGAGGTATGTGGATCACAGTTTGAAGTCAGCCCAGGCAAGAAAGCCTATGAAACGCCTACCTCCAATTAACCACCAAAAAGCCAAAAATGGAACTGGTTCAAGTGACAAAGCACCAGCCTTGAATATAAAAGCTAAGGAACAGTCCCAGGCCTTGACTTCAAGCTCCATTATCTGCACACACACAAATAAATAAATAATAAAATGATAGGTTCATATTTTTTTGTTCACAGCTTAAGAGCTAGTACCAGACTTTTCAGACTGTCTGTAGTTGGAGACTTTTGAAAACCCAAAGTATGTTCCAGCAGAATGTGAAGAAATAATACCAGGTTGCACCTCCTGGACTAGCCCCTACAGGAAGCTACAGAGGCTCACTTCGGTAGCACCTCTGTGCACACCCCTGTGGTTCACTATTAGCATTCTTCTGTGCCTTGGAGAGGAAGAACAGAAACAGCTTGTGCCAGGCCTCTCCCCATGCCCACCCCCTCAGGCTCCTCTAATGCATGTCTTTTTTTCTTGCTGCTTTTGCTGTGTACCCTGTAAAAGAGACCATAAGCTACAAGTGTAACCACTGAGTCTTAGTGTGGTTGATTCACCCAGTAATACATTGAATTTGAGCACATTGAATTTCCAACCTCACAGAATCTCTTCTGTGTATGTGTGAGCTGAGCTCTGGTGGCTTATACCCAGTTACTCAGGATACCAACATCTAGAGAATAGCAGTTTGGGAGACTCTTACCTCCAATTAACCAGTGAAAAGCAGAGCTGGAGACGTGGTTCTGGTGGTAGAGCACCAGACTAGCGAGTTTGAGGCCAAGTTCAAAACTCAGTACAGACAAAAAAATAATAATAATAACAGTGTGTTGGCTGGTTATGTAGCTCAGTGGAGCAGTGAACTCAATATATGTAAGGCTCTGGATTCGATAAATCTCTAGCACTCCCACCCAAAAAAAGCTGGTTGAGAAGACAAGATTCTGAACACTGAACAATGGAGTGGGTCACATGGGCAGACTCCAATTAATCTAGGGACTTCAAAGCTTTTTTTTGGCCAACAGATGCTGACCTTTCATCCTTGCCTGAGTAAGTTACTCGTGCCTTGAGATTCCATCCCACCTCCCAAAAGGCTGGAACTCTACTGCTTGAGCCACACCTCTACTTTCAGCTTTTTTGCTAGTTATATGGAGAAAAGAGTCTCTTGGATTTTTCTGGCTAGGTTGGCCAGATCTTCAGATCTCAGCCTCCTGAGCAGCTAGGATAATAGGTGTGACCACTGGTGCCCAGCTGCTCTGAGATGAGGTGACTGAAGAAGGCAGCTCTCCGGCTGTGGTCTGCATATATCCTTGACAATACTCAGACATCACCTGGAAGTGCACAGCCCTAGCTCTAGGACCTTAGCCACAAGCTGACACAGGCCTAAAAGAAAGTGGTAAAGGGAAATCCTCCCAGCGAGCAAAACATGCAGTGGATACCTGCCTGCTCATGGTGCTAGAGAGGAGAATGAGAGAAAAATGTGTCTGTAGCTAATTCCAGTTTGGTAGGCTACAGTAAGAACCATGATTAGAATATTAATAGCATTGGACCTGAGCAAGAAGTAGGAAGCTAGACCCCTAATGGCGAAGTATAAAGATCCTTGTGCTCGTGTGAATGCTCACCAAAGGCTAAAGTGAGATGGGAATGATCAAGTACATCAGATGATGGTCTCTGGGCCATTCCTGTGACTGGTTCATGAACAGAGTGGCCATGGGGACAAATGGAGGTTGTGCAGGGATGCAGCAATGTGGACTTTTGCTCACCAAGGCTCAGCCACTGCTGGGTACCTCATCTGGCAGCAGAAGACAACACTAAGCCCTTGTAGAGTGCCATTGACTAGGCAGCTGCCAGCCACCTGGTGTTAGGTTGATTCCCTTGGACCACTTGGAACAGGGAAAAGGCAACTCTGTTTTTCCTGGAATTGACCCTTGCTCTGACCAGTGCTTCCATCAAACATCGTCAGCAGACTTGCAGAATGCCTTACCTTTGCCAGCAGCATTCATTCACAGTAAGGAAATGCAGCAATGGGTTTACTCACATGGAATTCACAAATCTCACCATGCTCACCACCAAACTGAAGCCACTGTATCGACAGATGGTTGAACAGCTTTCTGAGTCTGTACTGCAGTGCCAGCTCATCGGTGAACCTTGCAGAGCTGGGCATTGGCCTCCAATGTCTAGTGTCTGCTGTAAGCAACTAGACACAGGATTCATGAGTCCAGCAATCAAGGGATAAAAAATGAACTAGGACTAGGAATGTGGCTTAGTGGTAGAGTGTTTGCCTAGCATGAAACCCTGGGTTCGATTCCTCAGTACCTCATATAAACAGAAAAAGCCGGAAGTGGCACTGTGGCTCAAGTGGTAGAGTGCTAGCCTTGAGCAAAAGAAGTTCCAGGATAGTGCCCAGGCTGAGTTCTAGCCCCGGGACTAGCAAAAAAACAAAAAAGAACCCTACCCAGTAGGGAGGGATCCAGTAATAAACTTTTTACCTCCATCCTTACAACTTAAGCTCTGCTAGGCTAGAGGTCTTTGCAGGCAAGAGAGAAACATTTCCACCATTGAACTGGACCTTGAAGCTGACTTCTGGCCTCTGGGTACTGCATCAGCCATCAAAGTACTAGCTGAGGTGGATGAGCCTGACTGTCCTGACAATCAGGAGGAAAGTGGGCTATTACCGTGCAATGCAGCTAAGGAGAAAGAAGGCAGGAAATCTTTGGTGCTCTGGTATCCTCTGATTAAGGTCAATAGAAAACTCTAATAACTCAATTTAGACATTAATGGCTCATACCCTTCACAAAAGAGTTGAGACATTCCATTAGGCAAGGAACCATGATCAGCTGAGGTCTTGCTGCAGGCAAAGAAAATGTGAACTAGGTAGTGGGTGACAGTAACTAAAACATAGTGAACTCTTTAGTTCTTCTTGTCTCAAAGTGGGTGCTCTACCACTTGAGCCACTGTTCCATTTCTGGCTTTTTCCTAGTTAATTGGGGATAAGAATCTCCACAGTTTTCTGCCCAGGCTAACTTCCAGTAGTAGTCCTCAGATCTCAGACTCCTGTGTAGCTAGGATTATAAGAGTGAGCCACTGATAGCTAGTATCCTCCTGGTTTTGATGCAGACCTATTTTTTTAATTAATAGTAAGTAGATATTTTGTTTCCATTTTTTTTGTTATTGTTGGTTGTGGGGCTAGAGCTCTGGGCCTGGGCACTGTCCCTGAGCTCTTCAGCTCAAGGCAAGTGCTCTACCACTTGAGTCACAGCGCCACTTCCAGTTTTCTGGTGGTGAGTAGCTAGGATTACAGACATGAGCCACCAGCACCTGGCTCCATTTCTTTTCTCATCCCTTTATTATCTAAGATGTGTTAGTGGTTGGTAACTTTGTTAGTTGAAATTTCAAAGACAGAGAGCAAATCAACAAGGAAAAGAGTGAGCAATATCCAAAGACAAAAAATACAGCAAAAAAAAAAAAAGTCTGTCCAGCCCTTTTGGGGATAAGGGTAGAGTTTGGGTTTTAAGAACAATAGTTGGGGCCGGGCGCTGGTGGCTCACGCCTGTAATCCTAGCTACTCAGGAGGCTGAGATCTGAGGATCGCGGTTCAAAGCCAGCCCGGGCAGGAGAGACCGTGAGACTCCTATCTCAAATAAACCACCAGAAAACCGGAAGTGGCGCTGTAGCTCAAGTGGTAGAGCGCTCGCCTTGAGCTGAAGAGCTGAAGGACAGCGCCCAGGCTCAGAGTTCAAGCCCCACGACCGACAAAAAAAAAAAAAAAAAAAAAAAAAAAGAACAATAGTTGGGGCTGGGAAGGTGGCTTAGTGGTACATCACTTGCCTTGCATGCTCAAGGCCCTGGGTTCGATTCCTCAGCACCACATAAGAAAAAAAAATAGCCGGAAGTGGCGCTGTGGCTCAAGTGGTAGAGTGCTAGCCTTGAGCTGAAGAGCTGAGGGACAGCGCCCAGGCCCAGAGTTCAGGCCCCATGACCAGACCCCCCAAAAAAAAAAAAAAGAACAATAGTTGTGGGCTGGGAAGGTGGCTCAGTGGTAAAGTGCTTGCCTTGCATGCCTGAGGTCCTGGGTTCGATTCTTCACCACCACATAAGCAGAGAAAGCTAGAAGTGGCACTGTGGCTCAAGTGGTAGAGTGCTAGCCTTGAGCTGAGGGACAGCGTCCAGGCCCAGAGTTCAGGCCTCACAACAACAACAACAAAAAAGAAGGACAGTTGTCATGTTGAATAGAAGCCAAGCTTTGTTACAGTTTCTGTTTGGAAATTAAGTATAGTTTAAGGCCACATGTATGAGTGCCAGGTTAACAAAGGGAGAATTGTCATGTCTTTGTAATGTTTCAACTTGACTGGACTGAATTCCATTTTCCATAATCATCTTTTCCTGAATGCTTCTGAGGAACTGTGGCCCATGGAGAGACTCTGGTAGAAGTTTATAGAGAGTAGACATCAGGCCACAGTCATTTTTAACTCGAATTCATCCTCTTTTTCTCCAGGTTCTGGTCATTAGCAGCCTAGCCCACATCTGCTCCACCTCTGCCTACATCCAGCTGGAGCTTGTCTGGGTCCTGAGCCGGGCGAGGGTGCAAAGCACTGGGAACTAACTGACCTGTGCTTCTTTCCCATGCACACTCCTGGTGAACGCCTCACTCCTGCACTTGACATGCATCATCCTTTCCTGATGGCGCGCTCTGCATACTTCCCATCTCCAGCATTAGATTTAGAGATGACAGCCTCATGATGATTGGCCAGCAGCCACATTGTGTAAGTCAAATCCTGTAACGCACCCCTCTATAGGCCTGTTCACTCATGTATGCACAAACTCAAACACACACATATTCTCGTACACACTTTTGCTTCTCTGGTTAAATCCTGATGATAGAACCATATAGACTTAATTACTTCAATGGAATTCAAAATTCCCCTCTTGTTGGAATCTGCATATTTAATAATGTCTTTCTGTTACCTATACTTCTGAGCAAGTTGTTTTTGTTTTTGTTTTCTTTTGAGTCGGTCGTGGGGCCTGAACTCGGCCTGGGCGCTGTCCCTCAGCTCTTCAGCTCAAGGCAAGCACTCTACCACTGAGCCACCTTCCCAGCCCCGTTGAGCCACCTTCCCAGCCCCACTTCTGAGCAAGTTGATCCAATGTAGAAGTCTTTCTGGGTAGGTTGTGTGTGTGTGCGTGTGTGTGTGTGTGTGTGTGTGTGTGTGTGTGTATGTGTGTGTGTGTGTGTGTGTGTGTGTGTGTGTGTGTGTGTGTGTGTGTGTGTGTTATCCTGGGGACTGGACCTTCCACTTTGCTAGACAAGCATTCTACCAGTTGAGCCACACCCCAGTCCTTTTGATTTTAGTTTGTCTTTCAGGTAGAGTGTTATACTAATTTGCCTGCTAATCCTCCCACCTCTAACAAAGTATCTGGTACTATATAGGTATGTATTACCATGGCCAGCTTGTTTTTCAATAGGGTCTTGCTAACTTTGGCTGAGGCTGTCCTCAAACTACAATCCTCCTGTCTGTGCATACTACAGATGTGAGATGTATCCAAAGGGAGGGGTAATAGTGGAACCCTTAAGAATCACATCCATGGGTTGGGAATGTGGCTTAGTGGCAGAGTGCTTGCCTAGACTGCATGAAGCTCTGAGCTTATTTCCTTAGTACCACATAAACAGAAAAACCTGGAAGTGGCACTGTGGCTCAAGTGGTAGAGAACTAGCCTTGAGCAAAAGAAGCCCAGGAACAGTGCCCAGGTGCTGAGCTCAAGCCTCCAAAAAAATGCTGAGATCAGCATCCAAAAATAAAAAATAAAAAGGAGCTTTTAACTGGGCTCACAACAATTCAGAGGGGGAAAGTACTCAATTTCCCAGTGTCCTTGCAATACAGTATAACCGGAGGTCTGGGTTCTGACCAATGGAATGGTACCAGAAGTGTTCTAGTAATGGCTGGAAACCTTCCTCCTATATGTGCCTTTCAATTTTCCCCTCCTTTTTTTTATTTAGTGGTTGATGGAGATGGAAGTATTTAATCTCATGAGCTTAAGGATCATGGGGGTGAGGCACATAGGTAGATTGGCTGGAAAGAGCTCAAGTTTGTGAGAATATTGAGGAACAGACCCACCATTCTACCTATGTACTATGTCTCAAGTAACTGTGGGTTTGGGTTTTTCTGCCATTACAGCCAAGTCTAAATGAAACTAAAGAAAGTGTGTGTGTGTGTGTGTGTGTGTGTGTGTGTGTGTGTGTGTGTGTGTGTGTGTGTGTGTGTGTGTGTGTGTGTGTTGAATCCCAAGCCTTTTGCATACTAAACACCTATGCTACACTGAGCAAATTAAATCTAACTAAATATAATGTGGTTTTGGAATCTAGGAAAAGTATTGTTGCATTCTTCTTTGTAAATCCAGAGAAGATGAGCATCACGGCCACCATGAAAAGTATTTCACATGCCCATTATCTTTTTGTTGGGGTGAGAAAGGGTGGATGCTGGGGATTGACCCAGGGCCTGGGATGTGTTGGGCTAGTACTCTACCACTCGAGCTACTACCTCCCCCAACACCCAGCCCTGAAGAAAAGCATTTCAGATGTACTTTGAGACTAGGTCATGAGGTTAAGTTTTGTGCATGTTCCTAATCTTAACAAGAATGTTTGTGTCAGCAGCCAGAAATTCCAGGTAGAGATACAGAATCTGTGATACTCAGCTTCTAGGGAAGCCAGGCGCTGGTGGCTCACGTCTGTAATCCTAGCTACTCAGGAGGCTGAGATCAGAGGATCTCCATTCAAAGCCAGCCTGGGCAAGGAAAGCCCATGAGGCTCTTATCTCTAACCACCAGAAAACCAGAAATGGTGCTATGGCTCAAGTGGTAGAGCCTTGGGCTGAATAGCTGAGGGACAGCACCCAGGCCCAGAGTTTAAGCCCCATGACCAGCAAAAACAAAAAACAAAACCAAAAAACTTCCAGTATAGTTGCCTGAAGAATAAAGCTCAGTCAGGCACTGTAATCTTGCCTACTCAGGAGGCTGAGATCTGAGGATCATGGTTTGAAGCCAGTCCAGGAAAGTTCATGAGACACTAATCTTTAATTAACCATCCAAAACAAAACAAAACAAAACCAGAAGTGGAGCTGTGGCTCAACCGATAGAATGCCAGCATTGAGCTAAAAGATAAGGAAGAGTGCCCAAGCCCTGAGTTCAAGCTCCATTACAACACACACACAGGAGGAGGAGGAGGGGGGGGGGGCAAGGACAAGGGAGGTAAGGGCAGGGGGAGTAAACTCCATGTTTATCTCATTTCCAAGAATTAATGCACTACTCCAAGAGCTACAAAAAGGCTGGCTAGAAAGAACTGCAACCAAGATATAAGGATTTATGAATGTCAATCTGGGAACAGATTGAACACCATGCCTAGGCACATAACCTGCTTTAATTTGCGGAAGCCCAAGTCAAGCCTTGTTTTTATCTGAACTAAGAAAAAGAAGCCACTGAGAAAATATTTCAATAATAAAAACAGCCAGGTGCTGGTGACTCATGCCTGTAATCCTAGCTACTCAGGAGGCTGAGATCTGATTATTGCAGTTCAAAGCCAGCCAGGGCAGGAAAGTCTGTGACAATCTTATGTCCAATAACCACCAGAAAACCAGAAGTGGCACTATGGCTCCAAGTGGTAGAATGCCCAATGCCTGACAAAAAATAAGTAAATGAAATAAAAATAAAAATAAAAAGACCAATTTAAAAGGGGAGGCAGTGCAGGGACAAATCTGTAAAAAGCTTTTTTTTCTTTCTTTCTTTTTGTCAGTCGTGGGGCTTGAACTCTGGGCTTGGGTGCTGTCCCTGCGCTGTTCAGCTCAAGGAAAGTGCTCTACCTCTTGAGCCACAGTGCCACTTCCAGTTTTCTTGTGGTTTATTGGAGGTAAGAGTCACAGACTTTCCTGCCCAGGCTGGCTTTGAACCATGATCCTCAGATCTCAGCTTCCTGAGTAGCTAGAATCACAGTCGTGAGCCACCGGTGCCTGGAAAAGCTTTTTGAATTAGAATATACTTGGTTGTAATAAATCCAGTCTGGTAAAAAAAAACAAAAAAAACAAAAAAAAACAAAAAAAAACAAACCCACTGTGCATGGTTGGCCCAGTTGCTTTGGGGCCTGTGGTGAGGAAGAGTCTCATGGCTGCAGAAACATGAGAGGAAAAGGTTTGTGTCTCAAAATCCCCTTGAAGGGAATTCTACCAATCACCCAATTTCCTTCCACTAGACTCCACCCCTTAAGGTTCCACACGCATGCCTCCATCACAAGCATCAGTCCTTAGTACATACATATAGCCTTTAAGGAACATTTAAGGTTCAAACCAGCCAGCACCAATGGCTTATACCTAAACTTCTAGCTACTCTGGAGACTAAGCTCTGAGGATCAAGATTCAAAGCCAGCCTGGACAGACCAATCCATGAGACCCTTATCTCTAAATAACCAGCAAAATGCTGGAAGTGGAGGCATGGCTCAAGTGGTAGTACACCAGCTGTGAGTGAAAAAGTCAAACAGGAGCTCATGGGCCTGAACTCAAGCTCCAATTCTGAACATTCAAACCATAGCGGTCATCAATGACAGTATTTACTTTGGTGCCAGAGCTCACTCTAGACCACATTGATTCTCTTCCAAACCATGTGTGATAAGGCCAGCTGGTGTCTATAAGGTTCCTCTTTTCCCTTAGCTACCTTGGATTGAAACTTTCAGGTACCTGTAGAGCTCCCACCTGCCAGCCTATACAACTCTTCACTACTCCAACCAACCAGCTGCCGCTCACCTGGGGAGGGTAAGCAGTATTGAGTGTTGTCTCAGCAAAGCTTCAGGCAGCAATCTGCTTCAGAAGAGATCATACAATGTATCCCAAAGCCCATGCGATTAACAAACAAACAAACAAACAAACATGCTGCCATTGCCAGCGATTCTGTGACCATCATAAATAATGGACCTGCAGCTGGTCAAATTGTCCTGTACTTACAGACTCTACGATGTTTCTGATGTTATAAGTTTTTGGTTTTGGTTTTCAGAATACACTTGTCTCTTCTAGGTGATAGATGAGTTGTAGAACACAGCAATAAAACCCACACTGTTTGGGGGAGGGGATGAGTCCTTTTCTTTTTTCCTTCCTTCTTTCCTTCCTTCCTTTCTTCCTTTCTTTTTTCCTATTTTCCTTTTTTTTTTTTTTTGTCAGTCATGGGGCCTGAACTCTGGGCCTGGGCACTGTCCTTCAGCTCTTTAGCTGTACACTAGAGCTCTACCACTTGAGCCTCAGCGCCACTTCCAGCCTTTTCTGCTTATGTGGTGCTGAGGAATCGAACCCAGGGCCTCATGCATGCAAGGCAAGCACTCTACCACTGAGCCACCTTCCCAGACCCTTCCTTTTCTTTCATCGGTTGTAGGGCTTAAACTCAGGACCTGGGCACTGTCTTTGAGTTTTTATGGTAGTGTTCTACCATTTTGAACCACAGCTCCATTTCTGGTTTTCTAGTGGTTAATTGGTGATGAGTCTCACAGGCTTTCCTTTCTGACTGGGCTGGCTTTGAATCATGATTCTCAGAGCTCAGCCTCCTGAGTAGCTAAGATTATAGGTGTAAGCCACCAGCACCCAGCTGGATGGGTGTTTCTGTTGGTGAACTTCACATTATTCCCTGTGGGTTCCTTCTGGGTCACAGTCTTCTGTTACCTTGTGCCCTTTCTTTAGTGGGCACCAGGCTGCTGTTACAGCCCAGAGGAAAGCTGCCTTTGTTCCTTGCTTGCTTTCCCTTTAAGGTTGCAGCATCTCAGCTGGCAAAGTTCCCTTTGCCCTCTATACTAATTGGCACAGGGTGAGAAGTTTCCAAGTTGGGAGCAAAGGAGCCTGTTGGCCAGGAAAGGCTCTTCAAGGTAATGGCTCTTTCTGAGGTCCCTGTAATTGGTCTCACTTTGGGGACAAATCTCTCTTGCTCTTAGGAGGAGCTAGAAACCTGCAGCCAAGCAAGCAGAGCTCAGGACAGACTTGCTGAGACCTTTGAAACCAATGACCTGTGAAGATGAAGAAGTGGGGGAAATGCCAGTGCAGGCAAAGGCCCTGAGTGAGCTGACCTTCCCCTCCTGAGATAAGCACAGCAGGGCAGTGGTGCTGCTGGCATGGCTGTGCCCAGGGCCATTGTCCTGTCTTTAAAGAGCTTCAGAGAGCCAGGTGCCGGTGGCTCACGCCTGTAATCCTAGCTACTCAGGAGGCTGAGATCTGAAGATCACAGTTCAAAGCCAGCCCGGGCAGGAAAGTCTGTGAGACTCTTATCTCCAATAAACCACTCAGAAAACTGGAAGTGGTGCTGTGGATCAAGTGGTAGAGTGCCAGCCTCGAGCTGAAGAGCTCAGGGACAGTGCCCAGGCCCAGAGTTCAAGCCCCACGACCGACAAAAAGAAAAAAAGAAAAAGCTTCAGAGTTGTTGAGGAAGTGAGAGACCTGAGAAAAGTCCCCACAGGGAGTACCTCACATTTCTATGAAAGAAATAGGTGAATGGGGTGGGGGGAGGGGACACAGTAGCTCACAGTGGCTCACACCTGCAATCCTGGCAACTGAGGACTATGAGATTTGAGGAACATGGTTTGAAGCCAGCCTGGGCAGAAAAGTCTATGAGACTCACCTCTAACAATAACAACAACAACAGCAAAAGCTACAAATAGATGTACTTTTCAAGCTTCCAGAGTAGCTAGAATTACAGGTGTGAGCCACCAATGCCCTGTTCCATCTCAGATTTTGCATGTAGCCTCCTGTATTTATAGCCTTTCTTTCCTGGTTCTACAAGGGGTGACATTCAACAGGGGGCAGGTGTGTGTGTGTGTGTGTGTGTGTGTGTGTGTGTGTGTGTGTGTGTGTGTGTGTGTGTGTGTGTGTGTGTGTGTGTGTGTGTGTGTGTGTGTGTGTGTTTGTTTGTGTGTGCTGATCTGACCACATTATGAATACTGCTCCTGAGGCTGTGAATTCTGCCCCAGGAAAACTGGAATCTTGCACTGTTAGAATCCTTTCTCCTGCAGAAGTGCGGGTGCTATTTATTGCTTTACCCTTGGAAATCAGCTTCCCAGCACGTCTGAGGCAGGACACACCTAGTTCCTGGTGTGATGTAGGGTGAAAGTGAAAGGTTCTTTCTGGATCTGAAGCACCTAGCCCAGGAAACCAGGTTGGCCATAACCCAAAGGTGCTCTCAAGTGGCTGCCAACCAGCAACAGTTCCTGTCAGGAGAAATGGGCAGCGTGAGCCAAACACTAGGTGTGTGGGAATAGGGAGAAATGAGTAAGTTCCTTCTTTTCCCCTCTTCACTTTTTGAGCTCACAGGAGTTGATTTTTTATTTTCATGTTTTACTTTTGATCTGTTATGGAGCTTAAACTCAGGGCCTGGGTGCTATCTCTGGGCTGATTTGCTCTAGGCTAGCACTCTACCACTCTGAGCCATAGCTCTACTTCTGGTTTTCTGGTGGTTAATTGGAGATAAGAGTCCCATGGACTTTCTTACCTGGGGTGGCTTTGAATTGAGATCATTAGATCTCAGCCTCCTGAGTAGCCTTCTGAGTAGGCATGAACCATCAGCTCCTAGCACAGGAGTTGGTTTGTGTAAAAGCAAAACATATTTAATTGACAAATAAAAATTGCATTTTATTCACACGTTTTGTATATTCAAAGTGCATCATGTGCTATGTAATGAATAACACAATCAATTAATATATTATGTAATATATTTTACATTGTATGTTAATTAAATATTGCTTTTTAAATAATTCTTTCTCTATTCTTCTTTTCTTCCCTCCTTCCTTTTGAGAAAGGTTCTCATGATATAGCCTAGGCTGGTCTTGACTTTGAGATCCTCCTGTATAAGCATATCATGTACAGGGTCAATTAGCTGGGATTACAAGTATTAACCACTGTGCCAGGCATCTGTATCTTTTTAAAAAATTATTGTTATTTTAAGAAGTTGTACAAGCCGGGCGCTGGTGGCTCACGCCTGTAATCCTAGCTACTCAGGAGGCTGAGATCTGAGGATCGCGGTTCAAAGCCAGCCCGGGCAGGAGAGACCATGAGACTCCTATCTCCAATAAACCACCAGAAAACCGGAAGTGGTGCTGTAGCTCAAGTGGTAGAGCGCTCGCCTTGAGCTGAAGAGCTGAGGGACAGCGCTCAGGCCCAGAGTTCAAGCCCCACGACCGAAAAAAAAAAAAGAAGTTGTACAAAGGGGTTACAATTTCACAAGTCAGGTAATGAGTACAAGGTCTTTGGAAATGTTACCCCTCTATATCTTTTCATTGTCAGTCACTTCATCTATCTACTACCATTGAGATACACCAAAACTTAGTAAGGGGTAGAATTATAATTATTTTTGTTTTAAAATTCTACTTTAAGCTAGGCGCCGGTGGCTCATGCCTGTAATCCTAGCTACTCAGGAGGCTGAGATCTGAGGATCGCGGTTCAAAGCCAGCCTGGGCAGGAAAGACCATGAGACTCCTATCTCCAATAAACCACTAAAAAACCGGAAGTGGCACTGTAGCTCAAGTGGTAGAGCGCTCACCTTGAGCTGAAGAGCTGAGGGACAGCGCCCAGGCCCAGAGTTCAAGCTCCATGACCTACAAAATAAATAAATACATACATACATACATACATATATACATACATACATACATACATAAATACATAAATAAAATAAAATTCTACTTTATGGCTGGGAAGGTGGCTCAGTGGTAGAGTGCTTGCCTCACATGCATGGGGCCCTGGGTTCGATTCCTCAGCACCACATTAGCAGAAAAGGCCGGAAGTGGCACTGTAGCTCTAGTGGTGGGGCACTAGCATTGAGCTGAAGAGCTGAGAGACAGCGCCCAGGCCCAGAGTTCAGCCCCACAACCGACCAAAAAGAAAATTCTACTTTATTCACCCACAGTTCTGTATATATATTTTGCTTATTTGCATTTCTCATAGACTGTACATTGCATGTCCACCGCTTATGTAATAAGAAATGACTAGGAGCTAGCAGCTAATGCTGTAATTCTAGCTGTAATCTCAGGAGGATGAGATCTAAGAATCATGGGTCAAAGCCAGCCTGAGCAGGAAAGTCTGTAAGACTCTGTATCTCCAATTAACTGCCAAAAAGTCAGAAGTAATGCTATGGTTCAAATGGTAGAGCAACAGCCTTGAATGGATAAAGCTAAAGGCCAGAGCTCTGGCCCTGAGTTTAATCCCCTGTGTGCACATGCACATGCACATGCACATGCACACATATACATCAACAGTATCATTTTATGAGATGATCATACAAAGAATGTCATTTGAGAACTGGAGCTAAAAACATGCCAAATGAGAACACAAAGCTGGGTTCAAGCCCAAGTATGAGCACATGTGTGCACGGGGGCACACCCATACACACACACACACACACACACACACACACACACACACACACACAAAGACATCATTTGTCCTTATTCAGTACTATTTTTGTTTTGCAGTGTATTCAGTCTTTTAAAAAACTAATTCTAGTAATAGCCTGTGTATTGTTTGTGTGTAAATGATATTTGTCTTTTTAAAAGATCAACAATGTGTTTCTAGGTACAGTTTTGAAGAGGGGTTTCATTGTTGTCACAAAATATACACTTTTTAGTACTGTTATAAAAACATAAAAAAGCAATTTTTTTGCAATTTATTTCTCTATGGAAAGTTAAATGCTAAATTTTCTTCCATGTTCATGCAATGGAAAATTGTAAGCATTAATTTGAATTGGATTGCATTTTGCTAGTGATGTGTTTATGCCACCGGGAGGCTGTTAAAGCATTTGTCAGGCTTACTAGCCAATAAACACAGTAAACCTTGCTTTTCACATTTAGTTGGAGCTTTTATAAAGGCATTTTTTCATATGCTAATGGGCAGGTCAGAGTCACATTTGGCTGTCTGAGTTATGAGTGTCTTATGAATAATTCTTTTGTTCTTGCTGTCTCAATTATTAATTAAGTCTCCATTTAGTGAAGAATCTTGTGGAGATTTCATATCATCTTTGCAGTCATGGTATGAAGATATTTTTTGTTTTCAAATGATTTGTAATTAAATCTTTCTTAAAGAATTTATTTTTGAAATCCTGTTGGCAAATTTTATGTGGGTCTCACCTAGCAAAAGTCAGCTTGTTTTCATTATTTCTGATTTGGGATGATTTCAGCAGTCTCCTCTTTATCTTCTCAGCTATCATTTAGCTTTTTCTTCTCTCTGTTCCACTTCTCTACTCTCTATCTCTATGATGCTTTTGATGGACACTCCTTTTCAAAAATCAAAAGCTGAAATTTCAAAAAATAAAAGCTGAAATTTATATTTAAATTTTAGGAAGTTGTAATTCCATCTTATCAACTTCTTTTTGTGTGTGTACAGATACTGGGAGTTGAACTAAGGACCTCACACTCTCCCTTGGATTTTTCACTCAAGATTAGTACTCTACCATGTGAGCCATAATTCTACTTCTGGCTATTTGATGGTGAATTAAAGAGTCTCATAGACATCTGCCTGGGCTGACTTTGAATCCTGATTTTCAGATCTCAGCCTCCTGAGCAGCTTAAGATTACAGGTGTGATCCATCAGTGCCCAATTTACTGATTTGTTTGTTGTTTTTTTTGTCGGTCATGGGGCTTGAACTCTGAGTCTGGGCACTGTCCCTGAGCTCTTCAGTTCAAGGGCTAGCATTCTACCACTTGAGCCACAGTGCTACTTCCTGTTTTCTGGTGGTTAATTGGAGATAAGAGTCTCATGGACTTTCCTGCTCGGGCTGGCTTTGAACCGCAATCCTCAGATCTCAGCCTCCTGAGCAGCTAGGATTACACATGTGAGCCACCAGCACCTGGCTGGTTATTTTATTTTATTTATTTATTTATTTTTGGGTCCGGTCATGGGACCTGAACTCTGGGCCTGGGCACTGTCCCTCAGCTCTTCAGCTCAAGGCTAGTGCTCTATCACTTGAGCCACAGCGCCACTTCCGGCTTTTTTCTTTTTACTTATGTGGTGCTGAGGAATCGAACCCAGGGCCTCTGGCATGCAAGGCATGCGCTCTACCACTGAGCCACCTTCCCAGCCCTGGCTGGTTATTCCACTGTAGTTACAGGAGCTTAAGGGAGGGGATGGAGAAAAGATGGTTATGGGTGGTAGGGTTCAATTATGTAGAAGAATATTTTCTCATGGGCTATCTGTAGTTGACAATTAATGAGATATTTCAATCACAAACAGATTTTGAATATTCCCAACACAAAAGAAACAGTAAGTATCTGAAATTCTGCGTATGTCAATTACTCTAATTACACACTATAGATGTATATGGAATAGTATAGCATATAGTATAAATAGGTACAATTATTAAATGTCAATTAGAAATAAAATATTTAAAAAATGATCATTTGGACTAAGGGTGTTGTTCAATGGTGGAGTGTTTGCCTAGATTGCTTGAAGGCCTTGTTCCATCCTCAACACCACAAACACAAAATTACAATCCTAGTATTCAATGTACATCCAGCTACCATTGTATATTAGACATCTAATTTCCTGTTCAGATCATGTGCCACGAATGTTACATTCAACCTGTATATATAATCATATGAACTATTAATATTAATTAAATTGTTACTATTAATTTAATTAAAATAATAATATGAACTATAATAATATGACCTATTTAATTGTACAGATATTCCTGTGTGTGTGCATGTGCATGTGTGCGTGTGTGTGTGTGTGTGTGTGTAGCTGTGGCTCAAGGAGTAGAACACTAGCCTTGATTGAAAAAACTGAGAGACAGAGCCCAGGCCCTGAGTTCAAGTCCTAGAACTGGCACACACACACACACACACACACACACAGATTTAAATTTAAATTTATATTTAAATTTAAATTTGAACTGCTTCATAGGAATATTATTGAAATGAGATAGAGTGCTTCTGACCAAAGATTCAGACTAAACACGTAAAAAAACATATCATAAGAAAAAAATTCTACAGTCTGTAATCACCAATAACAATAAAAATGTACCACTCCGACTTCTATAAAAGTCATAAATGTACTCTAAATATGATTGCACAGGGAGTCTGATGAACTGCAGAACAAATAAAAGTTATCATTGGATCATCCATTTGAGCAGAAGCCTAATTTGATGGCTGTAATGTGGCCTATAATAATCTTGCTTGGCTTGTTAGAGTTTAATATGGCTCACGTGAGATAATTTAATGATCCAAGAGTATCTGACTGGTTCCTTTATTATCTCTTGATGTATTTCCCTGGAGCAAGAGTGGTATTTAAAAATTATTCCCATGCGTCAGTCCATTGGGTGTTCAGTGTGATTGGTTATGATGGTCACAGCTATCTTAGCTACTGGCCCATGGCATTAAGAAACAAGGCACCCAGAGAGGGATGGGATTTGGCACTTAACACATGCATTAGGGTAGAATCTGCCATGGGAAAGCAGCCTATAGGTGTTAGTTCAGGGAGGATGTCCAGTTTGGCAGGGGGAAAATGGAATATAAGGAGCAAGACAGTTGATGGTAAGACTTCGTTAAGCAAAGCAGAAGGCATGAGAGCCTTCTGACATAATAAGAGTTGAACAGAAGGAAGGCACAGATTAAGTATTAAATGAACAACCTTTGCATTGTTAGCTAGCACAGTTTAAGTTACTACTTAAATTTCTCTTGAATGACCCCACAGATCCAAGACATGCAATCATTTGTCATGCTGCCAAGAGAAGTACTTTATTTATTTTTTTTAATTTATTTTTGGGTCTGGTCGTGGGGCCTGAACTCTGGTTCTGGGCGCTGACCCTCAGCTCTTCAGCTCAAGGCTAGCGCTCTACCACTTGAGCCACAGCGCCGCTTCCGGCTTTTTTCTTTTTGCTTATGTGGTGCTGAGGAATCGAACCCAGGGCCTCAGGCATGCAAGGCAAGCGCTCTACCACTGAGCCACCTTCCCAGCCCCAAGAGAAGTACTTTAAACACTCGAGAGTGTGGGAACTGAAAGCGTGTCCAGGACTCCATCTCAGCTTGACTTTTGTGGTATCTGGTTGGGAATGCAGACACTTTCCCATATAATTACAAAATAGGGTGTTGGTGGCTTGTGCCTATAGTCCTAGCTACTCATAGGCTGAGATCTGAGGATCATAGTTTGAAGCCAGCCTGGGTAGGAAAGTCTGTGAGACTCTTATCTCCAGTTAACCACCAAACAGCTGGAAGTGAAAATGTGGCTTTGAGTGGTAAATGCTAAAGGACAGCCAGGCACTAGTGGCTCACCCCTGTAATCCTAGCTACTCAGGAGGCTGAGATGTGAGGATGACGATTGGAAGCTAGCCCAGGAAGCAAAGTCCTTGAGACTCATCTCCAATTAACCATCAACACACCAGAAGTGGCACTGTGGCTCAAAGTGGTAGAGTGCTAGCTAGCCTTGAGCAAAAGAGCTAAGGGACAGCACCCAGGCCTTGAGCTCAAGACTCACGACTGACACCCACCTCCCCACCAAAAAACAGCTGACATTGTCCAGGCCCTGAGTTCAAGCCTCAGTACTGGCATTTAAAAAAAAAAAAAAAAAGCCGGGTGGCCGTGGCTCATGCTTGGAATCCTAGCTACTCAGGAGACTGAGATTTGAGATTGAGATTTTGAGGATGGCGGTTCAAAGCCAGCCCAGGCAGGAAATTCCATGAGACTCTTATCTCCAATAAACCACTAGAAAACTGGAAGTGCTGCTGTGGCTCAAGTGGTAGAGCGCTCGCCTTGAGCTGAAGAGCTGAAGGACAGCACCCAGGTGAGGAGGAGGAGGAGGAGGAGGAGGAGGAGGAGGAGGAGGAGGAGGAGGAGGAGGAGGAGGAGGAGGAGGAGGAGGAGGAGGAGGAGGAGGAGGAGGAGGAGGAGGAGGAGGAGGAGGAGGAGGAAGTCTCTTAATTGTAGAGAACCAGAGTCCCTTGTACAAACTACATCAGAGTTGATCATGGAAAAGTGTTGCTGAAGCACATCATGTGTTGGCTGCAGTTGGAAATGAAGCCTGGAAACCTGCTAATGGGTGAGCATGGCAGCAGGTAACCATGCCATTGCCCCACAAGGGCTTCAGAGGTGGGACGGCAGTGGGGAATGAGGAAAGGGCAAAGTAAGGCAGGAACTTAGTCCTGGAAGACCTAGACAAAATGTTCATGATCATCCCAGGAGAGAGGCAGAAGCCAGCTAAGAACCTCAGAAAGGAACAGGAGGTCAAAGCTGACACAGAGCAGCCTAACATGGTGGCAGGACTGCGCAGTCAGGTTTGGAAGGGGGAACAAAGGCTCTTAGAAAAGAGGGACGCAGAGGTTAGGAACCAGGAAACTTATGAGGAAATTTCCTGGCAAGAAGAGCCACTGGCAGAGGTAGACTGTGGTTAAATCCCTGGACAGCTGGCTCTTTACTGGGGCGCTGTTGTTTCTTTATTTTATTGACTGATTGGTTGGTTGGTTGTTTGGTTGCTTGTACTCGGGCTTGAACTCACAGCCTGGCATTGTCTTTTAGATTTTTTCCCGTAGGCTGGCATTCTGCTTGAACCACACCTCTACTTCTGGCTTTTTGGTGGTTAACTCCTGGAGATGAGTTTCATGCTTTCCTGCCTATCTCATACTTTCCTGGTTTTGAACCATGATACTCAGACCTCAACCTTCTGAGTTACTAGGATTACAGGCCTGAATCACCAGCCTTTGACTGTCTCCTAATTTTCACGTGGAGGTTGCTTTTCCTTAGATAAAAAAATATGCTTATCAGGCTGGGAATGTAGCTTAGTGGTCAAGTGACTTCCTAGCATGCATGAAACCCTGAGTTCAATTCCTCAGTACCATATAAACAGAAAAAGCTAGAAGTGGTGCTGTGGCTTAAGTGGTAGAGTGCTAGCCTTGAGTATAAAACCTCAGCAATAGTGCTGAGGCCCTAAGGACTAGCATCAAAGAAAAACATAAACAAAACAAAAAAACCCCAACAAATTAATAGTATAAACCTAGGAAACCTGTATTTCTGTGCTTTAATAATTAATGAGTATTTAGTTCTTACTAGAAATCATAACGGTCTACAGAAGTGTTTCGTAAGGTATGGCATCAGCCAAGAAAGTTTTCATATTACATACGACATTCTTTTCTTGGGCATTTATAAAAGCCTTAAGAAGACCTTCAAAGAATTTCCTTAAAAGCCAGGTGGCTCAAGTGGTAGAATGCTAGCCCTGAGAAAAACTCTAAGCAAAAGCAAGAGTGTGAGGTTGAACTTAAGCACGCGCATACACACACACAAGAAACCTCTCAAACTTGAATAAACCCTGTATTCTAAACATATCATGGAACCTCCTCCCCCTTTTATTTTCTTTGTGCTGGTAGTGGGGCTTAAACTCAAGGGTATGCATTCTTTTTTTAATTTTCATGGGCCTTGAACTCAGGGCCTGTCCCTGAGCTCTTTTTGCTCAAGGCTAGTGCTCTACCACTCTGAACCACAGTCCCACTTTAAGTTTCTGGTGGTTAATTTGAAGTTAGAGTCTGACAGAAACTTTTCTGCCCAGGCTGGTTTTGAACCATAATCCTCTGATCTCAGATTCCTGAGTAGCCAGGATTCTAGGTGTGAGTCACCAGCACCCAGCAAAGCTGTGCATTCTTGCTTAGCTTTTTCTGTTCAAGGCTGCTGGTGCTCTACCACTTGAGCCACACCTCTATTTCCATGGGACCTCTTTTCCAGCCATGTCATCCAGACTTCTGAGGAACTTCTCCAAAGAACACACTTTGGAAATGATATCTCATGAAACAACTGACCATGAAAATGGATTGCCTAACCTTAGCATTGATTCCGTGGAGGTTAAACTAAGCAGAACAAGGATCTGTTTAGCTTTTTCTGTGTCTGATCTCCAGTCATTTTTTGTTTCTGCAGGTGCTTACTACTGAACCACTGAGCCTCACCACCAGCAGCAAACATCTCCATGCTAGGCAAGTTCTCTAACTCTGAGCTACAATCTCCAGCCCAATATATACAATTTGGATGTATTAGTAACTTCCAAAGGGCTAATGCCAGTATTGTAAAAGAAGGTAAACTGTGTCTCATGAAACTACCCAGTAGTCTTTTCTTTTCTTTTTCTTGCCAGTCCTGGGACTTGAACTCAGTGCCTGGACACTATCCCTGAACTTCTTTTTTTGGGGGGGGGGGGTCCGGTCATGGGGCCTTTTTTCTTTTTGCTTATATGATACTGAGGAATTGAACCCAGTGCCTCATGCATGCAAAGCAAGCACTCTACCACTGAGCTACCTTCCCAGCCCCTATTATTTTCTTATATTATGACTTGAACTCAGGGCTTTATGCTTCCTTGGCTGGTGCTGTACCACTTGAGCCACACCTCCAACCCAGCTATTTGTTGGTTAATTAGAGATGGACTCTTGAGAACTGTTCTGCCCAGACTCACTTTGAACCTTGATTTTCCAGATCTCAGCCTCCTGAGCATCTGAGATTACAGGTATGAGCCACCAGTACCGTCATATGTATCATGTATAATACATATAGATAGATAGAGATATTTATTTATTTATTTACTTATTTTGGTCATGGAGCTCTTTCTGGTTGGAGCCTAGGTGCTGTCCCTGAGCTTTTTTTTTTTTTTTTGTCGGTCGTGGGGCTTGAACTCTGGGCCTGGGCGCTGTCCCTCAGCTCTTCAGCTCAAGGCGAGCGCTCTACCACTTGAGCTACAGCGCCACTTCCGGTTTTCTGGTGGTTTATTGGAGATAGGAGTCTCACGGTCTTTCCTGCCCGGGCTGGCTTTGAAACGCGATCCTCAGATCTCAGCTAGGATTACAGGCGTGAGCCACCAGCGCCCTGCTCCCTGAGCTTTTTTGCTTAAGGCTAGCATTCTACCACTTTGAGCCACTTATGATTTTCTGGTGGTTAATTGGAGATGAAAGTCTCATGGACTTTCCTGCCCAGGCTGGCTTTGAATGGTGATCCTCAGATCTCAGCCTCCAGAGTAATGAGGATTACAGGTATGAGCTACTGGTGCCCAGCTTTGAATTATGTATAGTGCCCTATAGTGACAGTAATTGTCATTTTAGCATTTGTGTAACTCTAGTAAGTCCTTATTTGAATCATAATTTAGCTAATCATTCTCTTAACTATTGGACATGTAAGCTGTGTTCTTATTTTTAGTCACCACAGAGAAAAATGGCATTAGGGTTTTGCTGGATGTAGATTTTGCTTTTTAATCAGTTCCCAGTTGGCACAGTTGTCTGGAAATCTGGTTTTTGGGTCAAAGGATGTGAACGGATTTTTTTTTATGACTTTTGTTAATGATTACTAAATTACTTCGCAAAAGGTTGAATAAATCCACAGAGTCTTGCCCCACCTCCCTGGCATGATTGCAGGGCAGTTTGCAAGGACAGTTACATAGGCCTATAGAATTGCTGAGTTTCCTTGAGACAGAGAGAAGACATGGCTCCAATGAACTACTCACATTGCTTTACTTAAGAAGAAAGGTGGTATAATCCTAGCTATGAGAATTGTGGTTCAAAGCCAGCCAGGATAGAAAAACCCATGAGATCCTTATCTTCAATTAACCGGTAAAAAGCCAGAAATGGAGATGTAGCTCAAGTAATACAACACCAAGCCAAGTGAGAGTGTGTTCTGTAACTTGAACTGGCACACACACACACACACACACACACACACACACACACACACACATACACACATGCACACACGCACACACACACACACACACACACATACGCGCGTGCGAGCGCAAGCACACGCACGCACGAGGCAGAAAACCTAATCTCAGTGGTGGGTGTGTGATGATGTCACCTATATCACTGCCATCTCCTTACTCAAGAACCCTGGGAGGTTAGATCCTACTGGCCTTCACT
Organism: Dipodomys merriami; assembly: GCF_024711535.1. Classification (NCBI taxonomy): domain Eukaryota; kingdom Metazoa; phylum Chordata; class Mammalia; order Rodentia; family Heteromyidae; genus Dipodomys; species Dipodomys merriami. The sequence continues at coordinate 11,544,153 of NW_027205826.1, read as the reverse complement.
TTACAGGTAAGAAAAGGATGCAAGGGCTGGGAAGGTGGCTCAGTGGTAGAGCACTTGCCTTGCATGCCTGAGGCCCTGGGTTTGATTCCTCAGCACCACACAAGCAGAAAAAAAAAGCCAGAAGTGGCGCTGTGGCTCAAGTGGTAGAGCGCTAGCCTTGAGCTGAAGAGCTGAGGGACAGCGCCCAGGCCCAGAGTTCAGGCCTACGACTGGACCCCACCCCCCCACCCCCCAAAAAAAAAAAAGGATGCAAAAAGTGATCTACTGCCAGTTGCTGGTGGCTCATGCCTGTAATCTTAACTACTAAGGAAACTGAAATCTGAAGATTTGTGTTCAAACCAGCCTGGGCAGCAAAGTCCATGGGACTCTTATCTATAATTAACCACCAAAAGGCCACAAGTGGAGTTGTGGTAGAAGTGATAGAGAGCTAGCGTTAAGAAGAGAGAAAAAAACCCAAAACAATAAAACTTCAATCCAAGCCCCAGGACTGCGAGGGAGGGAGGGAGGGAGGGAGGGAGGGAGGGAGGGAGGGAGGGAGAGAGAGAGAGAGAGAGAGAGAGAGAGAGAGAGAGAGAGAGAGAGAGAGAGAGAGAGAGAGAGAGAGACCAAGTGATTTGGACTTGAAATGCAGATTTGAACCACTGTTCTAACATGCTGTTTGATTTCTAAAACAGTCCTAGAATCTTGCTAGTGCGATGCCTCTTAAATCATTAATTGGCTGAAAACAAAATCTAACAGATGTTATAGCTTAAAGATGACTGCAGTGTTCGGTTGCTTTTCCTGCCCTTAGGTGAAGTCTAAGACAAGTGTGATGGTACATACCTGTAATCCCTGCACTTGGGAGGCTGAGGCAGGGGATGTGAGTTCAAGATCAGCCTCGTTAAACAGCTAGCTTGAGGTAAGCCTGAGCTCCATAGTGAGAACAAAACAATAATTTAAAAAAAGTAGCTAAAGCCAGGTGCTGGTGGCTCATGCCTGTCATCCTAGCTACTCAGGAGACTGAGATCTGAGGATCATGGTTCAAATCCAACCCTGGCAGGAAAGTCCATGAGACTCTTATCTCCAATAAACCACCAGAGAACTGGAAGTGGTGTTGTGGCTCAAGTGGTAGAACACTTGCCTTGAGCTGAAGAGCTGAGGGACAGCGCCTAGGCCCAGAGTTCGAGCCCCATGACTGACAAAAAACAAACAAAAACAAAACAAAACAAACTAGCTAAGGAAATAAATGTAGTATACACCCATATACTTACTTTTCCCTTATACTTCCTTCAAATATTTAGAACACTTTGTGGTGTGTGGGTGAGTGTGTGTGCATGCATGAAAAACAAAATCTTTTTTGTTGTTGTTGGTCATGGGGCTTGAACTCTGGGTGCTGTCCCTTAGCTCTTCAGCTCAAGGCAAGCGTTCTACCACTTGAGCCACAGTGCCACTTCCAGTTTTCTGGTTGTTTATTGGAGATAAGAGTCTCACGGACTTTCCTGCCCAGATTGACTCTGAACTGTGATCCTCAGATCTCAGCCTCCTGAGTAGCTAGGATTACAGGTGTGAGTCTTTTGTTCTTAAGATGACATACTTGCTAGGCAGATGCCCTAACTCTTCTTTCCCCTATACCTCCTCGGTCAGTCATCAAGCTTGTGGAGCTTGAACTCAGGACCTGGGCACTATCCCTGACTTTTTCTGCTCAAGGCTATCACTCTACTACTTTGAGCCACAGCTCACTTATAGTTTTTGGATGGTTAATTGGAGAGAAGAGTCTGATGGACTTTCCTGCCCCTGCTAGCTTCAGATTGCAGTCCTCAGATCTCAGCCTCTCCAGTAGTTAGGATTACAGGCTTAAGCCAGGCTATGCCCTACCTTTTTTTTTTTTTTCCAGTCCTAGGGCTTAAACTTTGGACCTGGGTGCTGTCTCTGAGCTCCTTTTGTCAAGGGCCACAGCATCACTTCTGGCATTTTCTGTGATAATTGGAGATAAACATCTCATGGCCTTTCCTGACCAGGCTGTCTGATCATGATCCTCAGATCTCAGCCTCCCGAGTAGCTGGGATTACAGGTGTGAGCCACTGACACCTGGTTTATGCCCTATCTCTTGATCCCTTTTTTTGCTTTTGCTATTTATTTTTATTTTTAATTTTTTCGGTCGTGGGGCCTGAACTCTGGGCCTGGGCGCTGTCCCTCAGCTCTTCAGCTCAAAGCTAGCGCTCTACCACTTGAGCCACAGCACCACTTCCGGCTTTTTTCTTTTTGCTTATGTGGTGCTGAGGAATCGAACCCAGGGTCTCAGGCATGCAAGGCACGCGCTCTACCACTGAGCCACCTTCCCAGCCCCTGCTTTTGCTATTTTTGATAGGGTCTTGCATATAGATAGATAGATAGATAGATAGATAGATAGATAGATAGATAGATAGATAGATAGATAGATAGATATCAAAATCCACAGATGCTCAACTCTCTTTTATAAAATGGCAGAGTATTTGCATATAACCTACTCACATCCTCCTACATACTTCAAACCATTTGGCTTAAAATATCTAGTACAGTACAAATGCTGTGTAAATAGTTATTTAGGGAATAATGACAAGGAAAAAGGTCTGTATATTTTTAGTGTAGATACATTCTTTTTCCAAGGTTTTGTTTTTGGAAACCAGGTTCTCCCTGTGTCTTACAGGCTGCTCTTCAATTCTCAATCTACTTTGCTCTTCTGAGTATGGGGATTATGGGAGTGTAGCACCATACATGGCTTTTGTGAGTGTTGTATCTCATGGTTTGTGGATGGATGTGGAGGCTGAGGACATACGCATCAACTGTATATATATCTTTGCCTCCCTCTTGCTTGACCGCAAGGCAACCCCTAGTCTGAATTTGGTGTTCATAAATCCATGCCTCTTTTTATATTTTTCAACATAGCATGAATTGATCAGCAATATGGTGTGGGCTTAAAAAAAAATTCACATAATGTCCCTCCCCCACAGTATAACCCCTGCTTTCACTGTTTTTCATGTTGGTATAATTTGTGGAGGGGAAGGGGAAAAACAAATCAGTTAAATAGGGATACAGGTGGACCCATTGCAACAATAAGATGTACAAGTCGTTATGTTGAAAACGAACTTTACAACTTTGGTGGGGGGGATCCCCCGCCGGGAGGATTGTGGGGGGGCCGGGGAGAGGATGGGAATGGATGGGAAGGGGAAACAAAGGAGGAGGCTACAATGCTTGATAAGAAATGTACTCATTATCTTGCCCATGTAATTGTAACCCCTCTGTACAGTATTTTCACAATAAAAAAATAAAAATAAAAATAAAAATTAAAAAAATGCAAAAATAAAAATTCACATAAACTAGGCGTCGGTGGCTTACACCTATAATCCTAGCTGCTCAGAAGGTTGAGATCTGAGGGTGGTGTTCAAAGCTAGCCCAGGCAGGAAAGTCTGTGAGACTCTTGTCTCCAATAAAGCACCGGAAAACCGGAAGTGGCACTGTGGCTCAAGTGATAGAGCACTACTAGCCTTGAGCTGAAGAGCGCAGGGACAAGGCCCAGGCCCAGAGTTCAAGCCTCATGACCAACAAAATAAAGCTGGATGCCAGTGGCTCACGCCTGTAATCCTAGCTACTCAGGAGGCTGTGAGAGGATTACGGTTCAAAGTCAGCCTGGGTAGGAAAGACCATGAGACTCTTATCTCCAATAAACTATTAGAATACTGGAAGTGGCACTATAGCTCACGCAATAGAGCACTCTTCTTGAGCTGAAGAGCGCAGGGACAGCACCCAAGGCCAGAGTTCAAGCCCAACAACTGACAATTAATTAATTAATTAAAAAATCACATAAGGGGAATCATATTATTTGCACCTTTCTGTACTCCAAATGAATAAATGTTTAGATTCTTTTCACACTGCTATGGACATATAACCTTAAAAAATGATTAGCTTATATTGTTACATGGAAAAAGGATTTCACTTTACATTTCCACACATTCTCAAAATATATTTCAGTCAGTTTCACTGATTTATCACTTTTTTTGTGTGTGTATGTCAGTTGTGGGGCTTGAACTCTGAGCCTAGGTGCTGTCCTCCGTGAGCTCTTCAGTTCAAGGTGAGTGCTCTACCACTTGAGCCACAATGCCACTTCTGGTTTTTAGGTGGTTAATTGGAGATAAGAGTCTCATGGTCTTTCCTGCCTGGGCTGACTTTGAATCTCATACTCAGATCTCAGCCTCTTGGGTAGCTAGGATTACAGGTGTGAGACACTGGCACCTGGCCTGGCCTATCACTTTTATATGTAACCCTGGAATGCTACATAGTATCTCATTGAAAAGCATGCCATCATTTAGTCATTTACTGCTTCCTCACTATCTTCCAGGTGTGGCTGGTTGGTAGAGCTATGGCAGACGGCAGTAGCCTGCTAGGATTTCCTCACAAGTGCAGGAAGGCAGGGGATTATGTGGGCTGAGCCCTGCACATGGATATCCAGCCCAAAGGCAAGTGGAAGCCAAGTGCCAGGCTAGTGGTTCACACCTGTAATCCTAGCTACTCAGAAAGAAGGTTAAGATTTGAGGATTGAGATTCAATGCCAGCCAGGGCAAAAAAAAAAAAAAATCCTTAACACTCATCTCCAATTAACAACCAAGAAAGCTGGAAATAGAGCTATGGCTCAAGAAGAGCAATGGCCTTGAACAAAAAGCTAAGGTATAAGTCCTGAGTTCAAGTCCCAGGACCAATACACACACACACACACACACACACACACACACACACACACACACACACACACACACACACACACACACACACACACACACACACACACACAGAGCAATGGCCTTGAACAAAAAGCTAAGGTATAAGTCCTGAGTTCAAGTCCCAGGACCAATACACACACACACACACACACACACACACACACACACACACACACACACACACACACACACAGAATTCCTTTGTGGCCTCCTAACTACTGAGTAAGTTGAGATCTGAGGGTAAAACTAAGTTATAAGAGAGAAGTGAGAGTATGCAGCCCTGAGTTCAAATTTCAGGAGAAAAAAATTAAAGTAAAAAGGTCCTGAGGCTGGTTAGACTGCTAAGAGAAGACTAGCAGTTGGCTTTTTTTAAAAAGCGAGGCTGGGAAGATGGTTCAGTGGTAGAGTGCTTGCCTTGCATGCCTGAGGCCCTGGGTTCAATTCCTCAGCACCACATAAGCAAAATGAAAAAAGCCGGAAGTGGCACTGTGGCTCAAGTGGTAGAGCGCTAGCCTTGAGGTGAAGAACTGAGGGACAGCGCCCAGGCCCAGACGACCCCACGACCGGACCCAAAAAAAAAAAAAGCATCACAGCTGGGTGCTAGAGGCTTTTGCCTATAATCCTAGCTACTCAAGAGGTTGAGTTCTGAGATCCTGGTTTAAAGTCAGCCCAGGCAAGAAAGTCCATGAGACTCTTATCTCCAATTAACCACTAGAAAATCAGAAATGGTGCTGTGCCTCAAAGTGGTAGAGCACTAGCCTTGAGTAAAAGAGCTCAAGGACACTGCCCAGACCCTGAGTTCAAGCCCCAGGACTGACAGAAAAAAAAAAGCTTCAGATGTGCCTAGATGAATTCTCCCAGGCCCTGCAGCAAGCCCTTACCTAGCTGTACAACAACCTCAAGAACTTCACCACCTTCCAGTCCCAGAACTGCCAGCTGCTGAGTCATGCCAAAAATGTTCACAAGATGTACAGGAAATAGACAAGGAGAGGGAAACTTACGTAATTCACAATTGCCATTGGTGGACTAGTGCTTTCATACTGTATGAGTCAAGTTAAGAGGCTTGAATTAAGGGAACTAAATAAATAAGAGCACTGGGTTCTCACCTGGCCACTTAGAGTTGGCAGAAAGGCCAGTAGCTTGGGCATACAAGCCCTTTGGGCACTGCTGTCAATCACCTCCTCCTTTCCTTTTTTTTTTTTGGCCAGTCGTGGAGCCTGAACTCTGGGCCTGGACGCTGTCCCTCAGCTCAAGGCTAGTGCTCTACCACTTGAGCCACAGCACCACTTCTGGCTTTTTATGCTTATGTGGTGCTGAGGAATCAAACCCAGGGCCTCATGCATGCAAGGCAAGCGCTCTACCACTGAGCCACCTTCCCAGCCCTCCTTTTCCTTTTTAGTGGTACTAGGGATTGAACTCTGAGCTTTGTACTAGCTAAGCAGGTGCTCTAACACAGGAGCTACACCACTTGTCCTTCCTCCTCCTCCTCCTTCTCCTCCTCCTCCTCCTCCTCCTCCTCCTCTTCCTCTTCTTCTTTCTTTGCTTCTTTTCCCTCCCCCTTCTTCCTTCTCTTCTTTCATTGTCTGCTGTGAACACTTTTCATTTTTAGCCTCCTCCTCTGATTGCACTTTCCTTTCTTGGATTGAAGCCTTTTGATCTATCACGGCATTCTTCTTTTTAAAAGTAAGATTAGGGAATCTGAAATAAGCCATCCAAAATATTGGCAAGGAAAATGCCACACAATCTATACCACACCATGAAAACAATTTCAGAGACTTGTGGATAACCCTGACACTGTTTTACTAATAGTAAGTTAATTTTGTGTGTGTGTGTGTGTGTGTGTGTGTGTGTGTGTGTGTGCCAGTCCTGGGACTTGAACTTGAGGCCTGGGTGCCATCCCTTAGTTGTTTTGTTGTTTGTTTTGTGCAAGGCAAATACTCAACTTCAAGCTTTTTCAGTAGTTAATTGAAGATTAAGAGATTTACATTGTCTGGGCCTGGTGACTCAGGCCTGTAATCCTAGCTACTCAGGAGTCTGAGAGCTGAGAATTGAAACCAGCCTGAGCAGGAAAACCCATGAGACTCTTTTCTACAATTAACCACCAAAAACCCAGAAGTGGAACTGTGGCTCAAGTAGTAGAATGGGAAAATCTAAGAGACAGAGCCTAAGGCCTAAATTCAAGCCCCGCTATAGGCACTTTAAAAAAATCCTGTTTTAAGCTTACACTAAGCAAAAGGAAAGAAATGTAAATATCACCTGATGTGGAAGAAATAGTTGTATCGTCAAAGCTCATAAATTCACAAACTATAGCCCTTCATAATGACAATTTGCCTTGTGAAGGTTAAAATGTGTTTGGGATTTAATTATCACTATTCCACAGTACTGTGTAATATGTAGAATTCAATAAAAATTATTTTTTTAAAAATCCTGTTTTAAACAGAACTTGCCCATGTTGAGCTAAGTTTAAATCTAACAATGTAACCTTTGTGAATTGTGTATTTGTTTGTGAGTTTGCTATCCTCAAATTCATGACCCTCCTACCTCAGTTTCCCTCCATGCTGAGGTGAGTACCACCACTCCTAGCAACAATGTAATCTTTTATTTTTGTCAAGATCATTTTGCCAAATTCTTGAGATCACTATCCTCATTCTCCTTCCACTTTCATTCTTTCTTTTTTTTTTGGGGGGGGGGGTCCGGTCGTGGGGCCTGAACTCTGGGCCTGGGCGCTGTCCCTCAGCTCTTCAGCTCAAGGCTAGCGCTCTACCACTTGAGCCACAGTGCCACTTCTGGCTTTTTTCTTTTTCTGCTTATGTGGTGCTGAGGAATCGAACCCAGGACCTCATGCGTGCAAGGCAAGCACTCCACTCTACCACTGAGCCACCTTCCCAGCCTCTCCTTCCACTTTCTAATGTTGTACTGGGTCCCCCTTGTGACCTTTGCCCTTTTCTGCCTTTGTGGACACGGACACACCCTCAGCCAGAGCTACTGGGTTGAGCCCTGGTTGTGGTTTCAAATGGTTTAATCCTGTTTTGTTTTTCCCTCTTTCCTGCCTTCCACTACTAACTTGCATTTTCCCTCCAGGTCCAGTTCATCCACCCACTATTTTCTTCCCTCCACCTCTTCTTGGCAGGCCTGCAGGGATGAACTTGACCCACATAGGAATCTCATTTTCCCCTGAACTCTTCTCCCTGCTCTTAACCATAGTCATAACTCTGTTTCCTCCTTTACTTCCTCTCTGCTTCTCATTTTTCTTTTTTTTTTGGGGGGGGGGGAGTCCGGGTCGTGGGGCCTGAACTCTGGGCTTGAGTGCTGTCCCTCAGCTCTTCAGCTCAAGGCTAGCGCTCTACCACTTGAGCCACAGTGCCACTTCTGGCTTTTTTCTTTTTTTTTTCTTTTTGCTTATGTGGTGCTCAGGAATCGAACCCAGGGCCTCAGGCATGCAAGGCAATCGCTCTACTACTGAGCCACCTTCTAGCCCCTCTCATTTTTCTTTCTAACCAATATTTCCCAGTTTAATCCCTTGGATTATCACTTTTTCAGTTTCTTCACTTTCCATCTTCCATTACCACTAAGCATTTACCTGTATTTATTTTCTGCAGTGCTAGGGATTGAACCCAAGGCCTGGTACATACTATACAAATGCTCTACCACTGAGCGATACCCTCAGACAAACAATATATATTGTGTGTGTTTCTGTATGTGGTGTGCATGTGTGTGAGTGTGTGAGTACTAGGGCTTGAAATCAGGACCTTATGTTTTTGCTTAGCTTTTTCCACTTAAGGCTAGCATTCTAGCACTTGGCCTATAGCTCCACTTCTGGGTTTTTGCTGGTTATTTGGAGATAGCTTCAAACTGGCTCCTAGAACTCAACCTTTTGAGGAGCTAGGACAATAGCTGTGAGCCACTGGCACAAGGCTTTTGTTTTTGTTTAATTTTTTTAAATTTAATTTAATTTTATTTGTGAACATGCTGTACAGAGGGGTTACAATTACATGGGCAGGATAATGCGTACATTTCTTACCAAGCATTGCAGCCTCCTCCTTTGTTTACCCTTCACATCCCTTCCCAGCCTCCCCCCACCCCCCCAATCCCAATCCTTCTCCTTCCCCCCCTTCCCTCCCCCCTACCCCCCCACCCCCGCACCGACGTTGTAAAGCTCGTTTTGGACATGACAACTTGTACTTCTCATTGTTGCAACAGGTCCACCTGTATCCTTAAACAACTGGTTTTTCCCCATCTCCTCCACAAGTTATACTGACATCAAATATAGTGAAAGCAGGGGTTATACTGTGGGGGAGGGACATACAAAGCAACAAAGAAATAATCTTATAAATGCGTTAGAAACACATGCATGAAAGAAAAAAACATTAAAATACATATCTAAGGGTTCATTTTCCTGACATCACATTATCTGACCTTTTCCGCTTGACTCATACATATACTAGGTATTGCAAATAAGGGAAACCATGGGACCTATGTTTCTTTGGGCCTGGCTTACTTCACTTAATATAATTTTTTCCAAGTTTTTCCATTTCCTAACAAATGGGGCAATGTCATTCTTTCTGATGGAGGCATAGAATTCCATTGTGTATATATACCACATTTTCTTGATCCATTCATCTAACTGAGGGGCATCTGGGTTGGTTCCATATCTTAGCTATGGTAAATAATGCTGCAATAAACATAGTTGTGCTGGTAGCTTTAGTGTGGTCTTGTTTGTAAACATTTGGGTAAATGCCCAAAAGTGGGATTGCTGGGTCATAGGGGAGTTCTATGTGAAGTCTTTTGAGGAACCTCCATACTGCTTTCCAAAGTGGTTGAACAAGTTTACATTCCCACCAACAATGAAGTAAGGTTCCTTTCTGTCCACATCCCCTCCAGCATCTGTTGTTGTTAAAGTTCTTGATTTTTGCTGTTCTAACTGGAGTGAGGTGATATCTCAATGTTGTTTTGATTTGCATTTCTTTTATGGCTAGGGATGTTGAACATTTCTTCATGTGTCTATTGGCCATCCTTCTTTCTTCTTCAGAGAAGTTTCTCTTTAAGTCTTTCACCCACTTATTTATTGGGCAGTTGTTTCTTTGAGGATTTGTATTTGGGGGGTTTAATTTTTTGAGTTCCAAGTATATTTTAGATATGAGACCCTTGTCCGTTGTATGGCTAGTAAAGATCTTCTCCCAATCCGTGGGCTTTCTATTGATCTTGCTAGCTATGTCATTTGCCCTGCAGAAGCTCTGCAACTTTATGCAATCCCATTTGTTCAACCTTTCTTTGATTTATTGTGTTTCCGGGTCTCTATTCAGAAAATTTCGGCCAGGGGCTGGGAAGGTGGCTCAGTGGTAGAGCGCTTGCCTTACATGCCTGAGGCCCTGGGTTCGATTCCTCAGCACCACATAAGCAAAAAGAAAAAAGCCGGAAGTGGCGCTGTGGCTCAAGTGGTAGAGCGCTAGCCTTGAGCTGAAGAGCTGAGGGACAGCGCCCAGGCCCAGAGTTCAGGCCCCATGACCGGACCCAAAAAAAAAAAAAAAAGAAAATTTCGTCCTGAGCCAAGGAGACCTAGGGCTTCTCCTATTCCATCCTGTAATGTTTTCAGAGTATCTGCTTTGAGTTCAAGGTCTTTGATCCATTTGGAGTTGATTTTGGTGCAGGGTGATATATAAGGATCTAGCTGTAGTTTTCTACATGTAGTTAACCAATTTTGCCAGCACCATTTACTGAAGAGGCTGTCTTTCTTCCATTCTATTGTTTTAGCTCCCTTATCGAAGATTAGATGGCTATAGGTCTGTAGGTTCATTTCTGGGTTTTCAATTCTATTCCATTGGTCCTGAGGTCTGTTCTTATGCCAATACCAAGCTGTTTTGATTACTATGGCTTTATAGTAGAGTTTGAAATTTGGTATTGATAGTCCTCCAGCAATGTTCTTTCCGCTGAGGAGCGTTTTTGCTATTCGGGGTCTTTTATTGTTCCATATGAATTTTTGGATTGCCTCTTCTATTTCCTTGAAGAATGAGGTTGGAATTTTGATAGGTATTGCGTTGAATTTGTAGATAGCCTTGGGAAGTATTGCCATTTTCACGATGTTAATCTTTCCAATCCAGGAACATGGGAGGTTTTGCCATTTTTTAAAGTTTTCATCATAGAGGTCCTTCACTTCTTTAGTTAAGTTAATTCCTAGGTATTTTATTTTTTGTGGGTTGTTTAATTTTTGAGGCAAGGTCTCATGCTGAGATTGCAGATGTGTGCTACTATCCTGCATATCATTTTTTTTTTTTTTTTGTTAGTCATGGACTTGAACTCTGGGCCTGGGCACTGTCCCTCATCTCTTACACAGTGCCATTTTTGGTTTTCTGGTGGTTTATTAGAGATAGAGTCTAATGGACTTTCCTGCCAAGGATGGCTATTTGTGTTTTCTTTTGCATCTTACGCTTTGGTATATATAAGATACTGTTGCCTAATCCAAGGTTATAATGATTTTTTTATGTATATTTCACTCTAAGAATGCAGTAAGTTTTTTGTTTGTTTGTTTGTCTGTCATGGGGCTTGAACTCTTCAGCTGTACCACTTGAGCTGCAAACACTACTTCCAATTTTCTGGTGGTTTATGGGAGGTAAGAGTCTCACGGACTTTTCCTGCCTAGGCTGGCTTTGAATTGTGATCCTCAGATCTCAGCCTCCTGAGAAGCTAGGATTACAGTTGTGAACCACCAGTGCCCAGCTTATTATCATTTATTTATTTATTTTCTGGTCATGGAGCTTGAACTCAAGGCCTGGGTGCTGTCCTGAGCAATTTTTCTCAAGGTTAGCACTCTATCCCTTTGAGCCACAGTACCACTTCTGGTGTTTAACTGGTTGGTTGGGACTTTTCTGCCGAGGCTGGCTTTGAACCATGATCCTCAGATCTCAGCCTCTTTGAGTACAGCTAAGATTACAGGCTTGTGGCAAACCAGCACCTAGCCTACTATCATCATTTGAAAAATAAATAAAGGGGCTGGGAATGTGGCTTCACAGCAGAGGGCTTGCCTAGTAGGCATGAAACCCTAGGTTCAATTCTTCAGTTCCACATAAATTGAAAAAGCTGGAAGTGGCACTGTGACTCAAGTGGAAGAGCACTGCTTTGAGCAAAAGAATCTCAGGGTCAGTGCCCAGACCCTGAGTTCAAGTCTCAGGACTGGCAAAAAGATTAAAAATAAATAAATAAATAAATAAATGGCTTTGAGGTGAAGTTATTAGTTGTGTTGGGACTGAATAGTGTAGAATAAGTCCAACCTGTTAAGATGTAGATCGGCACACAATCTTCTCCAAAAGAATAAAATATTCACACCCACCAAGGAATAGCTGTTTGACTTCATCCCCTAATCCTAGCATTCTCTCCTTTTGTGATCTTCCAATCCACTCAAGTTTTTTTTTTCTTTTTGTTTCTGTGGGGCTGGGAACTGAATCCTAACAACAAAAAAGAAATGAACAATAGTCAAGTATTCTGACCCCAGCACTTTTGTCTTTTTTGTTGTTGTTGTTGGTTGTAGGGCTTGAACTCTGGGCCTGGGTGCTGTCCCTCAGCTCTTCAGCTCAAGGCTAGCGCTCTACCATTTGAGCTACAGCTCCACGTCAGTTTTCTGGTGGTTTATTGGAGATAAGAGTTTCATGGACTCGGGGCTGGGAAGGTAGTTTCATGGACTTTCCTGCCTGGGCTGGCTTTGAACCGCGATCCTCAGATCTCAGCCTCCTGAGTAGGTGGGATTACAGGCATGAGCCACTGGCACCTGGCAAGCCCTTTTGTCTTATCTGGTTTTTTTTTTTTGGTTGGTCATGGGGCTTGAACTCTGGGCCTGGGCGCTGTCCCTCAGCTCTTCAGCTCAAGGCGAGCGCTCTACCACTTGAGCTACAGCACCACTTCCGGTTTTCTAGTGTTTTATTGGAGATAGGAGTCTCACGGTCTTTCCTGCCCTGGCTGGCTTTGAACCGTGATTCTCAGATCTCAGCCTCCTGATTAGCTAGGATTACAGGCGTGAGCCACCGATGCCCGGCCTTATCTGGTTTTTGAGATAGGGTCTCTAATTTTGCTCAGACTGACCTTGAACTTGTGATTCTCCTGCTTCATCTCCTGAGCAGCAGGCATGCACCCAAAGCCCAAGTTTCTTGCTTTTGCTTGTGTGTTTCTAGGAAGATTCTCTAACTCCTATTTCGCATTTATTTTGCAAGGCTGGCTACTAAGTTCTCCTAAATTTCAACTTATTTCTTTGTTATCTGCACTACCTAAAACAGCTCTTTCTCTTTCCCCCTTTCTTTCTTTCTTTTTCTTTTTTTTTTTTTTTTGGTCGGTTGTGGGGCCTGAACTCTGGGCCTGGGCGCTGTCTCTCAGCTCTTCAGCTCAAGGCTAGCGCTCTACCACTTGAGCCATTGAGCCACTTCTGGCTTTTTCTGCTTATGTAGTGCTGAGGAATCAAACCCAGGGGCTCATGCATGCTGGGCAAGCACTCTACCACTGAGCCACCTTTCCAGCCCCTTTTCCTTCTTTCTTTCTTTCTTTCTTTCTTTCTTTCTTTCTTTCTTTCTTTCTCTTTCTTTCTTCCTTCCTTCCTTTCTTTTCTTTTTCTTTCCAGAACTCTGCAATTTTCCTTAGCTTTTGTGCCCAAGGCACTTGAGCCAGAATTCCACTTCTAGCTTTTCACTGGTTAATTGGAGATGAGTCACAAAGATTTTCCTGCTTGGGCTGGTTTGGAATAGAGATCCTTAAATCTCAGCCTCTGGAGTAGTCTTTTTTTTTTTTTTTTTAATTAGCTTACATTAGCTATAATGGGGAGATTTACATTTCCACATTACAACATATTCCAGTCAATCTCACTCCTCTATCACTCCTTTTTTTCCCTAATTTTTAAAAATAAAAACAAAACAAAAACAGCAATTCAGCTCCTGGCTGGGAATGTGGCTCCGTGGTAGAATGCTTGCCTAGCATGCATAAAGCTCTGGGCTCAATTCCTCAGTACCACACAAACAGAAAGGGCCAGAAGTGGCGCTGTGGCTCAGGTGGTAGAGTGCCTTGAGCCCTGAGAGGCTCAGGGACAGAGCTCAAGCCCTGAGTTCAAACTCCAAGACCAGCACAATTAAAAACGGGGAAAAAAAGACAAAAAATCAGCTCCAGTCTCCATCAAGGCGCCCATCCCATCATGCGTATATATGTGTGCGCACACACACAGGAACTGAAGCTTTCCAACTCAGCGGGCAGAGGTGTCTTTTGACATTTAAGTTTGCATGTGGTCTCCAGAGAAGATTGTTTTTCCAGAGAGCATGCTTTCTTTTTCTTTTTTTTCATTTTTGCCCAAATGAAAAGTGTTTCGGATCTGAGCAGGGCTGGCCGGTCCGAACCCCACCCTGTCCAACTGTTCCCCAAGTTCCTGGCAGAGTCCATGACTCATCGTGACATCCCTTCGCAGGCATCATTCCAAAATCCAAACAAACCCTTTTGGAGGAAAGTGTTTCACTCTGATCACGCCAAGTGCAGAAAGTGGGCATAAGAGTCGCACTCATTGGTTCCTGGAGAGCAAATCCGCGCAGCCGCTGCAACATCACGAGACAGAAAATGCAGGCACCCTCGGGTGGGAAACCGCTGGCACTCCCCGGCCCGCCGAGATTACAGCTCCTCTCGCGAGAGCTCGGGCGGCCGCGGGATGTTCACCAAATGCTCCAGACCGCGCCCCCTCTGGCGCAGCTGGGAAGACGCGCGCGCGCGCGCGCGCACGTGGGGTACGGGCGGGAGCGACCGGCGGCGCGCACGCGCAGGTGAGCAGACCGACGGGCGGCCGAGGGAGGGAGGAGGGCGCGGGGGCGCGCGAGGGGCACGAGGGCGAGGGGCGGGGCTTTGCGTCGCGCCGCGGGCACGTCGCTGCGCGTCCTCAGTATTTAATGTCTCTGTGTTCCCTCGGCCTGGGCGAGCACGTGGGGGAGCGGCCGGAGCGCAGCGCTGCCGGGCCAGGCTGGGCCGCGGGGTGAGGCTGGGGTTGGGGGGGGGGCGGCGGCGGCGGCGGCGGTACGAGGACCTGCATCCCGACGGTCACCGAGGAACTGGTAAGTTGAGGCCGCCGAGGACGACCGGCCCGGACACCCGTTACTGGGCCTTCTAGGGGAGCCGTCGGGGAGTGGGGGGGGCCGGGTGATGGCGATTGTGGGGGTGCAGGTGCAGGATGCGGCGCGTGGGCTGCGTTTCCAGGGGGGCAGGAGGAGGCAGAGGGGCCCGGGACGCCCGCGGGTCCTTCTCTGCCTCGGGGGCCCGCGCGCCCGCGCCCGTCCGCCGCCGCGGGGCTTGTGTGCCCGCAGGCTCCCGCTGACAGGTCGCGTGTGCGGGGCTCGGGGGCGGCGCTGCGAGCCCCGGTTGCTCACGCGCGTCCCCGTCCTCTGGGGGCGGGGACGAGAAGGGCAGCGAGGCCCGGGGTGCCCCCTTCTGCGCCCTAACTTTTCCCCCCCGTGCGCGCGCAGCGGCCGGCGGGGCGGACCGGAGCGCGTCCCACCCAAGGTCGCCCAGCCCCACTCGCGTTTACTTTTCAAAGGTCGTGTGTACCCAGTCTGCGTCCCCGAGAGGCGGCGGCGGGGCGGGCTGTGGGCAGGGCCCCGGGCTCTCCCCCGACACCCTGTGCCCGCCGGACCCTCTTTCCTGTAGGGCTGCGGGATTGGAGTTGGACGGGTCGCTTCTGGAAGGCTCCCCTAACTTCGGGTCCCCGCTGAGTCGTCCCCGGGTTGGCCGGGTGGCGGTGGCGCATCCGAGCTTGTGTCCCGGCCCTTGGAGTTCTGTGCGGCGAACTCGGTGGGGAGGATTCAGCGGGCTGAGCCGGGAGGATGGGCTGGGAAACGATCGGGACCCCGTTAGGACCCCCAGGGCCGTGACTCGGGGGTCTCCTGGGATATTAGCATTTGTAGCGCGCCCCCTGGAGCGCGTCCCGAGAGGTGGGGCCTTGGAGGCCCCCCCTCTCCCCGTGCCTACTGATTTCACCCCTAAGGGTGCCAGAGGTCACGTGTCCCGCACCCCGTCTACGACCTGCCGGGACGTCCAGGGGTTAGTAGAGGTTAAAATGTGCTTGGCAGGTTTAACTGGGGTCCGACGCCTCAGGGCCGAGTTTCCCGGAGTTCAGCTATTTTGCGCCCTGGGAGACGCCTCCTGGCGTTTCAAGTCCTGGGTGAATGAGGGAAGATGCCGATGATAGTGGGACCCTGGGTCTCCGGGAAGCCGTGGGCATTGCAGGAACCTTCCATGCCCCGGGAGTGGCTTAGGGGGACCGAGAGCCTTCCCTCCCCGCCCCTGGGATTGTGGTTAACACGAACCCGGTGGACTTTGCCCCAGGTGCCGGCCAAGGCCTCTCAAATCCTATGGGGTAGGTTGTATGTGCAGGGCAATTAGGTTAAACTGCCTGTCTTTTCCCCTACTGAAGTGCAGACTGCTTGGTGTTTAAATTTAATGCCTGCAGTGAAATCTGGGCTGCTGGACCTGATGCAACCATGCCTGTTAGTTGGTTTGCAACCCCACTCCTTCCACCTCCCCGTGTGGCAATTACCGAGTCAGGAACTGGAACGCCATTCACCAAAAAGGATTACTTCTGACAATACCTTACATGTCCGTTTATCTCTAAGTCTTTTCCAAATTAGTACTTTTAAAAACTATTTAGAAAGCAAAGCTTGGACTCTTAGCACCACCCAGCCACTCAGCTCTTAAAGATGCAGAGCATCTTTGAAACGAAGAGGGCTGAATGAACTGATAGTTATCTCATTCCTCTTTTCTTGGCATTCAGACGGTTCACCTGCTTATTGTTTGACTTTCTGAACCTTGGAATCAAGTGATATTTTATCTTGGGAGCTTTTTTTTTTTTTTTCAGTGTTTCTTCTTTATCCCTTAACAATTTGTTGTTGTTGGTGGTGGTGGTCATGAGACTTGAACTCAGGGTCTGGGTACTGTCCCTGAACTTTTTCACTCAAGGCTAGCACTCTACCACTTTGAGACACAGTGTCACTTGCGGTTTTCTGGGTGTTAATTGAAGATAAAAGTCTCAGACTTTTTTGCCCAGGCTTGCTTCAAACCTGGATCTTCTCATCTCAGCCTCCTGAGTAGCTAGGATTACAGGCATGAGCCGCAGGCGCCCGGCTCTTACTAGTTTTAAGCTTTTGAAATAAGGCTCTGGGTTAGAGGAGTTTTATCTAAGAGGCCTATATATCACTAAAGTTTGTCTATTTCTGAATTAAGTAGACTATTGTCTTGCAGGTAATTGTTTCTGTGCTGGTAACTGATCCTGCCCAGTAAGTGAGACTAGCCTGGAGGATTTGTCAAGGTGTAGTCTAGTCCCTTGTTGGACTCTGTCACATCCCAGCAGAAAATGCATTCACACTTGTCTGCTGCTGGGTGACAGCAGAGATAGATCTAAGAACCTGTTGTAAGTAGCCTGCTCAGGTGCTGCAGTTGATGTGCCTTCAGTGTAAGGTTGCTGAGCATCAGTGTTTTAAAGCATTTGTCTGGCTGCCTAGTAACCCAGATTATACTGGGCTTGGGGCCCAGACTGGTCATAGCCATAGTTGTAGCCTCCAGTGTTCCCTTATCTCTTCCTAAGGAAGGAAGGATGGAGATCATATAATTATATGTAAGACTTGGGACTGTGCCTGATAGGTGCTGCTTATGCATTGTCTTTTTTTTTCCTCCCTGCCTTAGGAATCCCTGAGTCTGACTTTTAAGTTTCTTTCATTTCAATCACTTGAGTGATTTGAGGTGTTTTGGTTTTTGTTTGTTTGTTTTGTTTTTAATGGCTGGGGCTTGAACTCAGGCCTGGGCATTGTCCTTGAGCTCTTTTGCTCAAGGCTAGGGCTCTACCAGTGCCACTTCTGATTTTTGACTGGTTGGTGGGAGATGAGATTTTTCTGCCTGGGCTGGCTTCGAACCTCAGTCCTCAGATCTCAGCCTCCGAGTAGCTAGGAATGTAGGTGTAAGCCACCAGCACCTGGCTGATTTGCATTTTATAAAGAGTACCATTCTTGGTGTTGGGGATTTAGTTCAGTGGAAGAGCACTTGCCTGGTAAGTGCAAGGTCTTGAGTTTGATCCTCAGCTCTTCAAAAAAAAAAAAAAAGAGTACTATTCTCCCTTAGCTTCTGACTTAGTGTCTAGGTTGGAAAGAAACGGGAGACAAGTTGGTTGTCCCCATTTTGCCTGGGTCAACATGTCTTGATTATGTGGGCATTTTAGGTTATATGTGCTTGGAGAGTGGGCAGTGGAGGGGGGTCTAGGCAGGCCTATTGAACCTAGTTAGCTCATAGGAGGAGAGTTGGTAACCATTAGAGAGTTTAGATTATGTTCCTGGGGCTTACAAGGAGGCATGTGTTTGGGCTACTGTTCAGAGCAGTGCAGATCAAGAACATTTTCATCATGCTAGAAATTTGTTGGACAGTGCTGCTCTAGAATATTTATTTATTTTTGCTCAACTCCACAAAATATCATTACTATAGCTTGTAATCTCCATTACACATTGGTTGCCTTCATCAAATATTTTAAGAAGCAAGCTCTGGTCTCCAGTTGGGAAGAGAGTTATCAATTATGAAACAGTGTTAGAGAGGCTTGGGGACACAGCAAGAAGCTAGTCAGTTTGATTTGAGAGCCTGTTTATCTCTACAAAGGTCTTTTTCTGGCTCTCCACATCTGTGCGCATTGTTCTGGGTCTACAAATGTCAAATGTCACCAGATCTGCTTCTTGATGACTTCTTACAGGACCTACACTAGCCAGGATGCAGTTTCATCTGCTCCTGCAGTCTGTGTTAGGAGATGCACGGGAGAATAGGTGGCCTGCTGATCCTGAGATGGGTGTGGGTCAGCCTGGGTTGCTCAGCAGCCTTCAATAGGTGTCCTGCATTCAGCCCTGGGTTATGCATTTTGACACATGGTGTGAGACCTTTCTTCCCTGACCAGGTGTAGCCTGTGTCCAACAAGTTATCCAGCACCTTTCGGTGTTTTAGGATTATTGTTTTTTTTACAGTTTATTTTAAAATGAGATCTTGTTCTGTTACCCAGGTTGGCGTTGAACTCATCCCTAGGTGATTCTTGTGTATGTTCTTACACACATTTGAAAGTTTTAGCAATGATTTGTTTTATTTATTTACTTATTTTTTGTTGGTTATGGGGCTTGAACTCTGGGCCTGAGCACTGTCCTTCAGCTCTTCAGCTCAAGACAAGCACTCTACCACTTTAGCTACAGCACCACTTCCTGTTTTCTGGTGGTTTTTATTGGAGATAAAAGTTTCATGGACTTTACTGCCTGGGCTAGCTTTGAACCATGATCCTCAGATCTCAGCCTCCTGAGTAGGGATTACAGGCGTAAGCCACCAATGCCTGGCTGATTTGTTTTAGTATAACAAAATTAAAGTAGGGAGAAATGGAGAAGAGAGAAACATTTCCTGTTTGTCCTTCAGGATGTGGGAGTTAAAGGTACAATGAACCTTGGGGTTTTTTTAATCCTCTCAACACCTCTGGTGGTTCCTGTTTTGAACTAAGGGGTTGGTAAACTAATTTCTGGACACTGGGAAGGTTGTCTTCCTCTCCCCCCCCTTCTCTCTCTCTCTCTTTCTTTCTCTCCTCTCCCTTCCCCTTCCCCTTCCCCTCCCTCTTCCCCCCTTCCCCCCTTCCCCCCTTCTCTCCTCTCCTCTCCTCTCCTCTCCTCTCCTCTCCTCTCCTCTCCTCTCCTCTCCCCTCCCCTCCCCTCCCCTCTCCCCTCCCCTCCCCTCCCCTCCCCTCCCCTCCCCTCCCCTCCCCTCCCCTCCCCTCCCCTCCCCTCCCCTCCCCTCCCCTCCCCTCCCCTCCCCTCTCCTCTCCTCTCTTTTTTCTGGTCCTAGGGCTTGAACTCTGGGCCTGGGTATTATCCCTAGGCTTCTTTTAAGCCACAGTGCCACTTTCCATCTTTTCTGGGATTAATTGGAGATAAGAGTCTCACAGACTTTCCTCCCCCAGGCTGGCTTGGAACCATGATTCTCAGATCTCAGACTCCTGAATAGCTAGGATTAGAGTTGTGAGCCACCAGTGCCTGGCTGGCCGGTTCTCCCTTTTCATCAAGAAAGAAACCTTGGGGCTGGGAAGGTGGCTCAGTGGTAGAGCGCTTGCCTTGCAAGCATGAGACCCTGGGTTCGATTCCTCAGCACCACATACGCAGAAAAAGCTAGAAGTGGCGCTGTGGCTCAAGTGGTAGAGCGCTAGCCTTGAGCTGAAGAGCTGAGGGACAGCGCCCAGGCCCAGAGTTCAGGCCCCATGACCGGACTCTCCCCCCAAAAAAAAGAAAAAGAAAAAAAAAAAGAAAGAAACCTGGATTCATTAAAAGATTAACAGTGTATCTCACAGACTAACCAGGTTGTGTTTTGAGTCATTTTAGCCTCATTACAACCTGTTAGGTTATTCTTACCCCATTTTACAGGAAATACATTCCTGATATTTTGGATCTAGGACCTTGGTTGTGCAAGCACTTAACCACTGTGCTACATCCCTATATCCTATTCTTTTCTTTTCTTTTTCTTTTTTTTTTTTTTTTTCTGTCATGGGGCTTGAACTCTGGGCTTGGGCATTGTCCTTGCGCTCTTCAGCTCAAGGTGATCAAGCATTCTTGAGCCACAGTGCTACTTCCAGTTTTCTTGTGATTTATTGGAGATAAGAATGTCATGAAACGAGCAAACAGAAGGATTTCCTTTCTTGGTGGGACATGCAGAACTTGGGGTGTGTATATATAAGTATATAATATATATACATATATATAATACTGACTTAAAAAAAAAAAAGAATGTCATGGACTTTCCTGCCCGGGCTGGCTTTGAACCGAGTTGCTCAGATCTCAGCCTCCTGAGTAGCTAGGATTACAGCTGTGAGCCACCCACGCCCAGCTCGGGTATCCTATTCTTGTTTTTTTTTTTTATAAGTTTTTTTTTAATTGTGAAAATACCGTACAAAGGGGTTACAATTGCATGAGCAAGGTAATAAGTATATTTTTTATCAAGCATTGTTGCCCCCCCTTTGTTTTTCCCCTATCATCCCTGTGCTCCCATCTCCACAACTACACTGCCCCCCCCCAAGTTGTAAAGTTTTGTTTTTCAACATAGCATTTTGTACATCTCATTGTTGCAGTGGGTCCACCTATATCCCTATTTAAACAACTAGTTTTTTCCCTTCCCTTCCCCAAATTATACCAACATCAAATACAGTGAAAACGGGTTATACCATGGGGGAGGGACATATAAAGCAATGAAACAATCACCTGATAAGTATGTTAGAAACAATAGCAAGAAAGAAACCCTGTGTCCTTATCTTGGGGTTCATTTCGCCTAACATCATCTCATCTTACTTTTTCTGCTTGTCTCAGACATATATCAAAACAGCTTGGTACTGGCACAAGAACAGACCTCAGAACCAATGGAATAGAACCTAGAAATGAACCCACAGACCTATAGTCATCTAATATTTGATAAGGGAGCTAAAAATAGAGAATGGAAGAAAGACAGCCTCTTCAGTAAATGGTGCTGGCAAAATTAGTTTAGAAAACTAAAGCTAGATCCTTATATATCACCCTGCACCAGAACCAACTCCAAATGGATCAAAGACCTTGGAGTCAAAGCAGACACCCTGTAAACATTACAGGATGGAATAGGAGAAACCATAGGTCTCCTTGGCACAGGCCGAAATTTTCTTAATAGGGTATCCTATTCTTTAATCTTCCCGAAGCCCTATTATCACCTGGGAAATGCATCTTTCATTTGCAAGTAACAACTATGAATAAAAAAAATTCTCCTAGGCTCTTGCTGAACCTTGGGTCTGGAAACACCATGAGGATTGAGCAGGTTGACCTTGAAGTCACTCATTCCTCAGCTAATAATAACTTTACTAGTGGCCAGTCAGACCTCACAAGGAGGTCATGAGACCATCCCCGGCCCTTGACAGGCTGTTACCCAGGAGTAGCCTGGTCCTTGTTGGAGGAGGCAGCCAGATGGGTTCAAGCACAGCTTTCAGGCCCTCTTCTCTCTCTCCAGCTTTGGCCTGGATGTCTTAGTGAAGACCAGAGGTGGCAGCCGCTGAAGGCCCCTCTGTCCTCTATGTCTCCTCGCTGTTCCTACAGAGCGGCGGCTCCTACCTCTCCTGCTGCCTTGGAGGGGGACCAGCCCTGGCATGTGCTCTCAGCTGGCTCTGAGAGAAAAGGCAGTGCTAAGAATGACCTCTGGGCTTTCTCTGACTTTGGTGTGGCCCACTCCACTAAGCATATGCTGCAGCTATTTTTAACAGGTGGCATCCTTTAGGAGAGCCATGTGCTTGCGGTTGCAGTGTCACTGCCGTTGCCACCTGACCAGGGTTGGGGGAGAATAAAGCCACCCTAGAAACTCCACAGAGGGGTGGCTGCTTAAGAGGTTTCCAGGGCCAGGGCCCAACCCTGCCTCTTGGTCCCCGTAGGCATGTGACTGAGGAATTCAGTGATCTAGGGAGCTGGGGCCAGGTGCTGCCCTGGAAACACAACAGCTGATGACTCAAACCACAGAAACCCACTTTCACATGAGGTTGTCCAGTCTAGGGGCTGGCCACTAAATGGACACAAACCTCTCAACACCATGGACTGTCCTGGCTGCTGGTGTCCTTTGGTTTAAACCAAAATACAAACCTAGGAGGAGGCAAAGACACAGCCTCTAGTAAGAGTTCTTTCCTGGGAAGCCACCAAGGCGGAAGAGGGATGAAAAAGTGTGACAAATAAGTTTGTCTGTTCCCCACACTATCCTTTTCTTTTTTGGTTCCTCCTTACTTCTAGCTTAGAGCTGCCAGCTCCAGCCCATCTATCTGCTTCTGATTAAGAACACTTCAAGCCATATAAGGCTCTCTGTTGCCTATGGGTTGGCTGTAGAGCGGGGTTGTTTTTGTAAAGTCTGGTTGAAATAAGTGGCAAGGGCTTACGTATGGGGCTGCGGGTGTACAAACGTGCCCGCTTTTAGGGGCGGGCTGTTGAATTGCGGCACATCTGTTGAGGGGTGGGGGATGGAGGAAGGGTCCTGCAGTGGTATGCCAGGTTGACACATAGTGTGCCAGCAAGCGTTTGCTGGGAACTTGAAGTGAGCCTGTTTACACACACAACATACCTGTCCTATTCCTGGACAAGGATATCCCGTTTCTGGAATATTTTCCTGAAAGCAGCTTCAAGTCTGAAAGCACCTGAAGGAAGTTTGTTAAACCTAGTTTCTTTGGGTCATGGGTCCAGATCTTCCTTAAGCTGTGCTTCCGTGGGGATCTCCACGCAGCCATTTCTCTGGCCACAGCATGCTGATCCCACCTTGGCCTCCCCTGTTTTTGCTGTCTGTTGAGTCAGCCAAGCCTGTTCCAAGTTTATTCATGCCTTAGGACTTTGGCACATGTTCTCCCTGCCTGGAACTTTCTTTTCCCTCATACTTCCCTCCCTGCCCCCCCTCAGATCCTGGCATGGCTCCTCACTGTTGGCTCTAATGCCATGTCTTCCAAGAGGCCTTCCTCACCGTTCTGCCTCAAGCTTCCTCTCTCCCTTTGTCTTTGCTTCTTGAGAGCTTTTCCCTTGTGTCCCCGGTGGAACCTGGTTCATAGAGTATTGGCCGTCCTTCCTTCCCTTCCTTCCCCTCTTTTCCTTTCTTCCTGTGTGCTTGCAACAGTCCTGGGGCTTGAACTCAGGGCCTGAATACTGTTGCTGAGCTTTTCTGCTCAAGGCTAGCACCACTTTGATCCACAGCGCCACTTCTGTTTTTCTGGAAGTTAATTGGAGATAAGAATCTCTAAGACTTTCAGGCCCTGGCTGACTTTGAAGTACAATCCTCAGATCTCAACCTCCTGAGTAGCTAGGATGTGAGCCACCAGTCTCTCAAACTTTTCTTTTGCACTAGCTGGCCCTCATCATTACCCTTCTGGCTCAGTCTTCTAAGTAGCTAGGGCTAGAGATATGAACCACTGGTACCTAGCGTTCCATGCCACATTTACCTTTTACTAGATGTCTATGCTAGCTTTCTTTTTAGACCATCTGGCTTATTTTCTTGCTATGAGAGCTCACTCTCTCTCTCTTTGCTTATTCGTATACTTCTTTCTTCTCCCATACAGTATAGAAGTAGTACAAGTTGTTAGTCATAGTATATATTATTAACATTTATGGCTACAAACTTATTTTCCATATTTTGTCTCTTTTTCTGCTCTTTACTGTTTAATTCTGCCCTGCCCCTTACCCTCTCCCCCCACAGAGTCTGACCTTGACTACCCACATAGCTCATATTGACCCTTCTGGAGTGCTGGGATTATAGATATGCACCACCACACCCAGCACTCATTTCCTTTGTTCACTTTTCTTTGTATCTCACTGGTCCCTTGACTTTCCCTGGAGCCTCCACCATTGCTGTAGAACTCATGCCATTCATTGATGGAGAACTCTTCTCATGTGCTTAAACATCTCAGGTCCCCTCAAGAGTTCCATGTTGCTTTTATGTTGTATCCCATTCCGCTCGCTCTGCTTCTTCCTCCTGGGAACTTCTCTTCTTTTTTCTTTTTTTTTTTTTTTTTTTTGTTGTTGTTGTTGGTCCTGGGGCCTGAACTCTGGCCTGGGCCACTGTCCTTGAGCTCTTCAGCTCTACCATGTGAGCCACAACGCCCCTTCCTGTTTGCTGGTGGTTAAGTCTCACAGACTTTCCTGCCCGGGCTGGCTTTAAACTGTGATCCTCAGATCTCAGCCTCCTGAGTAGTTAGGATTACAGGCATGAGCCACTGACGCCCTGCAATTTCCTCTATTGAGTTGGCATCTGATGATGCTCTTTCCTTTCTTGTTTACCTTTGTGTCTTGGTGGAATACACATCCTGTGGTAGCTTGCTGAGAAACTGTGTGTGTGTGTGTGATGGTGACCATCAAGAAGCCCATACTGTGTAGGAAGGCAGAGAACTTCATGGGGGGGGGGGACTCACAAGATTGGTGGAAAGTATACAAAAAAAGCTGACCAGTAGATCTCTTTCTGGCTCTTCCAGGCCAGCAGAAAGAACTAGACTTACCTTTTGGACATTGTAAAGAGAAGGGATCTGGAAGTAGTTATTAAATAGGTGCTAGCATTCAGCCTAATATCCTTACACCTAGCCCCAGGATATTAGAACATCCTTCTCTGGGGAATTGGGACCTTGGTTCTTGTTATCTCTTAGGCCAAGCATTCAGTTGGCCAATGGCAGAGGGCAGTATAACAAGCTCACTGGACAAGAGATCGTTGTTTTCACCCCAAAGCAGTGAAAGAATCAGTGTGCCTTGAGGGTAACATCTTGACTTTTATTTCTGTGCCAAATGCTTGATACTTTGGTAGTGCTGTGGATATTTATTTGCTTTGGGATGCCTTTATGTGAATTCTGGGTTGATGGTCTGTTTGGGAAATCAGGGTCTTCTGTCCACTGGTGGTGATGATGTGGAAGGCCTTTTCCCACATACACCAACAGTCTTTTTCTATTGTTTTGGTGGTGATCCTGTGCCACATTACCACTTGCGCCATGCCTCTATCCCTTTTTTGCTCTGATTGGTTTGTTTGTTTTTGGTGCTGAACCTGGTGCTTGAACTCAGGGCTAGTGCTCTACCACAGCTTCACTTCTGGCTTTTTGGTTGTTAATTAGAAATAAGAATCTTAGGGACTTTTCCTGCTGGGGATGGCTTCAAACCATGATCTGGGCCTTCTGAGTAGCTGAGATTACAAGTATGAGCCACTGGCACCCATTCTCTAGTTAGTTTTGAAGTAGGCTTTTGCTTTTTGCCTGAGTAAGCCTGAACCACAATACTTCTATTTATGCCTCTAGTGTGCTGGGATAAGTGTGTACCACCACACCCAGCCATTAGTTGAGATAGGGTCTTGCTTTTTGTCTAGACTGGCCTTGAACTGGAATTCTCTCAGTCTCTGCCTCCTAAGTATCTGGAATTACATGCATGAGTCACTATGCCTGTCCCTGACATCTCATATCTTTTCTGATTTCGCCAGAAATAATCCATCCTTAATAGTTCTTATTGTACTTGTGTTAGATTACTGCTCTGTCCTATGTGGTATATTTTGTGGTCTTGTGCTGGAACTCTTACTTTACCAGGAGTGTTTTCCTACATCTGTGTTGTCACCATCCTTAGAAGCCTGATAGAATTCACTTGTAAAGCCAGATGGTTGCCAGGAGCTTAAGATGAGGGGGTCAGGGTTGACTGTATGTCTCTTCAAAGTCTTAACCTCCAGGGGAATCCATTGGGAAAACCTTGGTAGGTTGTTTCACCCATCAGCTGAGAAGAAAGGATTTTACTCTATGCTTGTGTGGTTTGTTTTGCTACCGGTTTTCCAAACTATGAGGTTGATTGACTGGTTGATTTTTTTTTTTTTAATTTTTATTTTTTGTGCTACTGGGGTTTTAACTCAGGTCTTCATGCTTGCTAGAGTAATGACCTGGTCTTTTAAGTTATTTTTCAGGTGGGTTTTTATGCTTTTTTCTTTTTTAAATCAGAGCTAACCTCAGACTTTGATCCTCCTGTCTATACCTCCTAGGTAGCTGGGATTACAGACATAAGCCATCATGCCTGGCCTTTAGTTTATAATTGGACTAGGAAAGGAAGAGACCATTTCCAGAGCTGGAAATTTTGCCTTCTTGCTTTTAGATGGAGCTCTTGGTTCTGGATTCTGATTTCCATTTTGTTTGACCAGAGGCTTCACCTAGCAGGTCCTTCATCTAGATGTTGGTTGAACCTTGGCCCTCCTTGAAAGTGCCTCAGAATGGGTTCCATGATGTCCTGACCCTGGTCCACCAGAAGGGCAGAGTTACCCAAGGACATACGTGTCCAGCTGTACTGGCCGTGGGGCCATCACAATGGAGGGTGTGGGAGTAGCCCTGGGCAGGCCCTCTGGCCCCACTGTGAGCTAACATGGAATCCTGAGGGTACTCTCTTGAGTCAGCCTGCTTAGTTCCCCAAGGATGAAGGGAGCACGGGGGCAGGGCCGAGACCACCACACGTGAGGCATGGCTCCCCCACTGTGATTCCTGGCCCAGCCATGCTGCTGTGGGAGAGTGGCCCAGGCTCACCATCGCCCCCACCCTCTGTGGCAGGACTGCACACTGCCATCAAGGTAGGTGCTGGCCTGGTAGCTTTGGTCAGTCCCTCAAGGGTCATGGCCTTGGGGGAACACCTTCTAAACCTCTTTCCAATAGGCAGTCACCAGCTAGCTGCGTGTGTCAGTTCAAGTGCTCAGTAACCCCCATGACTAAGTGGCCGCTAGCATTGGACAGCATTTGTCCCTTGGGATTGCCCCAGCTGTTATCTCTGGTGACCTGCTACACTTTGACCAGGTTGCAACTGTGCCACTCCGCATGGTTCCCAATGCCTTAATTGATGGGAAAGGCCAGTCCTCACGCTCTGGCTCCACCGGCTCTTGAGCTTTTGTGCTGCTCTGGGACCCTCTTCCCCTCCCAGCCTTCAAGGTATTAGAACCTTAATTAATGTCCTTTTTCTTGCCCCACCCACTGCAGGCTAAGGAAATCTGGAGCTCTGCTCTCGGCCTCCTTTCCAGCTTGGCAGCTTGTGGGGCAGAGGGTGTGAGGATGAGTGTGAGCGACTGAGATGGAGTTCTCCACTTAGGCTGTGAACTCCTGGTGGACAGAAGCTGCTGTTAGTAGCAGCTTAAACAGATTCGACTAAAGGAGAATTAACTGATGAGGGATTGATTAGGAAAATGCCTCCTATATAAACTAAGAAGTACTTTTGAAAGTTGGTCAAGGAACTTTGGCTGTGTTGAGTTCTCTGCCAAACTCCCACCCAAGGCGGGGCAGGGAATGAGAAGCTGCTGCTGTTCTGAGCACGGGCTAGAGGGGGCAGAGGGGGCAGGGGCAGGCTTCTAGTTCTGATTCCCAGTCTTGGGAAAGGGGAGGAGCCTTTTTCTGGACCTTGCTGGACTGAACTCCAGATGTGGTATCTTTGGCATGCACTTTTGCTCCTGGTGGACACTGGGATAATGGGAAAATGTTTTATTCAGACAATATGTGCATGCGTCTGTAGAACACAAAATAGATGTGATTCTGCTGACCAGGCCCCAAAGCTCAGAGTGGACTTGGGCTCTGCCTGGGCTGTTTTTTTTTTTTGTTGTTGTTTTGTTTTGAAATTTTATTTTCTTATAAAGATGCTGTACAGAGGGGGGTTATAGTTACATGAGTAAGGTAACAAGTACATTTCTTGTCGGGCATTGTTTTTCTCCCACTATCTCTGGGCTGTTGTTTTTATATCAGCTTTTCTGTTAATTCCATGCAGCTCTTTTTGTACAGTAACTGCATCCAAATTGGCTTTTTCGCTGGGAACCATGTGGGTGTTTTTTTTTTTTTTTTTGGTACCATTCCTAGGAATGGTGGTTTTGTAGACTTGGGGTTACCCATCTGACATCTGGGTTGGCAGAGCCTATTGCTTCTCCCCAAAGTTCTGAGAATCTGCAGGTGTACTCTCCAGAGAAGGAAGGATCCTTTTTTAACTCGGTGTGAGCAGATGAGTGCAAAGGCCCTGTGGCTGTGCACGTGCCCATCTCCGTGTGACTGCCTGGCAGTGGGCCAAGCAAGCGGCTCTTCCCCCAGCAAATGGACCTGCTAAAAATAAAAATAAGCAGGCAGTCGGTTAATTCCAACAGATTCAAAATAGCAAATGGCCTCCCCACCAGCCCTAGGGTGGGGCTCTGTCCCCTCCCTGGGGGAGGCTTTTCTCTGGCTGCAAGCCCTCTGCCTGTGATGCTGAGGCTTTGGGGTGTGCAGTGCTCAGGCCACCTAAATCTTGGGAGGTTCAGGAGGTTGTAAGGAAGGAGAAATAAGATAGATGTGCTTCATGTGCCGGGATGAAAACAGAACAGTAAAACCTGTTAAAAATTGTTCAGAAGAGAGAAAATCTTAGGAGGTTTTCCCAAGATCCTAAAGCAAAAATAAGCTGGGTACTAGTGACTTACATGTGTAATTCTAGCTACTCAGGAGACTGAGATCTGAGGATTGCAGTTGGAAGCCAGTCCAGGCAGAAAAGTCTGAGACTCTTTATCTCCAGTTAACTACCAAAAAGCTGTGCAAGTGGTAGAATGCTAGCCATGAGCACCAAAATTCAGGAACAGTGCCCAAGCCTTGAGTTCAAGGCCCAGGACTGGCACAATACTTATGACATGTAAACAGCCTGGATGTTCCACAGTAGATGAATGAGTCCAAAAAATGTGCTACCTATACACAAATGGAATTTTACACAGCCATTAGAAAGAATCAAATAATGTGTTTTTTCAGGGGGAAAACAAGGTAGAACTAGAACAAATCATGAGGTTAAGCCAAGCTGAGAGACAAACAGTGCATGTTCTTTCTGATATGAGGAAATTAGATCTAAAATCCACTGGGTTATGATAAGTTATACAGGGTTCTAGATATTTACACAGAGTAGGACCAAAAGAGAATACTCCTTGGAGAAAAACACAAAGACTTAATGCCTGTGTGCCTCTTTATATAAAATAATATGCACATATGGAAACAAACTCCAAGATTTGGAAACAAGAGATCTCTTTTCTTTTTGAAAAACTTTGTAATTAAAAATGTTTTGATTATTTTGCCTTTTCTTTATGTATGATGTATATTTTCGGGAGGGTGCGGGTTACAGAGCTCAGTGGGAAAAAGGGTGAAAAAGTGCAGCAGTGGAGCTCACTGGACACCCATGGAAGTGAACTATACAACTCTTGGGTGGAGACAGGAGGGAGGGAATGGGAGAGAATGAGGAAACAGAAGACACTGTATGAAGGAAATGTACTCATTACCTGACTCAAGTAGTTGTAATCCCTCTGTATATTACCTTTATTTTTATTTTTGTCAGTCATGGAGCTTGAACTCTGGGCCTGGGCACTGTCCCTCAGCTCTTCAGCACCAGGTGAGCACTCTACCACTTGAGCCACAGTGCCACTCCTGTTTTCTGGTGGTTACTTGGACATAAGTGTCACAGACTTTGCTGCCCAGGCTGGCTTTGAACCACGATCCTCAGATCTCAGCTTCTTGAGTAGCTGGGATTACAGGCCACTGGCACCTGGCTTGTATATTACCTTTATAATAACAATAAATTATTATTTTTTAAGTTACTCAGAACAAGGACTATATCTCATAAAAATCTGACAGAGGGAAAGTAACAGCCGTGTGTGTGTGTGTGTGTGTGTGTGTGTGTGTGTGTGTGTGTGTGTGTGTGTGTGTGTGTGTGTGTGTGTGTGTGTGTGTGTGTGTGTGTGTGTGTGTGTGTGTGTGTGTGTGTGTGTGTGTGTGTGTGTGTGTGTCCGTGTCCGTGCCCGTGCGTCCTGGTGTGTGTGTGTGTGTGTCCGTGCCCGTGTGTCCTGGGGCTTGAACTCAGGGCCTGGGCGCTATCCCTGAGCTCTTTTTCTCAAGGCTAGCTCTCTACCACTTTGAGCCAGTTTTTGAGTGGTTAATTAGAGATAAGAGTCTCACAGATTTTTCTGCCCTAGCTGGCTTCAAACTGCAATCCTCAGATCTCAGCCTTCTGAGTAGCTAGGCTTACAGGCGTGAGCCACTGGTGCCTGTCCATCTGCCACTTTTATAGGCCTATCAAAATATAAATTTGGGAAAATAGATTTACAAGCACCAGCTACTGAGAAGTCTATTTGACTGATAGGAGACTGGCTAGTGAGGGAGTAGCCATTTTTTTCTCCCTCTTTTTTGTTTTTGTGGTACTCTTGAGTTTGCTAGGCAGTCACTCTATCACATGAATCACGACTCCAGTCCCCCTCCTCTTTTTGCTGGCTATTATTTTGTATATGTGGTAGTACTGTCACTTGACCTCAGGGCCCTATACTGTTGCTTGGCTTTTTCACTCATAGCTAGTGCTCCTAACACTTGAACCACACCTCCAGCCCAGCATTTTGCTGGTTAATTGGAGATAAAGTCTAACAGACTCTAAACCTAGCTCTTCATATCTCAGTTTCCTGAAGAGCTAGGATTACAGGTGCGATGGAATGTAGCAAACATTTCTGCTGGCCTTGATCTATTATTATTCTCCAGATCTCAGGCTCTTGAGTAGTTAGGATGACAGGTGCTAGCCACTACCACCCAATTTAGCCCTTTCCTTGACTGGTTGGAAGTAGATGCTGGTAGAAGGGCCTCAGTTACCACAATTGGATGCCAGCCAGCACAGCAGTCCCCAGGTAGGCTTGCAACCAAGGCTGATACTGTTCTTGGTGGAGGCTGTCCCATCTAGTCATGCTACCCAGGTAGCAAGGGAAAGTAAACCCTGCCACCTCTCTAGGGCCTTCATATGTCAGTACCTGTGTCTGAGGTCTGAGGAAAAGGCTTTATCTTAAGCCACTCCCTGTCTAGAAGGTAGTGGGTTGTTGGCTCTAGTCTAATGGAGGCTGGGGTCAATGGGCATTGTGAATGACTTGAGGTGGATCTTCTGGATTCTCATGTTAGCCGTATTGGATATTCTAGGGTACGTGTGTGTGTGTGTGTGTGTGTGTGCGTGCGCGTGTGTGTGCGTGGGCACATGCTTGTATGCTTTGTTTTAACTCAGGGCCTTGTGCTTATTTATTAGTTAGGTACTCTACCACTTGAGTCACACCTCCAGCCTTTGGGCCATTTCTTATTTATCTTACAGACAGACAGGCAGACAGACAGACAGACAGACAGACAGACAGACAGACAGACAGATAGATAGATAGATAGATAGATAGATAGATAGATAGATAGATAGATAGATAGATAGATAGAAACATACATACATACACACACACACACACACTCACACATATATAACACAAATATTGCTTGGCACTCTTCTTAGTGCAGGATAGCAATAGGGACAGATCTCTGGGGGAGGAATGGGTCTTTTCCAGCGGATGTTCTTTTTCTTTACTCTTTTCCATTGAGACATTTTCCTGAGATCAGAGAATGGGTAGAGTTCTGTGGAAATTATAACTCTAAACTCTATTTAAAAGGGATTCCCCCGGTAGTAAGGTATCAGTCTGATTCATGAACAAGTGAGAGTCTGGGCTGTGGCACCAGCTGTACTTTCCGTTGCCTGGTTTGTGCTGGGCAAGGTGCACTTTCCTGACAACAGGCTGAGGGCTTGCTGCTCTGAGACGCGCATTTCCCCTTTGTCCCAGCTCAGATTTTCTTTAATTCTTATGTGAAAGACACTGAAATGAAACAACTACAAAGCAAATCTCCCTAATCTTCTGAGTATGTGGGGATGTTAGAGAACAGTGATTCTCCAACTTGGCCCTGTGTTAGAATCACGTGGGGTTAAAACAAAAATTCTTACCCATCAAAGATTCTGACTTAATTGGTCTGGATGCCACTTTGACCTTGGGCCTCTAAAAGTTTCTCAGCTGAGCATGGTGATACATTGCTATAATCCCAGTATTTGGGAGGATGAGGCAAAAGGAGTTCATGCCAGCCTCATTTATACAGTGAGACTTAGTTTCAAAAGCTGGTAAGATAAAAACAAAAGCTTCTTCAGTGATAGTGTGGATCCAAGTCAAGAGAACCACTATTACAGAAGTTTTCTTTGTAGATAAATCCCAAGAAATCTACCAAAAACAACCTGAACTAATACACTACTTTATCAAGGTTGAAGGGTACAAAATCTATGCATAAAAATCTCCCTACTTTGCCAACTGGATGGCTTGGTATGGGCCATCCAGTTTGTCTGTCTGTTTGTTTAATGTAAGTGGGTCTAAATGTATACACAATGGTCAGTAACTTTTTTGTGTGTGTCCTAGTCCTGGGGTTTAACCAGGACCCAGCCAGAGCACTGTCCTTGGGTTTCTTTGCTTAAGACTAGCACTCTACCTCTTTGAGCCACAGCTCCACTTTTGGCCTTTTGGTAGTTTTAGAGATAAGAGTCTCACAGACTTTCCTGCTCAGGCTGGTTTTGAACCTTGAGCCTCAGATCTCAGCCTTCTGAGTAGCTAGGATTATAAGTGTGAACTACCATGCCCTAGTAACTTATTTATTTGTTTTTGGTGGGCAAAGTACTAGGGTTTATACTCAGGGCCTCATGCTTGCTAGGTAGGCCCTCTACCACTGAGCCATGCCTCCAGCCCCTTTTAATTTTGAAATAGAGGCTCTGCCTGAGCATGCTGTGATCTGCCTATTTGAGTCTTCACTCTCATCTGGGATGGGAAGGTGTGGGATGACAGGTGTGTTGTACCACAACAAGCTTTTCTCTGTTGAGAATGGAGTCTTAAAGAGTTTCTGTCCCAGCTGGCCTGTAACCACAATCCTCTCGACTTTAGCCTCCCACATAGTTGTAAATAAGATGAAGGTGCCCGACCACATTGGTTCAAGAAGTGGTCTTGCGAGCTTTGTGGCCTGGGATGGTCCATGCTTGTAAGATTTTCAAGAGCTCTCTAAAAATGTAGTATGAATTTCCCCTTAAGCCTGTATAATCATCTTCCCCGTGAATCCACAGACTGTAGGATTCTAGGCTTGGTACAGAGTGGAACCTTGATACTCATTCTGTGGTTGTTGGATGGAGTTAACCTTCAAGTATTCCATTCCAAACGAGGTAATATAGGAGGGAAAGCATCCAGCAAAATTCAATCTACAGGCATTATTGGCTTCACGTAGCATCATTGAATACATCCAGAGGGGTGAATGCAGTGACCCTCACCCTGGCCACTGCTTCACTCCACTCTGTGTTTTCCAACTTTATTGCTTCATCGTCAGATAGTAGCAGACTGATTTATCCTTAAAGATGGAGGTACTTTCTGGAGATGACCTCCTTGGTTCTCTCTCACCTTCATTACTTTGGGTAGATCTAATATCTAGCATTCCTTTTAACAACTCCCATATGAGGCTTGTTAAATGAAGCTCAAATTCAGTAGATCTGGGGTGGCTGGAGATAAACTTGGATTTCAAAAGCAAAGCATCTAGCAGGGCTACCTGTTTGAGTCTAAAGCCATTACTGGCTTCAGGTCATTGAATCTACCCAGAGGGTGGAGATGAAGTCACCCAACTGTTTTTGTTGTTGTTTGTGGGGCTTGGACTCAGGGCCTGGGTGCTGTGCTTGAGCTCTTTTGCTCAAGGCGAGTGCTCTACCACTTTGAGCCACGGCGCTCCTTCCGAATTTTAGGTGATTAATTGGATGTAAGAGTCTCACGGACATTTCTGCCCGGGCTGGCTTTGAACATGATCCTCTGATTTCAGCCTCCTGAGTAGCTAGGATTACAGGCATGAGTTATTGGCGCCCAGCTCAACTTCTTTTGACTATTGGAAGCAACCAGAGAACGCTGAAGTATTTATATTGTGGTCTGTGCATCAAACCTCTAGTCTATCTGAAGGTGTAACGTGCCATGTCAAGTGTGTATTACCTGGCTCTCATAACACCCTCCTTTTCCTCCCACTCTCCCAGGCATAACTACTTCACACCTCCAGGATGGCAATACACTTCCGCACACTCTTACCTTTGGCATTGCCTGGAATGTTGGTGATCCTTGGCTGGTGGTGGTTTTTCTCTCGGAAAAAAGAACAGATCAGCAGCAGTGACAAGTCAGCAGAGGCTGGTGCTGTAGCACGGAGGGCTAGCCCTGTCACCAAGAAACAGCGTCCCATGGAAGAGTCCTCTCCTGGAGTTGTGATTGCACCCCACAGTGTCACACAGTCACTGGAAAAGGAACAGTCCCCTGCAGGCATGCCTTCAGGGGAGCCCTCAGCCGTGCTGCGGATGCACGTGGTCTGTCGTAGGTCAGAAACCTCAAGCAGCCTTCCTAACACCATAGACACGAGATTGCAGCCAGGAACTCTCAGAGACGACAGTGTGAAGGTAGAACTCTCCCTGATGGGCGATGAAGTAAAACCTGTTCCTCCCGAGCATCCCTTCCCACCCCCAAAGGATGTGCCATTTCCCCATGAAGCAGCTGACGTGGGCAAGCAAGAGCCTGAGCTGGGAAAGGCTTCAGGGAATGGCTGGCCCAGCCAATCGATGGTTCCCGCAGAGAAGCGTGGTCCTGGAGAGAAGGCAAGAGAGACAGGTGGGGCTGAGGGGACTGGCGATGCAGCATGGGGAGAGAATGTGCATGAAGAAGGTCTCTTATCCCAGGAGCGTGTCCCAGAATTGGAGAGCAGTAAGGTCCTTGGCCTGGCTCCCTTGGGAGGTGGGGGAGAGAAGGGGAGCAGTGGCTTTCACCGAGCGGGCAGGCACTCGCAGAAGGAAGAGCGCGTAGTTGGAAAGACGCTGAGCAATGTGGAGTCGGCTCACCCAGAGCTGGTGAAGGAGGAGACCCAGGTCACCCAGATCAGAAGTGGCAAAGTCTGTGACAGAGAAGTGGGCAAAGAAGAGACGGTGGGTAAAAATGAGCAGATTGAAAAGGCTGCCTTCCAGATCATCTCCCAAGTGATCTTGGAAGCGACTGAAGAGGTGCTGGCTAGCACAGAAGGCAAGATGGCAGGCCAGGAGCATCAAGCCTCCCCCATCCAAGCCCAAGGGCAGGAGGAAGAGAGCTGGGCCTCAGTCAGCCAGAAAACTCTCCTGGGGCAAGAGGCCACAAAGCCTGCTACACCCACAGCAGGGACAGCCACCAGCCCGCTAGACACTTCCCTGGCCTCACCCACCTTGCTAGCAGAGGACCTGCCACCACCAAAGACCTATGTGAGCTGCCTGAGCAGCCCCCTCTCCAGCCCCACTAAGGAGGGGAAGCCAAAGAACTCCGCACACCACATCTCCCTGGCAGCCTGCCTACCACCAGCTACGCCCTCGGTAGAGTCAGTGGAGGAGACGAGCATCCTGGGAAGAGATGCCACGTGTGTCACCTGCATGTCGGGCAACAACCAGAGTGTTCCTTCTGTGGCCTCCTCTGGGCAGTGCTCAGATTCCCTCAGCCCTTCAGGGCTTGACGGCAGTTTCACAGAGAACAACTCGAGCCCCAGGGACAAGGCCATTAGCCCGCCACTGCCAGACAGTACTGGGCCCTTCAGCAATGGGGTGCTGAAGGGGGAGTTATCAGACTTGGGGGCTGAGGATGGATGGACCATGGATGCGGAAGGAGATCACTCGGGAGGTAGGAGGGCCTTGGGTGCTCGCTTGGAGAGTCAGGGGTCTCCCTTTACTCATTAGGGAAAGACGGCTGGCCCACCTGCCCCTCCCTTCTGTACTTCCACAGCAAAGCGATGGTGCCTTCAGCTCTGTCCCAGCTGCCTGCAGATGTGGGTGTGGCAGAGAGCCTGAGAAATCAGGCTGCCCCAAGACACCAAAGCCTTGGGGGGGCTGTCCTTTGATTTCGCCAGCCAGGGAGCCTCCCCAGCCCATCAGAAGGAACCAGCTTAGAGTTGGCTCCCCGGGGCAGCCTCAGAGCCTCTTCCGTTGATGCTAACCTCTTACTGGGCTTTTCATGGAGAGGCCCTCCTTAGTTTCACTTCCCCCAGTGCTGGGGTGGGCAAGTGTTTCCTGATGGCTGACCTCCTTTCCTCATGTGCTTGTCCCGTGTCTTCACCTGCTCTCCTCCTCCAGAAGCTCTCCCAGGGTAAGTGCCCCATGGACGGCCACAGCTTTGAGCGCTGGCAGGAGGCTGAGCCGCCTTGGGTTGTTGCTGTCACCTCCTCCTCCGCAGAGCCTCAGCCATTTTCTCTCTGTGCAGCTGCAGCTCCACCCCGGGAGAGAGAGGGCACTTGGGTAACGAAGTGTCCACTGGGTTTTTCGAGTGCTGACCCCAGCGTAGACAGTTCAGCCTGCTAACTTACAGGTCAGCAGCTCCTGACCCTGCTTTTGCAGCTCCCCTGGGGTATTTTCATTGATCTCATGGAGGATGCCCTGACCTCTCCCCCGTAGCTCTCCCGAGTGTTGGTCCCGGAGCAAGTCCCTCGCACTTCAGCTCCATCGGGGAAGCTTCCTTGGGTGTTTTACTCCTTTCAACAACATCTGATGTGGAACACTGCATTTTGTCACCCTGAGGTGCTGTTGGTTAAGACCGCTAATAGGTTTCACAACCTCTAAAAGAAAACAAATGCTGCCAGTCATGATGATGGAAGACCAGATACTGTAAGGTCTATCCTGACTAATGTCCAGGAACTGCATATGTTTTTAAAAAAGAATCCCATCTTCAGATGGGCGAAAAGAAAGTTTTGTGGTCTTTTTTTTCTTCTTCTTCTTTGCCTATTGCCTTTAACCTTAATTAACAAGCCCTTTAGCCTTGTCATGCCAACTCTGGATTGACAACAGAAGCTTCACAGATGCCTTGAGGACTTCTGGCTTAGCTCTGCAGAAAAAGAAGCTATAGAATCCAAGCACTTGGGTGCTGTTGATCACGAGTTTGGGGCCAACTGAGGCTATGTAGCAAGTTCTAAGGCAGCTATCGAGCAAGACCCAGTTTCACCCTCAAAAGATCAAAGGAAGCCAGGCACCAATGGTTCACACCTTGTAATCCTAGCTACTCATGAGGCTGGGATCTAAGGATCAAGGTTCGAAGCTAGCCTGAGCAGAAAAGTCTGTGAGACTCTTGGTGCCACTAAACTATCAGAAAAGCCAGAAGTAGAGCTGTGGCTCAGGTGGTAGAGAGCACTAACCTTAATCAAAAGAAGCTCAGGGACAGCACCTAGGTCCTGAGCTCAAGCCCCAAGACTGGCACAAACAACAGAAGATGAAAGGAAGGAAAGGAGGGACTGAGAGGTTCAGGAATAGCTAATCAGTGAAAGCTTGGTGACATCAACCAGTGAGCCCTTAGTGTGTACTGGGCACCAGGCGAGTGTCATGGTAGTCTTAGTCCTGCATGGTGTGTGAGGAAGTTGAAACAGGGATATGAAGACTGTCCAGCTGAGAGAACTGGTAGGTGGCTTGTGAATGCAGCCTGCTGAAGGCCTGGGCCTCTCCTGGGTACCAGTAGAGTACAAATACTGACCATTCCTGTTCTGTTGAACAAAACAGGGCCTGTGAATCGGAGAGCCCCCCTCCTCCCCCAGCCTGATTTGTTTCCAGCAGTCTGGCCATGGACCCTATTCCAAGACCTCCACTCCCAGTGTTAAGGGAGGTCACTTTGAAGGTGACTATTAACTGGAGTAGAGTCCCTTTCAGTCTTAGTTCTTTGCATCCAGGCAGCACATGGATTGCTTGGTGAAAGATTATGCCCAGGGTTTGGGAAAACCATGTAATAATGACCTAATTAGTTGACTCTCAGGAGTGATCTATTTCTGGCCAGTTAGTCGTCCATGTTTAAGCTGGCTCCACTTCCCTTAAGCTGCTCTGGGCCTGTTTTTTTCAGTGGTCCCTTTGGCATGCCTTGGGCAAGAGTAAAACAGCTCAAGTTGGCGCCAGAGTCCTGCTCCCTCATCCTCTGAGTGTTTGCTCAGTCTTCGGACCAGGGAGAATTTGAATAGTCAGAGCTGCACAAGCTCAGCCTAAGCACAGGGAAATGTCTGCCTTACTTTTGTCTGTCCACATCTGGCAGAGAGACAGAAACAGGGCCCTCAGGTAGCGAGGGCTTTTGTCTTGCTCCCATCACTGGAGTCAGGGCTTGGGGACTGATAACTATTGGTCCTAAGGACTGGGAAATGTGGGAAGATAGAAGGAGAGTTGTGACCCAGTCCTGGGACCATGTGGATCTGTGGGCTGTTTCCCACCCACCTCCAGCCCTGTGAAGTCCCCTCCCTGGGTGCGCAGTCTGGCTCTTCCCACTTGTGTGTCTGCTCCAGCAGCTGTGGCTGGGCGCGGCTGCCAAATAAGCAAGTGGGACCATAAGTGACAGGCTAAAATTAGGTGGATGGGTACCCCAGGCCTCCTTTCATTGGGTTTTTCTAGCTTTCTAGTCTGCCCAGTTTGAGGAGGGGGTGTGGGGCGGGCCTCTTTCCTCCTGTAAGGGGAGTTTGAGGAGGTGTGGGTATTGAAGGCTCTGAGCCGGGTCTGTGTGCGCCTGCCGCCTCCTCCCCTGCAGGCTCTGACAGGAACAGCATGGATTCGGTGGAGAGTGGGTGTGGGCTCAAGAAGGCCGACAGTCTCCAAAATGCCCAGGCAGATTCCAACCCTAAGAAGGTGGACCTCATCGTCTGGGAGATCGAGGTGCCCAAGGTAAGAATGGCGGCAGCCACGCAGGCTGGATTCTGCTGGGAGCTCAAACTTCCCTTGTACAGGGGCTGTTGGACTTGGAGGAGGCACTGGAATGGGCAGGGAGC
Source organism: Dipodomys merriami (assembly GCF_024711535.1). Taxonomy (NCBI): domain Eukaryota; kingdom Metazoa; phylum Chordata; class Mammalia; order Rodentia; family Heteromyidae; genus Dipodomys; species Dipodomys merriami. Next base: position 11,505,294 of record NW_027205826.1, on the reverse strand, counting down.
CAGAGATGTGCGTGCGTGCGTGCGTGCGTATGTATGCACGTGTGTGTGTGTATGTGACACCTAGTTGAGTACAGAGTAAGCTGGAGGTGCCTTCAAGAAGAGCATGTGGTCCTCATCCCCTTCTAACTCACTGCCCTGCCCCGATCATTTGTAAATGGCGAAAACCAGCCTGAGTGCTGGCAGATGAACGCCCTGTGCCCCAGTCTAGCATTTGATAACTGAGCAAAGCACACACAGAGCTTTAGAGAAGTTGAAAACTATAGAAATAGATGGAGAAAATAAAAAGCCACTCAAATTCTACCCCTGAGAGAAGACTTCTATTTCCTCCTCATCTTGCACCCTGCGGTTTTTAAACAAAACTGAGGTAGTGGTGTTTTGGTTAATAACTTAATTATTTCACACTCTTGCTCTCCTATGATATGCTTTGGAAATGTAATTTGAACTGTTGGTTCTGTGTGGTCATCTCATTGATCTCCAGTTCCCGAGTGGTTTCTAGCACCTTGCTGTTCTAACTTCAAACATTGTGTCAACTTAGACCTTTATGGTTATCTCAGGAGCTTGAAAGAAGTGGTAGACTTTCTCCCAGGGCCCTTGGCTCTGGGCTGCAGAAGAGGCCTGGCTTGGCCTGAGCTCTGGGTTAGGAAGGTCGTGCTCTCCCTGAGCTGCTGACTCCTGTGGCGTTCCCTCTCCGTGGCCTTGTTAGGAGTCTTGTCCTCAGTGGTTGTAGAGATCACCCAAGCCAGGCTCTGGATGAGGCTGGCCTGAGTGCCTCCTACCGTGCTGGGCTGGGGTCGTCTGGGATATGTTTGAGAGCCCATGTTACATCACGGCTAAGTTTGGCTTTCCCTGTCTGCTGTGAACTCTGGTGCACTGGGCACTTGTGCTCTGTCCCTTGGCAGCAAAAGCCCAAGGGTTCTTTCATTTTCATGCCAGCCCCTTATCTTTGGCGTGAGTAGGCTTGAAGAAGTCAAGAGTGGACCCTCCTGCTGGTGAAGCTGCTCATGGTGTGTGAGGATAGAGCTGCTGCCTTTGCAGCCTTCTGGTGTGGGCCACATAATGAGTATGAAATGGGAGCTGGGAGATGCTGTTAGCCTCTCCCATTATTAATATGTTTGAGCATGACCTTGTGGGGAAGTAAAAGTAGGTCTTTGGGATGGGGGATTGGTTTTCTATTAGACCTCTCATTCCTTTTCCCTCCTGGCAGCACTTGGTGGGCCGGCTGATTGGCAAGCAGGGCCGCTATGTGAGTTTTCTGAAGCAGACGTCTGGTGCCAAGATCTACATCTCCACGCTACCTTACACCCAGAACATCCAGATCTGCCACATTGAAGGTCAGTGGCAGGCCTGTAGTTTTCTTAGCTGAAAGGTAAGTCTACAGGAATGGCGGGGGGTGGGGGGGGTGGAGGGGGTCCTGACTGCCAGGCTCTGGACAGACAGTGCTTCCTATTCCAGGTGGAGGCAACATGGCATGTCTTCCCCACCTTAGGCTCAGCTCTCTGGCCAAGGTTCTGGGTCTCAATGCCTGTCACCATGCAGAGTGAAGAGCCTACTGGTTGAGGCAGGCTGGCTCTTTGTCGCCTGTCAACCTCTTGTGTTCAAAGCATGGGTAGAACGGCAAGGTATTACCTTTAAAAGATAGGAGTTAGAGGATTTTTTTTTGTTTTTTTTTTGGTTGGTCATGGGGCTTGAACTCGGCCTGAGTGCTGTCCCTCAGCTCTTCAGCTCAAGGCGAGCGCTCCACCACTTGAGCTACAGCGCCACTTCCGGTTTTCTTTTTTTTTTTTAAATTTCTCTGACTATATGAGGATTTTATTAATACTATGCAATCAATAGAAATTTATAATCAATTTATTTGTTTACATATAACCATAACCCATATACCCTAGTTTATTTTTTGCTTTGCTTTGTTTTTTTTTTTAATTTAATTTTATTTTATTTGTGAACATACTGTACAGAGGAGTTACAATTACGTGGACAGGATAATGCGTACATTTCTTACCAAGCATTGCAGCCTCCTCCTTTGTTTACCCTTCACATCCCTTCCCAGCCTCCCCCCTCCCGCCACTTCTGGTTTTCTAGTGGTTTATTGGAGATAGGAGTCTCACAGTCTTTCCTGCCTGGGCTGGCTTTGAACCATGATCTTCAGATCTCAGCCTCCTGAGTCGCTAGGATTATAGGCGTGAGCCACCAGTGCCTGGCGAGTTCCAGGATTTTTAAAGCTACTTTTAAAGCATAGCATTTTGGTTCCTTAAAAATTCCCTTGAACTCTGCAGGAGGGGAGAATTTGTTTGTTGTAACTTTTTTCTTTTCTTTCTTTTTTTTTTTTTGCTCCACATTTTTTTTTTTTTTTGTGAACATACTGTACAGAGGGGTTACAATTACATGGGCAAGATAATGAGTACTTTTCTTATCAAGCATTGTAGCCTCCACCTTGTTTCGTTGTAACTTTTTTCTTGCCCTGTCCTCATACCCGTAGGCTCCCAGCATCACGTGGACAAAGCTCTGAGCTTGATTGGAAAGAAGTTTAAGGAACTGAATCTCACCAATATCTATGCCCCTCCATTGCCTTCCCTGGCCCTGCCTTCCTTACCGATGACATCCTGGGTGAGCATGCTCCCAGCGGTGGGGACTTCTTGCGCCCTTCCCCCAACCCACCCCAGTGAATCTCCCCAGACTGTGAACCAAGGAGGACATGAGCACATGACTGCCCCCGCCTTTTCACCTCTAGGCTCCACCAATCAGTTCTGCCAGGGGGTGTTCTCTGGGGATAGGGTAAACTGCTAGCAAGACGCCAGGGCCTCTTAATCCCCTTGTGGGAATATCAGGCCTCCTCTGCCACCAGAGCACATTTTCTCTTTCCTAGGTATTTGCCTCAAATGAATTATAGTTAAGGCAGCATACTGGATGTGTCCAGACTGGTGTGGGGTGCCTTAAGGCCTTTGAGGGCTTGGATGAATGCTGCAATGGGTCATTCTGGTCCTTTTCTAATTGAGCTGGGCTGAGTAGTGGTCCTGGTGAAGGATTTGCTTCCTCTTCCCAGTCCCTAGAATTGCTTACATTATCTTCTGGAAACAGTTCAGGAAACCTGGGAGTTTGGCAGGAAGAGAAGTTGACATTTGCAGGGCCCCTGCCCCTGGCCAGGCCTCTTCTCACTAGGCAGAGCCTTGTGAGCTTTTTGGCCAGGGACTGCACTGCATGTTACACCGATGGCTGAGCATTCTGCTTCAGGATACTTGCTCCCTGTTTAGAATGGCGGGCGCTTCCGTCCTTTCCCACCAGACTTCTGCTGTGGGCTGAACCCTATCTGTGTTTTCCTCCTGAATTAGACTAGTATCTCAGGAGAGTCAAGGGCCCAGGAGGCTTGGCCCTTGACTTTCTTCTTAAATAATGGGGTGGTTTGTATATAGGTGGTTTCTTGGCTCAGTGGGGCAGGAGAAGAGACCTCAGGTAGATCTGGGTCCGCAGGGTTGGGTGGATATATGGGGATCAGAGGAATCTCTTCTCCCTGGGGCCAACTATTGTGCCCATAGCCCTTTCTGCCTGCAGTTTGACATTGGAAAGACCAGGAGTGGCCTCTGTTAGGACCTCTAACATAGGACTTAGCATGTCTACCTGCCAAGACCCAAAGTCAAATGAGGTGGGAGAAGTGGAGTCTGGGGAGTAGAGGGCTTGGGAAGTGAAAGCAAGTGCAGAACAAATGAAACACCACCTCTGGCAGATCTTGAGGTGCAGCTTGTTGTTCCTAATAAGGCAGATAAACTGTCAAACCTTTCGCTAGGGTCAGCTACAGGTCCAGAGGGGCTGAGGGCTACCTCCTGCCCCTCTTTGCCTTCCTTGGGTCTTACAAGACTCATCAGAAGCAAAGGAGCTCGGGGACAGCACTCAGGTACCTGAGTTCAAGCCCCACAACCAACAAAGAAAATTTTTAAAAAAGAAGAGGAAGGAAAGCTCTGGGAACTGGGACCCTGCCCAGCCTTGTGAGAGGCCATGGGGTTCCTGGTCTTGCCCTAAAGTGAGGCTGCCCCTAATGGCTGCTCACGGTATTGCAACATGACTGCCACTCCTGGGGAAGTAGACTTGGCCCTGGTCCTCAGGGCTTATCCCAGACCTGAGAAGAGATCTGAAGTAGTGTTGGCCGCTTCTTCCCGTCTACAGCTCATGCTCCCTGATGGCATCACTGTGGAGGTGATTGTGGTCAACCAGGTCAATGCTGGACATCTGTTTGTACAGCAGCACACACACCCCACCTTCCACGCCTTGCGCAGTCTAGACCAGCAGATGTACCTCTGCTACTCTCAGCCTGGGATCCCCACCTTGCCCACCCCAGTGGAAAGTAAGTGCTGTCCTGGAGTATGGGCGGGTAGTGGAGGTGTGTCTGGGTTGTGGCCAACTAAGGAGGTGAGTCTGGGCATTATTTTGCTCTCAGTCTTGACCTAGGTGGAAGCTGGTCTGGGATCCCTTATGGGCCAGCATCCTTGAGTTCCTGCACTGTCATGGAGTCCTGTTGGGTTGAGTTTCCTGGCTCAATAAAGCTAGTTCTTCTGTTGACTGAAAGCAATGGAATTGGAGTAGAGTCTTGACTCATGAGTTCAAATCCAAGCCCTTCCCAATGCCCCTTAACAGGTGGCATTTAGGCTTATGCACCAGGGTGTAGAGTTGACTTGTGCTCTATGTGCAATATGTAAAGTACTCCATATATTTTTTTTAAATAATGAAAGACCCTAAGCCCAACAAACCCATGTAGTAGACTCGGTACTCTCTGCGTGGCAAGCAAGGAATCCAAGCCTCTGGAATCAGGTGACTTGCACAGGTAGCACCTGAGCAGGAGCTGGGACCCAAACCAACTTTTGTCACTGTTGTTGCTTTTGTCCTTGGGGAGTGAACGTCAGAACATTTCTCCAATCCCCTAAAGACTACAAACATGAGTTCCTCAGATGGGGAAAAGCTTTGAGGCTGTGTGAATTTTTTTTTCCTCCTCCATGAGGAATAGTAGAGATTTTTGCTCTCATCAGATCCTCAACTTTGCAGTAAAAAACCCAAACCAGAGGACAGGCTCTCTTAATGGTCAGGACTCAGTGGGGTCAGCCCTGTGTCCCTCTTCTGGGTGGCCCTCACACCATAATTTTACCTGCCCTTGCTGCTCCAGGAAGAGACGGGTGGCCCTTGGAGTGCAACCTTTTTGGCTTTCTGGGCTACCTGTTCCTCCTAGGGTGAGGATATGGGCGTGCACTTCCGGCCAGGCCCCTATTTGAGCTGAGCAGACTGTAGGTGTTAGGCTACCAAACTCTGCTACTTTTGGAGAGTGTTGATTCTTTCAGAGACTTCACCTTAAGGGCCAGGCAGGCCTGTGCTTTGTGTCCTCACTTTTGTATTTTATTTGGCCTGTTAGAGTTACCGCCCTCCTAGGCCTTGGTGCATTGCAGAGTAATGGATCTAGGTTGTGAATACCTTTTGGTGTGGCTAGCTCTGAGGATTGCCATCTGCTAGGCTGGATTTCCTGTGGCCAACTTTCCCAGGTTTCATCTCGTATTGCTCTGGTCTCCTGCCTGTGGAGGTTGTGGGCCTCTGAAAATAATTTGGAGAGACGGTGCCAGTGATGAGGGAGAGCCCCGGTGCCCTGCCAGGGCCAGGGGGGGTCCACATGCCCTCTTCCTGCCTTGCAGTAACAGTCATCTGCGCTGCCCCTGGTGTGGACGGGGCCTGGTGGCGAGCTCAGGTGGTTGCCTCCTACGAGGAGACCAATGAGGTGGAGATTCGCTACGTGGACTACGGTGGATATAAAAGGGTGAAAGTAGACGTGCTCCGGCAAATCAGGTGAGTGGAGCCTCCCTGTGTGGTGTGTAGTGTGTGGCGTCCGTGCTGTCAGGCCTGGTGGTGGTGTCCCCGTGATGAGCAACAGGTAGATGTGCATCCCGGCTGGTGGTGGAGTCAGTCCTGTCGGTCTCTTTCTTCCTCTCTAGGTCGGATTTTGTGACCTTGCCATTCCAAGGAGCAGAGGTCCTTCTGGACAGTGTGATGCCCCTGTCAGGTAACCCATGTGGCCTCTGGTGGGGCGGGCACTTGGTGACCGTGGTCTTCCCAACAGCCCTATTCGCACCTAGGACTTGGTGTGCTACTATCAGTCTCTGGTGAAGTAGGCCTTGGGCTGAGGCTTGAGAACTTGCATTTCTCACAAGTTCCCAGGTAAAGCCGGTGCTGCTGTGCTGTGGGCTGCCCTTGGGGGTTGGACCTCCAGCAGGCACTTGCAGAGCATAGTCCAGACCAGAGAGGGTAGGCGTGAGGCCAGCTGCACTGCTCAGCCAGGTCACAGCTCCTTAGGGCAGAGTTAGGGCCATGCCAGCCCTCACCCTGTCTTCCATAAATGTGTTGATAGAAGAGGGCTGGCATTATCAGCCTCTGTTTTCCTTTCTGGGAAATGGGGGTGGCACCTGTGGAGAATAGGTGGCTAGCGAGCAGCCGCTTGGCTGTAAGTGGGCATCTGCTGTCTGTCACCTTCCTAAGCGCTCCCAGGCTTTTCTCCTTTAGATCAGATTCTTGCTAGGCTAAAGCAATTCATATGAGACATAAACACTGGTTTGCTGGAGTCATGGCAGACATTCCATGGGGGAAAGTTCTTTGTTCTGTTTTCCTTCCTTGCTCCTTCCCAACCTTCTGTCCATTTGTCTGTCTAAACAATTTGTCCAGAGCCTCTGAATGCTTCTTTATCTCCCTCTCTCCCTCCCTCCCTCCCTCCCTCCTTCCCTCCTTCCCTCCTTCCCTCCCTCCCTTCCTTCCTTCCTTCCTTCCTTCCTTCCTTCCTTCCTTCCTTCCTTCCTTCCTTCCTTCCTTCATGTGTCAGTCCTGGGGCTTGAACTCAAGGCCTGGGCACTGTTCCTGACCTCTTTTGCTCAAGGCTAGCACTCTACTCTTTGAGCCATAGCTCCACTTCTGGTTTTCTGAAGGTTAATTGGAGATAAGAGTCATGGATCTTCCTGCCTGGGCCAGCTTTGAACTGCGATCCTCAGATCTCAGCCTCCTGAGTAGCTAGGATTACTTGCAAATGTGTCTTCCTTGATCAGACTTTTCCCCTACCTTCGCAAACTCGAGCCTCCCATGCTTATCACTCCCTGCCAGGGCCACGTTATTGAGTGCTACTGTTAGTAATCCAGCCCAGCTTAATGGTCCTTGATACCCTGCCCTGTCTCAGTGACTGGCCTATTGGGCTCACTGCCTGGATTTGAATTCCACTGCTCCACTCTGGGAGTTGTTGGCCTTTAGTGATTGGTCTATGCCAACCTGTGCCTGTAAAGCAGGCACAGCACCTGTCCTCCAGGGTGTTGATTTGTACAGCATAGTTGATCCTAAAACAGGTGAGAGTGAGGCTAGGGTGGGGTTGCCATGGAAGGCAGTTTCTGTCCTTGGTTTTCCATCCTGGTGGAGAGATCAGAGCAGCATGCATCAGAGACTGTGCATATCTACTTGTTGTAGGGACACCTAAGGCCTCTCTGACCCACATAGCTCTCCCAAGTGCAGTTTTCCCATCTGGCGCATCCAAAGCAGCTTACTTGTAATACAGTGCACGTTATGTATGTGACAGGTAAACCTTGCCCTGGTGAACATCTAAATACTGCTTTTCCTTCTTCTAAAGATGACGACCATTTTTCACCTGAAGCAGACGCAGCTATGAGCGAGATGACAGGAAACACAGCGCTGCTTGCCCAGGTATGTGATTAGGAGTGGGTGAGCTGGACACAGGGTCAGCGGAGCTTCGTGTCTCATTCGGTTAAGGATCTGGCTTCTTGGGACTTGACTTTTTTTTTTTTTTTTGGTAGGTCGTGGGGCTTGAACTCCGGGCCTGGGCCTGTCCCTCAGCATTTCAGCCCAAGGGTAGTACTCTACCACTTGAGCCACAGCACCACTTCTGGTCTTTATTGGAGATGAGAGTCTCACAGGCTTTCCTGCCCAGGCTGGCTTTGAACTGTGATCCTTAGATCTCAGCTTCTTGAGTAGCTAGGATTACAGGGTGAGCCACCAGTGCCTGGATTGGTCTTGACTTGTGTTATTTATACTAGGATTTAACTCAGCCCCATACTTTCTAGACAGTGCTCTACTATTTGTGCCACGTGCCTAGATCTTTCTGCATTAGGTTTGTTGTTGTTGTTGTTGTTGTTTTTAAAGATAGCTCTCCTGCTTTTTTTTGTTGGGGCTGGCATCAGACCATCGTCTTCCTACCTATGCACCTGCCTGGGGTGCATAGCTGGGGTTACAGGCATGACCTACCATACCTGGCTTGTTTGTAGAAATGGGAATCTTGTTAACTTTTTGCCTAAGATGGCCTTGAACTTTGATGTTTGATCTCAGCTCTCTGGATAACTGGCATTACAGGCTGAATAACTGGCATAGGCGTGAGCAACTGCCTGTAGGTCTTAGAGTGATTAGCAGGCTTGAAAAAAGAAATACATAAATCAGGCATGACCCACACCTGTCATCCCATCATTTAGGAGGCTGAGGCAGGAGGGTCCTGACTCTGAGGCCAGTCTGGGGTAAATCATGAGATGCTGTCTCCGAAAAAGAAGCTACATGGCGTAGTTTTTTAAAACCGTGCTTTCCACATCCCCTACCCTAGGTGACAAGTTACAGTCCAACTGGCCTGCCCCTGATCCAGCTGTGGAGCGTGGTTGGAGATGAAGTGAGTCTGCCCTTTTCTGTCTGCGCTGCTCACCAGCAGGGCTAGGTTGTCTGCAGGCCAGTCCTGGCATTGCTTCCCCTCACTAATCATGGGCCTGGCTCTACACCGGGCCTGCAGGCGACACTGAGTGCCACGACACGGGGTAGCAGTGTCAGCCAGGGGGTGGCAGCCAGGACTGTCCAGCCCATAGTTGCACTCAGGTCGGGATGGGGAACCTGGCTGTGCACCTTCCAGCACCTTCTGTCAGTTTGGTTTTCCTGTCATCCTTGTAGTATCAAAGCCTAGGTTTTTGTGTATTAAAACATCACTGCTCATGCCGAATAGCACCTGGACACTTAAGTAGGAGTCCTGGTTGCAGTCAGGCTGCACATGTATATATTTACCTGTTGCCTGATAGGTGCCGAGGGGCGGGGGAGGGAGGAGCTGTGTTGGCTTGGGGGATGGTCCCAAGGTGCCAGGAGCAAAGTTCCTAATGAAACTTTTGGTTTTCTAGGTGGTGTTGATAAACCGGTCGCTGGTGGAGCGAGGCCTTGCACAGTGGGTCGATAGCTACTACGCCAACCTTTGACCCTAGCCCCCAAAGCCACTTCTTGAGTCTTTTTTTGCACTGTTGGAATTTGGCTTGGCCCTCAAGACAAAAGATTTAACATCAGAGTAACAACAAACATTGTCTTTGCGGATCCTCTTTGCCCCCCTGTTCTGTATTCTGTTGAAGACGCGGCTCCTTCCAGAGGAGCCGTGGGTTCTCAGAGCCCTAGACTGGTGTTTCGCAAGCCAACTGCTTTCTCCTCAGCTCTAAACTGTTTCAAAGGAAGTGAAGGGAAGCATCTCCGCCGGGTCGCCTGCGCTCCTCGGTGCCCTCCTTCCACACCCGCACACACTGCAGGCCAGACAGGGCAGGCCTGTGACTCGCCTGGGAGGGTTTCTTTTGCTTCCGTCTTCCTTCAAGGAGCCAGACATGAACTGAATGGTATGGATCCCCTGTGCAGCTCACACAAATGAAGTGGTGGCACTTAGCCCGTTTTTACATATTTCCTCTAGGTCTGTAGGAACCCAGACTTTTTAATGCAGATGTAAATACAGAGCAGTGGTCACACCCGGCCCTGCTCAGGGGCGGGGAACGATAATCTTGCCAAGCCTGGTTGTAATTTGTAACCATTTTCTATTTGTGCAAATTCTGTAAATACATGTTTAAAAAAATGTAATATTTTGTATAAGACACACTGGAGAACAAAGGGAACGCGAGGTTTTCCACGCCACACACTTGGCTGGTAAGTGGAAGCTAATCGTGGAGTGGGACGCGCTGCCAGCTCCCGCAGCCGGGCCCACGGCTTCCTGCCTACCACAGGGGGACTTGGGGACATGGGGACATGGGGTCTGGGTGGGACGGGCTATCAATTGGGGAGTTTTTGCTGTACACATTTGTTTAAAAAAAAAATAACTCATTGAATTACCTTACGGTGGTATCGTTTGATTCTTTTTTAGACTGGCTTCAGCATTGTGCAATTTAAGGATAAGTAACTTAAGTAACTTGAACTTCTATAAATCTTGAATTGTATTAACTGTAGCTTTGAGTCCATTTTTCTTCCCGTGGTGTACAAGATGGGAAGTCGGGGAATAAAGAGGGGGGTTGTATGTGATTGACTGGGGGGGGGGAGCCGACTGTGCTTTCTAGGATCACACGAAAGGAGACCCCAGGTTTGGGTGTGCACACGTGTGTGCTCACGTGCGCATGAGTGTGCAACAGTACTGGGGCTTGAACTGAAGGCTCTATCCCTTAACTTTTTTTTTTTTTTGGTCGGTTGTGGGGCTTGAACTCTGGGCCTGGGCGCTGTCCCTCAGCTCTTCAGCTCAAGGCGAGCGCTCTGCCACTTGAACTACTGCGCCACTTCTGGTTTTCTGGTGGTTAATTGGAGATAACAGTCTCACGGACTTTACTGCCTGGGCTAGCTTTGAATTGTAATCCTCAGATCTCAGCCTCCTGAGTAGCTAGGATTACAGGGGTGAGCTACTGGTGCCCAACTCCCTAAGTTTTTGGGTTTTTTTTCTTTATGCTGAAGGTTAGTGCTCTAACTCTTGAGCCGCACCTCCTCTTCCAGCTTTTTGCTGGTTAATTGAAATCGAGTCCCTCCTATTTATCTGCCTTCGAACCATAATCCTCAGATCTCAGCCTCCTAAATTGCTAGGATTAAGGCATGAGCCATCAGTGCCCAGCAGCCAAGTTCATTGAAGACATTTTTTTTTTTTTGGTCCGGTTGTGGGGCCTGAACTCTGGGCCTGGGCGCTGTCCCTCAGCTTGAGGAATCGAATCCAGGGCCTCATGAATGCAAGGCAAGCACTCTACCACTGAGCCAGCTTCCCAGCCCATTAAAGACATTTGAGTCAGGATCTTTGGCCTTGCTTCTCTCCTTTCCTACCAGGTGGCAGCTGAGCTCCTCACAGCCTGACTTGAGTGTAGGGCAGTAGCCTCAAAGCCAGCTGTGCAGTCTTGGTGTCCTGGCAGACACATGGGGTTGTTGAGTTTGCTGTGGTGAGAAGTGCACTGTGAAGTAAGAAGCAAAGTCGCCTGAATGCCTCCCCTCTCAGGCAGCCCTTCCCTGCAGAGACAAAGCAGACATGAAAAGATTTGTTTCATCTAATGAGACAGGATCTCCACTTGGTGTAGCCCAGGCTGCTTTGAACTCAGGATCCTCCTGCAGCAGATACCTTAAGTAGTAGGATTGCAGGTGTGCACTACTACACCTGATAATCCCAGGGCTTTTGAGTAAGGCAGTGGGTATTTCAGGCTGTTTGTATGAATGTGGTAGAGACTAACGGGACAGGCCGATCTTGTACCGTCCAATTCAGAGCCACAGCCACCTGCGGCTCTGAGCTCCTGAGACATAGTCTGGACAGGTAGCTAGAAGTGTCAAGTGCACACTAGGTTTAAGTGGCATAGAATGAAAAGTTACATAAACAGTTATGAGGTTTAGCTCAGTGGAAGAGCACTTGCCTAGCAAGTGGAAGGCCCTGAGTTTGGTCCTCAGCTCAGAGAAAAAAGGTTCTAGTTCAGAACTTGAAATAGAATTTTCTTTTTTTTTTTTAAAAAAGCTGAGTGCTGATGGCTCACACTTGTAAATCAGGAGGCTGAATGCTGAGGATCGTGGTCCAAAGCCAGCCAGTCCAGGCAGGAAAGTTTGGGAGACAATTATCAATTAAAACTGGACGTGATGCTGTGGCTCAAAGTGGTAGAGCACTAACCTTGAGCAAAAGAGCTCAAGGACAGAGCCTAGGTCCTGAGTTCAAGCCCCAAAACTGACCCCTCCCCGCCCCCCAAAAAAAATAAACTAGTAGTTTTTTGGTTTTTTTTTTTTTTTGGTCGGTCATGGGGCTTGAACTCTGGACCTGGGCGCTGTCCCTCAGCTCTTCAGCTCAAGGCTAGCTCTCTACCACTTGAGCCACAGCGCCACTTCCAAACTAGTAGTTTTTAATGTCTGTTATATGCTGAAATTATATTGGGTTAACTATCACTAAAATTAACCTCCTCTACTGAAATTAACTTTCCCTATGTCTTGTGACCTTTTATTATGGTTCTAGCACTGATCTTACAAGCAGACTCAAATTATTCCCTCCCCCCCCCCCTTTTTTTTTTTTTTACCAGTAGTGAGGCTTGAACTCAGGGCCTTGTGTTCATTGGATCCTTGCTTCAAACTGTGATCCTCCAGATCGCAGCATCCTGCATATCTGGGCTTATAGGTAGGAGCCACCACTGCCTGACAGACCCAGGTTCACTTTCCTGCCCAGGTCCTTTATGATACTGTCAATAGACTTAGTTTTTCTTCTAGGTCAGCAGATTAGAGACATTTGCCCTTTGGCCCGGAGGCTACAAGCATCTCCTTTGTTCATGTTTTCAAAAATTTAATTTTTCACTTAAAATCAATCTCTCCTGTTTCAAATCTTTCCTTTGAGTAGCACAACTGGAGCATATGGAGCAACACGAGATGACTTCATGCTGCATAATAGAATTACTCCTAGAGCTGGGAGCTGTGGACTGGCACCTGTAGTAGTCCCTGCTACAAGGCAAGTTGGAGGTAGGAGGATCGTCATCCAAGGCCACCCAGGCAAAAGTACTAGACCCCATCTGGAAACTAAAAGCAAAAGGACTGGAGTATGGCCAAAGTGGCCCAGCACTTGCCTAGCCAGCACAGGGTCCTAAGTAAGTCCCCAGTACTACCAAGAAGAGAGGTGGTCTGCCTGGTCTGGAATGCACCTCTGTTCCAGCTGCAGACTGGTATGGGGCCAGCTGCTCCTTTGTGGAGGCCCTGCCCCCCCAGTTGTCTTGAGGGCTGAATATTACCTTTCAGTGGCCATGGCCCCCAGCACACAGCTGGCCTTCTCACGACTGACCCAGTGATGGTTCGGAGCAACATCAGTTCTCTTCTGATGGCACTGTCAGCAAGTGGCATAATCACGCAGTATAACAAGAGTTCTAGAACCCAGCTCCCACTAGGGCAGCCCCAAACTGTCCCATGGCTAGTGCTGACCATTCCCTCCTCATCCCATCCTGGGTGGATGCCCGATCCCCCGGCTTATCCAGGAGTTTCCGGGTCATACATAAGAAGCTATCCCCTGTATGGCCTACTGGTCATTCAAAGGTGTCCAAAATGAATTGGCCCAGAGGACTTGTAAACATCAAAAGCAGTAAAATTTCTAGCAAGATGGAGTCACCTTTGCAGAACTCTGGGAAATGTATCAAAGCCCACAGCCATCCTGAGAAACATTTCTTTCCCTTCCCCATCCTCAGGATGAGTTTCCCTCCTAAATTCGGAACAGGGCCTTCCCTGAAGGATGAGATCTGAGCCGGCAACACCTCTCCACCTCCAGTCACCGAATTCTGCATGTGCCACCTTAGGGCCTTGTCTCTGTTCCCTTGTGCATCTCAGACAAGCCCTTTTGGTAAATGGTCATGACTGCTCCAACCTCCATCTCCGTCTCCCACCCCTCCTCCTGTGGCAGGATGTTCCATTCTCCACTTAAGATTCTTCCACACCCTAGTCTTTTTTCTTGTCTTGTCTTTTTTTTTTTTTTTTTTTTTTGCCAGTCCTGGGGCTTGAACTCGGCCTGAAAACTGTCCCTGAGCTGCTTTTGCTTGACTAGCACTCTACCACTTGAGCCACAGTGCTACTTCTGGCTTTTTCTGTTTATGTGATACTGAGGAATCGAACCCAGGGTTTTATGCATGCCAGGCAAACACTACCACTAAGCCACATGCCCAGCTTAACACCCCAGTCTTCACAGCCGTCCTTGGAGCTGTCCTGGGTGCTGCTCCACTCCTGGAGATGCTGCAGCCAGCAGCGCTGCAGCTCACAGCCAGCATGCCCATGGTGGCCAACGGCAGCAGGGCACCTGGGAGGGTGAGGTCCAGACTGCGTGAAGCTGTGATAACAGCTCTGGGAGGTGAGGAGCAACCAAGAGCTGGTCTTGGGGACAGCGTTGCTTTTTTTTTTTTTTTTTTTACCACTTGTTAACCACACAAGGTAAGACCGAGGACAGGAGGGAACTTGGATCCCCTCCTCTTCAGTATGTAAATCTCCTCTCTCTCTCTCTCTCTCTCTCTCTCTCTCTCTCTCTCTCTCCTCTTCCTCTTCCTCTTCCTCTTCCTCTTCCTCTTCCTCTTCCTCTTCCTCTTCCTCTTCCTCTTCTTCTTCTTCTTCTTCTTCTTCTTCTTCTTCTTCTTCTTCTTCTTCTTCTTCTTCTTCTTCTTCTTCTTCTTCTTCTTCTTCTTCTTCTTTCATCACAACCGTCCTACCTTGACCTACAAACAGGGTTGGTGGGAGGCGAGTGGTATAAGGCATGTAAGGCATGTAAGCACCTGACCTTGAATGCACTTGGGGCATGATGCCTTCATGCGCAGATGTGCCAGTGGGCATGCCACACTCTGTACTTCACTGTCCGGTATGGTAGTCCTGGGCTGCCTGAGACCATAGATTGCGTGGTATAGTGCCTGTCTCGTATTTGTGATTACCTGGATTCAAAATGCAAAAAAGAAGAGACAAGAATGCTTACAAAATTCTCTTGAACAAGCTGGATGCTTTATGGCTCATGCCTGTAATACCAGCTACTCAGGAGGCTGATATTTGAGGATTGAAGCCAGCTGAGCAGAAATTTCCATAACCCAGCAAAAAGTCGAAAGCGGAGGTGTGGTTCAAGCATTAGAGCAGCAAGCCTTGAGTGGAAAATGCCACATGAGCCCAAGGCTCAGAGTTCAAGCCCCAGTACAGGCACTTAAATCTTGAACATCCACGTGCCGGTGGCTCACGCCTGTAATCCTAACTACTCAGGAGGCTGAGATCTGTGGGTCACAGTTTGAAGGCAGCCCAGGTAGAAAAGTCCCCATAAGTGTCTTCCCCAGTTACTGAAAATGGAGCTGGTGCTCAAAGTGGTAGAGCACTAGCCTGGAGCAGAAGTGCTTAGGGACAGTGCCCAGTTCAATCCTCACAACTGCAGGGGTTGGGGGGTGGGGAGTTGAACAGTAGGTTACATAAAATGTCTTTTTTCTTTGTATTTTGATGGTATTGGAGTTTAAACTTGGGGCCTCGTGGCAGGCAGTCTACCACTTGAGCCACTCTACCAGCCCTGTTTTCTGTTATTTTTCAGGTAGGGTCTTCATGCTGCACCAGCTTGGGCTTTGAACCTTCTTTCCTTTGTCCTCGAAATGACAGACACCAATATGCTAAGCCATTGGTTGAGATCAGGTCTTGAATTGTTCTGCCCCTGCTAGCCTTGACGCTTGATCTCCGTCTCCTCCTCCCAAAGAGCTAGGATTATAGATGTGAACCATTACTCCTGGCCTTAGTCCCATTCTTTTTTTGTTTCATTCTTTGTTCCTTTTCCTTTTCTTTTTTGGTGTTGGTTGGTGTCCTGGTTGCAGGCCCTGAACTTTTTTGCTCAAGGCTGGTGCTCTGCCACTTGAACCACAGCTCCACTTCCGCCTTTTTCTGCTCAGGATGGCTTTGAACCAAGATCCTTAGGTCTCTCTCAGCTTCTTGAGTACCTAGGATTATAGACATGAGCTACCGATGACTGGTCCTAGTGCCATTCTTAAGAATTTAAGGTTCAGTGGGCCTGGGCTAGGAGCTGGCCACTTGCAGTGTTTGAAGGGTGAGACCTACATTGATCCTCTACCTGAACAAAAGCATGGCTGCTCACACCTGTAATCCTAGCTACTAGAGGAGGAGCTTGACAGTCCAAGGCCAGTCCTAGACAAAAATACGAGATGTCATCCAAAAAGTTAAGCAGAAAGGTCTGGGGAGATGGCAAGACTTGCTACATGACAAATGCAAAGACCCCGGTCCCTCTCAGCATTGTGGCCCTCCCTCTAGAGCAAGAGCTTAAGCAGAGATGATCAAAGTGAAGGTGGTGTGTGCCAGCCCTGAAGGGGGCATGGAGGCAAGGACACACTACCGATTGTGGCCGTGGTTAAGGGCCACTAGATGGCGCCACAGTACAGGCTAAGTCTCCCTACCTGAGTACCCAGTTCTCCCAAGCGTGTGGCCTCTTCATTAGAACTTACTAGAAATGCAGAGTCAGACTTTACTCGGGACCTGCCGAATCAGAAACTGTTGCAGTATGCCATGCAGGTGGCTTTGGCACACTTTGTTTTTTGTTTTTTTGGTTGTTGTGGGGGCCTGGGCGCTGTCCCTCAGCTCTTCAGCTCAAGGCTACCACTCTACCACTTGAGCCACGGCGCCACTTCCAGCTTTTTTCTTTTTTTTTCTTTTTTGTCCGGTGTGGGGCCTGAACTCTGGGCCTGGGCGCTGTCCCTCAGCTCTTCAGCTCAAGGCTAGTGCTCTACCACTTGAGCCACAGCGCCACTTCCGGCTTTTTTCTTTTTTTGCTTATGTGGTGCTGAGGAATCAAACCCAGGGCCTCAAGCATGCAAGGCAAGCACTCTACCACTGTGCCACCTTCCCAGCCCCACTTCCAGCTTTTTTCTGCTTATGTGATGCTGAGGAATCGAATCCAGGGCCTCATGCATGCAAGGCAAGCGCTCTACCACTGAGTCAACTTCCCAGCCCCTTGGTGCACACTTTTGAGAGTGGCTGCCCCCGGAGAAACCTGGGGAAGACAAGCAGGAGCTAGAGTGCGTCCTGGGGCAGGGAAAATCTGAGTGAGGACAGACAAGGGACAAGAGTGCAGGAATCATTACTTCCAAAGGACTCTTCTAAAATAGGCAGCAGTTCCCGGCCTAGAAACTGGGTGGCAATCTTGTGTTTTGCAGATCCAGTGATGTCAGTTAATGGAGGGAAAAGTGGGGGGAGGACTGAAGGGGTTCCCACTTTGGGTGATGGCTCTTGGAACAGGAGCTTGAGACACAGGCTGGCTGAGTCCCAAGGGAACCCTGGGTCAGCCGAAGTCCCTGGTGGTTGAGAGCAGGCGGTTCTGAAATTCCACCCGCCCGCCGCTGCATTGATGGGCTGAATTCGTGCTACCCTCCTAAGACAATTTGGGTAAGTGGCTGCTCAGAAATCAAAAAGAAGCTTGAGACTAGATGGAAGAAAAAAATCACTAGTGAATTAAAACCTTATTTTTATCATTTCAATCCCATCTATGCCCTAAGGGGATTCTAGTGCCAGAATTAATTTTTTTTTTTTGACACCAAACTTGCTTTGTGGGTAGCTGCTGAGGCTTCAAAGGGGGCAGTGTATCATACAAATCGTCCTCCCCCTCCCCCGCCTCCTGCCCCAGCTCTAACGTGTACAGTTTAGTTTGATTCATCTTTGATGTCACAAACAAAATGGGAAAGTTAGTTCTTTAAAAATGAGCATGGCTGGCTGAATAAATAAATAATCTGCTCTTGGCTGGAACCTACCAGTGCCTGCTTAACTGCTCATTGATTCTTTAATTCTCTGCACTTTAACATCCACGGAAATTAAGAGTCCACAGACCATGGAGATGTCTTTTGTTAAACACATAAAGGGAAATGGGGTTTTTAGAAGGTGTAGTTCTGGGCCTTTGACCTAGCCTGCAAAGACTGGAAGCCACATTGTCCAAGGATGAAAGCCAGGTGCTCCAGATAGATTTTTTTTTTTTTTTTTCCTGTGCCAGACCTGGGGCTTGGACTCGGGGCTTTGACTAATCCTGAGCTTTTTGCACTCAAGCCTAGGGCTTTACTGTTTGAGCCACGGCTCCACTTTCTGCTTTTTGGTTGCGAATTGGAGATAGTCTCATGGGCTTTCCTGCCTGGGCTGGCTTCAACCCTGGATCCTCCTGACGCACGAGCCACCAGCATCCAGCTCTGGATAGATTTTTTTTTTTTTGGTCGGTCGTGGGGCTTGAACTCTGGGCCTGGGCATTGTCCCTTAGCTCTTCAGCTCAAGGCAAGCGCTCTACCACTTGAGCTACAGCGCCACTTCCGGTTTTCTGGTGGTTTTATTGGAGATAGGAGTCTCACGGTCTCTCCTGCCTGGGCTGGCTTTGAACCGCGATCCTCAGATCTCAACCTCCTGAGTAGCTAGGATTA
Source organism: Dipodomys merriami (assembly GCF_024711535.1). NCBI lineage: Eukaryota > Metazoa > Chordata > Mammalia > Rodentia > Heteromyidae > Dipodomys > Dipodomys merriami. Next base: position 11,487,124 of record NW_027205826.1, on the reverse strand, counting down.
CAGGCATGAGCCACCAGCGCCCGGCTCTGGATAGATTCTTAAGGTACCATCCCCTCGATTATCTAGTCATGAGTATGTATGGCATGTCCACCCGCCTGAGCAGTCTGGTGTGACCGAGTAGCAGGGACCCTGGTTGTCCTGTCTGGTGTCATAACCTCCCCTGGAGGAGTCCCCGGAGCCCAGGTTGAGATCCTTGCAGAGCAGACCCACGAATGGAAGGACCCCATTCTAGCATTCTTGACTGGATCCAGGGACCACCTGTTCTTCCCTAAACAGAATCTCCCCATGTCCCAAAAAGGTCCTCTGGAGCCGTCCTTTCCAGCTGAAGAAAGTTCCATTCCCTCATCTGGGCCTCTGCACAAGCTACCTCCTCTCCCCTTCTCCCTGGCTGACAATACTCTGGCCTCAGAGCATGCCCGGCGTCATCCTGCTGCCCATCAGCCACTAGCCTGGTGAAGCCTTTGCCACCGTGGCCTGAGCATTCTGTAACTCCAGCCTGTGACCCAGCACCCAGGTGTCACGGGCCCTGGGCACGTTTGGGTGAATAAATAAGCCGTGTGCACACTGATTGTGCATACTGATCGCCCACAGCTACTCTGCATTGACTCAGGATAGTGAACTGCCTCACGGGGCATTCTGTGACTTCCTGTCTGGTATGCATCTCACATCTCCGTCTGGAAGCTCCTTTCTATCTGCTGACATCCCACTTTGCTTTCCCCTAAGGATGTACTCAGGACTCCTACCAGTGGGTCTGTCCTTTTTTTTTTTTTTTACCTGGGACTGATGGGGGCAGGTGGCCTTTAGCCAGGTGGTGCCATGTTAGTTGCTGTTATATCCAGGCCTGGCAGAATAGGTTGTGAGGGGGATAAGGAGAAAAAGCCAGGTCCTTTGGGCCTAAGTCCTCTGATCACATTTCTATATTATTAGGACTGAAACCTGTGCTGGAAAACTGGCTATGCCAGTTAGGAGCTGTGGGATCTTGGAGAAGTTCCTTCACTTCTTAAGGCCTCTGCCTGCCCATTTAGAGACAGGGTCACAACAGCCCATCTCCCAGGACCCAAACACGAAGCCCCTGCTCACCAGGAGGCCCTCCATAGCATGTTTTGCTTGCTTTGCTTTTGCTTTGTGACAGGGTCTCACTGTAGTGAAGACTGTCCTTGAACTCATGATCTTTCTGCTTCAGTCTCTGGAGGAGCTGTGATTTCAGCTGTGAACCACTATGCCTGGTCTTTTCTTTCTGTCAGACATGGGGCTTGAGCTCAAGGCCTGGGCACTGTCCCTGAGCTTTATCCACTAAGCCTAGCACTCTACCACTTGAGCCACAGTTCCACTTGCGGTTTTCTGATAGCTAATTGGAGATAAGACTATTCTGTATGAGCTGGCTTTGAACCACCATCCTCAGAGCTCAGCCTCCTGAGTAGCTAGGATGACAGGCGTGAGCCAGCGGCACCCGGCTTGCCTGATCAATATTTTGTTCACTATTTGTTTCCTTTCGCTGCTGCCTGGGCCAGGTGGGAGATAAGACCCATCATATGCTTCTCTATAGAAGATGCTCAAATAAGGCCTCACCCATCTGTTTCTGTGGGTGGGACAACCCCCTTTCTGTGAGTCTGGAAGGAGCCCTTACTTCCTCCATGTTGAAGTCACGGCCGCCAGTCCCTCTCACCTGCCCCTGGGGACCTGTTATCATTAGGGCTATGATATGGCTCCGGTGAAACCATCCTCAGAACACCTGCGGCAGGCAGCCTCAGCCTTTCACCGCTGCTGGGCTGGGATTGTGGGTCCAGGCTGGCTTGCCTCCCCCCGCCCCCCAATTCCCTCTCAGCCCCAGCCCTTTCCTTGCTCACCTCTTGGGGCTGCCTGCCTGCCTGTCTCTGCCACTGTCAACATCCCCCTCCCCCTCCTCCCCCTCTCCCCCCCCCCCACTTTCTGGGGCTCTTGCCACTGAGTGCCTGGACCTCCCTTTTCTCTCTGGCAATTACAATTCCTTCCCCAGCTCCCAGCGAAGCCTTTGTTCTTCTCCCTGAACGTTCAAGTTAATTTCTGCCGAGTGTTTATTCAGCCTTTGTGCTGGCTGGCTGGCTACTTAGTCAGGAAACGCAGCGCGCTGGGACGCACAGCAACAGTTTAGGACAGGAAAGACAGACACTTCAGAAGAGAAGGGAGGGAGGCAGGAATCCTGAGGGTCCTGGATCTGGATGGTGAGCGGCTGGTGGAGGGGAGCGCGGGGTGGCCTCGGCTGCCAGGCTCTGAGTGCTGAGGGAATTCCTTCCAGGGCTGTGTGCATGCGACACACACGGAGACCCAGTGGAATTCTAGACCCATCCAAGGACCTGGTCACTGCTACTTCGGGGGCGCCAACCCCCCCCACCCCCTGCAGCTCGCTTGCTTACTCACTTTCTGGCTGGCCTTTGGGAGTTTGGGGGAAGGTTCTAGGCAATTGGAGCTTCTTTGCTCTAGCAGAGACAAATCTAGGGGCACAGAAGGTGATCCTAAGGGAGCAAACAGGAGCCAGGGGGCTGGGGAGAGGCCGGGATGGGAGGGTGCGTGAGAAAAGTCGGTGGAGCAGGCAGTCCAGCGAGACCCGTGCCAAGGTCAGCTGTTTGCTAGGAGATGTCACAGAGAAATGACTCCTAATCGTCCACGATTCGGCCTTTGCCCATCAGCCTCGTGTTTGGTGTTGCTTGGGTTGGGGGTGTTAGGAAAAGCCATCATCCCACTTTTAAGCTAATGCCAGGCAGAGAAAGTTCCAGCCTGGAGGGGCAGGGCTGGGGAGATGTTGCCTGTTCAGAACTTCAGCCTGTGAGGAAGGTGGGAAATCTGGGGGACAGTTTTCCATGGGCATGCAGGTTGATGGATGTCTCCTAGATGGCTAGGAGACATCGGAGTGTTATGCATCAGCACACACAGTACCGTATTCATGTTTTAGATGTATAAAAGCAAAATCACAGCCAAGTGCCAGGGGGTCATGCCTCTAATCCTAGCTCCTCAGAAGATGCTAAGATCTGAGGATTGTAGTTTGAAGCCAGCTCTGACAAGAAAATCCATGTGACTCTTATCTCCAATTAACTATTGAAAAAGCCAGGGGCTGAGAATGTGGCTTAGTGGTAGAGTGCTTGCCTAGCATGCATGAAGCCCTGGGTTCCATTCCTCAGTACCACATAAATAATTTTAAAAAGAGAAAGAAAAAGCCGGAAGTGGATCTGTGGCTCAAGTAGCAGAGCGCTAGCTATCCTTGAGCAAAACAGGTCGGGGACAGCGTTTAAGCCCTAGGACAAACACCAAAAAACAAACAAAAACCAAAAAAAATAAATAGTGCAAAATAATGTATGATAGACAATATGGAAATGTACAGGTGTCTAGAATGATATGCAAGATAAACATAATGATTGTATTTATGTAACATAAAATGCTTATGCATGCATGTTATGTAATCATATGCAATTTTAATATGCATAAAATATAGAATCATGTTTCTGTATTCAATATAAACCACTTTTTCCCCTCATTCTGACAGTCTCTTGACTATTTATTTATTGTTGGTCGTGGGGCCTGAACTCTGGGCCTGGGCACTATCCCTCAGCTCTTCAGCTCAAGGCTAGCGTTCTACCATTTGAGCCACAGCACCACTTCTGTTTTTTTCTGTTTATGTGGTGCTGAGGAATCGAACCCAGGGCCTCATGCATGCGAGTCAAGCACTCTACCATTGAGCCACCTTCCCAGACCTTTATTTTTTGAGACAGGTCTCACTATAGAGCCCAGACTGTCCTTGAACTCAAGATCTTTCTGTCTCTTGACTATGCTGGTTTAGAGGCATGCACCACCACACCCAGCCAGTACAGATTCTTCTGTCTGCTTCTTTCACTCACATAACATAATTTTGAAATCTAAACATTTATCTTTCTTCCCTCCCTCCCTCCCTCCCTCCTTCCCTCCCTTCCTATACTTGGGTTTGATCTCTGTAGTCAGATGCTAGGCAGGGGCTCTGCTGCCCTTTCAGCCTTGTTATGCTTTAATTTTTAAATAGGATCTCATGTTTTAGCCTGGGGCCAGCCTCAGACCACAATCCTACCTGAGCTACCCTCCGATCTGGAATTACAGTCATTTACTATCATGCCCAGCTCATTTGTTGAGATGAGGTCTTACATTTAGCCCCCACTCACTTCAGCCTGTTTTCAGGTCAGCGTGGGCACAGGCAGCTGCTGAGAGCTGTGAACGTGGCTCAGTGGTCGAGCCCTCGCCCGCTGAGTTCTACCCATAGCACTGTAGCACACACATATGAAGTAAAATATAAATCTATATGTCCACATGTATCAAATTGACTTACTATACCAAGATATTAAGGGTGATGATAATGAAAATCTGACTAAATTTAGTATGGTCTGGTAGATTAAACCTTTGATGAGAGAAAGTCCTAAGTGGGTAAACTGATAGGTCTGAGTGCAGTGTGGTGCCCATTTAACACTGGCAGGCCCCTGGGTTTCTTAGCTGTGACCATGAGCTGTGGCTAGGAAGGATGCTAATTAAGAAATCAACAAGCCAGGCGCCAGTGGCTCATGCTTATAATCCTAGCTACTCAGGAGGCTGAGATCTGAGGATCACGGTTCAAAGCCAGCTCAGCCAGAAAGTCCCCATGAGATTCTTATCTCCAATAAACCACTAACAAAACACATCAAAAACCCCCAGAAGTGGTGCTGTAGCTCAAGTAGTAAAGCACTAGCCTTGAGCACAAAAAGGTTCAGGGACAATGCCCAGGCCCTGAGTTCAAGCCCCAGGACCAGGAAAGAAAGAAAGAAAAAGAAAGAAAGAAAGAGAGAAAGAGAGAAAGAAAGAGAGAAAGAGAGAGAAAGAGAGAGAGAAAGAGAGAAAGAAAGAGAGAGAAAGAAAGAAAGAGAAAGAGAGAGAAAGAAAGGAAAGAAGGAAGGAAAGAAAAGGAAGGAAAGAAAGAAGAAGGAAGGAAAGAAAGAAAAGAAGGAAGGAAAGAAAGAAGAAAAGATTGTGGATGTGTGTGGCTCAGTACTACAGTTCCTATCTAGCAAGGATAGGGCTCTGAGTTCATATCCCAGTATTGGAGACAAAGCTGATGAGACCTATTTAGAAATGGTTGGTACTATCTTTATAAGTTTCTTAGGAATATGGAAGTGGCGCTGTGGCTCAAGTGGTAGAGTGCTTGCCTTCAGTTCAGCTCAAGGACAGCGCCCAGGCCCAGAGTTCAAGCCCCATGACCAAAAAAAAGGAAAAGGAATATAAAGTTATTCCTAAAGAAAAAGTTTAAATAATTTTATGGCCTTTGTCACATGTTACAAATGAAAAAAAGCAAACTGAAGTTACACTTGTAGGTGGCAGTGATCATTTCCCACCACATATAAATGATCAATGTTTTGCTCTGGTTACACAATATTGAGAAAAATCTTGACTCTGCAGCTAGGCAGTTAAAAATGGCAACAGATTGTAGCAGCTGCTCGCTTTGTGGTCTCAGGATGAGATCCAACTCAGTGGAGAAGATGGGAGCGGGCTGCTTTGGGTTTTCTAGAAGGCTGAGGGAGTAGACATCACACGTGAGTGTGAATTTGTGGCGGTTTACCATCGGATACAAAGCACATCGGAGTGTGTGGGGTTTTCTCTCATTTTAAAGCAGGCTACGTTATTTTTGAAAGATGACATTTAAATCAACGGAATCGGTTGGAAATCCATTGACCTTACCACCAGGCCCCATTTGCTGCTGGGGAAAGGGGTTTCTGGAGGGCTTGATTTACCGTGAGCGGGGTGCCTGTGCTTTCACTCTCTCCAACCACTGAGTGCATCCGGGTGATTGTTTTCTTGATGGTCATGTAGTTGTTCCCCCCTCCCCCATACCTTTTTTTTTTTTTAAACTGGTCCTGGGGCTTGAACTCAGGGCCTGGGTGCTATCCCTGAGCCTCCTTGTGCTCAAGGATAGTGCCCTACCGCTTGAGCCACAGCGCTACTTCCAGCTTTTTCTGAGTAGTTTGTTGGAGATAAGAGTCTCAATTTGTCTGCATGGGCTGGCTTCAAACCAGGATCCTCAGATCTCAGCCTCCGGAGTAGCTAGGATTATAGATGTGAGCCACACAGCATGAGTTTTTGTTGTTGGTGGTGGTGGTTATTTATTTATTTTTGGTACCCGTATTGAGGTTTGATCTGAAGGCCTGGGCACTGTTCCTTAGCTTTTTTGCTCTGCCACTTGAGCCACAGTTTCACTGTCAGTTTATTTTTTGCTAGTTAATTGGTGATAAGAGTCTCATGGACTTTTCTGCCCAGGATGGCTTCCAACAATTCTCAGATCTGGCTTCCTGAGTAGCTAGGATTACAGGCAGGAGCCACCTGTGCCCGACATCTCGTGAGCATTCTTTTTTGCTTCAACTTGCAGCCCAGAGTCAGTCCTAAGTCAAGTACTGAGGCATGGCAGATGCCTAAACCATGACTACTTTTTTTTTTTTTTTTGGTTGGTCATGGGGCTTGAACTCTGGGCCTGGGTGCTGTCCCTGAGCTCTTCAGCTCAAGCAGAGCACTCTACCACTTAAGCCACAGCGCCACTTCCTGTTTTCTGGTAGTTGATTGGAGATAAGACTCTCACAGACTTTCCTGCCCAGGCTGGCTTTGAACTGTGATCCTCAGATCTCAGCCTGTTGAGTAGCTAGGATTATAGGCATGAGCCATTGGCGCCCAGCTGGCTGTTCTAAGATAACTTGGCAATAGATTCTCTACTTTAGAGCATGTGGCTGAAGCCTAACTCTTAATAAATCAGTCGGGAGCTTTCTGCGTGCAAAAGTCTCTGCCATACATCATTTCTCTTTCCCTCTTGGGGACAGCAACTATGCTACAGCAATAACCTGCCACGTGTATGTCTCAGAGCCCTATTTATATAGCCATATGGATAAATATATATAAATAGTACTCTGGAATAATAGATTAAGGGATCTGCTCATCCATAGAAGACTTATGGGCCTTTCAGGACCTAATGGCGGCCTGATTCAATAAGAAAAATGTGTCTCCAGGAGAATGTGGCCAAGACTTCGATGAGCTAGTAACCTGGTGGAAAGCCCACCAGGGAGATGGAGGGGTGGGAGGGGCCTGAGGTTCTGAGAGAATGAGCTGGAAGCAGGAACCCACAGGGCAAGGTCCAGAACCCAGAGCAGCCTTCCCAGCTCAGCCCCTGTTTCTCTGTGTGACCTTGGGAAGGTCACTCGCCCAAGTGTAGAAGCCTGGGTTCCTCATGGATAATGAGAAATGTGAACTGGCTGGCCTCTAAGGCCTTTGTCTGCTCTCACATTAAAACAACTCTGAGGTTATTTCTAGGAATTGACCCATTGCTGGTACTGCTCATGACTCTCCTACCTTCTAGAAGCTTTCTCTAGAAGGGACCTACATCTACCCAAAGGTCCTGGGACAGATAAGGAACAATAATGACAACAACAATAAAAAGAACAAGAACATTGTTGCTACTACTTCTGCAGGGCTGCGGCTGGCGCTCAGGACGCACAGGTGACATTCTGGGCGCCCCCTCGGTGCCAGGCCTGTGCTGACCCACAGGTGTCACCGTCCCTCAGCCTCCCGGCAGCCTGGAAGAAGGTGGAGTCTGTTACGGTTCTCATTCACAGAAGAAGAGACAGAAGCGTGGGCCGCCCAACGTGTGTCCCAGGCCACCAATGCCCAGGGTGGTGTGGACAGTGTGTGGCCGGCAGCTGACCCAGCAACTGCATCCTTCAGTATCCAAGTTCCCCCAACACAGGGCGCCCAGCCCCCAGTGCTCAATGAGTGGGCGCACTGCCCGGTCCTGGGAGGTGTCAGACCCATCCTTTGCCTACACCTCCATTTTGTGAGATGTGCATGCGTGTGTACGTGTGTGTGTGTGTGTGTGTGTGTGTGTGTGTGTGTGTGTGTGTGTGTGTGTGTGTGTGTGTGTGCGCAGAGCAATGTGGAGCCTAGGCCAGAGCTCTGCAGCATTTTAGATTTACTTCTTTTTTCTTTTGTACCTGTCCTGGGACTTGAACTCGGGGCCAGGTGCTGTCCCCGAGCTTCTTTAGCACAAGGCCAGCATTCTACCACTTGAGCCACAGCTCCACTTCTGCCTTTTTTGGTGCTTAATTGGAGATAAGAGACTCAACAGACTTTCCTGCCTGGATGGGCTTTGAACTGTGATACTCAGGTCTCAGGCTTCTAAAGTAACTAGAATTATAGGCATGGGCCACTGGCACTGGCTAGATTTGCTTGTGAGAGCTGACCAGGGCACACTTCTCCTAGGTGGATAATTCAGCCTCTCTGGTGGTGAGGAGGGAATGTGTGGTCAGGAGGCCTTGGCCCTGAGGCCTTTTTCCTGAGCTCCTGCCTGTGGAAAAAGCTGCTGCCTCCATAATCTTCCCTTCTCATCCCTCCTTCCCTCCCTCCCTCCCTCCCTCCCTTCCTTCCTTCCTTCCTTTCTTCCTTCCTTCCTTTCCTTCCTTCCTTCCTTCCTTCCTTCCTTCCTTCCTTCCTTCCTTCCTTCCTTTTTTTTCTTCTTCCCTCTTTGTGTGTGTGTGTGTGTGTGTGTGTGTGTGTGTGTGTGTGTGTGTGTGTGTGTGTGTGTGTGTGTTATTGGGGATCCAAATGCAGGGCATTGTATATGCTAGACAAATGTTCTCTCACTGAGCTACATCCTAGCCCTTAACTTTTTGAATCAGGTTCCTACAAAGGTAACCCAGACTGGCCTCAAACTTGAAATCTTCCCACTTCAGCCTCCAAAATGTTACGATTACAAGTGTGTCCCAGTACACCCAAAAAAAATTTTTAACGATTTTCAGAAGGTGATCACAGAGCATTAGCTAAGTCCTTCTGAGAATGGGGTCCTGTGTGACCCCTGTCCAGGCTCTGATCACCCCCTTTGGGTAGCCTGAGTGTGTGCTAGCTCTGGGGCCTCTTTTCCAGGTCTGTGTGTTCATGGAGAGACAAGGACATCTTGGCCCAGGGACTGTGCCCTGTCACCCCTGACTGCTAGGGAAAGGATCAACACAGCGTGGCTTTCCAAAGCTTTGGAAGCCGCAGGGTTCTTTCAGGTGACAGGCAGAGAGGGCTCTTCTGGAGACAAGGCTCTGGCTGCTGTGAGGATCCTGAGCCCACTTTCCTGCCTCATCAGGGCCCCCAGGGCTGGCACTTAGCCCTACTCCAAGCCAATCTGTGCGAGTGCTAGAGCAACCCTCAGACTTGTCCTGCGGCTATGTCTGCGACAGGGCACCGGAGGTTCAGCGAGAGCCAGGCCATTGCCCTTTCGTTAAGCGCTGGCTTATTATATAATAAAGCAATGTCAAAACAGGTTGCAAAAATTGTGTGTTTCAATAGTATACATATTTAAAATGAAGGCCATTAGCACAGAAACCAATATAATGTGATATCAATGTGCTCTCCCCAAGATAGTTACTAGGTTGATTTAATCATAATTCACAGAGACCTTAGGATCTGCTAAAGCAATCGAATTATAATAGTTCATCTTTATTGAGGTACAAAATATATACAGCTGGTGTAAGATGCAAGGGCTGGGGATGTGGTTCGGTACAAGAGTGTTTGCCTGGCGTGTGCAAGGCCCTGGGTTCCCTTTCCAGCACTGTAAGATAAAAATGCACAAGGCAAGGATCACACCTGTGATCCTAGCTACTCAGGAGGCAGAGATCTGAGGATCATGCTTCAGAGCCAGCACTTGACAGAAAGTCCATGAGACTCTTATCTCCAATTAACCAGAAAAAAAAGCCAGAAGTGAAGGTGTAACAGCTCAAGTGGTATAGCACCAGCCTTGAGTGAAAAAGCTAAACTAGTGTTCAAGGCCCTGAGTACAAGCCCCAGAATAGGCATAAAAAGAAAAAAAAACACTAAAAACAAAAGGACAAGAGGATGTAGTTCAAATGATAGATGCATGCAAGGCCCTGAGTTCAGTCCTCAGCATTAAGAAAATATCGTGAGCTGGGTGCTGGTGGCTCATGCTTGTAATCCTAGCTACTGAGGAGGCCAAGATCTGAGGATCATAGTTCAAGGCCAGCCTGGGTAGGAAAGTCTGTGAGACTGTTCTCTCCAACTAACTACCAGAAAAACCTGTGAGACTTCTATCTCCAATAAAACACCCCAAAATCCAGAAGTACTGGCACAAAAGAGAAAGAGACAGAAATAGAGAGAGAGAGAGAGAGAGAGAGAGAGAGAGAGAGAGAGAGAGAGAGAGAGAGAGAGAGAGAGAGAGAGAGAGAGAAAGAGAGAGGAAGATGAAGAAGACTGAGGAGGAGGAGGAGGAGGAAAGAGGAAGGGAGGAGGAGGAAGAGTTGCTATGGCTCAAAGTGATATATTGTTAGCCTTGAGCTCGGGGACAGTGCCTAGGCCCTGAGTTCAAGCCTTACCACTGACAGAAAAGAAAAAGAAAACAAATACTGTATTGTGCATGAATAGATGTTTTGTGAGTTGAGTCACATTATTTAACAGGAGAGGTGACTTTTTATGAAAAATTTTAAAAGACTGAAAGATATAGGACATGGTCAATAGAGAATGTCACCTGATCTTTTGTGTGTCAATCTATATTCTTTTTTTTTTTTTTTTTGGTCGATCATGGGGTCTGAACTCTGGGCCTGGGCACTGTCCTTCAGCTCTTTAGCTCAAGGCTAGTGCTCTACCACTTAAGCCACCTTCCCGGCCCCTCAATCTATACTCTTTATAGTCAGGGCTTATGCTCACTCCTCAGCCACCCTCCAGTGTATGCTGCAAGAGGCTCAATTCCCATCTTAGTTTGTCATGATGTTAAAGGGGGCAAGGCCCCTAACTAGCTCTTTACTTCAACCACATGGAGTAGAAGGTATTCACAGGATTTAGAGAACTCTTAATCTGCCCCGTGCCCACCTCAACCCCTGAGAAGGGGGCTGGCCATTGCTGACAAGCCCTGATAGAGTATATAACCGTGAAGAGATGTTCCAAAAAATAACAACTCCCACCAGTGCTGGTGGCGCATGCCTATAATCCTAGCTACTCAGGAGGCTGAGATCTGAGGATCACAGTTCAAAGCCAGCCTGGACAGGAAAGTCCATGAGACTCTTATCTCCAATGAACCACCAGAAAACCGGAAGTGGGGCTGTGGTTCAAGTGGTAGAGCACTTGTCTTGAGCTGAAGAGCTGAGGGACAGCGCCCAGGCTCAGAGTTCAAGGCCCACAACCAACAACAACAACAAAAAACAATTCTGGTTTGTACCCTTGGGTGGGCAGGGGGAGTGAGCGATAAGCTTTGGCCAGTCACCAAGGTCGCTCATTCAACCCAGGGGAAATAACTTCCGGCCTGCTGTGTGGGTGGGGGGAGTGGCTGCGAGGGGAAGGGGCTCTGCTCAGCCCTGCTGCCCAGCCAGAGACACCCACAATTCCTCCCCTCTGTCCAGGAACAGCTGGCAAGGCGGAGATGATGGCAACAGAGGGCCCTTCTGTGACTCCCTGCAGGGTGGAGATAGAGGCCGAGGCCTGGCTCCTGAGCTGAGAGGTGAGGGGTGGAAGGGGCAGGTGAGGCAGGAGAGGAAAACCCCCTGCATGTGTTCTTCAGCCCCATAAAACCCATCTTATTGTCACCACGCCCAGCCCAGCGTCATGGGCCTGCACCTGTAGCACCTTGTGTTCAAAAGATGAACAGGGTCCAATGCTCACCTTGAAATTCTTCTCCTCCTCCTCCTTCCTCTTCCTCCTCCCTTTTTCTTCCTATTCTGCCTCTTCTCTCTCTCTCTCTCTCTCTCTCTCTCTCTCTCTCTCTCTCTCTCTCTCTCTCTCTCTCTCTCTCTCTCTCTCTCTCTCTCTCTCTCTCTCTCTCTCTTGTGCCAGTACTTCTGGCTTTTTGGTGTTTCATTGGAGATAAAAAGTCTCATAGGCTTTTCTGCTTGAGCTGGCTTCGAACCACGATCCTCCGATCTCAGCCTTGCCCAGCATAACATTCTTCACTCGTGAACAAGTGTTCCTGTATTTCCATTTCTCCTTGGAACCCACAGATATCTAAGGACTGGTCATGGTTATACTCACTTTACAAATAAGGAAACTGAGGCTCTGAAGGGTTACCAAACTACCCAAGGTCACAGCTAGGAAAGATTCAACTATAAACTGAGGCTGACCGCCCAGGCCATATTTCTGACATTATCCTGCATTTCATTGACAAAGGCTTTTGTGTGTGTGTGTGTGGAGGGGGGTGGGGAATTACATCAGTAAACAGAGCCAGGGATCCTACAGGGTCCTCGTGGGGCTTATCTTCCTGTGGGTATGGAGTAAACCATCACAGTGATTCTCTGAGTGAGATCTCTGACAACCTTTAAGAATTGAGTGTGGGCCGGGCGCTGGTGGCTCACGCCTGTAATCCTAGCTACTCAGGAGGCTGAGATCTGAGGATCGCGGTTCAAAGCCAGCCCGGGCAGGAGAGACCGTGAGACTCCTATCTCCAATAAACCACCAGAAAACCGGAAGTGGCGCTGTAGCTCAAGTGGTAGAGTGCTCGCCTTGAGCTGAAGAGCTGAGGGACAGCGCCCAGGCCCAGAGTTCAAGCCCCACGACCGACAAAAAAAAAAAAGAATTGAGTGTGGGATGGGGAGTGTGTGAGTGTGAGTGTGTGTGTGTATGAGTGCATATTCACATTGCATAGACATGTACACATATGTGCCTATGGCTGCACATTTGTTTATGTGTGCGTGCATACATGCTGTAATTTTAAATCAGATGGTGCTGTATTTTAGATCTGAAATGTTCCTCATCCGTTAAAGGCTGACACTCCAGCTCGGTGCTATTGAGAGGTGGTGAGCCCTTCAAGAGGTGGAGCCTCATCTGAGGTCTCCGGTCACTGGGCTGTGTGCCCTGGAAGGGGGCTGGGGGACCCTGTGTCTTACTCTTCTCCATCCCAGCCAGGCAGCCAGCATCTCTGCTCTTCTCTGCATTCCCTGCCTTGAAGTGATCCTTAGGAGATGAGGAGATTTTCCATGGGGCTCTGCAGGAAGCACCAGCCAGGCAGAGGTGTGCCTAGTGCCTAGTGGATGGGCAAGAGTAAGGGACCATTTTAGGAGACATGGATGGTGATGGTGAAGCCACATTGCAGAGCCACCAACCCTCTGGATCCCGTTTCTCCTTTGTCCTGGGCACCTGCTGGGCCTCTGTCGTCTGGGGAGAGGGTGGACTGATCGCTGCCGAGGTTAGCAGGACACATGAGGGCTATGTGTCTAGAGGATGGTCGTGGCCTTGTTCCAGACCTGGTGGTTTGCATTCTTCCTCCAGGCTTGAGTTACCCCAAACCCCTGCTTCACATCCAACAGATCAGGGCAGGAGGGAAGACTCAGGCTCCTTGGCCAAGGACTTTGACACTCTTAGCTTTCTGGGTGGCAGCCATGCAGGACGGATCAGGAGCAGTTCATCAGGTTCCAGGGCTGCCTTAAGTTCTAACAAATATCACAGGAAGCCTGGGGACACACTTGACCCAGGGGTCCAAAAGTGTGGGTTTGTGTAGGGCCAAACTTGTCACCCAGCTTGAGGTCCAGGAGGGAAAGCGCCGGCCCAGCGGGCCAGCGGTGGCCAACCCTCCTCCCTCAGGGGGTAGCTCAGCCTCCAGCAACTGGCACACATCCTATCCCACTTCCACTCGTCTCCTCCGTATCTCCACCCCAGACAGCCCACGAGGAGCAATGATGGGAGGAGGAGAAAGGAGGGGAAAAATAAGAAGAGAGTGGGGTAGATAGGTTAGAGAAAATGGAAGATAATGGATAAGATGAACTGACATTCATCTTATCAACTGACATTCACACAGAGTCCCTGTCAGATACTATACCACTGCATGCACTGTTGTATGGAAAGCCTCCTTACCCTTATCCCCATTTTACAGATGTGCAAACTGACTCTCAGCTAGGCGAGCCCGGGCCTCAGGTCCCATGGCTCCTGAGTGGGGGCTTGGATAGAAACCCAAAGTTGACTGAACCTAGGATCCAACCCCAGTGATTCTCTCTTGAGCACGTGTCACAGTCTCTTGGGCACCAGGGGTTCTGTCTGTCTGTCTGTCTGTCTATCTATCTGTCTGTCTGTCTCTGTCTGCCTGCCTGCCTGTCTATCTATCTATCTATCTATCTATCTATCTATCTATCTATCTATCTATCTATCTATCTATCTATCTATCTATCTATCTATCTATCTATCTGCCTGCCTGCCTGCCTATCTATCTATCTATCTATCTATCTATCTATCTATCTATCTATCTATCTATCTATCTATCTATCTATCTATCTATCTATCTATCTATCTATCTATCTATCTATCTATCTATCTATCTGTCCATCTGTCCAGTTATCTACCCATCTATCTATTCATCCATCTATCTAATCTATCTATCTATCTATCTATCCATTTTTCTATTTTTGCACTAGTACTAAGTCTTCATGGTTCTGTCCCTTAGCTTTGTTTGTTCAAGGCTAGCACTCTCCCATTTGAACCACAGCTCCACTTCCATGTTTTTGTTTTTGTGTTGGTGGTTACTTGAAGATTAGAGTCTCATGGACTCTCCTGTCCGCACTGGCTTCAAACTGTGCTCCTCATATGTTAGACTCTTTGGTAGCTAGGATTATAGGCAGGAGCCATGGGTGCCCAACCCCTGGGGGTTCTGAATCAGCAGGTCTGGGGTGGGGCTCCCAAATCTTCACCCCCACAAGCCGGAGGACCACACTCCTGACTTTGAGACCTGGTGTGACAATATGCAGGGGGTGGGGTGGGCCGGGGGGGGGGGGTGGGGGGGACTCTCAGCGCTGCTTACCATCAGAAACACCTGAGCACAGGGGGAAAAAAAACCATCACAGTTGGCTCCCTTCTCTGAATCTGATTGCCTTGGTCCACTGTAGTGGCCAGACACTGGCATTTTTCTTCAAAGCCTCCCTGAGTGTCCCATTGCAAAGCCAGAGATGAGGATGGTGGCTCAGTCCATAGGGAAACGGGGTGAGTAGTGGATTCCTGAAGGGAAATGAAGGCCCTTTTCCTTAACGTGCAGCAACATAATGACTTCTGCTTTCAAGCTCAAAATCCCCAGCATTAGGAGCCAATCTGCTCAACCCCAGCTAGATGCTAATTGAGGTTCCTTGGGGGGGGTGGGAGGAGGGGCTTTTCCAGCGCCCTGAGGGCACACTGATTGGGGCCATGGGTTGTGAGAAATGACAGTGTGGAAGTCTACGGAGGAGCTGCTGACAGGGTTATCTTGCAAGGGGGCATTTTTCTTGCAAATAATAATCTGTGGTGATTTCACTTACGTTTTCAGTGGCATGTTTTTAAGACCAAGGTCCTTGCATAATTATGCCAGGGAAATGCATTTGAAATTGCTTAAATGGTTTTATATGGGGAGGATTTGCTCAAGCATTTGATGTACTTCGAAGCAAAAAAGACCCCCATTCAGTTGGATTACCTTTGAAACGTGCTATTGAAATTGGAGTTTGCTGTTCCCACCCACACCCATCATGGGGAAGAAGAAAAAGGTGTCTCACCTAAACACAATAATGCTTTTTAGAAAAATGTGTTGCTTTGAAGCATGATTACATCTTATCTGACGGTTGATTGTTTAGGAAATAATTTTAAAGCTGTTGCCCTAAAATATAAGAAAAGTAACCAAACAAATCAGAACAAACGAAACCCCTAAAAACTCAAAGAAAGGAAAGCTGAATGTCTTCATCTATTACCTCTCATCAAGGGTTAAAAACTTAAAAAAAAAAAAGTAGATGAATGAGGACCAGGTGTGGTGGTATATGCCTATAATCCCAGCTACTCAGCAGGTGGAGAATGGAGACTTGAGATCCAAGACCAGACTTGGGCAAAAAAGCATTTGGAAAAAAAAAACCAAAAACGCTTTTTGAAAACGGTATGTGAAAAAGGGTTTGGGGCTCAAGTGGTAAACACTCGCTTAGCAAGCGTGATAGCCAATGCCCCCCAAAATGGATAAAGAAGAACAAAGAATGAGATCTGCAGGTGGTAAGGCCTCCGATGTGGAGCTGGGGAAGACATTTAACCAGTGTTCTCGAGACCAGAGTCCACAGACGCCTAAACAAGTGAGGGTCCGGCCTGCCCCACCTAAAGGAGGCAGCTGCTCCTTCGACCAGGCGCCCAACCAGGCCAAAGCACCTGAGCTTTCAAGACAGAAGCCAAGCCTTTCACATAAACGTACTCAACTTAAAATGTGCGGTGGAGCCGCGTCCCGAGGGCTTCTGGATGGAAACAAAGGCTCTTGGCTCTTTGGTTTTGTTTCTTCATCTCAGGTGTTCCAAGTCAGGCTCTGGTGGGGGAAGGCAGGAAAGGGGGACTTTTTGGCTCTCAGGAGGCGGAGGGAAGGCAGAAGGGTCAGTCTGTCTCTTCCAGCCTGAGAACTGAAAGGACTGCTCTGCAGAGAAGCCTTCTCAGACTTATCAGAGACCAGATGGGGTCAGAGAATGGCCAGTAGCTGTGAAACTGAACCCAGGTACAGAACTGAGGGCTCACTGTAGACCCCAAGCAAGGCTGAGCCGCTGGGCGATTTTGCATGTGAGTGTGTGTGTGTGTGTGTGTGTGTGTGTGTGTGTGTGTGTGTGTGTGTGTGTGTGTGTGTGTGTGTGTGTGTGTGTGTGTGTGTGTGTGTGTGTGTGTGTGTGTGTGTGTGTGTGTGTGTGTGGATATGCACACACACCTGTACTGGGGGCTTGATCCTGAGGTCTCTCAATCTTGCTTGGCTTTTGTTTTTTTTAAGTTGGTGATTTGCCACTTGAGCCACACTTCCGACATTTTTTTTAGTGGTTAATTGGAGATGAGTCTCTCTGAGCTGTCTGCCTGGGCTGGTTTCGAACCTGGATCCTCAGATTACAGCGTCCTGAGTAGTTAGGATTACAGGTGTGAGTCACCAGCTTCCCTACCTCACTGGGTGATGCAAAACAAGGACAGATGCAAAACAAGGAGAAAAATGAGTGATGTGTCTGAGAATCCTGGAAGGCGGCGTGGCCAAGCCGGAGGCAGAGGGTAATGGTCAGGCAATGTATTCCTTAGGCCTCTAGTTTTTCCTGTAAGTTCCTGAATGGCACCTGTGTGCTCCATGGAGCTCTCTGAGTCCCAGTGTTCCCCGAAGTGGGGGTTCACAGTTGCTAAGCAGTGTGGTGTCCCTTGTACCTGGACAAGGGCGGTTTCCTTCTCAGATTCACACCTTAGGCTTGTGCGGAAGCAGAGGAAGGGAGCAGGACTTCAGCCAGGCCTCAGCGACCATGTGTTTGGGAGGACCTTGTTCTCTACTGCTATTTTGGATAGGGGTAAGGATGGCTCCACTTCCTCCATTTCTGGAGACAACCTGACTGGTTGTCTCTATGGTGTCACAATATTTCGAAGCTTCCTGCTTTTTGGTATGTCTTTGATACCCTGGTAAGCCTTCTGGGATGTTGAGCTCTGGCTCGACTCTCACTAGGCTGATAGTGTTGGGTGGAGGTGGCAGGGGTGGTCTGTGTCTCATTGGTATAATGCCCTGGTCTTGTGGTCCTTGTGGCTGGGAACCTAGAGCTCCACACCTTTTATTATCATGGAAACTCCACCAGCAAAAGAGTCTTGAACTGCCACGTATTTCTTTTTCTTAAATTCCAAAAATAAAATGAAGGCTAGTTGGACACAACATAAAACTTACCACATTAACCACTTTCAAGTGAAACTAGTTCAGTGGTTTTGGGGCATCAGTGTTGTAAAACTATGACCACTATTCAATTCCAGAACACATTCTTCATCCCCCAAAGAAACCCCATGTCTGTTAAATAGTCACCCCTCATATGTGGCCTTTTGGATTCTTCCACCTAACATAATGATTGTTTTAAGTTCATGTTTTAGTTTATATCAATAATTCATTCCTTTTTATGGTTGAGTAATAGTCCATTGTATGAATCTACTAGATTTTGTTCATAAATTCATGGCATATTCTGATTTTTGGCTATTATACATAGTGCTACTCTCAATGTCTGTATACAGGTGTTTGTTTAGACGCTCATTTCTTTTTCCTTCCTTCCTTCCTTCCTTCTTTTTTTTCGGTTTGTTTGTGGTCGGTCGTGGGGCTTGAATTCAGGGCTTAGGCACTTTCCCACTCTAACACCTTGAGCCAGTTTTGTGCTGGTTAATTGGAGATAAGAGTCTCACAGACTTTCCTGCCTGGGCTGGCTTTGAACCACGATCCTCAAATCTCAGCCTCCTGAGTAGCTAGGATTACAAGCATGAGCTAACAGTGCCCGGCTGAGTGCAGTAGTTTTAAAGGTTACATTTAGGCCTTGGATCAGCTCTAAGGGAAACTTCCTGTACGGTGTGAGGTAGGGCTCTAGCTTCATTCTTTTGTAGGTGGATAGCCAGTTGTCCTGGCAGCATTTGTTGAAAAGATCGTTCTTTCATTATTGCCTGGTCTTGGCACTTGTGTGAAGAAGCAATGGAAGACTGTGCATCACCTTTGAAATAATAATTATAATTTCTTATAAAAACATATGAACTTATTTTGAGGATCTCAATTCTATTTCATTAACCTCTATTTTTATCCTCATGCCAGTACCACAGTGTTTGTATTACTGTACCTTTGTAAGTAGTTTGATACTAAGAAGCATGTGTGTCTACAAGTAAGTGTAGGAAGAAACACTGGAAGGTACAGACAGGCATCGGCAGTTATTTTCTGAATAAATTCCAATCTGCCAGGAAATAAGAGCAAGAATTGACCAATAAATTATACAGCTTCTGCACAGCAAAAAGAATCATCGGAATCAAGAGACAACTCACAGAGTGGGAGGAAATCTTTGACAAGTTATTCAGTGGATAAGGGGCTAATATGCAGCATACACAAAGAACTCAAGAAGTTAAACACCAAGCCAAAAAAAAGTCTAATAATAAGTAGGCCAGGGGATTGAACAGAGTTCTCAGAAGAATAACAGATGGTCAATAAATACATGAAATGTTCAACACCCTTAGCCATAAAGAAAAGGCAAGGGGCTGGGAAGGTGGCTCAGTGGTAGAGCGCTTGCCTTGCATGCCTGAGGCCCTGGGTTCGATTCCTCAGCACCACATAAGCAAAAAGAAAAAAGCCAGAAGTGGCACTGTGGCTCAAGTGGTAGAGCGCTAGCCTTGAGCTGAAGAGCTGAGGCACAGTGCCCAGGCCCAGAGTTCAGGCCCCATGACTGGACCAAAAAAAAAAAAAGAAAAGAAAAAGAAAAAGAAAAAAAGAAAAGGCAAATCAAAGTGACAGATTCTATCTCACCCCAGCTAGCCTACATCAAAAAAAAAAAAAAAGGCAGTCGGGCACTTGGTGGTGGCTCACGCCTGTAATCCTAGCTACTCAGGAGGCTGAGATCTGAGGATCACAGTTCAAAGCCAGCCTGGGCAGGAAAGTCCATGAGACCCTTACCTCCAATAAGCCACCAGAAAACTGGAAGTGGCACTGTGGCTCAAGTGGTAGAGTACTCCCCTTGAGCTGAAGAGCTGAGGGACAGTGCCCAGGCCCAGAGTTCAAGGCCCATAACAAAAAAAACAAAGCAATTATAAATGCTGACCAGAATGTGGGGGAATGGAAATCCTTATAAACTAGTGCAACTTATATGGAAATCAGTATGGAGATTCAGCTAAAAGCTAAAAATAGACATTGCTGCATTCTACTCTTGGGCATATTCCAAAGGAGTGTTAAGATAACCTGCAGACTCTAGGTGTCCATCAGCGTATGAATGGATCAAGAAAACGTGATTCATATATATAGTGGAGCATTAATTAGTCATAAAGAAGAATGAAGTCATGTTGTTTGCAGGAAAATGGAAAGAACTGGAGGTCATCATGTTGAATGAGATAATCAAACACCCAGATATTGCTGGGTGTCGGTGGCTCATGCCTGTAATCCTAGCTACTCAGAAGGCTGAGAGCTGAGGATTGTGGTTCAAAGCCAGCCCAGGCAAGAAGTCTGTGAGACTTCCTATTTCCAATTAACCATATAAAAGGCTGGAAGTGGAGCTGTGGTTCAAGTGGTAGAGCACTAGCCTTGAGCACAAAAAGCCCAGGAACAGCACCCAGGCCCTGAGTTTAAGCCCCACAACCAGCAAAACGGGGTGGGGAGGGCAGAGAGGGAAAAGAGGGTACTAGGGATAAATAGGGTCCAAGTATGTTACATACATGTTTTCATGAGCTGTTTTATATGTACATACATATACATACATACCTATACATATGAAGATAACATAATGAAACCTGCCAAATACTGGTTGAAAAATAGGGGAGGGATGAAGAAAGGAAGGGGTGTCCACACTATCCTGCATGTATCTATGGAATTATCTCAATGAAACCCCCTAGCACTATTCATGCATGCTAACAAACACATAGAATAAAAGGGAGGGAAGGGAAGAGAAGAATGAGATTTCCAACTCCGTTCTTTTTTCCGTAGCTGCTTAAGTTTCTGGCTTTTCTTACAATTTCATACACAGCTCAGGGTGCACTGTCCTTCTGCAGAGCAGGCGTGTGGGTTTTGGTAGAGGAGATATTGACATGGTACCTCAGCTCAGCACAGGCACTGGTGGCTCACGCCTGCAGTCCTAGCTACTCAGGAGGCTGAAATCTGAGGATCTTGGTTAGAAGTCAGTCCAGGCAGGAAAGTCCATGAGACTATCCAATTAACCACAAAAAAAAAAAAAAAAAAAAAAAGCTGGACGTGGAGCTTTGGCTCAAGTGGTAGAGTGCTAACCTTCATTTCAAAAAAAAAGCTCAGGGACAGTGCCACACCTTGAGTTCAAGCTCCAGGACCTGCATATATACACACACACATACACACACAGAAGAAAGGAGGGCTGGAAAGGGCTCAGTGGTAGAGTGCTTGCCTGGCATGCATGAGGCCCCTGGGTTTGATTCCTCAGTACCACATAAACAGAAAACCGGTAGTGGTGCTGTGGCTCAAGTGGTAGAGCGCTCACCTTGAGCAGAAGAGCTGAGGGACAGCACCCAGGCCCAGAGTTCAAGCCCCATGACCGACAAAAAAAAAAAGAAAGAAAAAGAAAGGATACCTCAGTTTGAAGAGTGCTGCCATCTTAATAAGACATAGTCTCCCAATACATGAACACAAGATGTCTTTCCATTTATTAGCTTTTCTTATCTCTCCCCCTTCCTTTTTTTTTTTTTATAGAAAAAAAGCACTTTCCTATTTCTAGTTTATTATAAAGGATACAACTCATGCATAAATGGAAGAGATGCCTTGGGCAAGATACATGATAAGCCTTCAGTAAATATTTATTGCATTAATGATATAAATGTCATGCCCTAACAACAGCCAAGAGGTATTGCTCAATGCTTTTAGTGATGGTGTGTGCTTAGTTTGGGTGGTTCCTATGGCAACCACAGCACATTGCCCTCCACCCCCACCCCACCCCCCAGGCTTACTGATGTCTTCTGTCTCAGGATCCTGACCTGCATCCTCCTCTCAGAGGGCCTGCCCAGGGGCTCCTAAACCAGAGCTGACAACTCCACAGCAATCCTGGGACCTTGACCTTGGACATATTTGGACCAGCGAAGCCAGACAACGAACCTTGACATCCTAAATGTTCAGGGCTAACCCTTTGACTTTCCCCTCAGGTCCTAGCAATCTTTTCCACCTTTGACCAGACGTGAATGTCAGCGCTGGAGGACAGACACGGTGCTGCCGGTAGAAAAGCTACACAAAGAGTTAATTCCAAGAAGCCATTTCGATTCATCTTGGCATCTGGATAAAAATGAAATTTGGGACCCCAATTACCTGAATGAGCCCCGCGTAGACTTAGGCGGCGGTAATATAGATGAGGGCAGCAATCACTTTTCCCACTCGGAGACTGGATTGCAATCCCAGCCCGAGCAATCTGTCCTTCAAGTGCATCCGGAAGTGCCCGTTATTTTCTCTTTGTTCTGTGCCACAGAGTTTTTTGATTCCTGAGTCCTTAACCCTCTGGGCTCTACCGCACAGCCCTGCAGAGCTGAAGAAGGTGAAAGATGCCACTGATAGGTGTGAAGAACTTCTTTGTGTCTAGGTACCAGCACAAAGGCTTGAACTCAGGGCCTGTCCTTGAACTTTTTAGCTCAAGGCTGGCACTCTACCACTTGAGCCACAGCTCCACTTTTGGCTTTTGGCTAGTTCATTGGGGATAAGAGTGTCATGGACTCTTTTTTTTAATCTTTTGTCTTTTGCCTTGGCTGGCTTTGTACCTGGATTCTCACCTCTCAGCTTCCTAAATTGCTATGATGGCATGCTTGAGCCACCGGTTCCAAAGCACGTCGTGTTACTTCATCCCAGCCAATCCTGCTCATTGCTCAGTAAATAGGTCTCCATGATCATGCCCCTCATCAGGAGAAGAAACTGAAGTTCCAAGAAGTTGTCCCCTGCCTGTGTCATCCAGCTGGGAAGGGATGGAGCTGGGACACAGAAACGTGGCCTTTCCTACTGGAGCGGAGATTATATTTCCTGGCTTATGGGCCTTAAGAGTACTCCCTTAAGCAGTGTCACTTGCTCACTGAACCTCAGGAGCTTGGGAGACAAGGCTTCTGCTTGGTTCATGGCTTATGGGGTGTTAAGGACAAGGGAGGAGGGATTGGAAGAGGGGATGGGATGGCCCTGGTGAAATATTGGTGGCATATTTTTGTTTTGTTTTCTTTTTTGGTACTGCGGATCGAACCCAGGACGTTGCACTTGCCTAGCAAGTGCTTTGCCATTGAGCTACATCCCAGCCCTTGATGGCATATTTTTAATCCTACACGTCTGGACACACGCCTGGACCGTGGGCCTTGGTCGGAGGGCATGGAACTCTCTGAGTAGCAAAATGAGTCCTGGAATAGAGTCTTCACCTCCCACCAGCCAAGCAACTGGTAGCAAAGGCTGGGCAGCTGAGAAAAATCAAAGCACCACGCTCTGCTAGGGTCTGTCCCCTTCCTGAAGACAAGGAGCTCTAGCTCGGGGAAGACAGCAGGGCCACGTTTTCTCCCTCCTCTGCATTTTGTCGTTAACTCAAGCAGAAGAGGAAAGCTGATGGAATTCATCCGTTCACGTCTTCCTTGGTCTTTACTGTCTTGTTCAACTCAGCCGATAGGTGAGGGTAGGGATGGGGCTGTGCACTGGAGATTCAATAACAAGTAAGCTAGACAAACTGGGAGTCTAGTCATAGGAGAAAAATGAAATTAAACAAATCAATAATTATAAATCCAGGTAAAGAGTTGTGTGTGTGTGTGAACATATCCCCCTTCTCTAGAGAATAATAAATAGTAGCCGGCTTCACTGAAATTGGTGGTTGGAAGGATATTTTCTTGAGGGTGTGACATGTAAGTTCTATTTTCTTCTCCTTGGAGCAGGGCAAAGTGGTAAAGAGAGGAAAAGTTTTCCCCATAATGCAAAATCAACAGCATATGCAAAGGCCCTGGGGTGGCAAAGAGACTGAGACTTTTAATTCAATTAATGTTTAAGAGTTTGTAGGACACTGGTGGTTGAGAAAGTTAAGAGAGGTAACTAGGGGACAGATTGTGTGAGACCATGTCCCTATGCCCCACCAGCCTAGGGAGACTTTGGATAAGTACAGAGAAAGCATTTTCACTGTACAGGAGAGAAGGCAGAAAGAGAAGCTAAATTTGAAAGGGAAGCAAGGTGTGTCACAACAGAAGAATAAGACTTGCTCCTTGTGACTGGTATCTGTGATCTACAGGGAGGTGGGAGGGGCTAGGCCTAGAAAGAGTTTTCACCCATTGAAATGCCAGGAAAATGAACTCTATGATGACAGGGGCCATCTTCCACCACCAGGGGGTGCAGAAAGCATAGGTCAGTGCCTACTGTGTGCTTTGATTTCTGCGATGGTTCTGTCTCTGTCTCACACAAAATAAAAATCTCTGAGATAAGAATTAGTATACACATAAAGGAACTGAGGTATGAAACTTAGAAAGATTGACAGCCAGTGAGTGGTAGAAATGCAGCCATTAAAAGTCACCTTTCTGGGGGCTGGGAAGGTGGCCCAGTGGTAGAGTGCTTGCCTTGCATGCATGAGGCCCTGGGTTCGATTCCTCAGCACCACATAAGCAAAAAGCCGGAAGTGGCACTGTGGCTCAAGTGGTGGAGCGCTAGCCTTGAGCTGAAGAGCTGAGGGACAGCGCCCAGGCCCAGAGTTCAGGCCCCACAACCGGACCCAAAAAAAAAAAAAAAAAAAGTCACCTTTCTGCCTGGTGCTGGTAGCTCATATCCTACTTACTCAGAGACTGAAATCTGAGGATTATGGTTCAAAGCCAGCCAAGACAGGAAAGTCTGTGAGACTCTTTTTTTTTTTTTTTTTTTTTGTCGGTTGTGGGGCCTGAACTCTGGGCCTGGGCGCTATCTCTCAGCTCTTCAGCTCAAGGCTAGCGCTCTACCACTTGAACCACAGCACCATTTCCGACTTTTTCTGCTTATGTGGTGCTGAGGAATTGAACCCAGGGCTTCATGCATGGAAGGCAAGCACTCTACCACTGAGCTACCTTCTCAGCTCCTCTGTGACTCCAATGAACTACTAAAAAAAATAGAAGTGAAGCTATGGTTCAAGTGGTAGAGTGCCAGCGTTGAGAAATAAAAGCTTGGGGACAGCACCCAGGTCCTGAGTTCAAGACGCAGGACCAGCATGAAAACAAACAAAAAACAACTTGTCTTTCCTTTTATTTTGGGTCAGTCATGGGGCATGAACTCAGGACCTGGTTGTTGTTCCTGAGCTCTTTTGCTTAAGGCCAGCACTCCACCACTTTAAGCCACAGTACTAGTTTTCTGGTGATTAATTGGAGATAAGAGTCTCATGGAAGCCGGGCGCTGGTGGCTCACGCCTGTAATCCTAGCTACTCAGGAGGCTGAGATCTGAGGATCGCGGTTCAAAGCCAGCCCGGGCAGGAGAGACCGTGAGACTCCTATCTCCAATAAACCACCAGAAAACCGGAAGTGGCACTGTAGCTCAAGTGGTAGAGCGCTCGCCTTGAGCTGAAGAGCTGAGGGACAGCACCCAGGCCCAGAGTTCAAGCCCCACGACCGACAAAAAAAAAAAAAAGAGTCTCATGGACTTTCCTGCCCGTGCTGACTTTGAACCACAATCTTTAGATCTCAGCCTCCTGAGTAAGTAGGATTACACGCATGAGCCTCCTATGCCTAGCAAGAAAGACTTGTTAGCCAGGTGCCAGTGGCTCATACTTGTAATCCTAGACACTCAGGAGGCTGAGATCTCAGGATTGTGGTGATTGTGGTTAGAAGCCAGCCTAGTCAGTAAAGTCCATGAGATTCTTATTTCTAATTAACCAGCAAAAAGCTGAAAGTGGAGCTGTGATTCAAGAGGGAGAACACTAGTCTTGAGCAAGAAAGCTCAGGGATGGCGCCTGTAAGGTCCGCTCCTGAATGGCGAGCAGACTCTACCCTCCTCACAGCAAAGTCTCCGCCCAGTACCTGTGTTACCTAGGCAACTGGGATACCTGGAAGAGGTCACATCTGCATCTGCTGAGGTCACATCTGAATTTGATGTGGCCACACCTTTCTCCGCCCATACTCTAGATAAGGCCTAACCCAGGCCCAGATGCTCTCTTTCCCAGCTCTTTCCCAGCTCTCTCTTAGCTCTCTCTTTCCCAGCTCTCTCTTTCCCAGCTCTCTTTTCCCAGCTCTTTCCCAATCACACGGAGGGCCAACATGGCCTGGTGCCAGCCAGAACGATGGATAAACCTACCTGAATAGCACGTGCGTGGTGTGGTTCTTACTTGGCTACCTCTTTAAAAACCTAACAGTGCTCAGGGCTTTGCACGTGCTAAGCAAGCACTGAAATCCTTGAGCTGCATCCCCAGCTTTTCAAGTTGTCTTCACTTAGCAAAACTGAGTTGTCAACCTCATCAGTCTTCCCAGATATGTTGGAATGATATGGACTGTGAAATGGAAAAGTCTAGAAGCCACGGTCTCGGAAGACCTCCAGAGATCTTTGCCAGCTGAACTTTTATGATGATGTTTAAACGCTAAAGGTGAAGGAAGCAGCTGGGGAGCAGGGGAGGGGCTCAGGAATCTGCCTTGCCCCAGCCTGCAGTTGCCCCCCCCCCCCCCCGCCCCAGCCCCAGGGTGGCTGCAAGCTTGGCTACTTCTCCTGAGGAGGAAGAAGACAGAGCCTCAGAAATTGCACTCTGTGTAAAAGGCCGGCAGGCTCCTTCCCGGCTCTCCTGCGGACTCCGTGGCAGCTGCTCAGCCGTGGCCTCTCTGTAATGGCTTCTGCACAGAGCTGTGATGGACAGGGCATGTCTGGTCTAGGGGCCTGCCCAGCCCACCTGCTTGGTGGCTCAGCAGCTCAGTGTGTGCTGGGGAGACATTGGTGCTGACCAATCCAGACACTCAGGGAAAGGCCTGGCTTGGGGTGAGGCAGGAGGCAATTTCCTAGAGTAACCGGGAAGCCTAGACACGCCTTTTTCTTTTTTTTTTTAACAAGCAACTTAACACATAGTTTATATACCTTATATCATACTCCTTAAAGTGTATGATTCAATGATTTTGTTTTTTTGTTTGTTTGGTCAGTCGTGGGGCTTGAACTCTGGGTCTGGGCACTGTCCCTCAGCTCTTCAGCTCAAGGCTAGCACTATACTGCTTGAGCCACAGCGCCACTTGCAGTTTTCTAGTGGTTTATTGGGGATAAGAGTCTCATAGACTTTCCTGCCCTGGCTAGCTTTGAACTGTGATCTTCAGATCTCAGCCTCCTCCTGAGTAGCTAGGATTGCAGATGTGAGCCACCGGTGCCGAGCATTGATTCAATGATTTTTAGTATATTCACTGACCATATCTGTCACCACAGAACATGTTCATAATACGAAAAGAAATTCTCCTCAGCCAGTGTGGTGTGGCACGCCTGTAATTCCAGAGTTTAGGAGGTTAAGAATGCAGGACTGTGCCTGTAATCCTAGCTACTCAGAAGGCTGAGATCTGAGGATCATGGTTCAAAGCCAGCCGGGGCAAGGAAAGTCCGTGAGATTCTTATCTCCAATAAGCCACTAGAAAACTGGAAGTGGTGCTGTGGCTCTAAGCCCAGAGTTCAAGCCCCACAACCAACCAAAAAAAAAAAAAAAAGAATTCAGGATTGCCAATTCAGGTCAGTCTGGCCTATAATGTGAGGCACTATATATATATATATATATATATATA